>NC_086363.1:19508347-20127514 GCF_036324505.1 Eleginops maclovinus | reverse complement strand
TAGAACTCACTTTTTTTTTTTTTTACAGAACTAGAAAGTGGAACCAGTGTCGGGAATACTAGGAAAATAATAAACTACCCCCTTAATTCAGAAAAACACGCCTGAACTAACAGTACTATACTTAAAGTCCTCAGATGAGCAACACAATCTAAAGACAAAGAAAACCACAAAGTAGGAGATATTTTTTAAAACCTAAAAAACAGACACAAACTGTGTTTTTTCTATGTGTGTGTTCTGTTATTCCAGAACGCGTATAAATCCCCTCCTAATCAAACTATGCACAATGCATTTGGTCAACCTTTCCAATTCTGTGTCAGGGTTACAATGCAATTAACGTTCCTGCTGCTGGTTTCCCATGATTCCACTGATTGACAGTTAGCAACTGTTGTGTGCATTAAAGCAGAATGTGTCAAAGAAGCCCTAAAAACACCCTAACCCTAATCCCTGTCAGACATGTACACAATGCAGCATTACAATATCCAAAGCATGTGCTCAATACATGTTTTATACAGATAAATGTACATGGGACTGTCAGGTAAGGAGAAGATACAGTTTCCGTTTATAAAAAGACAGAGGTTAGGCAGATGAAAAGTCCGACACACTACTCACACAATGGCACCAGGTTCATCTCCACCGCAACATACAAGCCGCACTACTTCCTGCATTAGCACAGAACACTGGAACTAGATGTTAACAATAAGGTAACATTTGTCAGCTAAAATATATAAATGTTTTGGTCACAGTTTATATTTCATGAAGTTGATATGCACTCAAAGTTTTGTTTATTCCACCCAACAGTTCAGAGATGTATTTGACTGAAGTTAACCAATCATGTTACATTGTGTTTCCTATCATTTATCTTCTCCAGATACACTGCCACAGGTTTGTGTGTGTGTGTGTGTTTGTGTGTGCGTGTGTGTATAAAAGAAAATGTGGAAAGCTTGTTTGCACATGCATTCATGACTGTCCAAACAGTCCTCGAAACATTCCTGTTTTGTACTTTAATCTCCCTAAATTGGATGTATTTGAAGTAGTTGGAATCTTCTTTTTCATAATAAAGTCCACCAGTGGCTCAGCATGCTGTCTCTGTAATCATCTGACTTTCTTCCATGTTTTTCTCTGCGGATCCTTGCAGAGAAAAACATCACATAACCTACAAAGTCTAAAGTTGTTTTAATGGTTGGATCATCTGCAGGAGTGTTGCAGTCAGTGTGTGAAATTGCAGGAAATAGTGTGCTTTTACTTCCTCTCACAGGCCTGGTTCAAAAATGTTAAGCTGAATACTTATCTAAAAAGTCTGAAGTTAGAAGAACTGTTAATCTGTGAGAAGATACAGCTCACTGTAGAACTCATGTGCTTACGTTTTAGTTACTACTATCAAAGGAATATCAGGATTATCGAAATAAGTCAAACAGCAGCTTCCGAGCCCACACACATAAAGGGTTGGTTCACTACAATGACATACAGTATAAAGTAATAGGTAACATCTCTTTTCAGAAACAGAACAGACTTTCAACATTTTTTTGAAGATATACTAAGAAGTTTAATACTTACGAGGCAACAAACACAGAAAAGACAGGAACATTTTAAACTCAATGAGGAGCCTCCATTTGCTAATCAGCTACACGTCATATGGGGAAAAGCTTGATGAAGAAGTAATGGAACAAGCCTAGTTAAGTTTGTCTGTAGTTTCCATTCATATTTAGTGCTAATGAATGTGAGTTTTCATTACTTGGGTTATAAGATAAACTGGGGTGGTGCCTATTCTTCAGTTGGTGCCATTAAACCATTGCAGATGAAGGCAGAATAACAAGATAACGTTAGAACAATAACATAGTTCAGACAGAGTTTAACCTATGGAGGAACATGTTGCAGATGTGTGGAAATATGGCATTTATGTGCAGTTGATTTAAATGTTTAGAAATGCATTTAATTCACTGAAGTCTTTACCTCACCAGTGAGCTTTAACTCATAAACTTACTTTGTTTAAGCACTTTCTGCACCTTATAACATTTGGTTTTCATTGTGTAAAAACTCTACTTAGATTTTTGTTTTCAGCTGAATTGGAACACACTTGATGTTAACCTAAGGGGAAAGTTTTTCCTTTTCTTCAATCACATAAAATGCATTTCACATGAGAAGGTTTTAATTATGTTTTTGTTTTTTGAGGAGAACTTGTTCAAACCCATAATCACGTACAAAATATTTGTATTCCTCCAAGGCCACATGCAGTACACCTGGTATGAGCTTTGAACACCTGCACATCTTGGCATGCTGCAGTGAGAAAGTCACTCGTAACTTTTATTGATCATAAATATTATATCATTTTGTTTTCTCAGTGTCTTAACTGCTCTACCTAGAAAAAATTGGCCCCTTCGTTTTCGCTTGAGGTTGTACTTGTCACAGCATGCAACCTATTGTACCTGCATTGAGAGTCATAACTCAAAGTCACTTCACCCAATGGCATTCAGTTTATACTGATAAGAACTGGAGAAAAAGTGAAGGGAAATCTTATATATGGCGATATATACATGTACAACCAGTGCAAATCAATCAGTATTCATCACTATTGATTGAGTAATCCATTCTGAAGAGCTTGGTAAGGATGATTGGTTCAGGGATTAAAAGGTCAACACAACAGATTTAGAGATGAGCACAAGAGGCAGGAGTTCCACATCCAGATCATTTTATTGGAAATGATTGTTTGTTGCAATTTTTTTTCTGGTTGATCTGGTAGAAAAGGGTATAACAAATCACAGTTAATTTACACGTATTTAGAGTTCAAATAATATTACAGCAAAGGCATTTATCTTTAAACATAATTAACCAATGCAATTTAAACAGTACAGCTAATAAGGATATAAACCACTTAAACTGCTATAAAAATACAATATAAAGAAAGGAAAACTCACTGATCATTTACTTAGACTAACATTTGGATTGTGAGGAGTCCACATGAGTCCAGCTGGCTTCTTGGTTTAGGAGAAAGGATCTGCCACAGTTGAGCTGGCTGCATTTATAGATGGCTTAGCTCCGCCCCTCAGGAGGAGGGAACAGGTAGAGGAAGGTTGGAGTGGGAGAGGGATTTTCTACATTTATAATTTCAATTTTTGTAATGTTTACCATCTGTTTATCAGCTGATAGTATTGCTTGAGTACTGGACAAAGACTGAGCCATACTCCGCCATACAGATGTTTTGGCGGATGTTGGAATCACCACGACAACTACACAGATGTATCATACATGAACATGCCGCATGATGTTTGAACTCTATTCCTAGTAACTGTAACTGAGCATTACTGGATTTAAAACAGTTTCTCACTGTACATATACTGTTTCATTTAGAGCGACACAGCAGAAGGGCTGCAGTGGAGATGTCTTCCTTAGATGAATTTCTCAAAATGAAACTGATCTTCTTTTTTTCAATTAAGATCATTTTGAAGTCGGACATTAGGTCTTATGGCATCAATGAGCACTCAACATTTGCTAGAAAACATCATGTCAAATGGTGAAAAGCTTGAGTAATATATAATGGAGCATGCTTACTCAACTCTGTGTGTATAGATACGTTTCCATTGATAGTTGGAGCAAATGAACCATTAGTATTTTGCAACACAACCAGCCCAAGAAGACCAATAACAGCTCTCGGTCTTACAGGGGTGAGGACTTTCTCACTCCCAATTCAAAAGGACAGCAGTTTGGTCAGTGGCCCAACGTGTCATTCAGTTTTTGATGGGGGTATGTCATGTGACATAAAGTGTGACAAAGTCTTGAAGGTAAAGTAAAGGAGTAGATGGGTAATGACAAAGAGCTTTACCCTCCTTGTGTCAGGCATGAACTAACTTTTTCTGTGTAAAACTGACTCATTTCAACTTACATAAGCCCCACATAAGATACATACATATAGTTATTAACAAACATTTAACCTTAAACCACAATATTTTCTTAAATCTCACCCAGTAAAACAGTATGATTGTATGTAGTGGGCCAAACCAAGTCTGTAATACTGCTCAGTTGAGATTTTGAATGTTTTGAAGAGTTGCAGATCGACTATGGCGTAGACGAGATGAGGCCAGCTCTAGAGTCGAGTTGTGAACCAGGAAATGTTGAGTACCCCAAGGTTTTATGTTAAAAATGTATATTACGGGTCCCCAGCACATACAGAACAAACTGATGGATGCTATCTTGCATATGTTGGAACATTTGCATAATTAGCATAAGTTGCATTATTAAGCATTCATTACCTACAATAGCCTACAGCATGTGGACAATAATTTTAAAAAATGGCTTGGCCTATTTGAACAGTTTTGGAGTGATTTTGGAGGTTATTGAGTATGTTGAGTCCATTGCTGAGATTTTCAGGCTCATGAATAACAGAATGTGGCCATATTTGCACTCCCAGTAGGCTGATTTTGATTTATCATGGGTCAATTTGGAAGATTTAGTGGACTCTTGGTCATTTGGATTGGACAGATTGCTTATTCATTTGAACATTTGTCCACAGTGGTGGTTATAATTTTCCCCTCTTGCTATCCAATCCTCACAATACTGCTCATCGTAGTCAAAATCACTACAATGAGTACAAATATGGCAACGTTCTGATTGAAACTGCCATTTTTTATCCTGAAATAAATAGATTCATAATTGGATTCAGCATCCTAAATAACCCCCAAAACCACACTGTTTTTTTTTACTATTGTCCACAAAGGCTATAATGCCACGCATATTAATGCTACTTATGCTAATTGTGCAAATTGCCCAACATATGCAAGCTAGCATCCGGCAGTTTCTATGTGCTGGGGACCCGTACTATACATTTCTAACATAAACTAGACTACAACCCCTTGGTACAGAACTATAAATGAAGCTTTAGTTTATTGCAGAGAAATATTTCCATTGTTTCTAATACAACTGTTTGCTTATCACTTCCTTGTAATGGATCAAATATTAGATCGTTAGATATCGCAGTACTAAATGTTTTCATCTCCATCTCTCTGGTACACAAAACAATGGATCCAGGCAGACTGCCAGAGGAAGATAACAGGGAAAGAAATCATTTGTATTTGGCGATTCTGCAATAATCCTGAGCGCTCCTTCACCATTATTACAGTATCTGACATTTTGCATCTAATATAGAAGTCAAACGGGGATATGGAGATGAATGGTTTTTAACTGTGTAAATGGATTATGAATAACGTGCAGGCCTGACTAATGGTTACCTGTTGGAGTCCACAGGGGAAACAGATGATGAGCAGTTTAGAAAACAAAGGCTTTGCTTTTCCACAGCTCAGGTCTTTGCTTTGGGGAAATATAATGTGGTATTTACAGATGCAACAAAGTAGACTGTTCACGCCTAATCTGTTGCTGTTGTCTTGAAGAAAAATAGAGGTGATTTGTGGGGAAAAGGGCTTTTATCCTAAAAAGGATTTGGTGCTTCATCAAAAGTTCAGCCATTGACTTGCCTGTAGGAAGAGAGCATCAATCCATTCTCATTATGTGGCGGATGTTGTTGAAAAGTTTTTAATTCTAAAGTTTTCTTTTTTATCACACCAACTTGTACATTTACAATTCTTTATAATTTGTGTGTGTTTCAAAATGTATGAAACCCAGCACATGACATTACATATTAAAATGTTTAAATAGAGAAAATTAAACAAGTTCATAAAATATAATGCACTGCAATATATGACCAGTCAACATTATATATTATATTAGGTGGTCAATCAAGTAATCATCACTTGAATGTATATAGTTGTGCAGTGATGAAGTATTTTTGTAGGCCAACCTGGAAGTTAGCATGGCCAGGGCTCCCGTGTCAAAAAGTGACATTTTTCATCAGGTTTTGAAAGATTGCAGAACATAGGATCAAAATAGGTGACAAAAATAGATCATAATACTTAACATGTTCCTTTCAACAGTAAACTATCACATAAAAACACTACTTTTGTCAAGAAGTAAAAAGCTAGCATTAAGCTACAAACAAACTACATCACACAGTCACACAGCTCCATGCATCACCGCTAAGCTAAAGGCAGCTGATATCCAGAGGGATC
The DNA here is from genome assembly GCF_036324505.1 of Eleginops maclovinus. Classification (NCBI taxonomy): domain Eukaryota; kingdom Metazoa; phylum Chordata; class Actinopteri; order Perciformes; family Eleginopidae; genus Eleginops; species Eleginops maclovinus. The sequence continues at coordinate 20,121,461 of NC_086363.1, read as the reverse complement.
ACATTTAGTGCTCTCATTTAGTCACTTGGTGTCAAACTGTTTTTTTAATAACACAATTATGACAGTCATCAGTGGGATATTTACTAACACATTGACATGGTAGAATATAATCTCTTCAGCTTGTGTTAACCACAGACCTTCTTTCAGGCATCCAACCAAAAACATGTTCAAAATCAGTTGACTTCAAGACTGTGGAACGGGATATGGTAATATTTGAACTCATATCCAGGTTTAAAGACTAATTTCTGCAACCATCTACAGCCTTTGTTACTTTGTTAGTTTCCTTTCTAATTTTATCTTTTGGCTGTTTATATTTACATTTTTACACATTTTTTATGCGTAGGGTGGACTATCAAAGTAAGATTTTCATTGTACGGTGTAACTGTCTGTTTTACTGTGCATATGACAATAAATATGTTGAATCTGGAATCTAATGGTTTACTGTTGGGTTAATTTCACACAGTCAATCACTGCCCTTCACTTACTGTCCAACTCTGGGATTGTTGGACCTCTTCAGAACCAGTCAAATGTCAAAATATTTATGTGTGCAGACATTTTTGATTTAGTTGGATTTTATTTTAATAAAACACCCTCAAAACAACTCCAATGCTCTCATACCGCTTTTGTGAAATTCGTGAAACACATGCACTTTCCATGAACCCAATGCGCGACGTAGCTCTCAACATGAAAGTCCAATAATGTTTTATAGTCCATACATCCACAAAGAAGGTTTCAAAAACAATATCCGCTTCAACGGCTTTTTACTGTAGCGGCTAATCAAAGAAATAAACGCACAGAGGATATTCTCACCAGGACAGTGAACATTATTCTTGCGTAAGATTTTATAACTGGTGCCCCAGCAGCAGTTTGAGTTTGGGTTAAGTTTTCTATTTTATTTATTTGATAAGCGGCTACAGTAATATACTTCAATCTAATACTGACTGGTTCAAATACAAATACAGAGCTAAAACAACACCAATCACTATTGTAACACATTTTAACCACACGGTCGTTATTAGAGTAAGGGCCTTCGAATCCACCATCAGAAGTCCATGTGCAGTACTGAAGGTGATCAGACACTTTCCTATTCCGTAAACAACCAAACGCTCTCTTGATTCACCTTTACTGTTTTAATGTGAAGCTCAGCTAATGTGAAGTGCCAGATGTCAACAAATCAATCTGAAAACCAAACATCGCCTCTCAGCTTAATCTTGTCTCTGGTTTCATCGCTGGAAGGGTAAACATCATATTTTCACCACAAAACACTTATATTCCCCTGAAGCCGCTCCTGGATAGACACTTATGGCAGAAGTCATTAAGAACCCTGAGTGATCATTACAAGGACATCTGAACCGGAAGATGTGTTAATAATAATCAAGGGCGATCCATCCTCAGAGAAAATCTTCTGAGAGGAGATCCCCTTACTGTTCCACCTCATATATTTTATAAATCCCTTTTGAAAAAAAAATAAATCTATATCATCAATCAACATTAAGTCATCTCTTTCTAAAAAAGTGGCAAAGCAGCCCCACAGAGTTAGTGGTGTTCTCCATGGAAGCTCAATCAGAGGACATTTCTTTCATACCAATTATATCATTAAGGAGCTTTTTAATGTTGCTGCTCAATGCATGCACTAGCAAATGAATAAATAACCTAATACAGCAAACTGCAATAATGCTAACACATGTTATTGTACCAGACATTACAGGAGTGGTCACCTAATGGACTGGCATTTGGATGTGTAGCAGTTTAAATGATAAATTCAGCCGATTCAAATATCAATATATCGCCTGTCAGTATATTTGGGATGGTATATATTTATATTTGGAGTTTAGATTAGATCAGATTACATTACATGATTTATTAATTCCAATTTCCTGTTCCTTCAAAACATTATAGTCCCTTACCTTTGGTGGTATTTGTGCAGATATATGTATTCTTTAAGACTGATATGTATCTGTCTTGAGATTATTTCCTCGACCTGAGCTGAATAGAATGTCCGATGGCTTTCACAGTATTGAGAAAGAGTTATAAAAGGTAGCTCTCAGTATAATGGAGAGGAACAGATAATGGTGATGTCCCCTAAAGTTTAATATTTAATATTATATTTAATGAAATTGAATGGAAAACAACCAAAAGATCCTCAATAATCAATAGTTATATTTTATCTTCAGAACATTACATAATATTACATTATATCTTCTGTTATGGTATTATGGTCTTCCATTTACTTCTGTTGTCTTGCATTGGTCAAAATGAGATCAGGCATCATATCTTTGAGAACATTCTTTTTAAAATCACAAACAAGCTTACGAATATTCTAAACATTTAGTTTAACGAAGCAGGCAAAACCCCAAAACAAAGGTTGTATTTTACACAATCAGTTCAGAAAGCACTAAAAGAAAAAGAAGTCAAAGGAAGCAGCGCTGCAGGATAGTTAGACATTCTCATCACCAGACCAGTATATCAAATTGGACAATTCTTTAAAACCCTTGATTATATTCAGTCACGTTTTATTATATCCACTCAGAAGTTTTTGCCTTTTTACAATATCTGCACGCCGCATAATGGTATGGTTATAGTTGTGGAAAGTTAATATGAGCTTTTAATGCAAGATATCTGGACCTGGCTCATTTCCAAAAACATTTTCAAAGTGAAAAGAAGAAATTAAACTAATAAGGTTACCAAAAAGGGAATAAAATGCACATCTATCATAATATAACCAAAAATAACTTCTTCCTACAGGGGTGTCAGGTTAGTTGAAAGCAATAATATTGAGTTTATATAGGTTCAACTTAATATTATTATTGCTTTCAACTAACCTGATACAGTTATGTGAATTATGTTGACACAATACATTTAATTAAAGCCATAATTTCAGTTCTTTCGGTGCACCTTGAAGAACAATTCATTTACCATTCTGCTTTTCTTCTCTCGTGTTGATGAAGTGTTGCAGCCACAGTCAGATTCATCACATGTCTGTTGTCAGTGCCCCATACTGCTTTGGGCTGATTAAGAGTTGCCTGGCTGCCTTGGATTCATAGGCTCCTTTTTATAGCCGGGCCTGTGGCACCTTCCTGCAGTAAGTATTTAAGTAGGCAGTAAAATATAGCTCCCCCCCGCATTGGACCGCAATCCCACAGGAAGATGATCAGTTTCACAGGCTGGCGAACGCCTCGGTGGGAGAGGCTGATGGATCTGGCAGATACAACGGGTTCTTCAAAGACACGGTGGAGCAGAGTGAGTGATGGGGGCTGTTGCCACCAGCTCTGTTCCCACATCAGGAGAAATACAACACATACACTCATGCACTTTGGAACTCTTGGAAATCATTACATTTACTCACAATCATGACCAGAACCAACGAACAAAAAAGTGTGTTTGCATTAGGTTAAGCTTTTGTTACATAGCATTGTGTGTGTGTGTGTGTGTGTGTGTGTGTGTGTGTGTGTGTGTGTGTGTGTGTGTGTGTGTGTGTGTGTGTGTGTGTGTGTGTGTGTGTGTGTGTGTGTGTGTGTGTGTGTGTGTGTGTGTGTGTGTGTGTGTGTGTGTGTGTGTGTGTGTGTGTGTGTGTGTGTGGTTTAATACACTGAGTATATTTTTATTGGTCATGCCTATAATATATCATCAGATTTATGCTCATTTTAGTTTATTTAATACACATTTGTTTAGGAATATGCAGCACTAAATGCACAAAACCTATTCCTGACGCCCTGACCTCCCTGTGACAAAGTGAGGTTTAAGACCTTCATTAATTCAGTTTTGTGTAAAACTTTAGCTAATGGAAAACAAAACCAAGTGGGGAGTAAAAAATGGAAATGCGGCATTATTTTACCTCTACAGTATCAGCAGAAGTACATTACAGAATTAATGTATGTATTCCTAAGTGCTGCTTTTTCATCAATATGTACAAACACATTTCCATCTTCAGCGACTGCTACCATCTGTACACCTTCACAGCCTGCAGAGGAGCTTCTGTTGATCAGACTGAATGACTTTTGTAATACCATGCAGTGATTTTTGGAAAAGTTCAACAGATCCACTTGGGTGGCAATAATGTGGTGACATTTGAAAAAGCTGAATAGTTTTGTGTTGATTTTCACTCTAATTACAAATGCTGTGTGTTTGGTTTCAAACTAAAAGTGGAGTGAATGAGTTCTGGAAAAGAAAAAACCTCTTCATGTGCAACAGCGCTGTCTGCTCTCTGAAAAACATTTCCACCCCAAAGAGAGGATCAGAGAATACACTTCAGGTTAACGTCTGAATATGTTAACAAACCAATCACAGGACGTCACAGTATGTATCAGATTTGTGCCTCATTTTATGTACTGAAGCAATACAAGATACATACCCACATTCCTGTTCAGCTCTTAAATGCTTGTAATTTGGCGTTTATGTAAGATAAAGTGCCACACATATTCATCTGAAGGTCAAGAAGGAACTTCTGCACTCAGGGCTCGGGGGACTTGAGGGCCTGACTACCTTTGGCTCTTTGACCCTAGTCTAACTGTGGCCGACTGGTTGCTCTACATATTTATAAATGCAGGACTGACAGACACTGCAAATTGTTCTTAAATCTTTATCTCTATATGTATGGCAGCCATTCCAGTGTCTGTTGAATTTCAACAGAGAGAAATGTTGTCAGTAGTTTATAGAATACAATAAAAAAGACAAACCTATAAATAATAAAAGAAGAGAAAATGGTAATGCTGGAGAGGTCTCTTCAATTTTTCCAGGGCTGTATTTTTATTTTCATAGCATAATAATTCAAATTATTAACTGAAAGGTTTAGTAGTTTAAAATGCATTTCATTACAATAACTAATAACATTTAACAAATGTAATCATTAACCTGATCTGAGTCTCAACATATATAAGTAATTCAATCTGATTACTTCCATTACTTTTGGATTATCTCAATATCAGATGCAATCCAAATAATCCAAGAGAAAATAATATCAATAAGATCTTTTACCTTCAGTGTATTATGTAGGACAACTAAGCAATGTAACCTTAGAAGGGATAACCTTAGAAGTAAAATAATTAGCATCACAAATGGTATTATTTATAGGATCACAAGCCTTTCAGATTCAGCCAGCAGCCTATATACCAACACTGAAACACACAAGCACATACCACAGTCAAAAGAAGCAGGAATAAAATCTGAGCTGGCTCCGTTTTAGTTTAACACACACAGTTAAGCTCACACACACTATTTTATGAACATATAGGTTCACCTGCTGAATTAAACACAGAACACATGAACCAAAGAAAGTGAAACCATGAAGCAGAGTGAGGCAGTACGCGTATAGATTCATACTTAAAGTATTAGCCTCCAGAAAAGAGCAGCTAACAAAGGAGAGAGTCTGATCCTTTACAACAAACACCAGATGCTCTTTTAGTGTTTTAGTAACACTCTAATCCTGCTAGTCCACACTTTTAAGTAATTTAACAGTAATATAAATATTTTCATGTAAGTAACACAATTATCTTATTTGTATCCTGATTACAATGAAAGAACAAGGCCAATCAGGACTGATCAGGAACACCCCAACAGAGGTCAACCACAGCATGTGTATGCTGTGGTGTCCACACATTTATGTTCATTTATTTAGTTCAAGTCTTCGTCCTATCTTGTCTTGTGACTTCCTGTTTTATTTTGTAGTAATTCTCCCTTTCATTTCAGATAATTCTTCTTCTTCCCTTTGTGTGTTTCCAGCCTCTGAGATCGTCCAACCTGATTGTGTTCACCTGTTCCACCTTATCTTGGTCTATGTAGTCTGCATCTCCCTTTGTTTATCCTGTGCCAGTTCGTCTCATCTCGTCATACCAAGTCAGCCAGACATCTCTCTAATTCTCCAAGCAAGCGTTTTTTGTTTTGCATTTATTTATTCTGTAGTTCTCAGATTTAATCCTCGAGCTGAGCGTTTTGTGTTATTGTATCTATTTATAGTTAGTTTCTTTTCCTCTTTTGATTCAAAGCCTTCATTAATTTGAACCTGTTTCTGGTGTGGTGCGTGTGGGTACTGAGCCTTGTGTCAATCGTAACATGTGCCTGTGTCAGGTCATGGTGCTATTCTCTGAGCCCCCCCCCCCCTGTAGCTGGACAGCAATGTGAAGCGTACAGAGTAAGGGACACCACAGAAGGGCCTGTGGTAAATCGTGCTGAGCGGGGAGATGAGGGGATAGCATTGTGACACTATTATCTTTCCATCTGACATGAGATGTGACACATTATTCATGGCGAATGAATAGATTGAGGATCCCAAAGGCTTGGGTGAGTGGAGATGGGCAAACAAAATAATAGATGAGTATTTATGCCGTCTCTGTAGTGGAGCACTGCCAGGAGATTACTTACAAACTGATATATAGCGTGCGTGATATGCCATCCCTTTAGGAATGATTACACTGTGCAGATCTGCACATTTTCATAAAACAAACAGCCATTGTTAACATCTGTCCCTTCTCAGATTTATTTAGCACAAACACATTTGCAGATAACATTTGGAAGTGTAACATAAGCCTCTAAAATCAGCCGCAATTCATTGAAACTCTTACACTGGGTATAATAGTCCGGTTGTACTGGCAAACAGCTGCCTGACTGTCCTCTCACAGGAAGCTTGATTGGGATAAACACAGCTGATAAACGCATCAGTAATGACAGTCAAAATAACGGCGCTCAGTTAGGATGCATGAGAGGTTGGTAACGCACGTGGTGCACCTTCAGGAGCTGTAGCTCGAGGGAAGAATGCCGCAGCAGACGGTGGGTCCTGTAGGGTCTCTTTGCTGAGCAGGATGGGCAGGTTGATGCTCAGAAGCCAGACCCTATAGGGGTCCCTAATGGGGCCTGTATTGATCCTAGCATAGTGCTCACCCCAAGGGTCTAATGGAAAAAGACTGCAGAAAAAAAAGGGAAAATGTGCTCTCCACTCAGAGTTTGGATCACACACTGGGGCAGAAGTGTTCACTTTGCCCTTCAGAAATACAAAACTGGTCCGTTCAATTGAGCAGTTGAAAGCAGAGTTGTCACTCCAAGATGAGCTCATAAAGTAAAAGAGCAGCTAAGGATGCTGATGCTGGAGAAACAGCTGCCCTTTACAGCTCTGCTTCCCCTTTGAACAAGTGCTCACAGATGATAAGTAGCCTGCATATCCCCTAATGACCTTGATGTGGTATATTGAATGTAAACTAGGGTTCAGGGTATGTTTGCAGTTAGAGTGAGGCACTGATGGTGTTGGAGGGCCATCATCGTCTCGGATAAACAGGCCCCTGCTTTGACTTGGATCAGACAGTTTTGTGAAGGTGCGGTTAGTCATGTGGTTCTGCTGCTACTCTGAAAAAAAACAAAACATTGAAATGAATTAAATGTATTATCTTAGCAGATTCCAAATAACTGTGTTAGGTTAGTTGAAAACATTGATGTTAAGTTAAAATAATAATATTAGGTGCAACTTAACATTATTGCTTTCAACTAACCTAATACGTGAAATCTGTTGACATAATACATTTAATTAAATTCAATGTTTCAGTTTTTGTCAGTCCAGCTTCTCTGGGAATCACATTCATGGTCAATTCTGCAACTCTCCACCACCAATAAAGAATAAGTGTGTTATTGTAGAATATACTATAGTTTGCATCCTGCTACAAATGCTGTTTCAAATCACAACCACAACATGTCTTAAAAATATTCTGTTGGCCATATCCATAACTCTCCCTTGCTCAAAATAAGCTGTATCATGTGTGTAGCAGGCCTAAAATGCTGTCAGATCATAAAGTAAGTTCATAAGCCTGAAATTGGGTGTGACCGATGGAGCTACTGAAACCATTTATTCAAGAGACCCTGTTATTGCTTTATTTCTCAACAATTTAAGGGAAGTAAAGAACTAAAGCACATTTTCCTATCCACTGCACAAATAAACTCACAAGATAGACAAACTAAACATGCACCTGCTGACTAAGCATGCATGCACTAAGGGTGAAGATGGAATCCTCTGTCCTTGTCTGGGTAGACTGGAGAGAGGATCAAGCACTGAAAAAACGGAAAGAAACAAACTGACTTTAATTAAATGTATTATGTCAACAGAGAACGGTATTAGGTTAGTTGAAAGCAATAATATTATGTTTAAATATGTTCAACTTAATACATTGAACTATTATCAGTGAGGCAAGGACTCACATTAAAAGACAAATCAAAGCCATTACATAGATCATGATTTAGAAATAAATAAATAAAGTTTGTATATTCTAACACTTATCGTACTTGGCTCCAAAGATTTCCCTTTTCCAACCTTTCAGCGGGGGGACATCCTCGTCTCCTGATTCAATGCTGAACGTCTCCTGTTATAATCTATTACTCCTACCATTATGCAGATGCACTGATTACCAAATTAACCTTCCGATCACTGTTCAACTATAATTGTTCACAAGAAATGTTTGCCCGCAATTGCTGATTCTATTTCAGCCACTGACGCAGCTGTCAGCTGCAGAGCACATCTGCAGGGAAACTGAGTAAAGAACACAGAAGCCAGCCAATACTAGCTTCCAAACACAAAAAAGGACGCTCAGCATTGTGCCGCAAACTTTTTCCACATCATGCCAAGTTTGATAAGATCACTCAGACTTAGGGTAGGAGGTAAATCAAAGGAAAACTGCAGTCCGCTCAGGAGGCACAATGTGTCTTTGTATTAAAACATTATTGCAAGACAGGCCAAACTCACTTCAGTTTTACACTTGGACTATGCATGAGGGATGATTTTAAATGGGGCAAAGCCTGCGAGCTAGTTCAGGCAGTCAACTCGAGCACCAATAATACATTCGCACATAACACCCCTCGTTACTCTTGCAACCAACCAAACATACTCTCCTGAATCTGGCGCTCTATTTAAGCTGTTGGATCTGCCTACCTCTGCCTCGCTAATGCTGCTGCTACTGCTGCTGCTGCTGCTGCTACTGCTGCTGCTGCTGCTGCTGTTTCCACGCTGCTAATGTGTTCACCTCGCTGCTGCTGCTGCTGTTTCCATGCTGCTACTGCTGCTGTTGCTGCTGCTGCTGCTGCTGCTGCTGTTTCCACGCTGCTAATGTGTTCACCTCGCTGCTGCTACTGTTTCCATGCTGCTAATGTATTCACCTCTCTCCTGCTGCTGCTGCTGCTGCTGTTTCCACGCTGCTAATGTGTTCACCTCGCTGCTGCTACTGTTTCCATGCTGCTAATGTATTCACCTCTCTCCTGCTGCTGCTGCTGCTGTTTCCACGCTGCTAATGTGTTCACCTCGCTTCTGCTGCTGCTACTGCTGTTTCCACGCTGCTAATGTGTTCACCTCTCTGCTGCTGCTACTGCTGCTGCTGCTGCTGCTGCTGCTGCTGCTGCTGTTGCTGCTGCTGCTGCTGCTGTTGCTGCTGCTGTTTCCACGCTGCTAATGTGTTCACCACTCTGCTGCTGCTACTGCTGCTACTGCTGCTGCGGCTGCTGCTGCTGCTGTTTCCACGCTGCTAATGTGTTCACCTCGCTGCTGCTGCTGGTGTTTCCATGCTGCTAATGTATTCACCTCTCTGCTGCTGCTACTGCTGCTGCTGCTGCTGCTGCTGCTGCTGCTGCTGCTGCTGCTGCTGCTGCTGCTGCTGCTGCTGCTGCTGCTGCTGCTGCTGTTTCCGCGCTGCTAATGTGTTCACCACTCTGCTGCTGCTACTGCAGCTACTGCTGCTGCGGCTGCTGCTGCTGCTGTTTCCACGCTGCTAATGTGTTCACCTCGCTGCTGCTGCTGGTGTTTCCATGCTGCTAATGTATTCACCTCTCTGCTGCTGCTAATGCTGCTGCTGCTGCTGCTGCTGTTTCTACGCTGCTAATGTGTTCACCTCGCTGCTGCTGCTTCTGCTGCTGTTTCCAAGCTGCTAATGTGTTCACCTCGCTGCTGCTGTGTTCACGTTGCTGATGCTCGCCTGCCCCACCACCACCCCAGCTTTCACCTGTAGGCTCAAGTGTAGTTGTCTAATCATCACTTAATGTTCTATGTTAATATGTGGAGTGATGAGGTCAAGCCTGGATGCTGAACTCAAGCTATATACTGCTTCTAAAAAACATCTTGTAGCGACCCTGCAGCGCTGATGGGGGAGAGACTCAAAAGGAAGGGGGGGTGCAGAGATTGAGAAAAGCGAAGAAGAAGAGAGAAACAATTGGGGAGAAGAACGTGCGCCGCCTAGATAGTCTAGCCTGTGTTGTTGTTTTGGGCAGTCTTCCAACCCCGGGGTAGATGTGAACAAAGACACGTGTGGACCTTGCCACAGCCAGTCAGTTGGCGATGACGTCATCCCTCCGGTGGATGCCACAGGTAAATTGAGTGACCAACCAAAATCTATCCCAGAGTTGGAGAAAGACATTACAGCCAGAATAGAGGACGGCTTTATGCAGAGAATGAGCATTGCAATGGAGCGTACTTTGGGAAATGGTCTCAATAACTCAAGGAGTGACATTAAATCCATGATGGGAGGTGAAGCACAAGATGTTGGGGCTAAACTTCATTAGTCCAATTACAATGTTAATTCTGACCAAGCAACTGACAATGCCAGGGTGAGCTCCAAGACTGCCAACGTTCAGGATGCTAATATCACTGTTGATGTCTCATGTCCCAAAAACTAACCCCCAACCAAGTAAAGGCCCCAATGCAAATACCTACACCGCCGATGGACTCTAACAAGTCAGGGCTCCCGCCTAACTTTTTGGCTTAGGAGCACTGTGCTCCAAACCCCCAAAAATTGGGCGCACTAACAAAAATCTAGGCACACCACTGTATAAAGTTGGGAGCACAAGCAAAACTCTTGGCCAAACCAAGCAATACTGCTATTAATCATAGTTAACCACCTGGAATAACATGTTTGAACAGATTATAAAAGAAAAACATCAACCTGCTGAGTTAAAGGTCTACATTGATAGGTGGACAATGATTGTTAGGTATTTTAGATCAGGTTAGGTGGAAGGGGAAGTAGGACAAATCACACCATTTGTTACAACCAACTTCTTTATTCCGCAGACTTGAATCTTGTACCTGCAGTGATGACAGGGCATGACTGCAGGTACAAACACATGAAATAATGGAAAAAATGATAACAGCAGGCATGTGGAACTACTACCATAGTGACAGGTGGTCTTTGCTCATTCACAGAGCAGGATGAACCTAACATTAAAAGGTACATGACACAAGTGTCATCTGTTCAAAAATAAATACTAACAAATAAATACTAACAACACTATAACAGTCGAATACACGCACTAACAGACACCATGAATCAACTTTACTGTACATAAAATTAAAATAAGACAACAACAGTCAATCAACTGCAGGAAACTCATGATCAGTCACTGTGATGACGCATGAAGCCAGGTCTACTTCTGGACAATCATACACACGCTGCACGGAGAGCAGTCCAGTTAATCTCCGCCCTGGACGGTGAAGCTAGGAAAGTACTGCTTGATGTGACTGCAGCTGATCTTGAAAACTAGCTATTTCCAGAGCACTGGAGAGATGTTTTAGAAACACTGCCCCCGCAGTTGTGATGCGGCAGAGGTTTAATGAGCTGATGCGGGGCCCTGGAGAGAAGCTAGGAGTTTTTGCAGCAGAGCTCCGCTACCTGGCCCAAAGAGGACACCCCGATTTCGATGATGCAACCCGCTTGGTGCTGACCAAGGAGGCATTCATTAGTGGCCTTCAACCCATCCCATTATGGCAGCAAGTTCGGCTCGCAGACCCACAGACCCTGGAAGCGGCTCTAGAGAAAGCACTGGCGGTGGAAGACATCCTCCTGGAGGGTTTTGAAAATGGCTCCACACAGACATTGACACACCCTAAGACTCATGCATATACTGTAAGCCTCCCTCCTCAACTGGGCCCAAAGAGCCCTACGTTGCCCCCAGAGGATCAACAGAGTCAAGCCTGCTATAGATGCCACCAAAAAGGCCATACATGGTGCTTTTGTCCAACCCCTGTCACTGCTGCGGAGGTTTCAGCACCGGGAAACGGGCGGGGCTCGGTGTAGAGGGGAGTCAACCGAGCCAACCCTTGCTCCCCAGAGACTGTGACACTCAGCCGGTGATTACAACACTTCACCTCCCCTCTGCTCACACCCTTTGTTCCCTTGACACCTTCCCCACAGACTGCTGCAAAATACCTGTACTGGTTAATGGTCAAGGGACCCATGCCCTGCTCGACTCAGGTTCCACTGCAACTGTTCTACACCCGGATCAAAGTGACTGGGACCTGCAGATACTCCTCATCCTCATGGCTTACCGCAGTGCAGTCCAAAACTCAACCGGCTGTACTCCGGTGTTGTTGGTGTTGGGCCGGGAGCTCAGAACGCCACCAGAGCTGGCCTATGGGCGGCCACCCGATGCAGCTGATGCCTTGCCTGGTCCGGAATATGCCAGGCGGCTATAGGACCGTCTAGAAAAGGCCCACAGCTTCGCCAGAAACCAGTCTCAACAGGCGGGCGACCAACAGTGCTGATGGGGGAGATACTCAAAAGGAGGGGGTGGATTTATGGGGAGAAGATGTTGCCCTAGTTAGCTGGACAGGGCGGGTGGAAAGAGGGGGTGGGAATTAAGAGAGTAGAAGAAGAGTGTGGAGCTGCAGAGATTGAGAAAAGCGAAGAAGAAGAGAGAAAGACAATTGGGGAGAAGAACATGCGCCGCCTAGATAGTCTAGCCTGTTTTGTTGTTTTGGGCAGTCTTCCAACCCCGGGGTTGAGTCTGTGGTGAGGGTAATAAAACTTGGTTCTCTGGTTCAGCTGAATCCTCAGTGTCCTCCTCATTTAACTAGCTAGCCAGCCGTGCGGCGGAGCCGCGAATGCTACAATATTAATGAAACGTGAGTTGTCTGACTGGACTGGATTAGTGGCAGGAGGTTCCACCACAGTTGGACCAGCTATTCTTTTCCACCTGCTGTTTCTCCAAACATGTTGGTGAGCCTGGAAAAGCCTTTAATGCCCGTAAATACCTAATGAGTATGTATTCTTGGGCTTTCACAAGTTGAAACGGGGAAACCTCTTGATGGGAAATATGCTGTAATGACTAAACGTTGTTCTGCTCATTTGTATATCAAATTGCACCTTAGTTATTAAAATGTATTATTTTACCAGGTCAATTGCTTACTCAGAGGACGTGCAAAAATGCAGAAACTAGTCTCAATAGTTCAGGATGTGCTCGTACCACTTCATGGATCAGGGCTATTCAACTGTGCTGTTCAGGGGGCCAGATTTTCCGAAAGTCAAGGGCCGAAGATGGACATTTCCCTGAGCGATTTTGCTCGTAAATGTAGCCATTTGACATCTCTCCGCTTTTTAATTAGCTGATATTTTCAGACAGGATCAAATGTTATACTTCTTTTGCGTTTGTCTTAGCTGTGTATCTCATCATCTCTGATGTACCTCTCAGCAGCAGCAGAATTTTTGTCTTTATCACAATTCCATGTTAATGCAGCTGTTCACTGGTTGTAACATAAATACTTAGAGGCGTACAGAAACACAACAGATTCTTACAAAGGAACCAGGCAGCATTGCGTCTCCCCAAATCAATTTGCTAAATAGTAGCATCAGAACACAACAGTTGCTATTTGTATCAGTTTACCAACCAAAATTTAATTTCATATGAAACTGAAATAATGCCCCACAAATGTAGCATTCCTCACACAAGGGAAGGAGCATGATGGATTGAGGGGGAGCAGCAGCGAGAGGGAACTGGATTCTTCCTGATCTGTGTGTCAGGCCATCAGAAAAGGTGAGGAATGGATGCAATTAACACGGTGTCATTGGAAGCATTATCATAAATATTGCAAGGTGAGGGGTAATTTGTATGATTGATAGGAGTCTGTGACCAAGGATTTCAAATAATACCTCCCCGCAATGCTTTGCAGTTCAGTGCCAATGGGAGACAACAAACTAATAAGATTATATAATCTATTGTCAAATAATTTTTTTTTTTATGTAACCCTAATCATTAATTTATCAGTAACATCTGAACTGAACATTTCAGTGCACTCTCCCAGGAAAAGTGTGCATGCTAAGCTGGTTTTGGTGATAATAGAGACCATATTTTCTGGATTCCCTCATTATGTGTTGACTACCTGTAATTAAAGAAGTTTACTAAAGGACAGAAAGCTTTAATTTTACTAAGGTAGCACTAACTGCTCAGTGGTAAGGCAAGGCACGTTTATTTATATAGCACCTTTCAACACAAGCAATTCAAAGTGCTTTACAAAAATGAAAAACATTAAGAGCATTTTGAAGTAGTGCAGCAGAAACACATTATAGAAAGGCATTTAAAAACAGTAATTTAAAAGCAAAGATAATAAAATAAACACAACACGTATAACATACATGAATAAAAGTTACAGTGCAGAATAAAAGTCACAGTGCAATGTTAGATCAGAACAGTTCAATTAAAAGCAGCGGCAAAAAGAAATGTTTTCAGCCTGGATTTGAAAGTAGTAAGAGTAGCAGCGGACCTGCAGGGTTCTGGGAGTTTGTTCCAGATATTTGGAGCACAATAACTGAAGGCTGCTTCTCCTTGTTTAGTTCTGACTCTGGGGACAGAAAGACCTGAGAGCTCTGGATGGTTCATAATGTAAAAGGAGATCACTAATGTATTTTGTGCCCAAACTATTCAATGCTTTATAAACCAGCAGCAGAACTTTGAAATCAATTTGTTGGTGCTAACATTAGCTGCTGGCTAGTTTGCTGTTAGCTAAACTAGATGTGCTGGGAGGACTGGATGGACTGTTTGTGTTTACACCACTAGCAGGACATCTTAATATGGCTGGGAGGAGGAGGTTTTCAGGACTGGGCGGGGGGGGTTGTAATAGGCACAATTACATGATATATCATTTATTCATTTCTCATTAATTCATTGCTTAGTTACTCCAAATAGACACACATGAGGTAGGAATAATCTGGTTTAAATGTCTTATTTTAATCTGTGGACGTGTTTGTGTGTCTGACTTCAGATCAGCCACTTACAGCCTGTGCTGTGGAGAGGCTCAAGGTTCACTTTGTGGTCCGACATTTTTTTAAATTTACAAGTACCCTTTGGGACGTTATTCAGTGACATAATATACATTTCCATATTTATGGATTTAATTTTTGGAGTTGTAGAATCATATGTGAGGTGTTGGTCTTCCAGCTAGGCTTTTCATTTGTCCATCCCTCACATGGAACCAATATGCTTCCAATTCAATCACGACTGCTAGGCAGTGTCATTTACAAGCATTTTACTTGCGCTATATGCTTGTAAACTCAAACATTTAAACCTCATAAGCAAGTAGTATTGTTTTCATATTATCTACATATAATGGAAGAGTTTGTATTGGGGAAATAGAATGATTTGGGAGAACCAATTGTGCTGTTGTGTTTGTATTTCACTGAGAAAGGTGCAACTAGTTAGCCTGGGTTGCCGGGTGGCATCATGAACACCTGAAATCACAGCTGACTGCAGGAGAGAGGAGAACCATTTTAAATTTGACGACAGCACGATGATTGGCTGTCGGAGATTGAGATGGAATGTAATTGGTTAAAAGAGGACTCGCATGATGAGCTTATGATATGCAGCTGTGGAGTGAATGAATGTACAGCCAGTGTTCCTGCTTGAACTCGCGCTGAGCTCCATATGTAGAAACGGGGTGATAGATCTGTCGGGCAAGTCTGTAAAAAAAAGATAATTTCCTTTGAAGGACATTAATGGGGGGTGCTTTCACAGGACAGTTTTGAATTTTTTTTGTAAATAACATTTCGAGCAAAGGAAGCAATGGACCTTGCATCTTGCTAAGTCTTCTTCGAATGCTAAATAAACTAAACAAAAAAAACCAACATATACAAACACTATTTTGAGTGGTGGCTTTATGTCCTTTTTTTCAACTTTATCACAATAAGTGAATTATTATTGTTATAATTGATACTACTATTACCAGATTAATCTCACTTTTACTCACATACATCTGGTTATAAAACCAGCAAGCTTTTAAGGGGCCATTGCACTGGCAACCTGTGAGACGCTAGATTAAAACATCGTCTTGATCTCCATCTGTACATAAGGTAATCATAACACTTCTCACAGCGTGTGTTCCTGCTGCAATTAATCCTCAGAATTTTGTTTTTTAACATTTGCATAAGTGATTACGTTAGTGTGCTGTACCCATATGTTCCACCTGCGTTAATTGCATAACGGTATCACAGGGGGATTTGGAACTTGCATGAAGCTCTTCTTTATAAAGATGCCTGCAGTGATGCCTGTGTCGTCCCCAATCTAACACTTCCTTTTTCTCTTAACGTGAGGAGCTCAGAGCAGAAACACCACAGTCTGGAAGGGGCTGTTGACCCTTTGTCACACTTTATACACAAGGTCACTGCAGCGGCAGAGCTGAGATCAATTTTATTCATGTCATTTCCGCTGACGCTGCTGTTCTGTAGCAGGTTAGTCCACCACTGGAGCTGTCACCCCACTCACCCAGCCCTGTAGAGGATCATCTGCATCTCCTACTCACTCAGCCAGGTCCATAATGTATCTCTTGTTGCTCTGGATTTCTTTAAAATAACCACTGTGTATTCTTTGAATTTAAGTTTAATGAATTGAATAATCATGAATTATAACTATACTGTATTTGTATAATTGTGTTTGTTTATGGAAAAATAGGATCTAGTGCGCAATTCATCATTTTGACAGACAGGAAGTCTACAAAGCAGTTGAAAACGTTTTGAATTAAGTAGAGTCCAATTATCCAATATACAAAGTTCCAAGGCCACTTAGCCAACAAGGGTGATTTTGAATGTTGGCTCATGTTTAAAATACCCTCAGACGCCTTCCCGTGACATATTTGAACGTTTTAAATGCCAGTCATTATTCTACATCACATTGTAGGCTAAGCTGCCTTTTTTTGTATGTTTGATGATTAACCACGACACACTGCAATTTTCCCCTTTACATTAATAAATACCATCGAGTCCTTAGTTTGGTTTGACAGGATTTGCTGTGTGGATTAAGGAAAAAGGCTTAGGTAGCCTCTGCTGAATCTTCTGTGTTTTCTATCTGTCTCCTTTTAATTTAAGTGAAACAACGTGAGCAGTTTACCCTTTACTCTTGGTAGCTACCAACTTTGAATTTAGTAAGTAGGGATGTTTGGATCATTTGCATCAATACTGAATTAATTTCACCTCTAAAACATCAGTTGATCTTTCTCAGTGCTCCATTCTTTTGTTTCAGATTCTGACTAACTATTTTAATTTATTTGTGCTACAAATACAAACGTGTATATAAAAAAGCACCTTTAATATATCCAGCTCAAAATGCATTTGAAAAGATACAAATAAAAATGCAACACATTCAAACAATAAAACAAACTGTTGATGCTAACATATTGTAGCATTCGCGGCTATGCCGCACGGGTGGCTAACTAGTTCAATGAGGAGGACACGAAGGTTTTAGTTGAACCGGTGAACCGGGTTTTATTACCCTACAACAGACATTCCGGGGTTGGAAGACTGCCCAAAACAACAAAGGCTAGATAAGGTCGGCGGCAAAACGTGCTTGTCCAATTGTCTTTTTCTCTCCCTCTCCCGCTATCTCCCGCTCCGCCGCTCCACACTCTTTCCGGTCTCCTTTCTCCCACCCCCTTTTTCTACCTCACCTATCCGGCTAACTAGGGCAACGTCTTCCCCCCAACAATCCTTCCCCCCTTTGTGAGTCTCTCCCCTATCAGCACTGCAGGGTCGCTACAATATATATTAAATTAAAATCCCAAACCAGAAAGATAATAACTACCAGAGAATTAGTGAAGAATTGAATGAAATGCAAACGATTCGTCTCACTGAAAAAACTGAAAAGTTGACTAATACAGTGATGTCAACAGAGTTCACATCACTGTATTAGGTTGGTTGAAAACAACAATAAAAACTAACAATACTAAGTGCTGATTTAAACAGCTAATATAGAGTTAGCTTACTTGGCTAACTTAGTTAACAAGCCCCAATATCAAAGCGGTACCATCGGCCCATGGCACTGCTCTTGAACTGGAGAGCAGATTATGAAAGATAGTCTGTGGTCCTGTACAACGCCAATACATTTTTTATGCGAATACAATACTAGCAGCTCAATCAGCATGCAGCACACCATGCAGGAACGCAAACTGCTGATCTCACTGCTGATCTCGCTGCTATTTCTGCCTTTGGCTGTGTCTAAAGCTGACTTTATAAAGCACACTGTCTTCTGCTGTGCTGTGTAGGTCAGTCACTCTATTGACTGAGAGTGTTTCCAGGCATATTAAATCCACTGATAGTTCCTGAGGTCAGGGCCGGGGGAAGCTTCTGCCTCCTTGTCAGATTGGGTTGTATATATTTGACGAATCACTTTGTATTTATTTGCTAACATACTGTAGCTCCAGTTTTCCAACTTAAATGTGTACACAGTGTTGGATCTTGGTTGTGTGAGGGGATGGGGATGTTATATTATAGGCTTTTGGGTGTGGGTGTGTTACTGAGCAAAGTAAAGCAAGAGAAAAACAACTGTTGGCCAAGCAAATGAGACTTGATTTCTTTATTAGTTTGTAGTGTGGAATTACTTTCATCTGAAGAACTACTCCACTCTGCTATAATGTTAAAGAAGTCAATATATGTGGCTTTAATAGACTGCCACGGCAGAGCTGTTCATCTAAAGTAAGTGCTACAATACTGCAAGGCAAGGATGCCAAAGAATCCAGTGTGGATGTAGTGAAAGGGAATCCGTGTCATTTCTTTTCTCTGAAAGTCCTGCATTGGATGCACACAGTTTGTTCTAGATACAGATGCTAATTGCATTTTAATGTGTCATTAAAAATAAACCCATAAATCAAATGGAAGCACAGTAATTGGGGTTTAGAGATTTAATGGCCCCTTAGGAGAAATAATCCTACTTTCAGAGGTTCTGAACAGCGATGGATTTGAGGGCAAACACAGATAAATGGCTGGCTTTTCAGTCTGACCACAGGATTCCTCGACGGGATGCTATTTAGCACCACAGCCCGGCTTATGAAGGCGTGGCATGATGGAAAAAGTAGAGAGAAGAGCCAGAATCTTCTGTGACTGAATACAGACAATGAAAATGCTTCCACCAGAGGAGGTGAGTCAGTGTGCCAGGAGTGTTGAATCAAAATATGAATGCAATCTGTTAAACCAACAGGGCACATGCAGGTTAATCTGAGCTGATTTCATAGTGTGTAAAATGGACAGGTGTGAGTGTTGGTGTGAACAGTGTTTAGTGAAGTGGCACAGAAGATGAAGAGGTCTGCTGCAATGTCAGATTCACTGTCTGTAGATCTAAGTCAAAGAAAGCTACAGATCCAACTAAAACCAATTTACTGATCCTGTAAACAGATAAAAATATATGTTTTATTGGGTAGCATAGCATAAGACAGCAACATAATGTAAAGTGCTGTATTATTAACCTTCACTAATTGATAGTTTTTATATCACCAATGGATCAAATAACCAAGACCTATTCACCACTCTACAGTTCCCTTTAGCACCGTCTAGCATTTATTTAATGTTTTAGCTTTACAGACCACATGCAATTCAAAGTGCTTTACAAAACTTTTTCACTTTTTGTTGTTTTTCCTTTTCTGAGCCAGTGATAGCATGTAAATGTTAAAGAGGAGAGGCCCCAGGATGGAGCTTTGAGGAACCCCACAAGTCGGTCTAGTAATATGATGTGCTCAACAGTGTCAAATGCAACTCTAAGATCCAATAATACTAACAATGAGGTTCTGGCAGTACGTTTAAGTGTGCGTTTAAGTGGCTGTCATTAAAGAACAAGCAGGCAGTAGTGACGTTTCAATTTAACATTTCATTTAGCTGACACTTCTATCCAAAGGGACATATAATGACTTTATTTGACCATGAAGAATCCTGTTCGTTAGCTTTCATGAACCAAATCTTTCTGAATGCGAGACGTCTTTTTGTTGGCCAAGGTGGAGTGGAAAAGGGTGAGTTTTCTGTCTGTGATGGAAGATGTGGCGATTTTCTGTTGTCCTGATATGCTGGTGTGGGTGGTTTATGCCATACATCCTGGATGTATGAAGGTCCCAATCCAATCACAGGGGTAAACCGTTAACAAAAACCTAAAAAAATCCACCATTGCAGTTTAAGCACTTCATCAGCTGATATAACAACACCAAACATGATTTGTTCCTAAAAATGCAGGACTAGACGTTTGCAAAAAGCAAAAGTAAGCAGCAATTGCCATTATGACTAAACTAAGAAAGAAGAGTGCCCCTTAAAGAAAGTAATGCTGTGACTGCTGAAAGACATTGCCTAGAAAAACGAGAAAACAGGTATCACCACTCCATACATCAGTATATACACACACACACACACATAAAGCACATGATGAAAAGATGCAACATAAGATTAATATATTTCATCTATGAGTGGAAAGGTGGAAGATAAGCTGTTGAGATCTTCTCGTC
Source organism: Eleginops maclovinus (assembly GCF_036324505.1). NCBI lineage: Eukaryota > Metazoa > Chordata > Actinopteri > Perciformes > Eleginopidae > Eleginops > Eleginops maclovinus. Next base: position 20,100,991 of record NC_086363.1, on the reverse strand, counting down.
AGACGTGGCTGCCCTGTTCTGTTGTTTTAACGGAATTAGGAGGATCTGAGGTGGATTATTGCTGGGGCTGAACCAACACTGTGGGACTGCTGGGCTGTGCTTAGATGTTCCATGCATTTTACACTGTTGTCAGAGTGATGTGAGGGGGAATGAAAGGCTTTTCTGTGCACACAGGCGGAGATGTCGGGAGGAGGAATGTAGCATGCTATTGAACTCTCCAGGAGACACAATGATTAAGAAAAAGACATATTACTATTCGCCCTATGCATTGGGGATTAAATAAATTCCAAACTGATTACATTTTGGAAAGACGAGCTTTTTTTGCTTTTTTGCTTTGGTGCCATGTCAAACTAAAACCCTGTCATGCAACTGTTGAGTGATTTGTCATACAGTGCTTATTAGGCGGGGTTAAAAATGGAATTACAACTAATCTGACATCCAACTTCTGTTTTACACAGGCACACACACAATGCTGGAGTTAAAGAGTGAATTGCCACCAAAAACTTTGTGATACCTGTATTAAAAGCTTATGCTGCATGAAAGGTTCAAGAAGACGTCCAGGTATTGTTCCGTCCTTCCTGGATTTCATTTTACTAATTCATTTTACTTTACCTTTGTCTGCCGGAGATCAAAGACTGCACCTGTTGGTTCTGTCAGAAGTCATTCTGGACATTGTACAACTTCAGAAGCTGATATCAAAGAACACAATGCAGGTAGAGGTCAGTAAATACACGCCGACAAATAATCCAAAATACTGTCTTTCATCTGATGACAAACATTATCATTGACACTTACATGGTGAATTATGATGATAAGAACAGCTGTAATAATGACAGTGGGCTGCACACACACACACACACACACACACACACACACACACACACACACACACACACACACACACACACACACACACACACACACACACACACACACACACACACACACACACATTTCCTGCTCCCTTTCGTTAGTCAGTAAATCATGGCTGCAACTCCACTAAACATCCCTTTTTTCCGTTTCTGTAGCGCGACCATGAGTGCACGCTTGTTCGTCTACACTTATATAAACATACATTCACACTATGATTCGCTACTTACAAGGACAGGTGGCGAGCGGCAGTCTTCGCCGTCTCCCCAACGAGGGAGTATTTTGAAAAGACGGAGGCGCATCACTTCCGTTGTTTAAATATGATTTAACGATGCATGCAATCATCCTTTCTTTGAAGCTGAATAATGATGTTTGATTTGAATCTCAGTGACAACTACCCTGTTTATTTAGGAGGTTACAGTAGGAAAATATGGCCTATATTTTATGTTCTATAAGAAAGTCAACAAGAACAAACAATAATGCACTGTTGTGTAGAAATGATTGACTAATTGAATGACAAGCCTACTGGGAGGGGCTATGTGTGTTTATAAGGGACTGTCTTGGGACTGAATGGGACTCTGATTTTGGTTGCAAAGAAGGCAACAGCTCCAGGTTATGGACATTATTAGACAACTCAGATTTATTATTTGTCAACATTGTTTTTCAAACCGGTTTATGTTTTTTGACCTTGTAAATACATAATTTCAATTTTTTGACTACGCCAATGTTTATGGAGGGTTAAGAGAGAACCCCATAAATGTATTTTGTCAACAGATTTCACTTTTATTACGTATTACGTTAGTTGAAAGCAATACTGTTAAGTTAAACCTAATATTTTTTTATTTAGACTTAATATTATTGCTTTCAACTATCCTAGTACAATTATGGGAAATCTGTTGACATAATACATTTAATTAAAGTCAACGTTTCCGTGTGTATAATCTTTTTATGATGTTAAATGACAAAGGAATTAAGAGTTTCTGTCTTTCTCGTTCTGGTATCATAAATGTAATCACCAATGGTTATATCATTTTTTCTGTTATGTATATGTATAGTATGTTTTGACTCAGTTTTGCTTTTATTCACCGCTCACTTACAGAATAGTAAAATGAGCTTAAAAAACAGAGACCAAAACAGACGTAAACACTAAAGAGGCCAGGTTTACAGACAGGAGGACAACAGTTCATCTTAAATCAACTTTGATCTTATTAGCATCATGCAAATCAACTGCCAGTGAACAAACAGATGTTCCATTCTACTGTTAGCATGTAAGCCTACCACTGGGATGTTCTTGTTAAGCTAGCATGCTAACCAGCTACGGAACGGAAGCCTGCATGTGTACTGTTTTGTTTCTTTCAATTGTACTTGTTGTAACTATACTTAGAAAGAGTAATGGTTATTAATTAAAGTTTAAGATTCAAGAACTTTGTTGTCATTGTTTAGGCACAATAAAATGTATTTTGTGCCGGTCCCGTAGGTGCAAGTTTAAAAAGATGTACAGTATAATGCAGTACTGAGTATTAATTAACATCTCCTTGTAACTGAGGCATGTGGTGTTTTTTTGGTTGAAGAGTAACTTCCTGCTGTCCATTGTTAGCAGTATGAACACAGTTAGTAATGTAATTAAAATAAATGTTTGCCAGTGCGCCATCTGGAAATATAGGCTTATAGTTGGTGGTTGTAGAGTTTGTTAAAAGGCTCAATAATAAGGCCTGTAAATTAGACTTAAATGTTTCTTTATGTCCCTGTCCATGTATTTGGTACAAAAGTGAACCAACAGAAAGTAATGAGACTACAATGAAGTTGTAATTCCCGAAATCCATCCCATTACTAAGAATCATTTTGCAGCAGGTGTGCAGTGTTGTGTAGCAGAAGACACTGAAGGTACCTCACCTCATTGTGACAGAATGATGCCATACAGCTAATGCGAGTCTTCAATTTGTGGTATTACTTTGTTGGTTGTTTAATTGTTTTTAACAATAGGATATTACCTTGATGAGAAGCATTATAGGGTAATGTGATGATCAATAATTGGAGAATTTATGGAGGGTGGATGAGTGAAAAGCAGTCCTCCGTGAAAGAAAATCAGCCAAATTATGTCTGTAAGAGGAAATAAGGAAAGTTCACACAGACAGAGCATGTCTTCCTCTCTTCTCATCTTGATTTTGTTGCAAGAAGGGGCGCAAACAGCTAGAAAAGGCTAACATGGAGGGGAGAGGGAGAGAGGCTAGTTGGAAGAGACAATGTGTGTTTTAAAATTCTAGTCATATTTGTTGCCATCCCACAGCTATCTGTCACTGTCAAATGCTTTATCTGTCAGCTGCACTCCGGCCCACAGACAGCCTTGGGCCTTGTGGGAGACTTCATGGTGGCTTTTATGCTCCTTCCCTCACGTCTGCCTGTGGCAGGTGTGGAGTCATCACAACTCTATTAGCTTCACCCAGCAATAAAAACACATTAACCTGCTCCTCTGAGGAGCGCGCTCATTATCCTGCTGGGGCTCTAAGGAGGTCTGCACACTGGGACGGACTCCTACTAATGGAGAGGGGGGGATACCTCGGTGTACCTGCAGGGTTTTGAATTTGTGAGCACCTGACAAGACCTAAAGTTCAGTTTATAATTGTGTGTGGTGTGTATAAATACAAAACATGTTTTCATTCAATGTTCAACAGATCATGGAAGGAATATATTCTCAAACTTTAATCCTGATGCTTTGCTGTCAGATATCGGCTGATTACATTTATGAAGATATTTAAATATGTAGGACCGCACAATAACTGTTATGTTACATGTTAGTTTACATGTGTCGTGATAGCACATCCAAGAAGCAATTGGCTTGATTGCAGCATATTCAGTCTATTTTAGCTGTATGTGTTTTCATTGGCCAGTAGAGGTAAGATTACATTGTCACATGATTGAGTTGAAAGGTCAGCGGCCATGTTTTTCTGGCAGACAAGCGAAAGGGACGTTGTTGTCAGTGCCCGATCCTTTCCCCCTGGGCTGCACATGCGCGTAATGACGTACGCGGAAACTCAACGTTTTCCTGCCCAATTTGTACCACGCATGTCTACATTAAACGGTACTTGACGGCAGCCAGTTAGTTTACCTAACCGGAAACAGCTGGTAGTTCACAGAAACTGTCTGTATATAGAGGTTATTGCTTGATATTGGCGATCGGAAACAGTTTGTTATTTTCGCGCATAGTGCAGCCGGAGGGGAACGGATCGGGCACTGACAGTATCTGCTCTTACATCAAGCTCCATCAGCGCGTGTTAGCCTTGGAGAGGCATTGTCTGTAAATTCATTGTTTCATTTATGTTTATACTTTGCAAGTTGATTGCATTGATCATTGATTGCAATCCTTTGTACTTTTAACTTTCAGTTTCACAAGATTTCTACAATAAAGTGTTTAACTATCTGGCGATGTGTACGTCATTGCTACGTGCCCAGGGGCCAGAATAATAGCTATTAAATAATAACTAGGTCCCATATTGTGGCCGTTTTTGTCCTAACACCTTGACGAAGCTCCTTTAGTTTGTATCGCTCTTCCATTTCAGATGTAAAGTTAGAACTGAAACAAAGTAGGAACAGCCTCGTCCTTCAGTACTGCACGCTTTGCATATCGGCATCAACCTGTGCAAGGCTTTTGAAGCTGTCGTCCGTGAAATGCCGGGCACACAGTACAGTACTTCCAACCATTGAAGGAACAGTGCTCAAAATACATTTCAACCTCTGACTTTTTCGTGCTTCTGCCTTCGGTAAGGCAAACAGATGAAATTTCCCCTCACATTTCAGGGCACAGTACTTCTTTGACATTTCAGCCTTCCAACAGTAAATGGTGGTTGGCAGAGGGTGTGCCTATTGGTCTATAGCTATGGGCGTGCCAACTTACCGATTGGTCTCCAGATTTAGTTTGAAGGCCTCCAGCATTAAACTCTCAGCTGGAGTGAGTGTAGGATCACACTCGTCTCTAAGGCTGCCTTAGAGAAGTTGAAATCCCCCTTCACTCTCCCACCAGTGCCATCTTTCAACAAAAGACGAGCATAATAGGAATCTACATACCACGACTGAGCCCTGTGCATGCATTTCCATTTGCACCCTGATAAAGAGGCCTATTGCTTCTCTTGTCAGGAGGGTCAGACGTCTGACTGGCTCACCACAGGGGTCCCCCCCCCCTCCCTCGCTGTCCTCACTAATCCCGGGCTTGTTACCCGGTGAGAGGACCAATCAGGAAATGTCTGGCAGGTCCATCAAATCCGATGAGGTCAGCGATAATTAGTCCGCAGATTTTTCTTTCTTTGCATTGTCTGAGAAATGTCGACTGTATGAAACACATTTTCTGGGTCTGGCGTTGTGGAGGTGCAGAATATTTAGGGTCTTCTGCTTGTGTCCCAGCATACCAGGTCTCTCCAGGGGATCAGAATGTCGGCCTGGAGATTGGGCAATGATAGGAAGCTCTGCAGATCTATTCAAGTGAAATTCAGTTTGACACCATCAGTGCTCAGTTATGTCCAGCAGTGGCTCAGTAAGTAGGGGCTTGGACTGGGAATAGTAGGGTCGCCGGTTCAAGTCCCCGAACAGATTTGAAAAAATATGGAAAGTGGACTGCTACTTGGAGAGGTCCCAGTTCACCTCCTATGCCCTGCTGTGGTGCCCTTGAGCAAGGCACCGGACACCTCCAATCCCCCCTCCCCATTGCTCCCCTGGCGCTGCACAATAGCTGCCCACTGCTCCTAGTACTAGGATGGGTTAAATGCAGAGGACCAATTTCACTGTGTGCTCTGCTTTGTGAATGTATGTGACTAATAAAGAGGGTTTCCTCCTCCGATTCTATCTATCTATTTCATCCTCCAATTCTATCTATGTCCCTGTTGTTTCATTATATTTAAGAATAGCTTATTTTTAAATGTCACTACACGCATGCTTTTTGTCAGCAGGCCTAAAGAACAGAAGGAAAATGTAAAAAAAATGAATGAAACAATCCCAACACATCATCCACATACTGCATACAAAGGGGTTCATTTGAAGCCAATGGTACAACGTTTAAAATGGTTTGGCTTTTTTGAAGCTAAAGTACTTGCGTGATTTTTCACCCCTCTCTGAAACCAGAGCACAGTCTGCTCTGATTGGCTAGCTTGCCATCTCTGTTGTGGTTGGTCAACTGCCAAGAGATGTTTGAGAGGCGTTTCAGGGGTAGTGTGTGGGAGAGAAACTCCCTCTGGAGGGAGAGCACTGGGATTTTAGCCTTAGCAGACCATTTACATGCACACAAACCTATAGAACACACTACAGGTAAGGGACAACTCTGAAATCAGAATAGGGACTCTTTGAGTTGCTTTGGATAAAAGTCATCAATCGTTAAATGACTTAGCTCACTTGGGTTGATGGATCTGTTCAGTATGGAAGTTTATCTTTGAAACTTTGGAATAGTTTTTGCTTAAAGATATGACATTTTCATCTTCCTTCATCATCTTCACCTTGATCAGATATTTGAGCACCTTTTAAGTGATTACACCTCTACTCACAGTTCCTCTGCTTTTTATCACTTACAATGGGGATTCAAACTCCAGCCCTTACTGTTCAACTGGTATTTAAATTTCCATCCTGTATGAATCTTTATCTTACATTTCAATGACTACCGCTGTCAGCATTCACGATTAAACTGACAGTTACACCTCTGACAATTTCAACTCTCTAAATGCTTCAATATCAACTGATACTTACTGATACACTTATTTCCGTAATTACAAGATTTTCTGAAACTTGTCAGCCCTTCCATTTTTAGGACTACTAAATCATTTCACATTCTTTGTATTTCAACTGCCACTTCAACTTAGCCTTTCAATTAATTTTAAATGCTTCTGCTGCAATCCTTCAGTGATCATATACATTTTCTGCTCTCGTTTTATTAGTTTTGTGATTAAAAACACTGATAAATGTTGTGGCACTACAGCACAATGCTCGCTCTTATGTTGCTCTGTGTCCACAGATGGTGATTTCGGGACTCTGTACAGGCAAACAGCACAGAGAGGAAGGTAACTGAAGCCCCATCACCAACGCTGTTATTGTTAAACTCCGAGCCCCTTACTTCATTCTCCACCCATTCAAGAATCACATTAAGGTTGCTGCGAGCTGTTTTATTGCTTTTAGCTTTTCAATTAGACTGGATAATTTGTGTCCACCTCCTTTGGATTAGATTTTAAATGACAAACATATTGTGCCATTAATTATCACAATTCTTATTTTGTGGACAGAGCTTTTTAACGGCCAGCTAGAGAGAAGAACAAAGAAAAAGAGGAGAAGAAAAGGTGTTGATGTGATGCACAGGTGCCTGATGGGTAATGGACAGGCTTAAAGATGAGTTCAATAACGAGAAGCTGTGACGGTGACGGCCTTCAAAGAGCGCACTCAGTGTGTGTGTGTGTGTGTGTGTGTGTGTGTGTGTGTGTGTGTGTGTGTGTTTTGACCTGAGGTGATGTTGGTGAGTAACAGAAGATGTTTGACAGCCAGTAGCCTGGCCCTCATTCCCACCCAGATGAGAAGCAAACACTTCACTCCTAGTCTGCTCAAAAAGTAGGTCAGGCCTGTGTAGCTGCAGTTTGTCTACAGCAACGCAACACACACGCTACACACACACTGCAGGATGTGCCTCAGCAGCACCATACTCATGAGGTACCGTATATACTGTAGTATGATATGCACACATATATACTGTATCAATGATCCGTCTTTTATCATGATTAATAAAATACTAATTTAATGTATCCTGGGGGAATAAAACAAATGCAGGTGTGATGATGTAGGAAAAATGTGACAATCTAGTAAGAGAAATTTAAGGGATTTTCACATCATTATTACATATCAGCTTAATCTTTTGGATTTCTGAATTTATGGCATGGATTTCACTTGATTGCAGACAACCATGAGGAACATTTACAAACTAACATCTGCTATGAAGTGAATATATACAAACATATTTTCCATTCAACACACCGGAGGATATATTTTTAGATGATATCTGCATTTGCCATGTGATCACACAGGTTAGGAATTACAGGAACACATAGAGTGGTGCAGGGATGACGTATTTCTGTAGGCCGTCCTGGAAGTAAGCTGCGCATAGGTTCCCTCGACCAAAAAGCAATGCTAATTCTCCATAGGATTTTGGAATATTGTAAAAATATCTGTGGATAACAAACCTGTTTGATAAATGCACGTTTTGGGGCACTGCTGATGTATTTAATGTCGCAGAACAAAACGTGACCCATTTCTTAAATTTCGGTCAACCACAGACCTTATTTCGAGCTATTTTCCAAAATCCTACGGAGAAATCCCACTGACTCTGAGACGAGGATAGTAATGTATGTGAGGATGTAAACATGCACACACACACACACACACACACACACACACACACACACACACACACACACACACACACACACACACACACACACACACACACACAAACATATTATGGTTACATCTCAGAAATATGAATTTCACTTGCTGCTATAAAGTCAATATAAAAAATGACATTTTCCGTTCAACACACCGGGGGATAAATCCTCCGTAATGGATTCTGCATTTGCCACGTGATCACGCAGGTACAAATGTGCGCTTGAATCACTAGAGCACATTTGAGTCAAACTTGCCAGTGACTGATTAATTTGCATTTATATTATGTGTATGTTATGTCTTCATATGCCATCATATCTTTACATGAGCATGCAGGGAGTTCCTCTGGAGTCCCAGGATGCTTTACATGTGATGATGACCCCACTGGCTGAATTTAAATCCGATTACTGTACTCTCTCGGGACAGCCTGCACGTGTCTTTCAAATTAAAATGTTCTTCTTGTGGAAGCGGCTCCTCTGCTGCAGGAGGGGAGCAGATATGTAGTGAGGATGGAGCTTGTAAAAGAGCCAGAGGTCGATTAGCTCCAAGGTGTTTTTATCCGCCTCTGAGGAAGTGACTCATGCATGTTTTGGTCTGACAGGCAGATGGTGGCTGACAGTAATGTATATGCAGCATGCTGACCATCCCATAACGAATGGTGTGTAATTTGAATGTAATACAGCCATGGGCACACTGCTACAGAGCCTCTTTGTTCTGCCTCATTAGATTGTGACTGAAAGTGAATTATAGGGAATCTTTTGTGGCATGTTCAGTTATTTTTAATGAAATAAACTTTGTTCACAAACCAAAAAGGGCTATTAGACGAGCTAATCCTCTACTTTGAATTCCACTATAAATCATCATTATGCTGTATTATTATATAAGGTATTACAATTTCCTTGCCGAAAAGGCTCTGCTTTAGAAGTGGTGTCTGCAGCAGTCTCAAAAGGAAACACTTCCTCAGGGTTTTTTTTGTTTCATACCTCTGTAATTCCTGCACACTGACCTAATTGTAACCTGTTTTTCATACAGAGCTGTACGGATTTCCTCTTCTTTTGAAGTTGAAGCAGTAAAAAGCTATTAAGCTGATATATTCAGACAAGCAAATATTCTTGCTGTAATATATAATAAAAGTGTTACAGTTTAAAGAATTGTTTTAGGTGTATGCTCACCATTATCCTAATTGTCAATGTTTTGTAATCTGGTTCAAGATTTTTACATCTCAAGGTACAATTCAACCTTTTGAGGAGAAAATACTCCAAGGCCCTAAGGGCCCTCTAATGCAGGGGAACAGCAGCACTATTAAAGGGGCCCTGTTATTCTGACGTTCAGGTTTGTAACAGTATATAGTGTCTGTACTTTAAAGAGTCCTCTCCTGCTGATGTTCAGGTGTATATCAGTATGTAGTGTCTGTACTTTAAAGAGTCCTCTCCTGCTGATGTTCAGGTGTATATCAGTATGTAGTGTCTCTACTTTAAAGAGTCCTCTCCTGCTGATGCTCAGGTGTGTATCAGTATGTAGTGTCTCTACTTTAAAGAGTCCTCTCCTGCTGATGTTCAGGTGTATATCAGTATGTAGTGTCTCTACTTTAAAGAGTCCTCTCCTGCTGATGTCCAGGTGTGTATCAATATGTAGTGTCTCTACTTTAAAGAGTCCTCTCCTGCTGATGTTCAGGTGTGTATCAGTATGTAGTGTCTCTACTTTAAAGAGTCCTCTCATGCTGATGTTCAGGTGTGTATCAGTATGTAGTGTCTCTACTTTAAAGAGTCCTCTCCTGCTGATGTTCAGGTGTATATCAGTATGTAGTGTCTCTACTTTAAAGAGTCCTCTCCCGCTGATGTTCAGGTGTATATCAGTATGTAGTGTCTCTACTTTAAAGAGTCCTCTCCCGCTGATGTTCAGGTGTATATCAGTATGTAGTGTCTCTACTTTAAAGAGTCCTCTCCTGCTGATGTTCAGGTGTATATCAGTATGTAGTGTCTCTACTTTAAAGAGTCCTCTCCTGCTGATGTTCAGGTGTGTATCAGTATGTAGTGTCTCTACTTGAAAGAGTCCTCTCCTGCTGATGTTCAGGTGTATATCAGTATGTAGTGTCTCTACTTTAAAGAGTCCTCTCCTGCTGATGTTCAGGTGTATATCAGTATGTGTATATCAGAGTATTACAACCAGGAACGAACCCTAACCAGGCAAACATTCAACACTTTCCAAATGTTCTAGGAGGAACAGTTTGCATCCTGATCATTCAAAGAAAGGGGAGGAAATATTTCTCCCTGAAATCATATTGCTGTTTGGAGAAACACAAGCAGCAGAATTCTGCAGCCAGAGGCAGATGGTGTTTTTCTGTTGTTTCACTGTTAATGAGTACAATATTAATTTAAATATGTCATACAAACTGTTCGTTGGTAAACCGCTGCTGTTGTTGGTGTACATCTGAATATTGTCTTTTTTTTAAATCATATTTTAATTAAAGTTTCAGGAACTTTGTAGTGCATTTAAATAATAAACCCCTGCCATAACAAAACTAATTATGCCATAGAAAGTTGTAAAGGAGCTCTGACTCCCAGGGTTATGATGGATCAGACTTATGTGTCGTGTTGTGAGGTTGTTCTGAAGCATTCTGGTGTCATATGCTAACTCATTTAAGGTAAACCCAGCGGACAGCTGTGTGTTATGGCACTGCGCTCTGATGCAGCATTTCTAAAAAGGCTACACATTTAACCACATATGAGTCCAGTTTGTGCACCAAACACCACCGGACAGTTGGAGTAAGAAGCCTTTTCTCATTAAATGGGAGTCTGGTTTGGGGAATAGCTCTCTTATGGTTGTAAAAACAAAAATGAACAGTAACAGCAACAAAAACACAATCATAGAGGCACGTCAGGCAGTGGCTCGAAGCATTATCTGCTATAAAGTGCACTCTGCAGTCTGATCCCCTGCCCTGTTAAACATAAGGTCTGGAATGTAACTATGTACATTTACTCAATACTGTACTTTAGTAAACAGTGTACTTGCATTTTACTTGGCTATCACATTATGCTTTATACTTTTAAGTGACTACAGTTTGTAGGCAAATGCTGTACTTTTTACTCCATTACATTTATTTTACATATTTAGTTGCTAGCTACTTTGCAGATTTATACAATACGTCATACATCAACTTGTACATAATCATCATACCTGCAAACCTTTCAGCGAAATTCGCCGTTTTCAACTCAAAATATGTCATTGACGTGAATCATGTAGATCCGAAGAGGGTTTTTTTTAGGGGGGGGGGGGGGGCTGACCGACGACTGACCGACCAACCATAGACTGTATAACCGACTGTATAATGAGCAAGAAACAAGTTTGCTATCTTCACAATAACTAAAATCTTTGTTCAAATGACTCGTTCCACGACCACCGACCAATCATAAGCAAGATAAACCACAGCGCGGTTGGAGTGGAGTGCTCAGTGGTTCTTCTGGACAATTTTCGGGATACGTTACAGATACAAGTTTTGAGGTAAATCTAGTAGCAGCTAATCTGGCAAGAACATTGTACGCTGAATCATTTTAACGTTGCTGAAGTAAAATTATTTTAGCCAAATAAAGTGTATTAACATGCTTAAGCTTATCAGCTTGTTAGGTTGCTAGCTAACCTCAGTGAATTGTGTTAAAGTTAGCCTAGCTAGACAAGTTCTACGTCACCTCGTTCAATGCGAAAAGAATAGGTTTGTGAAGGCTGATCTCCACAGCATCCGTCCTGTTATCTGATATTACTGGCGGCTATGTCATTGTGGTCAGATATGAGAGGGATGAAAACGAACACGTAATGAACAAATACACATCCCTGTGTGGTTTAGTGAGTAGCTAGTAGTGGTGCAACGGATCATCATTGATCCGTGATCGTTCGGATCAATTATTTCGGTTTCGCATTCTTCAATTTTTTAGTAGCTACGAAAAGTTTGGAGTTACGAACAAAATCTACAAACGCTGGCGACCGTGTGTAGAGTTAGTTTACAGTAAGCACATATAACGCTTCACTGTTGGAAATGACAGTATTCATATTGCGCTGTGTTATGTACACAAGACGCAGATGCCTTTGAAACACGCGATCTAAAAACGAAAACATGTTTTATTATGTAGTAACAATTGTTGGCAATTGGCAGGTTTAAGATCCAGATTAGGTTCATGGTTGTGAATTATCTATGTAAATCGGCTCTATAGATTACACGTTCATTCTACATGTTGAATGATGATAGCGTAATACAAATATAGGCTATACATACAATGACAGAACTGCCGTGGGCTACATGTTATCCGTATCCTTTGTTGAAATTAATGTTCAATAGCTCTATGCCAATGGGAACAACAGAACGTGCGCATTACATATGGACCAATGCGACACGTTCATTACGGCCGTGGACTGATAAACACTCAGTAGCTACCGTACGCACACCAACCGGCATTTGCGTGTTTAACACCAGTGTTTAACACCGTGTTTAACACTGGCGTTACCGCCGCTTAACTTAAATAATGAACAACTGCTTTTAATTACGACTTGGCCGAGATCTTAACGTGCTGTTCATGCGTTTCCCATGAATAGCCTACTACTATAACTCGGAGCGGAGCAGGATATAATGCGCATGTGCGGCGTTGCTAGGCAACATGTACAAAGGGGGTGCCCCCGGGGGGGTGCCCCCAGACCCCCCTACAACGGTTTAGTTTGTCACCTTTTTCAGCCCTTCTGAGTTTGCAGGTATGAATCATATATTATTAATGGTTAAGCTACCCAGTAGTAATTAAAGTAATTTGAATGAGCCCCACCTTTACCAAGTGCAACATTGATGGGATGTATACATTAATGCCTCACTTATTATAATACAATCATTTTACATATCTATGTAAGTATTCTTTAAAGATAGTACTTTCTTAGTTCAATTCAGTACAATTTTGAATGCAGGACTTTTACGTAGCACACGAATTGTATACTGCACTATTGCTGCTTGACTTAAGTAAAAATGACTTCTACCACCTCTGCACACCACAGTAAACCCTCAAAAACATGTTGGAGTGTTGCTATTAAAGCCACATCTGATCCGTCCATTCATACATTTTATCACCCTGCAGACCGATCATGACCGCCATCACTCAAAGAACATATGATTGACTTTTGTGAGGCTCAGTCACCTGACTGTATGTCAGAAAGAAAGAAAAAAAACCCCACAAACAACATGTCTGCCACAGGTGTGTGTACCTTCTATACAAAATAAATCTTGCTTTAGAAGGTAGGGTACTAACTGAATATACTGAGCATGTAAACAGCTCTAAATTAAAATTGAAGTCATGTTGGTTATATGGCAATGAATAAACTTAACATTAAAAACAGTCTTTAAATTAACATAAAAACGTCATGTTTGTTTGACAAAAAATTGTACAGTAGCTATATATATATATATATATGTATATATATACACACATCTGTATCATACAGATAGAGGAATTGACAATAAAGTTGACTTTGACAATTAAATAGTTTTGAGTAAAAATAATTTTAACGTGCAACACATTTACACGTTTTTTGTATGTAAATGTCACAAAGTGCACCTTCCCTTATAGCTTAAATACCCACAATAAAATAGTCCAAAGACTGAAATTTGCAAGATGGGATCAAGACTTTACCCAGTTGCCGACAGCCCATTGTTCACAAGCGTGTGTGCCGTCTTAAACGTCTCTCTGCTTTTCACTGTCCACTGTCTGCTCTCCGATGTCCCACACACCCGCACCACATCAGGTTCTCATCTCCTCTCGTTCTCCTTCGCCATGACTCCTTTGTTAGGCCTGTCCTAATTAGGTGGTGCACTTCAGGTGTGTCCTCAGGTGCATCATTACAATCTAAATAGCCTGCCAGGTGAAGCATAGATAAAACCGAAACAAAAGCATCTCACTCCAATAATACTTAAGAAACACAACAGTACAACATAAATAAATAAGCATGCAAAAGCTGGCTGACCTTTCAGACATTAACTTTGTGTAAGACCAAAGGTTGGACATTTGAATTCTCAAATGCCGCTGTCCCTGAAGCAGGGGGATGACCCCCACACTGACTTCTCTTGTGGCCCGTGGGTAGGAAGCCGAGGAGATTTTTATTCAAACTGACCACAAAGACACTTCCAATGAAGCAGCCTCTTCTGGCCGGACCACCGGCTGCAAAGACATTAGGCCAATTGAATCTGAGACAGTTTAACGTCTCCCTCTCCTCCCATCACGAGCTCAAGCAATTTAAACCATGTTTTGCAGCTTTTGTAATTCAGCCTCCACTCAAACACCCCAAGATACTTGTAATTACTGACAATAATTGAGTTTGTGTCGATGTGAAACACAGCTTGGGCTGGACAGGACTGGGAGGAGAGTGCATTTGTTGCGCTCGTTTGGCAGAATGACAGTGATCCAAAGCTACAAAGACAACAAGCGCGGCACCTATTTAAATGTTTGGTGAAATGAAATTAAATGTGACACAATGAGAGGAAAGGGGAGCCTCATCCAGGGCGGTTGTAATTAACTTGTGTGTGACAGAAACACAATTAATACACAGCAGTGTTTATGACAGCTGAGCTAACGTCGCAGCGCCACGCTCCCCTCAGTCAGGACGACTCATTGTCTCACCTGTCTGCCTCTGATTGGAAAAGTTTACCGTTTCAGCATTCTCCAATGGCAGACTGTGGTATTTACATGCACTAGATTAATATTTGTCAGCCAGAAAGAGCTTATAGGAGAGTTGCATTATAATGCACCAATTTAGATTTCTTTAGCGACAGAAGTGTGGAGATTATCTGATCAGACGATTGCTTCGGTTCCCCAGGATCACAATCTGGGACGTGACAGAGTTCTCCCTTATAGCAAGACAATAAGCCCCCAACTGCTGTGGTGAAAACTGCTAAGTAAAGAAATTCCTGTGCTACTGTGAAGCAGAAAGTGAGTGTAGCTACAGGAGATAGATAGTACACTGAAAAAAGTGTATTTTTGTAATTTAAACATAATATTATTGCTTTCAACCAACGTGATACAGTTAGTGGAAATCTGTTTAAAAAATACATATAATTAAAAAAATATTAATATTAAACTTAAACTATGACTTTAGTAATGTGTTTTCTGCAGTGTTAGGAAAGTCACTTCCAAAATGTAATACAGTACATGTAACTTATTACTGTCTTTTTAAAGTAATACGTTACATTACATTATTACTGTCTCTGAACTGTAATGCGTTACACTACTTTTGAGTTACTTTGAGTTACTTTGAGTTACTTTCACCAAAATAACCGCATAAGTATGACTTTAAATGCTAAAATGTAGTTTATTGCAGCTCATTAATTAAAGCTATCTATGGCAGTATGCTGAACATTAAACTCATGCTCCGTTTAAGTGGGCTGGAATAATATGTGATACCGGTAACATGACGTCTCTGTGTGTTATTAGTAACATGTTAGTGGAGCCTCTGCACGGCCCTGTGACCTGCTGTACATGAACGAGTCTCTATTCAACGTTAGCTCACCTTGTCATTGGTGTGTTAACGGGGATTTGGCTGACAAGCTTTCTAAAAGCTAAATTGTAAAATGTTTTTTGCATTGTAACAAACAAATGATTTATATATGAATCAACTTAAGGGACAGAAACATGTGAAAATAGTGTACTATGTAATTGTGCTCAGCCGCTTTGAGTTAAAAGTCAAATATATCCTGTGTGTGATGGATAAAAAGGAGATCTAGCTTGTGTAAATACAGGTCTAAAAAATCACAGCAGCGTCAGACGGCTTTATCTGGCCCCCGTCATTGTTTACACCGTCATTTACCGGATTGTTTCAGAGGCTCCGCTCCACTGCAACACCAACATCTCTTGGATCGCTGCCTGGACTGAAGCGTGCATGGTGTCAGTGCAAGGGGTGGGCGCAGTGAGCTTAGTCTGCAGGGAGAGCTGCGTGGGGCCACAGCAAGGGGCCGTAGGTCGGAGCTTTGGCTGACCACGCCGCCGGTCCTGGTGTCCTCTAGAGTCGTCCAGCTGCGTAACTGAGTGACTGCCAGCAGCCAGGCCAAGTCACACATGTAACCAAGGCGATGTCCTTCCCCTGATCGGGGTCAGTACATTCATTCCCAGGCTTTGTAACAGGCAGGTTCTGTTTTCCATGTGACTGAATAATCTTGTTTTGCAATCCACCTCCCTGGGTGAACTGTTCTTGGCCTGGGCAACCGGGGCTCCCCTGACTTCCAACTTCCGAGTGGATTTCATGGCCTGGCTCTACCATATATTCGTGAGGTTTTTTGCAGATGCGTTCCCCACATTCTCCCTTATATCCTGCAACGTAATTACTCAAAATACAGTAGAGTTAATGTTGGTTTAATGTCAGGTCTCTGAACCTCAGAAGAGCCTTACCTTCCCAAAATATCTACTAAAACTGTTTCTTTCAAGTGGCATTCCTGTGCCTTTTCTTCAGTCTCCAGTCAGAATCTCTCCTCACCTACAAAGCCCTCATTGGTTATGCCCCTTCCTACCTTGAAGAGCTCATAGTACATTATTACGAACCATTTCATTGCGTTCCCAGAATGCAGGGTTGCTTGTCATTCCTAGAGTCTCCAATAGAAGAATGTTTGTCCCTTGTGGTGCCGTCTTGTTCTCATTCTTCCTCTTTAAGTATCCCCATTAACTGTAGCTGAAGTTGAATCATCTTCTTGGGGTCCACATGGTGTTTTGGTATTTTGGTATTATTTTTGTGAAGCACTTTGCAATGTGGTTGTGGAGGCAAATAAAAGGTTATACATGAAAAAAAGACATTAGTTTAGGTAAGTATAATTTCCACTTCGTATTTTTGACAGGTAACTTCTCTTTCTGAATTGCAGTAAAGAAAATGGTTGAACTGCATGTGTACACAATAAGTAACATTTGATCAAACGTGAGCTAATATCAATTTGTGCAATCTTTGGAAAACGCACCTTTTTGCCTGAAAATTTGAAGATCTTATAGTGGGACAGACATGTGGACTCGATTTTAATGACTTCAGACTTGACTTGATCGAATTCGGCATGACTTGCGACTTCTGAATACTATTAACTTGAGACTTGACTCGGACTTTGCCTCTTTTACTTGTAATGACTTGACATGTTTCGAGTCAAAAACTAAATTTCCTGATCATGGACATCCTTCCCTGCAATGCGAACTTGCGAAGCCCCAAAGACCGTGAAGTGCGAGAGCCGGCAGGCAAGCGCGAGCGATGCAATCATGTGGCGGATTTTGGCCTTTTTGGATTAGATCAGGGATTTAACCAACGTGATTGGATAATCCCAGGCTTTCCCCTCATTAATATTCACAATTTTCCCGGATTTCACCTACAGAAAAGATGCAACTGCGTCGCGGAAGGGAAGCCTAGTAGAGAGCTCTCTCTCTCTCTCTCTCTCTCTCTCTCTCTCTCTCTCTCTCTCTCTCTCTCACACACACACACCTTACATTTGGATTCACAACCAGAGAAAAATAAATGTTCCTGATGACTGTACTCGTATTTTTCTCTCAACTGTACTGGTTTCTGTTGCACAGATGTTCTAGTTGTGCACAGATGTCGAACACACTGTTGTCAAAGTTGACTTTACAAATGCTATTCATCTTAAGTTCATCAGACATCTTCTTATTTTCACACACACACACACACACACACACACACACACACACACACACACACACACACACACACACACACACACACACACACAGACACACACACACTTACAGAGGCAACACCTGAGAAAAAAACAACCTTCTCATTGCCACATTACTGTGGCACATGTTAGTTCTCTCTCTCTCTCTCTCTCTCTCTCTCTCTCTCTCTCTCCCTCTCTCTCTCTCTCTCTCTCTCTCTCTCTCTCTCTCTCTCTCTCAGACATCCACTCAGCTCATACACCTCACTAGTCAAGGCGCTTTACTAACTTTATGGTCACATCAGTGCCTTCCGTGCTAAAACCATTCAAACCCAATATTCACTCTCACTTCTTCTCTGAGATACTTTGCAGGTCTTAGGGTGCATGTGTATATCCTAAAAGTTTTCAATACAGAAACATTGAACATATTTCAATCTGTATTTATAAAGTTAGACTGTAGATTAGATTGATACGTTCAAATGATGATCGATAGTCTAATAATTGCAATATTAAGTGAAGAGTACATGATGACTTGTTCAGGACTTGAAAAAGATCGGGACTTGGTCTTGGACTCGACTTGGCTTTGATGTGACTCAGACTTGGACTCGACTTGCCCTTCTCTGTCTTTACTTGGGACTTGAATTGGACTTGACTGCTAAGACTTGGGACTGACTTGTGACTTGCCAAACAGTGACTTGGTCGCACCTCTGTAGTGGGAGATATATTTGTTCATCTTTCATGAATAATATGTGCTACGTTATCATTGAAAAACTAGAGAATACAAAATAATAGTTTAAATGTGTAGCAATACAGAGTTATACTTTTGACATGGTATACTTACAATAAGTCAATTATCTACATTTTTTTTACCTATATCTATTTAGTATGAATGAGTTGCTATAGGTAACAGCAGGTTATTTTCAAATACCCCCCCCAGCTCTTCCTCAGCTGGCAAACCTTTGAGATCCCTCTGCGTGATCCGTATGGGCCAAAATGTCTTTGGGCTTGTCATATTTAGTCCATATCCCACGAGGGCTGATATTTTTACCATGTGTTTCCTCTGTGTAAGTTATTAATCCTCATTAGTTCTGTAGTGAGGCTCTCATTGACTGCTCCAAGGTCTGTGAACCTTGGGATTGCCTTCTGTTTCCCTTCAGAGATGTGAAATACAGCCCAGTTCTGTCCAGGGAGAGCCCCCATCCTGAGGAGCCCAGAACCTGCTGTCTGCTGTTAGAATGGTATCTGTTGTCCTGTGCTCATCTCGTTTAAATGGAGATTAAGTCTATTATTCTTTATCAAGGTCACATATTCGCAAAACAAACATATTCATACCAAATCATTTCAGACTTTTCAAATAACCGTCTGAAATTAACAGTGGCCTCTTTTTGACACCAATAGGCTATAGTGGTACGATACTTAAATTGTAAAAAACAACAACCGTATGTTTAACTTTTTATTTGTATTTAGCTGTGTTGACAGGAGCAACCAAAATTGTGGCTGGTTGCATAACTTCTGTTGCGTAGCCAATATGCCGATCTTTGAGTGGGAAAGTGTCTAGAGTTCCACATTTAACTTCTTGACAGTTTGGAGTGCACCGTCCTGTGCTCGAGGTTGAGTGTACTACATACAGAAGTACACGATTCGAGACACAGCAATAGACCTCGTCTTACCTACGGTGGCCTTTACCCCACCCTTTGGTAAAATAATTTATCCTCATCATAACATGAATCTAAATTACGGATGGCACTTTCCTGACTGTAAGAGAGGGAGCTGTATCCAGCCTGTACAAGCAGCTGCAACAGATCGATGTTGTTGACTTTAAAACTTGCAGACAAAAGGAGATTCACTCCATTTCATTTTCATCTTAGGCAGCGCAAAGCAAGTAGGTATTTTGGTGGACTTTAACCTTAGCAAATACTAACAATTGCACAGCAGGAGGAATGACACAGAGTGGTTTGTTATAACTCTTTATTCTGTTGTTTGTGAGGGAGATGTCAGATTACGGGGCTCATTGATCCTGAGTGCTATTGCCTCCTGTCCAACATTTGTATGGTTACCTTTCATATTCTATTCTTCGATTGCATGCAAAGCAAATAGTGTTGTTTCACAGGTTGTGACAATGTATGAGGTGAGCGACGTAGTAGAATTCAAACTGAAATGTGCAGTTCATATTCTTTTTGTACTGAAATGTACACATACAACTTAAGACAAATCCCACATTTGTTTCTGTGATACTGTGTTTTCTCATGTAGCATTTTGTACCAGCCACACAACAATGATATTTTTAGGATTGTTTTTTCTTCATTCGTTTGGCTGGTGTCATCATGTGTCCTTGTGCCAGTGACCAGTGATGTTACTGCCTGAGAGTGTATTTATTAATAAACACAACCTCAGTTTTTGATTCCATTTCAACCAGCCTTTTTAGTTAATTGTGTTGCTGAAAACTACATGAACCAACTCAAGAAACCAGTAGAAATACCACCCAAAATATTACACTTTATTTCAGAAACTATTAGGGGTCAATTTAGCAAATGCAAAAGGTCATGCTTTTGAGTATATTTCTTCTGAACGAAAATTCAGTGTGAGCCAACCGTGCTCGGCGATGTTTCCTGCTGGTTATTATTGCTATAATACAGTTAACATGAAGCATGTTAGAAAGGAAAAGCAAGCAAAGATTGTTTAGATTGGAATAAGACTGCCATCACAGACCACCCAGCCCATTCTCATCAATGTGTCATGGAGTGAAAGAGAATATGGAGATTTTTATAAATGAAAGGTGACACCAGTCTATAATGAGTTAGAGGTGATGAGTAATAAATAACTGCCACAGTGTCCAATTTCCCAAACAAGGTTATATGGGTGCATTATGAGAGAGGTGATGGCTGGGCTTTATTTCAAGCCGGCGTATGACTGATATGCATGGCTTACTTTTGTAATTGTCTTGGTGCATTGGACCCAAAGACGGACATAGCAATCTTGCCTGCCTAGTATTGTAGCATGTGCTAAAATGGCTTCAGATGTGAATTATCACTTCGCTCCCTGGCACAGGGATTCATCCGCCTCTAGAGATAAACATCACAGTCCCCTCACCTCTGATGCCTTACAGAAGACACTAAATGGTGCAGACTAATCATATATTTCCATTATGTAGGGTAGCAGGTAGCATGGCGCCGTGCTGGGCGTACCGACCGTCCTGTAAGTAGAAGGTCGATCTGACTCCTCTGGGAAATGGGCGCAGGTACATATGTCTCAGAGGAACCAGTGAACAAATGAATATGTAGCTTTATGTCGCTGGAATGGCATTGAGAGCCCTCTAAAGTCCAGAATGGGTGTCATCCCTAATGTAGTAGTTCTATTGTTTAATGTGAACTTTACACAGGGCACCTTTGTCAGACTTAAGGTATCATTATGCTTCACAAGATCAACGGCATACCATCCAACATGGTTTGAAGTTTTAGCCCAGTCTCACAAAAAAGTGCAATAGCTACGGTGGTACAAAGGGCAAAACGTAGTATTTTCACAAACGCCTCTCAAATTCTTGCATTAAACTATCCTACAATTTCGATTGTCTATAAAAAATAAGTTTGGTGTCCGCCATGTTTTTAATTTTCACGCCGGAAGAGTTGATGAAAACTTGACATGGATGCTAGCCATTAGAAATGTCAGGGCCTGCATACATATACAACTCTGTAGTTACTATCAACACGTATATTTACACATTTTTCTGGCGAGACCTGAAATAATCTTCCTATTATCTATCAAACTATTGATCCTACATATCCACTGAATGTCGTTTCTGAAAGTAAAATAAACACTTCGAAATTTTATCAAAAGCAATGTAATGGCGAAACAATCCCCCAAATTCAGATTTTCCACAAAAAACAAGTATTTTGTGCGCCATGGTTTTTGTTTTCACGCAGGGAATGTTGATGATCACTGACACTGGCCATTAGGAATGAACAGGAAATAAAACATAACCATCTCACAATTACCGTGTGCTAAAACGCAGCTATTACATGTTCTCTGTGAGACTCGGATGGAAGGTTCTACCTTTCCTCAGTGTTGAGGAACAACAGGCCTGTTGTCAAAAGGTGAACTTCCTCTGGATGGGACAGCACGGCTTGACTCCACTCAACTCCCTTTTGTTGCCGAGCACCATCTTCAAATTATTTTTCTACTACAGACACAACCCCCTTAATGTAGAAATAGTCTTAGCTGACTGTCAAAGCGACACCATGGGAAACTGCATTCAGTCAATCATCTTCATCGCTACACAAACACAAAGTGTTCTCTTGCTGCCTCTTTTCATCAACAATCAAACAGAAAACATCTGTACTTTGTCAATGTATCAAGGCCCTTTAAATCCCACACATAAATCATGCATTAACATAAACTAGGGAACAAGATTCTCCTGTTTTGGCTGCTCTGCACTGGCTCCCAGTAAAATCCAGTCAGAATTTCTCCTCACCTACAAAGCCCTTATTGGTTACGCCCCTTCCTATCTTTAAGAGCTCAAAGCACATTATAAATGAACCATAGCATTGCATTCCAATGCAGGGTTACTTGTGGTTCCTAGAGTCTTCAATGATAGAATGGTTGCCAAAGCCTTTAGCTTTCAAACGGCTCTTCTATGAAACAAGATCGTAGTTTGTTTCTGGAGACAGCCCTCGATAATAATACGTTATGAAAGCCTTAAGTTAGGGCTGGCTCAGGCTTACCTTGCATCAGAGCCTAATCAAGCTTATTTAGGTTTAGACTGCCCTAGACTGCTGGATCATGGGTCTTGGTTTTACCTGTTGCAGTGCAGCATGTTATTATTTTTGGGCACAGTTAGCTGTATGACATTCTCCAAGTGTACACACAGCATAATTTGCCCATCTGTCCATCCTGTGAAAGTCTAAGGAAAGGCTGTGTCATAAAGCCCATGAGGCAAGTGTTTTAATGTGTGATATTGGGCTGTATAAAACAACATTTGATGTATTTAATGATTGAATCGATCGGTAATTGTTAATGGAACTGTGTGTGATAGGAACCCTGTAGAATAATGAATCATAACAGAATACTCTGATGCACACAGTCTGGAGCTTGTTGCAAAAGAACTTCACCATCTGCCATGTGGAATTGACAGTGCACATCATCGCCCGAATTAGTGATTACAGATGGAACAGTTACCTACAGGCTACATAATTACGTGGATTTCAGAGGTGTTGAGAATCGCTCATTAATCGTTTGACTGTTAACCGTCTTTGTGATGCAATGGTCTCTAGTTTACATAATTACATGATTTAAGCATTTTATTGTATGTCATTGAAACAAGCTTCACTGAAAAAACTGAAACGCTGACCTTACTTAAATGCATTATGTCAACATATTTCACATAACTGTATTAGTTCAAAGCAGTAATATTAAGTTGAAACTATTCAAAACTTAATATTACTGCTTTCAAATCACCTAATACAGGATTTAGCACAATGCTTCCGGTTTTGGATCAGTTGAATTTCAGGGTCGGTTGGGGGTATGTGACCATAATTCCTTAATTAAATTGTACTTCTATGTACGGGTCACTCTTGGTGTGCTGCAGTTGTTTTGCACTCAGTAATCTCTTCATTTCATTTCATATTTTGGACAACCTTTTTTTTTATTTCGATTTTTCTTTTAGACCTCCACCCATGATTACAGTGAGAGGTTGATATTGTTGCTACAGGACTACAACAACACACAGAAACTCATTAGTACAGTCACACATTGTGTTTTGAGTACTAATTGAAAGAAGATGTGTTCAGGGACAGGGAGGGATTGAGAAAGAATCAAGTTATTTGTTGTAGATATTTTAAATCATAGTACTCATAAAACTGTAAGCAAAAGATATCATAAGATGGTTATGTTTTAATGAATAACCTTAAGTTGAACGGCTTGATTTGGCCGGATATTTGAGTATGTGTTTTATTTATTTGCAGCATTTTGGTCTTAAAGGGGACATACTGTATGTGTTGTCAAAGACGGGTTCTGCATTTGATTGTGTGTCCTTAAGGTTTAGCAGGTTGAGCTCTCTCAGCCACCGTACAAAAAAGGACAAGATAACATAAATATTTAAAAGCAAATCTATTTTATTTCCTTGCTTTGATATGTTGGAAATATATTAAAATAAATATGTTATTTAATGTAATTGTGAAAAAACGTTTATAATAACGGTATCTGCTAATTTAGTGGCACTCAGGCACGCATGCTACTTTTCATGATTTAAAATCATTTACAATATCATTGAGACATAATTAAAGAGATCATTTACTAGTGTTGAAGCATTACAAAAACCAACACTTTTTTAAACATAGTACTGAAATTCAGCCCTGGCTACGCATCCCTCTGCCAGTGTGCAGCGTCTCCAAAAAGTTAGTGGAGGAGTTTAATTTACAGAATAGCAGTGTCAGCTCATTAATCTACCCTCAAAGTCATTATTTTAAAAAACTGAGAAACATTTTAAAATACAAAACACTCAAACTGTGCGTCAATCAACTAACATGCCTTAATATTCCTGCTGTGGCTTTGTGGCAGTATTTAATAAACTCTGAAAATTCACATACCAATTAATCAAAACATCTGAAAATAATATATACATTTTTTTAAGATGTATTATTCACTCGCCCTCAGATCTAGATGATAACAAGGAGACAATATATATGATCTGAGCTTGACCTGAACATGGCCTTCAGTCTTCAGGCTGAACCCCCAAAACAACACACGTTGGTGCCTTCATTGTTGGATGCGTGGATAATTGCAGTCACCTGTGAAGAAGGGAAAGTGCAAACCCTTATTGACATGTTTGTGTCATTATATCATAAATGCAATATCTATTTTTGAAACTTACCCAGATAATTGCTGCAATACATTCTTTATGAATTTGCCTCCATGACTTCATTATGCTGTTTGGATCTCCTCCCTGATCCGTCACACACTGACAATTAGGGACAATTTTACAGCCCCGGTCTAATTAAGCTGTCAGAAAGCATGTTTATAAATGGAGCAGTGTGATTTTCCAGCAGTCTGACAGTGTGTGTGTGTGTGTGTGTGTGTGTGTGTGTGCAAAGATGAAGATAAAGATGAAGATTCTATTGATGTGACTAATGAAATTACATGTTCAAATTTGTGCTTCAGCCATTATTAACCATCCTTGTTTACTGCCATCACCTGTCACCCCCCCCCCTCCAACAAACAAACACATAGGGCCAGAGTAAATGTGGTACTTCAGAGACACACAGTAATAAGGTATTTGTTCTCTCATAACTATCATATACATTTATAATAGGTTCAACTTCACAGCATTGCTTTAAAAGAACCTGATACAGTGATTTGAAATGTGTTGACTCATTAGTAGCTAATGAGACACGTTTTTTTTCTTGAGGTGACTGAGACTGTACTCTTGCAGCCCCTTTTTGCCCACCCTTATCTGGGATGAGTATTTATACAAAGCATATCAACATTCCATTGCTAGAACTATGGATGCCGACAGGTGCTAACACGCTACAACGTCTCATTAGGAGTAGCGTGCTGCAGTTCCAGAAACGATGCAACTAAAAAAACACAAATCTGCCAAAACACATGAAGAAACACCTTGACCAACTTGATGAAACAAAACGCTGCATAAACGAAGAGCTGCAAATACATGATGCTCCAACAAGTCACTTTTTAGTGTCCCCTGGTTGCTGTTGTCTTCTGAGCTTCTTGCAACGTTTGGTTTTTGCTAAATGTTTTAGGTTTCCCTGCCCATAAGTTGTCAAGTTGGTGAAGATGCTTCTTCATTTGCATATTTTTTGGCCCTTTTTTTTGTTTTTTTATGAATCTGTTGTAGGCACAGTAACTATCAGTGCACATGTGTATTGGTGCAACATAATAATTGTGTTATTGAACAGCATCATATTCATTGTCTACGAATCTTTTTAATATTCCGTACTCCTCCGGGTAATAAGCTGCCAATTTGTTGGGAAATAATTTCACAACAGATCATCCTTCATTTGTTTTTGGAGGAGTGTTCTTCTCTCGGCTCCGATCATGAGAGAGCCATCTAGACTTTGTTTGTATGAAATCATTTCAGGGACATTACTGCTCACTTTCTCTCATTACTCTCATCTCGTCTGGCTGTGTCCTCTGGGGTAAAGCTGGCAGCGAGAGCCCATTCTAGATTCTGTGTTTGTGCTTTAAAATTGATAAGTGAATCAGAAGAGTATAACATATAATTATTAATTTCACAATGTGAGGCAGAAAAAAGTATCAATGGATCAAACTTGCTTAAATGAAGCAAAATGACTCTGTCGAGTGAAGGAAGGTGCAGCGGGGCTCCTCCTGCATACCAATGAAGTGTTTTAAGACCTTACTTCTAATGAAATGATGCTCCCTGCACTCCGCCCTGCTGACTGCTCTCCTAATAGCCCACTACATCAGTAAGACATGACAATCATGGTGCTCAGGGACTGCCTATTCTCTAGTCAGGCCCACGCTGTTAAATGAAAACTACAATTTATTACAATTTGGGTTTTCGGTTGGTTAGCAGGGTCACTGGTTCTATTGGTTGTCATAATGTTGTAGTCACCAAAGTAGTTTCTGAGACCTCAGAAGGAGAGACGATGCCAAAAACAGGTCAAACAATACGAAATAATCATAATCCACTGATGCAGATAACAGTTGTATTACAAACAATTTATTATGAGAAAGAAAAACAACTAACAACCAAAACAAAGGAACATATTTATCATGTCAAGATTTCCCTGTTCAACTTTGATCCTCACAACCTGCTCTGGCTCGGATCAGTCATGGACTTCCTTTGAAATTAGCACAATTGTGTGCTGGCTTTATAATAATGAAGTTCAATAATAACACCATCATACAGACTGAAGGCCACAGCTACTACTCATGTCATATTTGTCCACACGTTTGACTTTTGTATGGTTTATCAACACAAACCTGTGGTAAGATTCACCAACAGACATTCACACAGATCACAGACTATTGTTTCTCCTACAAACACCTATTGTAGCTAATATGCTTCTGCATGGGTCGTTATATTGTCACATACAGGAGCTGGGGGTGGATTTCAGATGGCCCCGACACTCTCCTCCCACACCAGTGAACATCCAGGGAGCAGGCATCGAGATTGTGGAATCTTACCAATACCTGGGTGTTAAATAATAAACTGGACTGCTCAGATAATTGCTCTGTACACAAAGGGACAGAGCAGACTGATGAGGAGACTGAGGTCTTTTGGGGTGCAGGGGGCCCTCCTACAGACCTTCTATGACTGTGGTGGCATCAGCCATCTTCTATGGTGTGGCCTGCTGGGGCAGCAGCATCACAGCTGCTGACAGAAAGACACTGAGCAGACTGATAAGGAAGGCCAGCTCTGTCCTGGGGAGTCCTCTGGACACTGTGAAAGAGGTGGGAGACAGGAGAGTGGCAGCCAAGCTATCCTCCCTGCTGGACAATGTGTCCCACCCCCTCCAGGACACCCTGTCTGCACTGTGCAGCTCCTTCAGTGACAGGCTGCTGCACCCGCAGTGTCTCACGGAGAGATACCCTCCTTCCTTCCTGCAGCAATCAGACCATACAACCACCTGGTAGACCCCCCCAGTAACACTCACACAACGTCAGACTACGACACCACTGTGTAATAATACTTATGTGTACATTATAATCTACTTCAAATGTAACTTGTTGATTTGAATAGTGTTTTATTTGACTTAGTTTTTTCTCTCTATCTTCTCTGTTACTCTGTTAAATTTCCCGTCTGAATTCTGATTCTGATATCCCGTTATGTTTGTTAATCTAATTAAGTGAAGTTATTTATCAGGTTTATGTGATGTTTCATGCTTACTTATAGTTCATGTTTAGATTTAAGTGCATGTTTAGTCTCATTGTTCAATCCCTGTCACTGGCCTCCCTTTTTTATTTAGTACTAACCTTTCCCTCTTGTTTCAGAGCGCTTCTTGCCAGCTGTGTCCCCTTACCTCTTGTATAGTCCTCGTCTCGTGCCTTCAAGAGAACCCGAGTCTGTTACCACAAATCTTTGTTGTTTTATTCTATGCTCAACTTTATATGTTTCATGTTTGTGCAGTTTCCTTTTGAAACATATTGCCTCTAAGAAGAGTGATTTTTTGTTGCACACTTTTGTTCCTTAAGTAAACACTTTTTAGAGTTTTCAAAACTTATCGTGCACTTCAGTTTTAGTACTTGTGTCAAGTTGTGAACAAATATTGTATTTTGTAAAAATGCTGCTTATCCTTTGGATAATTATGACATCATCATAACATTCTCCATGTGAGGAGCACACAGGAAATGTAGATGAGACATATTTAGCACATCGGAAATGCATGCAATTTAATATTAGCCCTCTTCCAGAGAAGCCATTCGGATTTGAGCGCTGTGATGCTGGAATGCTTCAAATAAAAAGAAAACAGACAGACTTTTAGATTTACTAATGAATCTAATTTATAAAGGAGACTTTCAAAATGTGATACTGATGAATACAATCTCTAATGTTATGAAACATCATCAAGCAGCGTGAGGTACAGATGACCTTTGTATGTTTCTGTACATTTCTTTGAAGGCTTTTGATGCCGGGTGCAGCACCCACTGTTATGTATTGTGACCTCAGGGATCACAAGCGCTGTCCTCTAATGCTGAATCCAAACTACCCTCTGAAATTTGGACACTAAAAAGCAGCGGTGTCCTACATTCCTTCACTGAGGGCCACATACAGAAAATATACAAAGCGCTGGGCCCCTCACTAGAGGAGCGGTATATTGCCTCATAAGTTAAGTTATAAGTAGCAAAATCAATCAAATGTAGGTAAGTTATTCTTGATACTTGAAGAAACACAGCTCTCCGTAGGGTTTCATTTATTTCATTTTCAGCTCATCCTTTAAAAAAAGAAGCCTCTTAATGCTTGTAATAAAGGGGAATATGAAGGGTATATTTCAAGCTGGTTATGCAAATACGTTATTGGGCATTTTAGTCAACTAAGATTTGTTAGAAAATGTTTTCAACTTTAATTGACTGAATTTAACACATGAATCCTACTGTGTAATATATGTCAACATTTCTATTTGAGAACTACACACACGTTTCAGGTGTGGGCCATATTCCATTATACTTTTGGAATCTGCTGAGAGCATATTAAAAATGCCTGCAGTTGCTCTAAAGCCTTTGCAGATTTGTTCCCACAAAACCCTCTGAGTCTCAGGAGAGTGATTCATAAAACACAGCGTTGATTAAGTGAAACACAGTTACAGTCAAAAACTTGTTGTGATCCAAACTATTAAACTTCCAGCATCTTACTAGCATACCTAAATTAAAACAAATATTTGTAGCCATGTCAAAGCTGCCTGAGCGCACTTGATGGCAATAGTGAAATACAACTATAAAAGACAAATTGCAAACACAACACCAACTCCGAGAAGACCCGTATTAAAGTGTATTTAAGTGTAAAGGAAAATACATTTACTTCTTGTACATTTGACAGAATGTAAAATAGATTATGGATAAAACACCATTGTTGTAAAACTTGATTTTCTGAACATATCGGCTCCTCTTGATCACAAAACCATACAGGAGTGATGGGGTTAAAAAACATGTTTAGGGTAAAGGACTTTAGAAATACTGTAACAAAGGTAACTGAAGGTTTACAGTAGTATCATCTTTTATCACACCAACCCAAAATCAAACAATGCCCCACCATTCTTTTTTTTTTAAATGATCAGTTTATTAATTCTATGGAATTTATATTTTTCTCCCTGAACTTTTGACTCGTTTCCCCCATATTTCGCCTCGTATGCGACGCTTACATCATGTCTGGAGATTGCGGAGCTTCCCTGTGGTGCACCTTGATGGAGAAGTGCACTCTGGGGAATCAGATGGAACTACTCTTGTATTACTTTAGCAGATGTAGAGATCAAAAGGGTCTCTGGGATCCAGCAGAGGAAGTCCACTTGTCAGTTTGATTTTCTATGAACGTGTCTATTTCACTGCACCAGGAACTCTACTGTACATCCAGCAAAGTAAAACTACACATGGCCCAGCAAGGCTCCACACACACACACATCCACACACCCACACACACACACACACACACACACACACACACACACACACACACACACACACACACACACACACACACACACACACACACACACACACACACACACACACACACACACACACATGCATAGTATATGGTCTGTTTCTGGCTATGTAATTGATGGGAGTTCATGGCTCTGACCTGTTGACACTTGGCAAAATAAGTTGAAATGGGTTTTTTTGTATTTGAATGTTTCTTGACCTTGCATGTATGTATGATACAAGAGCTCATACATACATGAAGACAATGAATATGATACAAGAGTTTAGGATGACAGGAAAAATAAATAACGGTTACAAGGTGATCTTGTATGTTGTTGTATCAATAAAAACAAGTTGATGTTGCACATTCAGTTATGTATTTGAAATTCAAAACTGATGTATACATATAGGATGGCCCGGCCAAAAAAAAGGTCACCTCCTGGATTTAACTAAGCCAATAGGTAAGAGCCTCCCATTGAATAATTACTGCATGGGTGATTATGTTTCAGCTGGCAACAAGTTATTGAACCCTAACTGATACAGTGAGTCGCTTCTCATTTGTTAAACAGTCATGTGGAAAGACATATCCTGTGGTCGTGGAAAAGATTAAGGGTTAAGGGGTTAAGAACTGTCCAACGCATTATTAAAAACTGGAAGGACAGTGGGGAAACATCACTTCCCAGGAAGGAATGTGGTCGGAAAAAAACCTTGAATGATCAACGATCACTTAAAAGTTTGGTGAAATCAAATGGTAGAAAAACAACAGTAGAACTCACGGCTATGTTTAATAGTGAAAGTAAGAGCATTTCCACACGCACAGTGCGAAGGGAACTCAAGGGATTGGGACTAAACAGCTGTGTAACGGTAAGAAAACCACTTGTCAGTGAGGCTAAAAATGGCTTCAATTTGCTACGGAGCGTAAAGACTGGACTCTGGAGCAATGGAAGAAGGTCATGTGGTCTGATGAGTCCAGATTCACCCTGTTCCAGAGTGATGGGCGCATCAGGGTAAGAAGAGAAGCGGCTGAAGTGATGCACCCATCATGCCTAGTGCCTACTGTACAAGCCTGTGGGGGCAGTGCTATGATCTGGGGTTGCTGCAGTTGGTCTGGTCTAGGTTCAGCAATATGCCCAAAGAATGAGGTCAGCTGACTACCTGAATATACTGAATGACCAGGTTATTCCATCAATGGATTTGTTCTTCCCTGATTGCACGGGCATGTTCCAAGAGGACAATGCCAGGATCCATCGGGCTCAAATTGTGAAAGAGTGATTCAGGGAGCATGAGACATCATTTCACACATGGATTGCCCCCACAGAGTCCAGACCTGAACCTGATTGAGAATCTTTGGGATGTGCTGGAGAAGACTTTGCGCAGTGGTCTGAATCTCCCGTCATCAATACAAGATCTTTGCGAAAGATGAATGCAAGACAGAAATAAATGTTGTGACGTTGCAGAAGCTTGTGGAAACGATGCCACAGCGAATACGTGCCATAATCAAAGTTAAAGACGGTCCAACGAATATTAGAGTGTGACCTTTTTCTTGACCAGGCAGTGTAATTATTAAATTATTATGTACGGAAATGTACTATGTTTATTTAACTGGTGGTTTTAAAAACATATTTCTCACACTTGTCACAAAACATCAGCTCATTATTGCCTCTGACTTGTACTCTTCTTCTTCTTTTGATGTTAACTAGTGTCTCATCCATACTGACTGATGTTTTGCAAAGTGACAATGCAATTGCTATTAAGCAAAGACTGCCAGATGAGACTGATGTCCATGTTACAATATGTGTGTTATTAAATGGTTTGAACTACAACCAAGCCCCCAGGAAGAGCTCCAGACTCTGAGGAAAATATTCGTAGTAGCAAAATGGCGGTTCTATAACTTCTGTATCAGTCCTTGACGTCACCGGGCTCAGAAAGACTTTTTCCCGATGACTTACATTGGGAAAGAGACATCTGTGAATCAGCGGACACTTTTTTTTTTTTTTTACAAAATAAACAACCCAGTATGAACCGTTTAAAAGTCCTTATTTAAATCATTAGGTTCTTAAAGTTGTAAAATGCTCTTTAAAGTAAATCCAGACTTATTTTCTCTCTCTACTGAAACGAGAGAGGGGGCGGGACTTATGGGGAAACTCAACTGCGCATGCTCTATGGGGCCACATATGGGTACTTCTGCTCTGACAGCCATTCATGACGGGTCATTTTTGACGTTTTGCTCTCTAGAATCTCAGGACATTTTATCTTCATGTGCCAATGAGCAGCTCTCATAGGAATGAACGAGGCCCCGCCTCCAACGCCAGTTCTTATTATTACATCCATGACAACAACAAGCTAACGACTGTTGTTCATGGGAAATCACTTGGTTTGCTAGAGTTGTTGAAATTCTGCAGATTTTCTATTTTGCAAGCAAATAGAATATAGCAAATACATTGTATTGTGAAACAGTTCTCAGCTTGGTGTGATGAGCATTTCAGAACTTTTGAAATAGTGTGTTCTTTTTGTCAAGTGCTACTGGCACGCATCTGAGCCCCTCACCAAAACTGAAATCCCTGATTCTGAAACAACTGTCAGAAGACATTCATTCAAAACCTCACATGATTTCAATGAATGAATGAATGATTGCTGAATCATTTGTCCTAAAACATCAGGGATCTTTCAATGGCTGTTACAGGTGGCAGGTTAGCCTTAAATATAAAAGGGCAAACTTCCAGACAACACTAAGGGGCTTAGGTTGTGACGATGTGATGATAGATTTAACAAAGAACAAGGCCAAGACGAAAGCCTGGCAGCACTGACTGTGAAAAAACAGTCCGGAGCATAGGAGTAACAGCTGACAGTCGGGAACAGGGTTGCTCTGCTTTCACAGATCAAGAAGAAAAAACAATAACAATGCTGTTGCCTTGAAAATGGACAAGACTTTCCATTACAGAAGACAAGACATTATTCAAGGACAGCCTCTGGTTGCAGATTTCATAAGCAGATGCAGCTCTCTCCATCTTGAAAGAGGTACATATCCTTTATGTGCTCAGACCAGGTATCAAACGGCCAGATATTTATTTTTTCCTGCATTGCATATTATGTGATGTTTTTCCAATTGACAATGAGCTCATGTGTATATCAACTGTACCTTTGCTATTTACATCCTTTTTGCACTGGATCTGTAGTTGCTTGCTTTATGGAGCTCTTTTGAAATCTTGTAAATTCACATGCTACCCTGCCGTATATAAAGTCATTAAAACCAGCTACACCACTTTAATGCAAAACTAATAATAATCAAAACACCTCAGAGATATTATTCTGAAATAGACCAATCAAACAATGACTACTTTTACTGTCGCTACTTTAATTACATTTAGATGAGAGTACTTTCTACTTTCACTGGAGGAACATTTAGAATACTTTTACTGTGACAGAGTATTCCTACACTCTGGTACTTCTACTTTACTCAAGTACAAGACCTGAGTACTTCTACTTTTACTCAAGTACAAGATCTGACTACTTCTACTTTTACTCAAGTACAAGATCTGAGTACTTCTACTTTTACTCAAGTACAAGACCTGAGTACTTCTACTTTTACTCAAGTACAAGATATGAGTACTTCTACTTTTACTCAAGTACAAGATCTGAGTACTTTTACTTTTACTCAAGTACAAGATCTGAGTACTTTTACTTTTACTCAAGTACAAGATCTGAGTACTTTTACTTTTACTCTAGTACGAGATCAAGAGTACTTCTTCATGAAAGTAATGCTAGCACACATGGATGTGATTTAAATGATGCCTGCTTCAAGCTGCATGTGGTTGGTATTCAAAATGGATTCACTCATAAATGAAGCTCATAAAATGCAATTGCAGGGTTGAGTTCTTTACTAACACCACATGGTGTTGTAAATAAGTCTGGTTTGTAAGTAAATATGGACAATTCTTGTCTTGTCTTACATCAGCAGCCAGTGACCCTGGGTATCCTTTTTACACGGTCCTCAAACACACACACACACACACTCAAGGGGAACTGTCCCTGAATGACTTTAAAACACAGTGCAATGTATATTTTTGTTGCATTTATTGCCATTACAGTTAAAACAAGAGACAAGTTGTTGTCAGATCAGAGGCTGAAGCTGGTCCTGATCCATTTCTTCACTTGTCAAGGCAAGTCCCGCACACCAGTCTCTTCCAAAAAGCAGGCTGCCTGGCGTTCTCTTTCTCATTCTAAGAAAGTAATAAAAAAATCAGTACAGAAAGAAATGTCATTTTCAACTGTGAATATAAACCTTATAATCAGGAGATGTCTTTGAGTCAAAAAACAACTGAACTGTTTTTTTTAGGAAAAAGCGTTATCACTTTTAAAACTCATGAAGGCTCTGGAGCAAGAAGACAGACGTTTAACTACAAGATTTCTGATGTTTTAATATCAGAGGAGAATCAAGGAAAGGAAACAAAGTAAGCAGAACAGAGGTTCAACATTGATAACACCTCTCTGCTGGTCTGTTCCACTTGACTTAACATTTTTACTAATCAGAATGTAAGTGACTACCTACCTTTGAAAAGATACTGCGGAAGAAGCGGGAGAAGCAATTGCTGCTCCTCTTTGCCTTGTTCTCCTCAACTTTGACTGTGTTTTGACTGAGACGCTCAGAGTCAGGCTGACCTTGGAAGACAGAGATCTGACTGAGGGTTTCATCATCCTCATCATCAGAGTTGGTAAACTGATGAACCGATGTCATAGAGCTTGTAGAAGACAGAGATGAATCATTTCTGATAGCGCCTGGTGTCTGGTCCTCATCCTCTATGTCCACTAACTCTAGTGGAATGGACTTTCTAGCAGTGTTGCAGGATGTGGTGGAGGTTGTTTCTTGAGAACAAACAGAGCCATGTTTGCACTGTCCACTGCTTCTAGATGTCAAGTCAGTGCTAGCATAACTGACAAGCTCATCTAAACGTTCCAGTGGCTGAGTCTTTCTCCTGCGCCATCTACTGAAACTTCTGCTCCACTGAGATCTTTTCTTATTTCCTTCACCAATATGCAGCCTCATGACCATTGTCTTGGTGGGCTTAGGGACCTCAATTACCTTGGTCAGCTCAGGAGCCTCCAGGGTCTTGGAAGGTTTAAGGACCTCAACTTGCTTTGGAATCTCAGAAAGCTCCAGTATCTTTGGAGGCTCAGGGACCTCCAGTGTGTTGGGATTCTCAGGGACTTCCAGATTCTTGGTAGGCTCAGGGAACTCAAGTTTCTTGGTCGGGTCAGGGACCTCCAGTACCTTGTTAAACTCAGGGACTTCCAGTGCCTCGCTAGACTCAGGGCCCTCCAGTGTCTTGTTAGGCTCAGGAACCTCAATTACGTTGGTCAGCTCAGGGACCTCCAGGGTCTTGGAAGGTTTAAGCACCTCAACTTGCTTTGGAATCTCAGAAAGCTCCAGATTCTTGGTAGGCTCAGGGACTTCCAGATTCTTGGTAGACTCAGGGACCTCCAGGTTCTTGGTGGGTTCAGGGACCTCCAGTAACTTGGTCGGCTCAGGGACCTTCGGGCACTTCGTAGGCTCAAGGACCTCCAAGTTCTTGGTAGGCTTGGGGACTTCCATTAACTTGTTCAGCTCAGGGACCTCCAGGGTCTTGGTTGGCTCAGGGATCTCCAGGGTCTTGGTAGGCTCAGGGTCCTCCAGTACCTTGGTCCGTTCAGGGACCTCCAGGGGCTTGGTCGGTTCAGGGTCCTCCAGTACCTTGGTAGGCTCGGGGATCTCCAGGGTCTTGGTCGACTCAGGGAACTCAAGGCTCTTGGTTGGCTCAAGGACCGCAAGGGTCATGATAGGGTCAAGGACCTCTAGTACTTTGGTTGGTTCTGGTACCTCCAGGGGCTTGGTCGATTCAGGGACCTCAAGTACCTTGGCTGGCTCACGGACCTCCAAGTTCTTGGTAAGCTCAGGGACCTCCAGGGTCTCTGGGATCTCCAGTGTCATGGGAGACTCAGGGACCTGCAGTACATTGGTCAACTCACGGACCTCCAGGGTCTTGGTAGGTTTACGGACTTTCTAGGAAAGTAATACAACAAAAGAGAATCAGTACAGAAAAACACATGATTTTCAATCATTCAACAAAATCCTAATAATCCAGGAGATGTCTTTGAGTCAAAAATCAGCAGAACAGAGGTTCAACATTGATAACACCTCTCTGCTGGTCTGTTCCACTTGACTTAACATTTTAAATCCTATCTGGTCCGGTCTGGTCCACTCTACTCTTTGTGCTTTGAACTTGTATTACTAGAATGTAAGTGACTACCTACCTTTAAAAAGATACTGCGGAAGAAGCGGGAGAAGCAATTGCTGCTCCTCTTTGCCTTGTTCTCCTTAACTTTGACTGGGTTTTGACTGAGATGCTCAGAGTCAGGCTGACCTTGGACGACAGAGATCTGACTGAGGGTTTCATCATCTTCATCATCAGAGTTGGTAAACTGATGAACCGATGTCATAGAGCTTGTAGAAGACAGTGATGAATCTTTTCTGATAGGTCTTGGTGTCTGTTCCTCATCCTCTATGTCCACTAACTCTAGTGGAATGGACTTTCTAGCAGCATTGCAGGATGTGGTGGAGGTTGTTTCTTGAGAACAAAGAGAGCCATGTTTGTGCTGTGCACTGCTTCTAGATGTTAAGTTAGCGCTAGCATAACTGACAAGCTCATATAAACGTTCCAGTGGCTGAGTCTTTCTCTTGCGCAAACTACTGAAATTTCCTCCACCAATATGCAGCCGCATGACCATTATCTTGGTGGGCTCAGGGTCCTCCAGTGCCTTGATAGACTCAGTGACCTCCGTTTTCTTGGTAGGTTCAGGGACCTCAACTTGCTTTGGAAGCTCAGCAAGGTCCAGTATCTTTGGAGGATCAGGGACCTCAAAGGTCTTGGCAGGCTCAAGGACCTCCAGCATATTGGGAGACTGACAGACTTCCAGTAACTTGATCAGCTTAGGGACTTCCAGGGTCTGGGTAGGTTCAGGGACCTTAACTTGCTTGTGAAGCTGAGCCAGTTCCAGGGACTCAGGGACCTCTAGTGGGTTGGGAGTCTCAATGACCTCCAGGTTCTTGGTAGGCTCAGGGACCTCAACTACCTTGGTTGGCTCAAGGACCTCCAGTACCTTGTTAAACTCAGGGACTTCCAGTGCCTTGCTAGGCTCAGGGCCCTCCAGTGTCTTGTTAGGCTCAGGGACCTCAATTACCTTGGTCAGCTCAGGGACCTCCAGGTTCTTGGAAGGTTTAAGGACTTCAAATTGCTTTGGAATCTCAGAAAGCTCCAGTACCTTGGTCAGCTCAGGGACCTCCAGGATCTTGGTAGGCTCTGGGACCTCCATTACCTTTGTAGGCTCAGGGATCTCAACTTCCTTGGGAAGCTCAGCAAGCTCCAGTATCTTTGGAGGCTCCGTGACCTCCAGTGTGGAGGCAGGTTCAGGGGCGTTGGGAGTCTCAGTGACCTCCAGTGTCTTAGCAGTTTCAGTGTACTGCAGTGGCTTGTAACTCAGCTCAAAATCCTCCTCCTCTGTCTCCGGATCTTCTGGAAACAAGTAGCTGCGGCATATTTCAGAAATCACCTTGTTGAGATTCTGATTCTGATCAGATTGCGTGATCATATCTGAGATGTCTGAATCAGTGTCAAAACACCAAGTCCCTCCCGTTCTCTCCTCGCTCATGGTTGAAAGGGACCATGGGCTGGTGACCTCTTTATCTTTCATTAGATCATCACAATTCATCAGATCATCAATATATGGAAGGGTCTGGTCAAGGATTTCTGAGACAGGGACGTGATCTGATGGGTCTGAGAACGCAGGAGAGATGGAGAGGTATTCCATGTTCTCCTCTTCATTGCCCATGTGGTCTGAATGAGGAATCTGTGGAGATGTAAATCAGTGTTTTTGCTTTTTTTCATTTACTTATAAGTACAAAAACACTTCACCTGTACTCGTGGCTGCATGCATTTAATTTCTTCTTGCTTATATTTAGACTAAATGCATTACATTTACATGTTATTAAATCTGCTTTATAAATACAGTTAATTAGGCTGTAAGATGTTTAAATTACTTTGTGATAAAAATGTTGTAGCTTTCACCCTATTTTATATTAAACTAGCTTAGACTAAATCACCACATATTTGCTGTCACATTGTTTGTTCATCTTTTCCCACATGTCCTTTATCTCACACTAAAACTCACTAAATGCTATTTGCACAATTCCCCTCACTGATCATCATCACTCTTTATAGACTTTTAACCTTTGCCAATTAATCTCTAACCAGTTTTTTCCTCTCTAAGGTGCCTTACTTACCTGCCTATTTTCAGGCTCAGGGACCTCCAGGCAGTTGGTAGGCTGAGAGACCTCCAGCCGTCTTGGGAGACTCAGGGACCTCCAGTACCTTGGTCAGTTCAGGTACCTCCAGGATCTTGGTAGGTTCAGGGACCTCAAATTGCTTGGGAAGCTCAGCAAGTTCCAGGGAATCAGGGACCTCCAGTTTATTGGTAGGCTCTGGGACCTCCATTACCTTTGTAGGCTCAGGGATCTCAACTTCCTTGGGAAGCTCAGCAAGCTCCAGTATCTTTGAAGGCTCCTTGACCTCCAGTGTGGAGGCAGGTTCAGGGGCGTTGGGAGTCTCAGTGACCTCCAGTGTCTTAGCAGTTTCAGTGTACTGCAGTGGCTTGTAACTCAGCTCAAAATCCTCCTCCTCTGTCTCCGGATCTTCTGGAAACAAGTAGCTGCGGCATACTTCAGAAATCACCTTGTTGAGATTCTGATTCTGATCAGATTGCGTGATCATATCTGAGATGTCTGAATCAGTGTCAAAACACCAAGACCCTCCCGTTCTCTCCTCGCTCATGGTTGAAAGGGACCATGGGCTGGTGACCTCTTTATCTTTCATTAGATCATCACAATTCATCAGATCATCAATATATGGAAGGGTCTGGTCAAGGATTTCTGAGACAGGGACGTGATCTGATGGGTCTGAGAACGCAGGAGAGATGGAGAGGTATTCCATGTTCTCCTCTTCATTGCCCATGTGGTCTGAATGAGGAATCTGTGGAGATGTAAATCAGTGTTTTTGCTTTTTTTCATTTACTTATAAGTACAAAAACACTTCACCTGTACTCGTGGCTGCATGCATTTAATTTCTTCTTGCTTATATTTAGACTAAATGCATTACATTTACATGTTATTAAATCTGCTTTATAAATACAGTTAATTAGGCTGTAAGATGTTTAAATTACTTTGTGATGAAAATGTTGTAGCTTCACCCTATTTTATATTAAACTAGCTTAGGCTATCTCACCACATATTTGCTGTCACATTGTTTGTTCATCTTTTCCCACATGTCCTTTATCTCACACTAAAACTCACTAAATGCTATTTGCACAATTCCCCTCACTGATCATCATCACTCTTTATAGACTTTTAACCGTGCCAATTAATCTCTAACCAGTTTTTTCCTCTCTAAGGTGCCTTACTTACCTGCCTGTTTTAGGCATTTTCAGTTTGGTTGACTTAGTCTGTCTGTTGTCTTATTCTGAGCTTCCTGTCTCTGGGGTTTCTCAGTGAGAAAGTTGTAATACAGTGTCTGTAGTTCTGTGCAGATAATCTCTGTGAAGTGTTCAGTGTGCAGAGTGAGTCTGAACTGAATTGGTCTCAATCTACTGGGTGTCTTTGATAGACCTGAGATAGAACTCTCTCTGTTGTAAAACTTCTAGAACTACACAATGGATTCATGACATTCCAATCCATGTGTTACCAATAGCAACACCTCTCAAAAATGCACAGTTTCTACCTTCTCACAAGATATAATAATATGGATATTAATAACCATTCAGCTGGTTAGTTCACTTACCGTGTATTAACAACATCTTATAATTGATTTCCAGATGCCTTTCCTTCTCTTCATACTGTACCAACAATTCCTGTCCCTCTCCTATTTGAAGTTAAAAACTCTATTTTGTGGGGGGGTTTTATTTCGAGATAACAGGGTAAAATATAAGACATAATTAGAACAATAAACAGTGTTAATAACACATGACAAAAGTTTAATAACCAAAAGAGTGTTCTTGTCACAACTCCTAGGATACTCCAAAGCTTCATAGCCCATGATGCAAAATAAATAACCTAGCCTAATTTACCCATGATAATCTGATATGTTAGTAACTTTTTCTAAAGCTGTTATTTTTTTTCTCCAAATGAAGAATCTCCTGTTCCCTCTTAAATACTCAATTTAGAAACCATGTGGCCTGTCAGAACAAAGTGATATAAAGAGGTTATCCTGACGTTCTCCATCAAATACACTTAGGTTTGTTGCAGGTCCAGAAGTTCTTTCAACGGAAACTTTCATCTGCATCTCATTTTGTTGCAGTGTTTTTAAACCTTTCTGTGCCAAAGTAAAACGTTTAAATTAAACAAATCCTGCGGCACAGCAACAACCCAAAAAACTTACAAAATGACACATTGTAGCCAAAAAAGCATATACAAGGTGTAATGATGATTTAAAGGTCTCCTATTATGCTATATTTCAACAATATTTTGTACGGCCATATCTATACAAAACATCTCTGACGTGTTTTGCTCAAAATACCAAACAGATCCCCCATTGTAGCATGCCTCTTCCCCCTCTATTTCAGCCCTGTTCCTGAAGTGCTGATTCTGTGACTGTAGCTTTAAATGAACTAGCTGCAGCTGGCCGCGCCCCTTTGGAGCTGCTGCTGGCCACGCCCCTTTCTATCTCTCCTCGGAAGAGAGTTTTCTACCGGGAGAAACTCAACTAAAAGCTGCCATGATTAAACGCCATATGATGTTCAAACCACATCCAGCATTATTTCTGAAACACTTCTCAGTGTTTACCACTAGAACAGAGACATTATATGTATTATATAAACAACAACTCTAAGTCCCTCCTGCAGACATCCTGCTGAACACACACACACACAGAGGTGCTGCGGAGGGGATTCAGCTCACGCCTGTATATTGGGGACGATAGGTTGGGACGTGTCATGTGGGCGGGACATTGCCAGGAGTTCAATGTAAAGCCAGCCAACATTTTCGATATAACATCATATCGGCAGCAAATCTTTGATCAGCTCGTTTGTACCTCCGTTTTTAGAGATGTGGAACATTTTGAATGCAGGACTTTTACTGTGACATGGTATTCCTACACTCTGGTACTTCTACTTTTACTCAAGTACAAGATCTGAGTACTTCTACTTTTACTCAAGTACAAGATCTGAGTACTTCTACTTTTACTCAAGTACAAGATATGAGTACTTATACTTTTACTCAAGTACAAGTTATGAGTACTTTTACTTTTACTCAAGTACAAGATCTGACTACTTCTACTTTTACTCAAGTACAAGATCTGAGTACTTTTACTTTTACTCTAGTACAAGATCTGAGTACTTTTACTTTTACTCTAGTACGAGATCAAGAGTACTTCTTCATGAAAGTAATGATATCACACATAGATGTGATTTAAATGATGCCTGCTTCAAGCTGCATGTGGTTGGTATTCAAAATGGATTCACTCATAAATGAAGCTCATAAAATGCAATTGCATGGTTGAGTTCTTTACTAACACCACATGGTGTTGTAAATAAGTCTGGTTTGTAAGTAAATATGGAAAATTCTTGTCTTGTCT
Source organism: Eleginops maclovinus (assembly GCF_036324505.1). Lineage (NCBI taxonomy): Eukaryota > Metazoa > Chordata > Actinopteri > Perciformes > Eleginopidae > Eleginops > Eleginops maclovinus. The sequence goes on along the minus strand of NC_086363.1, from coordinate 20,059,303 downwards.
TACATCAGCAGCCAGTGACCCTGGGTATCCTTTTTACACGGTCCTCAAACACACACACACACTCAAGGGGAACTGTCCCTGAATGACTTTAAAACACAGTGCAATGTATATTTTTGTTGCATTTATTGCAATTACAGTTAAAACAAGAGACAAGTTGTTGTCAGACCAGAGGCTGAAGCTGGTCCTGATCCATTTCTTCACTTGTCAAGGCAAGTCCCGCACACCAGTCTCTTCCAAAAAGCAGGCTGCCTGGCGTTCTCTTTCTCATTCTAAGAAAGTAATAAAAAAATCAGTACAGAAAGAAATGTCATTTTCAACTGTCAATATAAACCTTATAATCAGGAGATGTCTTTGAGTCAAAAAACAACTGAACTGTTTTTTTAGGAAAAAGCGTTATCACTTTTAAAACTCATGAAAGCTCTGGAGCAAGAAGACAGACGTTTAACTACAAGATTTCTGATGTTTTAATATCAGAGGGAGAATCAAGGAAAGGAAACAAAGTAAGCAGAACAGAGGTTCAACATTGATAACACCTCTCTGCTGGTCTGTTCCACTTGACTTAACATTTTTACTAATCAGAATGTAAGTGACTACCTACCTTTGAAAAGATACTGCGGAAGAAGCGGGAGAAGCAATTGCTGCTCCTCTTTGCCTTGTTCTCCTCAACTTTGACTGTGTTTTGACTGAGACGCTCAGAGTCAGGCTGACCTTGGAAGACAGAGATCTGACTGAGGGTTTCATCATCCTCATCATCAGAGTTGGTAAACTGATGAACCGATGTCATAGAGCTTGTAGAAGACAGAGATGAATCATTTCTGATAGCGCCTGGTGTCTGGTCCTCATCCTCTATGTCCACTAACTCTAGTGGAATGGACTTTCTAGCAGTGTTGCAGGATGTGGTGGAGGTTGTTTCTTGAGAACAAACAGAGCCATGTTTGCACTGTCCACTGCTTCTAGATGTCAAGTCAGTGCTAGCATAACTGACAAGCTCATCTAAACGTTCCAGTGGCTGAGTCTTTCTCCTGCGCCATCTACTGAAACTTCTGCTCCACTGAGATCTTTTCTTATTTCCTTCACCAATATGCAGCCTCATGACCATTGTCTTGGTGGGCTTAGGGACCTCAATTACCTTGGTCAGCTCAGGAGCCTCCAGGGTCTTGGAAGGTTTAAGGACCTCAACTTGCTTTGGAATCTCAGAAAGCTCCAGTATCTTTGGAGGCTCAGGGACCTCCAGTGTGTTGGGATTCTCAGGGACTTCCAGATTCTTGGTAGGCTCAGGGAACTCAAGTTTCTTGGTCGGGTCAGGGACCTCCAGTACCTTGTTAAACTCAGGGACTTCCAGTGCCTCGCTAGACTCAGGGTCCTCCAGTGTCTTGTTAGGCTCAGGGACCTCAATTACGTTGGTCAGCTCAGGGACCTCCAGGGTGTTGGAAGGTTTAAGCACTTCAAATTGCTTTGGAATCTCAGAAAGCTCCAGTATCTTTGGAGGCTCAGGGACCTCCAGTGTGTTGGGAGTCTCAGGGACTTCCAGATTCTTGGTAGACTCAGGGACTTCCAGATTCTTGGTAGACTCAGGGACCTCCACGTTCTTGGTGGGTTCAGGGACCTCCAGTACCGTGTTAGACTCAGGGACATCCAGTTTCTTTGGAGACCCAGGGACCTTCAATGTATTGCTAGGCAGAGGAACCTCAACTTGCTTTGGAGGCTCCAGGTTCCTGGTAGGCTCAAGGACCTCCAGTAACTTGGTCGGCTCAGGGACCTTCGGGCACTTCGTAGGCTCAAGGACCTCCAAGTTCTTGGTAGGCTTAGGGACTTCCATTAACTTGTTCAGCTCAGGGACCTCCAGGGTCTTGGTTGGCTCAGGGATCTCCAGGGTCTTGGTAGGCTCAGGGACCTCCAGTACCTTGGTCCGTTCAGGGACCTCCAGGGGCTTGGTCGGTTCAGGGTCCTCCAGTACCTTGGTAGGCTCAGGGATCTCCAGGGTCTTGGTCGACTCAGGGAACTCAAGGCTCTTGGTTGGCTCAAGTACCGCAAGGGTCATGATAGGGTCAAGGACCTCTAGTACTTTTGTTGTTTCTGGTACCTTCAGGGGCTTGGTCGATTCAGGGACCTCAAGTACCTTGGTTGGCTCACAGACCTCCAAGTTCTTGGTAAGCTCAGGGACCTCCAGGGTCTCGGTGATCTCCAGTGTCATGGGAGACTCAGGGACCTGCAGTACATTGGTCAACTCAGGGACCTCCAGGGTCTTGGTAGGTTTACGGACTTTCTAGGAAAGTAATACAACAAAAGAGAATCAGTACAGAAAAACACATGATTTTCAATCATTCAACAAAATCCTAATAATCCAGGAGATGTCTTTGAGTCAAAAATCAGCAGAACAGAGGTTCAACATTGATAACACCTCTCTGCTGGTCTGTTCCACTTGACTTAACATTTTAAATCCTATCTGGTCCGGTCTGGTCCACTCTACTCTTTGTGCTTTGAACTTGTATTACTAGAATGTAAGTGACTACCTACCTTTAAAAAGATACTGCGGAAGAAGCGGGAGAAGCAATTGCTGCTCCTCTTTGCCTTGTTCTCCTTAACTTTGACTGGGTTTTGACTGAGACGCTCAGAGTCAGGCTGACCTTGGACGACAGAGATCTGACTGAGGGTTTCATCATCCTCATCATCAGAGTTGGTAAACTGATGAACCGATGTCATAGAGCTTGTAGAAGACAGTGATGAATCTTTTCTGATAGGTCCTGGGGTCTGTTCCTCATCCTCTATGTCCAATGACTCTAGTGGAATGGACTTTCTAGCAGCATTGCAGGATGTGGTGGAGGTTGTTTCTTGAGAACAAAGAGAGCCATGTTTGTGCTGTGCACTGCTTCTAGATGTTAAGTCAGCGCTAGCATAACTGACAGGCTCATCTAAATGTTCCGGTGGCTGAGTCTTTCTCTTGCGCAAACTACTGAAATTTCCTCCACCAATATGCAGCCGCATGACCATTATCTTGGTGGGCTCAGGGTCCTCCAGTGCCTTGATAGACTCAGTGACCTCCGTTTTCTTGGTAGGTTCAGGGACCTCAACTTGCTTTGGAAGCTCAGCAAGGTCCAGTATCTTTGGAGGATCAGGGACCTCAAAGGTCTTGGCAGGCTCAAGGACCTCCAGCATATTGGGAGACTGACAGACTTCCAGTAACTTGATCAGCTTAGGGACTTCCAGGGTCTGGGTAGGTTCAGGGACCTTAACTTGCTTGTGAAGCTGAGCCAGTTCCAGGGACTCAGGGACCTCTAGTGGGTTGGGAGTCTCAATGACCTCCAGGTTCTTGGTAGGCTCTGGGACTTCCATTACCTTTGTAGACCCAGGGATCTCAACTTTTTTGGGAAGCTCTGCAAGCTCCAGTATCTTTAGAGGCTCTGTGACCTTCAGTGTGGAGGCAGGCTCAGGGACTTTGGGAGTTTTATTGACCTCCAATGTTTTAGCAGTTTCAGTGTACTGCAGTGGCTTGTAAGTCATTTCAAAATCATCCCCCTCTGTCTCCGGATCTTCTGGAAACAAGTAGCTATGGCATACTTCAGAAAATACCTTGTTAAGATTCTGATTCTGATCAGGTTGTGTGATCATATCTGAGATGTCTGAATCATTGCTGAAATACCAAGTCCCTCCCATGCTCTCTTCGCTCATGGTAGGCTCAGAGACCTCCACTACATTGGTAAGCTCAGGGTACTCCAGGGTCTTAGTAGGCTCTGGGACCTCTGGTACCTTGGTTGGTTCAGGGACCTCGAGCACCTTGGTCGACTCAGGGAACTCAATGTTCTTTTTCGACTCAGGGACCTCCAGTACCTTGGTGGACTCAGGGACTTCCAGTACCTTGGTTGGCTCAGGGACTTCCAGTACCTTAGTCAGCTTAGGGACCTCCAGGGTCTTGGTAGGCTCAGGGACCTCAAGCGTCTTGGGGACCTCCAGTGTCTTGGGAGACTCAGGGACCTCCAGGATCTTGGTAGGCTCAGGGACCTCCAGGCAGTTGGTAGGCTGAGAGACCTCCAGCGTCTTGGGAGACTCAGGGACCTCCAGTACCTTGGTCAGTTCAGGTACCTCCAGGATCTTGGTAGGTTCAGGGACCTCAAATTGCTCGGGAAGCTCAGCAAGTTCCAGGGAATCAGGGACCTCCAGTTTATTGGTAGGCTCTGGGACCTCCATTACCTTTGTAGGCTCAGGGATCTCAACTTCCTTGGGAAGCTCAGCAAGCTCCAGTATCTTTGGAGGCTCCGTGACCTCCAGTGTGGAGGCAGGTTCAGGGGCGTTGGGAGTCTCAGTGACCTCCAGTGTCTTAGCAGTTTCAGTGTACTGCAGTGGCTTGTAACTCAGCTCAAAATCCTCCTCCTCTGTCTCCAGATCTTCTGGAAACAAGTAGCTGCGGCATATTTCAGAAATCACCTTGTTGAGATTCTGATTCTGATCAGATTGCGTGATCATATCTGAGATGTCTGAATCAGTGTCAAAACACCAAGTCCCTCCCGTTCTCTCCTCGCTCATGGTTGAAAGGGACCATGGGCTGGTGACCTCTTTATCTTTCATTAGATCATCACAATTCATCAGATCATCAATATATGGAAGGGTCTGGTCAAGGATTTCTGAGACAGGGACGTGATCTGATGGGTCTGAGAACGCAGGAGAGATGGAGAGGTATTCCATGTTCTCCTCTTCATTGCCCATGTGGTCTGAATGAGGAATCTGTGGAGATGTAAATCAGTGTTTTTGCTTTTTTTCATTTACTTATAAGTACAAAAACACTTCACCTGTACTCGTGGCTGCATGCATTTAATTTCTTCTTGCTTATATTTAGACTAAATGCATTACATTTACATGTTATTAAATCTGCTTTATGAATACAGTTAATTAGGCTGTAAGATGTTTAAATTACTTTGTGATGAAAATGTTGTAGCTTCACCCTATTTTATATTAAACTAGCTTAGGCTAAATCACCACATATTTGCTGTCACATTGTTTGTTCATCTTTTCCCACATGTCCTTTATCTCACACTAAAACTCACTAAATGCTATTTGCACAATTTCCCTCACTGATCATCATCACTCTTTATAGAATTTTAACCGTGCCAATTAATCTCTAACCAGTTTTTTCCTCTCTAAGGTGCCTTACTTACCTGCCTGATTTCAGGCTCAGGGACCTCCAGGCAGTTGGTAGGCTGAGAGACCTCCAGCGTCTTGGGAGACTCAGGGACCTCCAGTACCTTGGTCAGTTCAGGTACCTCCAGGATCTTGGTAGGTTCAGGGACCTCAAATTGCTTGGGAAGCTCAGCAAGTTCCAGGGAATCAGGGACCTCCAGTTTATTGGTAGGCTCTGGGACCTCCATTACCTTTGTAGGCTCAGGGATCTCAACTTCCTTGGGAAGCTCAGCAAGCTCCAGTATCTTTGGAGGCTCCGTGACCTCCAGTGTGGAGGCAGGTTCAGGGGCGTTGGGAGTGTCAGTGACCTCCAGTGTCTTAGCAGTTTCAGTGTACTGCAGTGGCTTGTAACTCAGCTCAAAATCCTCCTCCTCTGTCTCCAGATCTTCTGGAAACAAGTAGCTGCGGCATATTTCAGAAATCACCTTGTTGAGATTCTGATTCTGATCAGATTGCGTGATCATATCTGAGATGTCTGAATCAGTGTCAAAACACCAAGTCCCTCCCGTTCTCTCCTCGCTCATGGTTGAAAGGGACCATGGGCTGGTGACCTCTTTATCTTTCATTAGATCATCACACTTCATCAGATCATCAATATATGGAAGGGTCTGGTCAAGGATTTCTGAGACAGGGACGTGATCTGATGGGTCTGAGAACGCAGGAGAGATGGAGAGGTATTCCATGTTCTCCTCTTCATTGCCCATGTGGTCTGAATGAGGAATCTGTGGAGATGTAAATCAGTGTTTTTGCTTTTTTTCATTTACTTATAAGTACAAAAACACTTCACCTGTACTCGTGGCTGCATGCATTTAATTTCTTCTTGCTTATATTTAGACTAAATGCATTACATTTACATGTTATTAAATCTGCTTTATGAATACAGTTAATTAGGCTGTAAGATGTTTAAATTACTTTGTGAAAAAAATGTTGTAGCTTCACCCTATTTTATATTAAACTAGCTTAGGCTAAATCACCACATATTTACTGTCACATTGTTTGTTCATCTTTTCCCACATGTCCTTTATCTCACACTAAAACTCACTAAATGCTATTTGCACAATTTCCCTCACTGATCATCATCACTCTTTATAGAATTTTAACCGTGCCAATTAATCTCTAACCAGTTTTTTCCTCTCTAAGGTGCCTTACTTACCTGCCTGATTTCAGGCTCAGGGACCTCCAGGCAGTTGGTAGGCTGAGAGACCTCCAGCGTCTTGGGAGACTCAGGGACCTCCAGTACCTTGGTCAGTTCAGGTACCTCCAGGATCTTGGTAGGTTCAGGGACCTCAAATTGCTTGGGAAGCTCAGCAAGTTCCAGGGAATCAGGGACCTCCAGTTTATTGGTAGGCTCTGGGACCTCCATTACCTTTGTAGGCTCAGGGATCTCAACTTCCTTGGGAAGCTCAGCAAGCTCCAGTATCTTTGGAGGCTCCGTGACCTCCAGTGTGGAGACAGGTTCAGGGGCGTTGGGAGTCTCAGTGACCTCCAGTGTCTTAGCAGTTTCAGTGTACTGCAGTGGCTTGTAACTCAGCTCAAAATCCTCCTCCTCTGTCTCCGGATCTTCTGGAAACAAGTAGCTGCGGCATATTTCAGAAATCACCTTGTTGAGATTCTGATTCTGATCAGATTGCGTGATCATATCTGAGATGTCTGAATCAGTGTCAAAACACCAAGTCCCTCCCGTTCTCTCCTCGCTCATGGTTGAAAGGGACCATGGGCTGGTGACCTCTTTATCTTTCATTAGATCATCACAATTCATCAGATCATCAATATATGGAAGGGTCTGGTCAAGGATTTCTGAGACAGGGACGTGATCTGATGGGTCTGAGAACGCAGGAGAGATGGAGAGGTATTCCATGTTCTCCTCTTCATTGCCCATGTGGTCTGAATGAGGAATCTGTGGAGATGTAAATCAGTGTTTTTGCTTTTTTTCATTTACTTATAAGTACAAAAACACTTCACCTGTACTCGTGGCTGCATGCATTTAATTTCTTCTTGCTTATATTTAGACTAAATGCATTACATTTACATGTTATTAAATCTGCTTTATAAATACAGTTAATTAGGCTGTAAGATGTTTAAATTACTTTGTGATGAAAATGTTGTAGCTTCACCCTATTTTATATTAAACTAGCTTAGGCTATATCACCACATATTTGCTGTCACATTGTTTGTTCATCTTTTCCCACATGTCCTTTATCTCACACTAAAACTCACTAAATGCTATTTGCACAATTCCCCTCACTGATCATCATCACTCTTTATAGACTTTTAACCGTGCCAATTAATCTCTAACCAGTTTTTTCCTCTCTAAGGTGCCTTACTTACCTGCCTGTTTTCAGGCATTTTCAGTTTGGTTGACTTAGTCTGTCTGTTGTCTTATTCTGAGCTTCCTGTCTCTGGGGTTTCTCAGTGAGAAGTTGTAATACAGTGTCTGTAGTTCTGTGCAGATAATCTCTGTGAAGTGTTCAGTGTGCAGAGTGAGTCTGAACTGAATTGGTCTCAATCTACTGGGTGTCTTTGATAGACCTGAGATAGAACTCTCTCTGTTGTAAAACTTCTAGAACTACACAATGGATTCATGACATTCCAATCCATGTGTTACCAATAGCAACACCTCTCAAAAATGCACAGTTTCTACCTTCTCACAAGATATAATAATATGGATATTAATAACCATTCAGCTGGTTAGTTCACTTACCGTGTATTAACAACATCTTATAATTGATTTCCAGATGCCTTTCCTTCTCTTCATACTGTACCAACAATTCCTGTCCCTCTCCTATTTGAAGTTAAAAACTCTATTTTGTGGGGGGGTTTTATTTCGAGATAACAGGGTAAAAAAAAATGTAGGAAAACATATAAGACATAATTAGAACAATAAACAGTGTTAATAACACATGACAAAAGTTTAATAACCAAAAGAGTGTTCTTGTCACAACTCCTAGGATACTCCAAAGCTTCATAGCCCATGATGCAAAATAAATAACCTAGCCTAATTTACCCATGATAATCTGATATGTTAGTAACTTTTTCTAAAGCTGTTATTTTTTTTCTCCAAATGAAGAATCTCCTGTTCCCTCTTAAATACTCAATTTAGAAACCATGTGGCCTGTCAGAACAAAGTGATATAAAGAGGTTATCCTGACGTTCTCCATCAAATACACTTAGGTTTGTTGCAGGTCCAGAAGTTCTTTCAACGGAAACTTTCATCTGCATCTCATTTTGTTGCAGTGTTTTTAAACCTTTCTGTGCCAAAGTAAAACGTTGAAATTAAACAAATCCTGCGGCACAGCAACAACCCAAATGGTCATGATCTCTCCTCGGAAGAGAGTTTTCTACCGGGAGAAACTCAACTAAAAGCTGCCATGATTAAACGCCATATGATGTTCCAAACCACATCCAGCATTATTTCTGAAACACTTCTCAGTGTTTACCACTAGAACAGAGACATTATGTATTATATAAACAACAACTCTAAGTCCCTCCTGCAGACATCCTGCTGAACACACACACACACAGAGGTGCTGCGGAGGGGATTCAGCTCACGCCTGTTTATTGGGGACGATAGGTTGGGACGTGTCATGTGGGCGGGACATTGCCAGGAGTTCAATGTAAAGCTAGCCCACATTTTCGACACATTTTTAGAGATGTGGGTAAGGAGGAAAAGAGAGAGGGTTGTATTTTCTGACACTTTGTGAGTCTCCTTACACAACGGGGACACATATACTGTATGTATAAAAGACATCAAAAAGTGCATTTTTCATAATTGGGGAGTCTCTCAATTTGGCTGCAGGTTCAGCTCTGAAGAGGCTGGCTTTGAGAGCTCTCTCTTGGTGTTATTTTTCTCATAAAGGTTACCCGTATCTCACTTTGTTTACGCAAGCGGACAAAATAGTCTGTCTTCTTGTTTTTTCTTTTACCGATTAAGTGAAATTGGACATATTCCCCCTGGCATACCTGACAGTGGTTGAAAATTACTTATTTAAAAGTTATTTCACTTTTAGTGGGAGTAGACTCTGCTGGCTGCACTGCTATGAACTAGTTGATGTATTATCAATAATATTGCGTTTTTCTTACCTGCAATGCCATTCTGCTGTAACATTTCCCCGCTGTGGGAATACTAAAGGATTTCTGATTCTTATTCTGATAAAACTGTTGAGCAGTACACTAAATCTAATACAACTAACTAACAGTAGAGCTAACTGAGAATCGGAAGCTCACTGAGCATTGTTTGCCAGTGTGCTTATTTGAATTGGTGTATTGAATAAAAGAAGACACAATCGATGCACACTTTATACAAAGTGAGGAAAAAGCACGGAACGGTTTTGTTTTGAGAAAGTTAAAGAAGCTTGTCACTTGTTTCTTTGTGTCTCCTGTGCAGGGGTCAGGGTGTTGTGCTGTACCCAGTTCACATCTCATTAATGATGATGATGATGATGATGAGGAGGAGGAGGAGGAGGAGGAGGAGGAGGAGGAGGAGGAGGAGGACAAGCCACACCAACAGTAAGTACAACTGAGAAATATCAGATTAACTGGATAGGATAGTACTGTCAGGGCAAAATGATACAAGGAAAGAAATGCTGGGAGGAAAACTGTTACAACTACATTTCATGAAGTTAAAATATTGAAGTTTGAAAGGTTTTATTGTCATATTCACAATAGCTACAGCGTAATTGTTAGCAATGAACATCTGGAGGCCCGGGCTCGTCAACGATACAACATACACTATACTTTAGATCTTAAAATATTGCAATAAACACAATGATGAAGTAAACTGCAGGAATAACTAAATAGGTAAAATGCGGGTAAAACAGAATAAGATGAACAGAAACTACAATAAAATACTGTGTAGTAACACAAAATATAGTTTTTTCGAATAATGTGAGTATGTGGACTGATCACTCATGATCATTGGTACCCCAAGAGGCGAGATCTTAGGTCATGGAGCCCCAGATAGAGGGCGACTGATGGTCATGTTGTGCCTCTTCCAGTAAAAATGTCAAATATCCCTACTTTTCTTCTAAATTAAATGCTGACATTACAGAATGCATGGTTTTATACTTCAATGACAGTGAGATTAAAAAGGGTGGTTTGAATAGAAGTCAATGAGGCATTTTTGGCCTATTAGGTGTCCAGAGGGAGTATCTGACACTTCATACAAAAATACCCGTGCAATCAAATCAATTTTGTCGCTAATCTTTGACATATCCAATACTCTTATACCCACCAAAGCCCCATCCCCCTTCTGTTTATTATATAGAAAATAATAATTTTTTTTATGTTTTTTTTAAATAATTGAAATAATTAAATAGGCATTTGAAGGGTTAAAATCCTGAAAATTGTTAAATGTGTGTTAATGTTGAGCACGTTTGAAGTTGTTTAAGTGACTGAAATAAAAGTAGAAAATAATATGATGATTTAATAACAGTTTCTTTGTGCGTGTACATTTTTGCCACCAATGTGTCCAGAGGGTGCACAATTTGAGGAGGGCATAAGGGTTGAAAACAAACTATAACCCTTTAAAGCCCCAAACTTGCTATTCTAGTTCAAAGAACATGCTTTACTGTAAAATTATATTATTTATTTATCCTGAAACTGTTTGACCGGCCTTGAAGAAATCATTGGTATGAATGCATTCAGGTAAAATAACCACATCTCTGCCCAAACCATCTGTCCATCTAGTATGTTCTAACGACATATGTATTTAACAAGTAATTCATAATATTCTGCTCAACTAATTTTAAGATTATACATTACGGATGTGACCATTAATTAGTCTGCCAATCATCATAAGTATTACTGCTTCTCAAGGCAATTGGATACAAATTCAAATTGAAGATTCAAAGACTGTATAGTCATATGCACAGTAGCTAAAATGTAGATATGGCACAGTCCCACCGTCCTCCAACAATGCAACATAAATAAAGATGAATAAAAAAATGTAAATAGTGCAAGATAAACAGAGTAGAATAGAGTAGAATTAAAAAGTGCAAGATTATGTTGCGAGACCAATGTGCAAATTATGCAGATGAAATATTCATGTCAGAAAAACAAAACACAATTTATAATTTGACAGTTTAAGGAAAATGTTCTGTATATGTTAATGTTTTAACCTGAAAGTCAAATAATCACAAAATCAATGTATGTATCATGAATAATCGTCAAGAATACACATGGAAACGTGGATCTGCATCAACACTGAGAGAGCAGTAGATCAAGTCCTTGAAATCAAGGCTTTTTAGTGCTCCTAGTAACCCTGCTGTTAGCATCCAGCACCTTCATCAGGGCGGCAGTGAGGAGATGATAGGAACGTGAAGGGTACATGCATTCAGTGCAGGGGCAGTGTGTGTATCTGGGCTCAAGGGCAGAGGCCTTCACTGATAGATTTACTTCCTTGAAACCTTCTGTGGCTCATCCTATACTGCACTTTTCATGTAAAGCTGCTTGTCAGTGTAATCCTTAGATGGGGCCATGAGGTCTTCCATCAGCAGCTGTAGCACAGGTTTGCCTGAGGAAGCGTTGACAGGTTTTCTGGAGACAGTAAATGTCTAACGTCAAAAACGGGCTTCAGTGGGATGTACTGCTGACCCACTCGAGCTCATCTCCTGCAGACTGCTCGTTCAGCTGAGGTGTGGATGAAGGCACTCATCCGAAACGCTCTACAGAGCTGGGGCTTGTTCCAAAAGTCGTCCTGCTGTTTTCTGCTGTTTGTCCCTGTAGGGTGCACTTGACGAAAGAAAGGCCAGAAGCAATCATGGGGAAATATCTTAACTTAAACTCCTTTATCCAACATATTTATAAGCATGGTAGGGTAATATGATAACCCTTAATTGTCAGATCCGAGCCCTCAGGAAGCGCTCCTGACTCAGAGGAAAATATTCGTAGTGGCAAATCTCCGGATACTTTAACTTCGATATCAGTCCGTGGAGTCACTCGGCCCCGAAATACTTTTTTCCCATTGAATTACATTGGGAAACAGACGTCTGGAAATCAGCGGATCATTTTTTAAACCAAATAAACAGTATGAACCCTTTTATAGCCGTTAATAAATCATTAGGTTTTAAAGTTGTAAAATGTGCTAAAAGCTGAGTCCAGATTTATTTTCTCTCTCCATTCATTCTACTGAGCTAAGAGCGGGAGATCAGGGGCAGTGCTTAAGGGGAAACTCAACTGTGCATTCTCAATGCTCTCAACAGCCAGGCATGATGGGTAATTTGTGACGTTTTGCCCTCAAGAATCTCAGGCCATTTTGACTTCATGCGCCAATGAGCAGCTCTCATAGGAATGAACGAGGCCCCGCCTCCAACGTTGTATCAGTTCTTATTATACATCCATGGCCTGATCGAGTCAGACATTTTACTTGCGTAACAGCAGCTCAATTTGAAACATCAACAAGGACAAAAATAATTAAGACGATACAAGGAAACTGACATTTAACATAACATCAAACGTGCTCAAGACCCTCTAATGTACATTTGACCTGATGCTTGACTCTGTATTTAATTTGAGGATTGACTGGTGCACAAAGGAGTGCTTCAGTATGACCTCATTAAATCTCGGGGACCCTGTATCTCCGATTTGATGGTAAGAATTCATATTCTCTGTTCAGGACCTGGTTTAGGGTCAGAGATAATGTTGTTGGCCGGCCTGATTCATAGAGTCTTAAAAGGTTGACCTACAATCTTTGAGCAGCATTTCAACTGGAGCAGTCTTGACAGTAATAATGATGAATGTTTGACCACCACTCAGTCTTGTTGTGGAAGTTGAGGCTCAGTCTGCTGTCCTGTCTCAGGTTGTCTGGTCATGCCTCTGCGTTTGTGACTGCCAAATGCAGATTGTGAGGAAACAATTGAAGCGTGGCCAGCCTTTCTGCCTGACAGCCTCTATACTGTGAGTCCTGTTGACTGGTAGATGCACAGCTTTTTCCGTCCTTCCTGTTTTCACACTTCAACTGCAAATCCAGGGGGCTCAGACACATTATCTGCACAGTGACTTCGGCAAAGAAACACAGTCTGGGACTCTGGATGTCAGACAGTAATCTTCATCTCAAATTCCTTTAAAGTTGACATATTTATCTTTGACCATTTTCCATTCTTGTTAATCATTCATAATTAACATCAATATTATAAGTAAGTCTGGATGGGTGGGCATGTTGTGTTGTTGTCAGATTAAGGCCATCCCCACCACAATTTTAAAGTGTTTTTTTCTTAATCCCATTAAACCCAACATTATTTTAGTTGTTTACCAGATTAAATGCATAATTTTCAAGTAATTAGTTACTGGGCATGATAGAAGATAGTCATTGTTGAGTAATAAATCATATTTTACCCTTTTTTCAAAGTAACATAATATTCTTTAAAATGTTTAATATCTTTCATATAATTTATCAGTTTTTTCATGATCTAATGTTATCCTGCTCATTTACAGGATCATATCAGTATGTAGTGTCTCTACTAAGACATGTCTCCATGCTTTAATGTTCAGAAAGCTCTTTATTGTTCTCATACTGTCTGTGCTGCAGCACCTCTTTTCACCCTCTGTCTGAAACCGGAGTCCAGTCTGCTCTGGTTGGTCAGCAGGCCGGCTCTGTTGTGACTGGTCACCCACCTAGAGATGTCCCTCCCCTTAGCCTATCATGTACAATGTGTTGGAGCGCCAGCCAATAGAATCATGAGTGTTACTCATACTGATGTCACTATGTTGCGAAAGAAAACAAAGAAGTTCAATGGAGGCGTTTCAGCCGAAAGAAACTCCCTCTGGAGGGAACACAGGGATTTTAGCCTCTGCATGCACTAAAAGTATACTAATAATTATTTGTGTGTTATCCAGGCAATAGTTATTGATTAAAATGCACCTTAACCATATGAATGTACAATTAAGTGTGTAACCCTGACCGGGGCGGTTCTAAGGGGGACCAACAGGGGCCAGTCCCCGTAACGCTGACCAGGGTGCCCCTGGTTTATAATAATATGATTTGTTGGCTATAGTGCTGGCGCTCTCAGCAAACAACAACACATGTCATTTCCGACCAGAGCCTGTTCCCTTTTTACTTCAAGTAAGATTCAAGACTAGACATTGAGAGAATAAAAATCACTCTGCTCTGGAATGTGAAAGAAGAGGAAACATCAGCCTGGGATGCAAAGACCCTGATGTGCAGCAGAGACTGATCTGAAACTTATATTCAGTATTGTAAAAATACTGTATATGTGATTAAATAAAATTGTAACTCAGTTACTAAAACAAGTACTGTAAATGAAAATAAATAAATACTAAAACAAAGAAGTGTACCGTATTTTCCGGACTATAAGGCGCACTTAAAAGCCTTACATTTTCTCAAAAACAACAGTGCGTCTTATAATCCAGTGAGCCTTATATATGGATTACGGTAATTCTGGTTGTGCTTACTGACCTCGAAGTGATTTTGTGTGGTACACAGCGCTCACGGCGCTCTGTCAAAATGTTTTAGTACCACTTTGGTAAACTACAAAGCCGCACCGCTTGCAGCATTACGGCTACCGTAGTCAGGAGCGTCGCGGAGTTGCACCAAATGGCACTGGTCAAGAGACACGCTTACGACGCGGACTTCAAACTCAAGGCTATCAGTCACGCAGTAGAACATGGGAATAGAGCAGCTGGGAGAGAATTCAACATTAATGAATCAATGATACGTAAGTGGAGGAAGCAAGATGACCTGCGCCAAGGAGGACAACATTGAACAGTGGATTATTGAAGAGAGAGCAGCAGGTAGAAGCGTCTCTACAGTCTCTATTCGAATGAAGGCAACAGCGTTAGCACGGACATGAATATCAATGACTTTCGAGGCGGTCCTTCTTGGTGCTTTCGTTTTATGAAAAGACGTCATCTCTCCATCCGCACACGAACTACCGTCTCGCAGCAACTGCCAAAAGATTACGAAGAAAAGCTGGCCGCTTTCCGCGCATACTGCGAAAAGAAGATCACTGAAAAGAAGATCCGGCCAGAGCACATCACTAACATGGACGAGGTTCCCCTCACCTTTGATATCCCCGTGAACCGCACTGTGGAGAAAACAGGGACCAGAACGGGAGCGACATGCGGGGTGGGCGTGTGTGTGCGGAAGAAGTAGTTTTGGGAAAGTGAAGTTGTTGCCAGGTTGGCTGCGTTGTCGGGTGTTCGAAGACAATAAAAAAGGATTACTCCAGCTCTGCTGTTTCCCCCTCCTCTTTCCTCAGAGAGTGTCACATACCCAGCTGCTCTTCACTACGGTATAGAGCATAACAACGCTGGAGGTAACAACATTTCGCTTAATGCGCCTTATAGTCCGGTGCGCCTTATATATGAAAACATTTCGAAAATAGACCATTCATTGACAGTGCGCCTTATAATCCAGTGCGCCCTATAGTGCGGAGAATACGGTAACTTAAAGACAAACAAATACCAATTACTGTATTTTATGTTTATTTTACGCAATTACTATATAGTGTCTTTGTGTTTTTTAACCAGCGTTTATTGTGCCTCTCTCGTGAAATAAATGGGCCCAGCCTGGTCCCCCGAGTAAAATTGGTCGAGAACTGCCACTGAACCCTGGCCCCAGGTGGCCAAAAACCAACTAAACAGAGTTAATGCAGCCTTAAGCTTGAATTCAGATGACTTTACTCCAGTTGAGGTGGTGTGTGTACAGATCACACAAAGAATAAATTAACATACAAAAAACACAAGTTCAAACATTAGCTGTCATCTTCAAGCTGAACAGAACGATCCGGGGGGACAGCCTGTTCAAATAAGGCTACATGTGAAGCACTCAGGAGAAGTTTGCTATTTACCTAAACGTGTCTAACGGTGTTTACAATAATAAAGTGATTGACACCGCTGCGTGCTGCTGTTTGGTCAAATATGAGAACAATCAATAGGGACTCTTTGTTTGGCTCTGCAAACTGAGGGCCTGGAGCTGCTGTAAACTTTGGTACAATATTTGATGTGCTAATACTGTTTTGAGTGATCATCAGCTCCCACTAGGATCATATAAGTGGGTAAACAAATATGAATGATGTGTGCAGTATAAACACTGTGGAGAGCCATCAGGAGTCTCCAGTGACGCTTAATGCATGTGCATGCTCCAGCTCAGCCTCCGTCTCTTCTGTCTCATTTTTGACCCACCATCATGGGAATGTGAATACTAAGCACCTTAAATGATGACTGGCATGATATTATTACATTCATTTTGTTGCATTATTTTTTTTTTATCCATACCAATGAACAATTTTGTATGTTTTTTTTTGCTTTTTATTCATTGGTATGCTTTTGACAGGCCCATCATATTTGGTGCTAGCTACATTTAAAAAAAATAATGCAGTTTGTTTTTTCTCTGCTGAAGTCAGACAAAAGTCATATTACTATATTAGGTTAGGCGAAAGCAAAACTAAAAATTGAAGCTTATCTGTTTTATTCAAACTTAATGTTATTGCTTTCAACTAACCTAACAGTTATGTGTAGTCTGTTGACATAATGCATTTAATTAAAGTCAACTTTTAAGTTTTTTCAGTGTGGCCTAAAAGACCCAAACTGTGATAAAATCACTTTTAATTACAGCTTCAAATTCTTTATATAAAACACAAGTATAGCTGTCAGGAATTCTAACTACATTTTTTTTGTGATAATTTGTTGAAAAATAATTGTTCTAAAGCATCAAAGTGGTGTGTTACCAAGCCATGTTGAGGAGCTTGATTAAAGATAAGTGGGATTATGAACTGGTTCAGAAGACCTCGTGAAAAATACACTTGAAAGCAAGGATACCCGGCCCGGAGGAAGCCCGGGGTCCCCTTCTGGAGCCAGGCTCAGAAGGAGGACTCGTCGGCAAGCGTCTGGTGGCCCGGCTTGCCACGGTGCCCGTGGGCAACACCTCCACTTCCCCGTCTCGCGGGCCCACCACCTACGGGAAACAGCGACGGGGTCGGTTGCGCTGCCAGAAGGGTGGCAGTGAAAGCAGAGGGTCTCGACGGACCAGACTCAGGCGGCAGAAGCTGGCTTTGGGGACATGGAACGTCGCCTCTCTGGGGGGGGGAAGGAGCCGGAGCTCGTGCAGGAGGTGGAGCGTTACCAGTTGGATCTGGTGGTGCTGGTGGGGTTCCAGAGCCGACGCACAGAATCGGACTTCTTGATAGGGGTTAGACTCTATTTTTCTCCAGAGTTGCCCAAGGTGTGAGGTGCCGAGCGGGTGTGGGGATACTCACAAGCCCCCGGTTGAGTGCCGCTTTGTTGGAGTTTACCCCAGTGGACGAGAGGGTCGCCTCCCTACGCCTGCGGGTTATGGGGGGGAAAACTCTGACTGTTGTGTGTGACGGCAGTATTCGGCCTTTCAGGAGCCTCATAAAGGACTCATTTCATGAAAGAAGTCCTGTATGAGGATGCTCATAAGTGTACGTGGTACCAGAGCACCCTAGGCAGAAGGTCCATGATCGATTTTGTTATCGTATCATCGGACCTGAGGCTGCATGTTTTGGAGACTCGGGTGAAGAGAGGGGCGGAGTTGTCAACTGATCACCATCTGGTGGTGAGTTGGGTCGAGTGGCAGGGTAAGCCTCTGGACAGACCTGGTAAGCCCAAACGTGTAGTGCGGGTGAACTGGGAACGTCTGGAGGAATCCCAATTCCAGGAGGCCTTCAACTCATACCTCCGGCGGAGCTTTTCAGGCATCCCTGTGGAGGCTGGGGACATTGAACCAGAATGGGCGTTGTTCAAAGCCTCTATTGGTGAAGCTGCGGCGGGGAGCTGTGGTCTCAAGGTCTTAGGGGCCTCAAGGGGTGGTAACCCTTGAACCTCCTGGTGGACACAAGTGGTCAGGGAAGCCATCCGACTGAATGAGGCCTTTCGGGATATGTTATCCCTGGGTACTCCTGACGTAGTTGCAAGGTATCGACAGGCCCGAAGGGCAGCAGCCTCGGCCGTGGCCGAGGCAAAGCAGCGGGTGTGAGAGAAGTTCGGAGAAGCAATGGAGAAGGACCTCAGGAGGGGGAAGCAGGGAACCATCCAAGCTGTGTACAGTAAGGATGGGACGCTGTTGACCTCAACTGATAGTGTGTTAGGGCGGTGGAAGGAACACGTTGAGGAACTCCTGAACCCGACAACTCCGCCCTCTATGTTAGAGGCGGAGCTGGAGTATGAAGGGGGATCAATTCCGATCTCACGGGGGGAAGTCACTGAGGTAGTTAAACAGCTCCACAGTGGCAAAGCCCCGGGGGTGGATGAGATCCGCGCAGAAATGCTGAAGGCTCTTGGTGTTGAGGGACTGTCATGGTTGACACGTCTCATCAACATTGCGTGGAAGTCGGAAACAGTACCGAAGGAGTGGCAGACCGGGGTGGTTGTTCCTCTTTTTAAAAAGGGGGATCAGAGGGTGTGTGCCAATTACAGAGGCATCACATTACTCAGCCTCCCCGGGAAAGTTTACTCTAAGGTGCTGGAAAGGAGGGTCCGGTCGATTGTCGAACCTCAGATTGAAGAGGAACAATGCGGTTTTCGTCCTGGTCGTGGAACGACAGACCAGCTTTTCACTCTCGCAAGGATCCTGGAGGGGGCCTGGGAGTATGCTCATCCGGTCTACATGTGCTTTGTGGATTTGGCGTATGACCGGGTTCCCAGGGAGATACTGTGGGAGGTGCTGCGGGAGTATGGGGTGAGGGGTTTTCTACTCAGGGACATCCAATCTCTGTACTCCCAAAGCGAGAGCTGTGTCTCCCTAGGGAGGTGTTCCAGGCACATCCAGCTGGAAAGAGAGCGAGGGGTAGACCTAGGACCAGGTGGAGGGATTATATCTCTTCGCTGGCCTGGGAGCGCCTTGGAATCCCCCAGTCAGAGCTGGTTGATGTGGCCAGGGAAAGAGAAGTTTGGGGATTTCTGCTGGAGCTGTTACCTCCGAGATCCCCTGACAGATAAGCAGGAGAAGATGGATGGATGGATGGGATTACGAACTTATCATTATATCCTCATTCATTTAGCTGAATATCTTGAATGGTTGATTATGTTGGCACTCTTCTTTGTTGGTACAGGGCTGTTTGTCTCTGGACAGGTTCAGGGTCTATGGTGTCCTGACACTAGAAGAAAGAAAATAAGTTATGGCTGCAAACAGAACAATTTGAATCCTAAACATTTGCAGGTCACACAGAAATAATAAAGCCAACTATTTTATCGCCAAGTCTGTTTAGGGAGTAATCACCATCATGCCAAGGGTGCATTATACAGTGTTTGATAAAATGGCAGTGAATCATCCTAGGCAGTGTGTGTCTGCATCAGCCTGGTCAATAAGGACAGAATCTGATGAGAGGATTGCAGTCCAGTTTCCAGGCCTGTCTCTGTGTGGACATCACAGGGATAAAAACTGAAACAGACTCATTGTGTAGAATTTATAAAGAACTTTATTGTCAGCTCACTCTACACACACATAGATACACACACACACACACACACACACACACACACACACACACACACACACACACACACACACACACACACACACACACACACACACACATACATTAAGAAGCAGGAAGCAGGAAAAGGAGGCAAGCCAGTAATCAGAGAACTCTTCAGCAGCTTAATCAGCATGGCTTGTCTGATGAGGAAGAACACTTGTGCTTTCTGTGGGCAGGAGCCTTCATTAATCATCCTCAAAGTAACACCACTCCACCACAACTCGAGATGAGCACCCTCTTTTGTGGCAGTGCGGAGTAGGAAAAGAAAACTTGAAGAAGAAAGGGGGGGAAAAGTAATTCATACGTTTTTCCAATCAGTCCAATCAGCTCCGGTCAGCTTCAGAGTCCAGAGGTGTCATGTTTCAGAACAGCAGACCTCTGCACACCTCATTCCTGGAGGATGGACTGCAGTGTGGTCAGTTACAGAACATTACAATCGAGCCTGTTATATTAGGTATTTATTATATGTTGTTAAGACACAGTGCTTTTACAGAAAACTATGTTGGGTTTAGACCAATTAATGACACCAAGGTCTCCGGCTTTCTTCCATTTAGTAAATAAATTATTTTTCTTACTTCTCTATCCATAATCAACTGCAATTGTATTTATTGTTAATAGTTTTTCTCTCCCATTTCTGTAATTTTTTTATTTATGCTTCCTTGTCACCCTGCTTGCTTTTATAGATGTGTTTACAACTTATTTGAACACATAACACCACTTTCTGTCCTGAATCCTAATCAGAGGCCAGACTCCTTCAGTTTTCAATGGTTTCAATCAGCATCCAGAGGTGGCCAGTATCAAAGTACATTAACTCAAGTACTGTGCTTGAGTATAATTTTGAAGTACTTGTACTTTACTTGAGTATTTTCATTTAATTCTACTAGAAATAGTGAAACATGATGAACTTTGAACAAAATGCAACTTGTGCACTATTTTTACTGTAAGTACAAACAGGTACAAATGATACAATTTATCATAAAAAGTGAAACAGTGAAATGCAGCTTGATGCAACAATATTAATGTCAAAAATGTCTCTTTATATTTACTTACAAATACTTTGGAGTAATTGGTAATATCATATTTCTACTTAAACTTCAGTAAAGAATCTGAGTACTTCTTCCTCAACTGAACATAATGCAGTAATTTAATGTAATATATTATATTATTTTGATGCCAATATTTGTTTAACTTTATAAAGTATGTTTGTGAATTCAGGACTCTTGGTTTTCTAACTGAATACATTTCATTAACATTTCAGTATTTCTACATTTACTTAAGTTAGAAATATGAGTACTTCTTCCACCAATGTAAGCACTGTACTTGTTCATACATCTGACAGAGGAACGTGTAGACAGGACTGAGGCTGGCGTTCCTTTATTTAAATCAACTTACAGAACAACTCACACTGTGGCAGGATATTTGTACCTCTGATGACTTTTGTTGCCTTTTCGTGTGAGTGAGATTTCAAAACAAATGTGTGTGTGGCCTTTGGAGAGGAAACACACTCAAATGAATCAGGTGGGGGTTTGATCTGGCCTGCAGTCTGAGGAGCGTTATATTTCCAGGACACGCACACATAGAGCCAATAATGTGATTCAACCAGGGGGAGGGATATAATTATTATCAGTGTTATTTAATTAAAGTCTGAACAGGAAGAAAGTAAAGCCACTCATTATTATTATTTGCAAATAATCACACAGACTTAGTTTTTAATATTACATCCGTACTTTTAATTTGACTGTCTCCGAGAATGGACAGGTTTTCAATATTGTGGTGTTTTTTCTGATTTGTAAAAGCATATTATTTTCATTACCCCATTTATTTTTGATTGTATTTATTTATTTTATCTGAGTTGATGCCAGCTTGGAAGCAATTGAACATCATTGTTCCCTCGTATTTGAAAATGAATTCCTAAATAGGAACAAACATGCTCAGCAAGATGAAACCATCATTGACAAAGGATTTCCATTTAGTTGGAAAACAAAACTATTTGAAATAATTTTCATGACACTAATCTTAATATTCAGCATAGATACTGCATTTGCTTTGATGGACGACACAAATAAAAAAACAAAGCCTTATATTTACTTTTCAGGGATGAATAATATATGAGAAAACTTTCACAAAGTCATTCAGTTTGTTGGAAGTCGCTCAGCTTTATGGAATTAAAACACTATATTTCTGGAGTGTCCTTCCTAAGACAGTGTTGCATTATGGGTTGTTTGTTGGCTTAATGTTGGTAGTCTAACAAGTTTCTTCATGTCTTTTTATAGTGTGCTTATGAGAGTTAAGCGGCCATTAAGTGCCCAATTAGACCAACAACAGCACTTAGTTTGAACTTGTTGGTTATGAAGAAAATACCATGGTTATTTCACTCCCAGTTCTATTTTCATATCAAAGCAGAATAAATCAACAGTTACAGAGCTACTGCTGAGTTAAGTTAAGTCTAATGCTTAGTAGGAATATGTTATAAATGTTATGTTGTGTATTTCCTGCGCAGCTAATCTCAAAAAAGTGTAAATGGGGGGTAAAACAACAACTATTTAAGAAAAATTGCATCAGTCTGGACACATTTTCCAATGGAGGATGGTTATTGTGGAAAAAACAAATACATGAAGTAGCTTTGTGTTTGACCCTTGCGAGAAACAGTTTCACAGTTTAAATAGAATGAACACCTGTAACAACTGGTCCTGCAGTTTATGTTTTTATTGTTTACATGGAGTCACACAGAGATTCCTGCCGGTCACTGAGCTGTTGTTGATGGAGAAAGCGGGATCGATACCAGCTCATCATTTGCCCGGGCAGACAGACACAGACACATACAAGATGTATTAGGACATTTGTCTTTGCATTGTACATGTGCTGCATGAGTCACTTCAACAGTGTTGGGGTGGATGTTCCAACAAAGTAATGCATTACTTTACTTAGTTACTCACTGCTGAAAGATGCAG
Source organism: Eleginops maclovinus (assembly GCF_036324505.1). Classification (NCBI taxonomy): domain Eukaryota; kingdom Metazoa; phylum Chordata; class Actinopteri; order Perciformes; family Eleginopidae; genus Eleginops; species Eleginops maclovinus. The sequence continues at coordinate 20,036,727 of NC_086363.1, read as the reverse complement.
CATAAATCAAATGATAAATAACAATGTAAAGGAAAACCTAATTTATGATCAGATCAGCGCACATTCTTAATTTGATAAGGACAGTACTGATCTGCTCTTTGTTTGAACATCATGTTGTCTTTAGCTCAGTTTCCATCAGAACTCTGGTCAGGGTAGCTTCAAAAGTCTTCCTGTCCGATGGCACCCCCTGTTACCTGTATCCGGCTCGATATGTGTCTGAAAGATGGCGATGATTCCATCTTGGAAACAGTGCTGCAACGAGCCTGTTTCCTACGGTGGCTGGTAAGTGCAAAACACTTTTACAAACTCCGAAACAAATTTACAAACTCCGAAACACTTTTACAAACACTGAAACACTTTTACAAAATCAAAACACTTTTACAAACTCCGAAACGCTTTTACAAACGCTGAAACACTTTTACAAACTTCGAAACACTTTTACAAACTCTGAAACACTTTTACAAACTCTGAAACACTTTTACAAACGCTGAAACACTTTTACAAACTTCAAAACACTTTTACAAACGCTGAAACACTTTTACAAACTCTGAAACACTTTTACAAACTCTGAAACACTTTTACAAACGCTGAAACACTTTTACAAACGCTGAAACACTTTTACAAACGCTGAAACACTTTTACAAACTTCGAAACACTTTTACAAACGCTGAAACACTTTTACAAACTGAAACACTTTTACAAACGCTGAAACACTTTTACAAACGCTGAAACACTTTTACAAACGCTGAAACACTTTTACAAACTCTGAAACACTTTTACAAACGCTGAAACACTTTTACAAACTCTGAAACACTTTTACAAACTCTGAAACACTTTTACAAACTCTGAAACACTTTTACAAACGCTGAAACACTTTTACAAACTTCGAAACACTTTTACAAACTCTGAAACACTTTTACAAACTCTGAAACACTTTTACAAACGCTGAAACACTTTTACAAACTCTGAAACACTTTTACAAACGCTGAAACACTTTTACAAACTTCGAAACACTTTTACAAACGCTGAAACACTTTTACAAACTGAAACACTTTTACAAACGCTGAAACACTTTTACAAACGCTGAAACACTTTTACAAACGCTGAAACACTTTTACAAACTCTGAAACACTTTTACAAACGCTGAAACACTTTTACAAACTCTGAAACACTTTTACAAACTCTGAAACACTTTTACAAACTCTGAAACACTTTTACAAACGCTGAAACACTTTTACAAACTTCGAAACACTTTTACAAACTCTGAAACACTTTTACAAACTCTGAAACACTTTTACAAACGCTGAAACACTTTTACAAACTCTGAAACACTTTTACAAACGCTGAAACACTTTTACAAACTCTGAAACACTTTTACCAACTCTGAAACACTTTTACAAAGACAAAATCCTAACGGAAAGGGAATGTACCAAAAGCCGGATCTGACCCGGAAGTGATTGAGTTAGCGGTTTGTTCAGCGAGTACTGTTGTGTGGTTTATATGGAGTTTTATGACGTTTTCACCAAGTCCAAAGAACGACAGTCTTTTAACATAAACAAGAACAGAAAAACATCCAATTACGTTGCCTTGGCCGTTTTATACGAATAAATATTATATATATACAGTGTGTATATATATACATATATATATATATATATATATATATATATATATATATATATATATATATATATATATATATATATATATATACATATATATATGTATATATATATATATATATATATATATATATATACATATATATATGTATGTATGTGAGATTAATTATGTCTTTCTGTTGTCTTACTAGATAAACATAGGATTGATGGTGCCACATGGAACTGATTTAAAACCTTTAAGAGGGAAAACAATCCCATTATTTACAGTCCCAGAAGTGGCAGCACCTGATCTGCTGAAACAAGCTGTGCAGAAAATGACAACAATGACAATAAGTTTTGTTTTGATTATTTGTAAGTTAGCATTACAGAAACACTCTTCAATCTTTCACCATTGATATATACTGTATGTGGTAAGGGAACAATAATGGAAACTGTTTAAAACTGTTGATAATTGTATGCTTTCCCTCTCAGGTGTTTGAACCACAAAACCAAAGTACACCCAAACGCAAACCTGAAGATGAAGGGTGAGTACACATTTTTACAAAATAAGTCATTTATCTTTATGTTGTGTGTGATGTGATTAGCTGAGAGCATTTGCTCTGGTGAACATGAAGTAGATAAATGTCATATGTAATGTGATTTATAACAAAATAATCTGTTATTTATAAATCTTACCCCTACCTCTATATGTTTCTCAAAACTCCATATATACATAAAGGTAATCATTTTATCAATTGTACTGTGTTTCAGGGATGCTCCTGGGAATTCAAGCACAGTTCAACCTGGACAGGTATTAAAGCAGACTGTGGCAGCCTGTTTCCAGCCTGTTTCTGGCTCTCAGTGTTGTGTTGTTTTATTTTTATTTTCATTTGTTTTTCAGATAGTAATATCTGATAGTGAGGATCTGGAGCCACATGAAACAAATCCAGTCAGGACTACCTGCTACAGGTAAATAAAACAGGATGGTGACTCAGTTCATTTTAATTCATTGATTACACAGAAAAGAAAAATGTTTGGATATGTTAAGATGTTTTAACATGCGAATGTTAATTTTCCAACTGTAAATACACAGACCTTTATGCACCATGTGTTAAGGAAGAGGATGAGGAGTTGGTTGCAGTCAATATGAAGAGTTCACAACACACACCAATGTAAACTGATGTATTGCCATTATTGTGGCATTCCAGTTTTTTCTCTGTACAATATTTCTAGTGTTTGAATAATTTTAAAAAGTAACAAATCCATTAATTAGGTCACTTTTTTTGTCATTACGGCAAGGAGATGAACATTACACTACATTACATTATTGCCAACCTATCACATCCCATTGATCATGAAAGAGTCAGCAGGTTCAACATATCAAGGGCTAATGTTTGGAATGGAGCAGTCAGAGGTTTCAAGCGTACAACATACTCTGAAACCTGTGACATGCTGGTCAAATTTACTGATGATGCTGGTGTTTTAGAAGAAGGAATTGACACAGGTGGTCCTATATGACTTCATTCACAGCTGTTAGGGAGGATGAGAACTACCTGGCAGGAAAGATGATTGCGGTGTCAATTGTGCATGGAGGTCCAGGACCCCATTTCTTGTCAGAAGATCTTGTACATTATCTTGCTGGCCAGCCTTCATTTAAAGCTGTTAATTCAATAACTGATGAAGAAATAGGGAAAGCTTTGCAGGAAGTGAGAATAGCATAAGGCTGCAGTGTGGTATAGCAGAGTTTTCAAAGTCTCGGCAGTGTTTTGAAACAATTTTTCCTTCCTTAATCAAATACACAGAGGTATCTTCATTTATTGTTTTGTGATAGTGCAAGATTACACTATGCTATGTACAGTATCAAAAACTTAGACACACTTTACCATATACTTAAATGAGAAAGTCTGTCCAAACCTTTGACTGTAATTGAAATAATAAAAACAGGCAAGGAGATATAGTACATACAGTTATTGACTTGAGTGTTTATATTTCTTTTGATGTTTTTCAGATTGAGAATGCTGCTTCAGTTGATGCTCTACGAGAATGTACCATGAGACACAGCACATTGTTACAGACAGCAGGTTGTCTGAGACATGTGGCTACTGTTGAAGAAAAGAAAGAAATGGTGTCAGACTACCTCCACTGGTATATTATTGATCGCAACTCATCTGTCATTGACAGGTAAGATCATATTTGTAATGATGGGATTTTTGGGGGGATTTATGTAAGAATGCGTCATGGTCTCCCTCTTTGGTTTATACAAGCATGTATATCTGTAGTATACCTGATATTTGATGTCTGTCTCTCCTTTCCCTGTCTTGTGCCAGTCTAAAAGTGCTCAAGCCACCCTGCCCCTCTGTCATTCCAGTCTTGCCATGTGCAAAGCAAGACATGGGATTGTTTAGATCAGTTATGATCAACACAAAACCCATTTTGAAATGTATATTTGTTTAGGTGGATAGTAATTTTTGAGAATATTTAATAGTTTTTTTGAGTAATTTAAATGTGATTGTCACTACACAAAAATGAAACAATGTTTGTGTTCAGTCTTTAGATTCAAAGATGGTCTTTCAGCCCTTCAGTTTTTGACTGCACTACAGCAACACCCTGCTTTGCTGTCCCCTGTCCTGACCCACTCTGAAAAGGGGCTATCTACTCTTGAACTTGAGAGACTCTTCAAACCTGACATCAGTCCACCAGGGAGTAACAGGAGACTTAAAGAAAGTGAAACTTTGGGCTACTGGGCAGACTATCTCCTTGACTGTGAAAGTTTGTAAATCACTCGTATTTTTCATAACTAGTTCTGAAAAAACATTGCCAAGGTGCTGACTATTTTTTCTTTGCAGAAGGCCAGGCTGCTGTGTCTGTGGAAGGTGTTTTGATGTTTACAACTGGACTGACTTCACTTCCCCCATCTGGATTGGAACCATCACCAAGAATAGAGTTCCTGTTAGACTCTCCATTCCCAATGGCAAATACATGTTCAAACACATTGAAATTACCACTCCTAGACACTTACACTGTGTTTAAGACACAAATGGGCTTTGGACTTCAAAATTCCCCAGGATTTGGATGTTTTTAAGCCACGAGATGACCCTTAGGGACTCTGAAAAGGTTGTTCTTTGTTATTAAAGGTTGCTAAGAATCTTTATAATTTAACATGTATGAGCATGTTTTTTCTCACAGTTAACATTTTGGCCATTCTATTTTAGACAAAATAAACAAAAAAGGCCAAGAAGTTTTGGTTTTTGTACTACAAAAATGTAATAAATATGCATTACTTTGCTGGTATTTGCTTCATTTATTTCACCAAAAAACTGTGGGTGACATTCAGACATAGACGGCAGTGTTCCACCACTACAAATCAGATTTCAGGGCATATGAAAAAACATCTTAATCACTCTGAAAAAAATAGCAGGAAGAAAAGAAAAGCCTCAATGAGCAAGCACTTGTCTGCTAACTGTTTGATTATTTTATAGCTGAGCAATTTATTTTAGCTTCATGTACAGTCCTGTTGCAGACTACTTCTGTAGTTGATTGCACTCCATAACAAAGTCCAAGTACTCCTGCATGTTTGGGTACCTACATATAGCTATTGATAGGCTTGCATCAGGAAAGCCATCCAATTCAGCGTGTTCAATTTCAAATCCTCAGTCTCTGGAGCCAAATCTATAGAAGACATAACAGTATGTATTTACATTTAAGTTAAAAATAAGACAGAAATAAGGAAGTCTCAATCTTTCATCAAAGTGTTACCTGTGTGGTAAGTAGTAGGCCTACAGTTCATTGGGCACTCCTCCTGGACATGGCTCTGTTCTGGAAGTGCGATATAGATTAATCGCAATTAAATATTTTTAATCGACCGACAGCCCAAATTTAAATATAATATAATTTTATGAAGGTCACTTACCTTCCCTTTCTGAATATGGACCACCAGGACTCAATGCGCTGGTTATTAATGGATGAACCATACACGTGGCTGGACGCTCCAGAGTAGTAGTCATGGTGATGGTGACGTAGGGTACAGTCAATCGCAGTCATAATGCCGTTCTCCGTGCCGCAATCAGTTCTCAGTCTCATGGGGATGACACCAAGGTTTTGCCCACATGACAGGAAATTGTGAGGGATCACCCTTGGGTTATTATTGGTTGGTCCACATTCAAGCCACAGTACTTAACGTGAAAATCCATCTATGCATCCTGAAATGGCCAGACCGAATGGTTTAAGTGTATCATAACCATCAGTATGCCACGTATAGTTCGGTCCCATTGAATGATACGTTCTTCTTATAAACCTTCTGCTTGCTCTCCTCTCACACACTCGAGGGTTAAGCTCCCGGAGCAAATTCATCACATCATCTCTCCTCACTCGAATGTTGTACTTTTGTTTGAGTAGGCCTACCTGCCACATTGTTCGGTAGCCAAACAGTTGTCCAGGTCCACGAAGTTCGCACCTGATGGCATTAATAACGGCATTTGGAGAGGAATCATCTTTTCTGCAGTACACCCATGCTTGACTGCCTATACTTTTTATAGTCCGCAAGCTGATGTTTATACCATGTAAACTTGACATCATGTCCACGATTACATCGTACGAGTGTCCCTCATTAAAATTTGTGTGCAATAATGCAGCGGCTTTTGGTACATTCCCTTTCCGTTAGGATATTGTCTTTGTAAAAGTGTTTCAGAGTTTGTAAAAGTGTTTCAGTGGTTGTAAAAGTGTTTCAGAATTAGTAAATTAGTTTCAGAATTTGTAAAAGTGTTTCAGAGTTTGTAAATTTGTTTCAAAGTTTGTAAAAGTGTTTTGCATTTACCAGCCACCGTAGGTTTACCTCTGCAATGAGACTCTGCCATCTCTGCTCAGTTTCCTCATCCATGAACTTTGATAGTAATACAAAAAGGGAAGTTTGAACCGTGTTTCTGTCCTCCCGTTATGTAGACAGTTGAAGACCTTAAAAATATCCTAATATACTATATTTGAACAATATATTGTACGGGCCATATCTATATAAAACATGTCAGTGAAGTGTTTTGCTCAAAATACCAAACAGATCCCCCATTGTAGCATGCCTCATCCCCCTCTATTTCAGCCCTGTTCCTGAAGTGCTGATTCTGTGACTGTAGCTTTAAATGAACTAGCTGCTGCTGGCCACGCCCCTTTGGAGCTGCTGGGCCGCGCCCCTTTGGAGCGTCATGACCCCTCCTCTGAAGAGAGTTTTCTACTGGGAGAAACTCAGCTAAACGCTGCCGTGATTAAACGCCATATTATGTTCCAAACCACATCCAGCATTATTCTCTTGTGTCCACTAGATCGCAACACACAGTGAGAGTAGTAAGTGACTTGATCGAAGAAGCTGCCCGCTTTTTTCTCAGTTACGTATGACGAAAGCGCTTAAGTGCAAACCCTCCCGGAACCCATACAGCCTGCATTGAAAGCTCTGATATTTGAAAAAAATGCATTTTACATGAGAGTCTATGAGAGAACCCTGGGGCAATTTTCAACCTGACTGAAATCGCACCTAAAGGAGCGGGACCATGTGAAGCACGACTTTAGTCTGATTGGACAATGACGTTTTTGACATACCTAACGTCTAGAACATTGATTATGACTGCTGCTGCGTTAGAAACAAAAATCCCTCTTTTACCCTTTGGTAGTCCGTCGCCGAAATCGCCCTAATACACAAACTGCACCTGCAGACAAATGTAATCTGATTACTGGAACGCGTTTCGTTGTAAACTGAACTTCAACGATGAGCCTGTGATATTATGCTCATTTATATGTCACGGTACAGTCTGATATAGAATCCTACATGTTAGTGAAGTGATATATCTTGACCTTATTATCTAACTCAATCCATACTCTCTGTGAAAGGAATGTCTCTTTCTATTGATTGCACTGTGTCCTGTGAGGACTAGTTAATATGGTAATCATCAGTTAAGCACAGCCCTGAGGGCCCCTGAATAAAATACAGCCTTCAGCTACACTTTTCTGCCTGTGGACGGCACAAGGGAGCAGCCGATATTGATCCACAAAATATCTGCACATCCACTGATTCAGCCTGTGTGCTCGCTGGAAACATTGCAACGCAACTGCAATGAGCTTTGTTTCTCTATGGTTCAAGAAGATACTTATCTATTACCCGGAGAGATTTTCAGTGAGGCCAAATTTAATTAAAAATCTTATTAAAATTATAGCACAACACACTGCTGAATCTCATAAAGGGAGCAGCAGCACGGCCATATTGAGCGTAACACTCTGTCTCTCTGATGCCCTATAAAAGAGTTCGCCCAGTCATGTGATGGATCGTTCAGGTTCTCTTTGCCCTCTTCATTTCAGCTGTTTTTCATCAGGGAGGTGTGGAGGTGTGACCCTAGGTTCAGCTATTACTACATCCTGCCAGCCTCCTATAACCCACACTTATCTGACTAAAGCTGCTTCATATTCAGTGCGATCCTCGGCACATAAATAAGGCATTCCTATAAAACACTGCAATAATAACTCAACCCCATTTTGACCAGACCTTAACCCCTGTGACCTCTGTAAAGGGCTCTGCGTGTTTGTGTGTGGTTTATATGCAGCAGCTGGACCAGAATAAACCACCAGCTAAAGCCTCCAAGAGCTTGCAATTTCCATAGCACACACAATAAACAGGTGATTGTTTAAATAAATAAAATACTCTCCTGCAAAAATGTTTATGTGCTAAAAACTGTATTGTGTCTTCTATTCAGTCAGTGCAAAAGGCTAAGCTATGTGGACATATGTGGTAAATTATATATACAAGTAATTTAATGTTAGTAATTGTGTTCTGAGCATATTGCGCTCAGAGTCATTTGAATGTTTATATTTTACAATATGTTTTTTGCAATTTAAATTAACTCTATTCTGGCAACGCAATCAAGAATATTAAATCAAAAGTCAGTTGTAATTCATTCTTCTTAAAGGTTCAATTCCAGGTAAAACTGATTGTCTCGAGAATAATAATTAAAAAAAAACGTAGTTAACATTAACAACTTTTTTGGGAAAAAAATGAAAGTGCGGACTAACAAATATGATACAAATTCTTTATTCAAAAAAAAGAGAGGACCATAACTCTAAAGTAGTTTAAGCATCAGCCAACGTACACAATATAACAGCCATACTTAATTTTAGGGTCACAGCACGTTGTGATCTCCGTTCTTTTGAAAATGAAATCCATCTTGAGTCTCATGATGCTATAGAAGTCTTTTGGCACTCTTCAAACGCCATTCAACAAGAAGCAAAAAGTGAAATGAATATGTTAAGTGGTTAAAAGGTTTGTGAAAAAGAATATTCTTATCTGTTACTGACAAATGTAAAATGTCAAGGGGTCAGACCAATCCTGAGATATCTTCCTCTGGGGAACGCAAATGTGTATATCACATTTCAGTGCAATCTGTGCCGTATCGTTCATGCTCTGGACCCAAGTGTTGGATGAATGGACCCATTCTCGTGTGCAAAAAAAAATTAGGCAAAGCTAATTCTCACAAAGTGAAGATACGTGATGCAAACAGATGCATTCTGGAATATAATACCACAGGGTTTGGATTATTATCATAGCACACAATATTTCACATTTCCTTTAGCTGACACCAAAGCTTGATCCCAAATGACTTACAATAAGTGCCATCAACCATGAGGATACAGTACAAACGAGAATTCTACATTAGCTTCAACAAGACAAACCATTGTTTTAGTACATTGAGTGTTTTTATTAGCTACACACTCTACATATTTATTTATTTGTTCATAAATAAAGAATGGTTTTATTGGCCAACCTACAGTCCAAACAGGAGGGCTGCCAGACTGACAGAAGGGAACTGCCACGAGGCATCTTTTACATTTTTGACATCAACATGACACTGATTCAAGTATCTGTATCAGAATGTCCTGACTTTGCAGGATAAAAAAAGTGCACTGTCAGCAGAAAAAGGTGTCTTTCTCACATGTGGAATAATAAATAAGACGCTTTATTGGTTAACGTCAAAGAATCTGTCATGTTATGTCTAAATATTTTATGTGACGTGTGACTTGGAAATACATTAAAAGACAATAAATAATTCTAGTGTCACTTTCACTGCAACTAGTTTTTGGCTCAGGCTTGCAATGCTGATTCCAATGACTAAATTGGAATCTGCATTACAAAACGTTAACAAAATATGTCTTTAACAACCTTTTTGTCCATGATTCAGTAAGGGATAATTTGAAGATTGAAAGTCATTAATGATCGAGGTTTTCTGTAACTGTCCAAGTCTGTTGACATTTTGTTTTCCATGAACCAGCCTTTAAACACTGCAGAGCCTGTACCGTGTTCCTGTTGGTGTTTACACTCCCACTCCGTGATGGAGAGAACTCAGTCTGTAGTCTCACAGGCAGCTGAACGAGCCTCCCTTCTTTCCGGTGAAGGGTGTAGAATAGATACAGCGGCAAGCATTCAGACAAACTCCCTGTTCTCGGGCCGAAACAGGAAATACTGTAACTTTTCGTAACAACGGTTTCAAATCAGCATCTCTTGTTCAAAAAATAAAATAATAACTTAAATAAAACTCAAAAAATCTTTAATAATATTTTTTAAATATGATGTTTATAAGCTGCTTGGTTTTTACATACACAACTTTATAATTAAATTCACACCGTTTGCTAGACAGCCGCAGAAAAAAGGAAGAGACCCGTCAGCATTATCATTTTCTCTTGTTTTATTACTTATAGAGCTCCTGCAGATGATGTCATATATGCTGGTCACGTGACGAGATACGACAGGGGCAGCCATTTTGGCAGTCATCGCGGCAGTAAATTGACAGGCACTGGCAGACTGTCAAGGATGGTGGATAACTGCTGTGCACCAGGTTGCACAAATAGGCGTGGGAAAAAGAAAGGTGTATCGTATTATCGCATTCCTAAAGACGCTGAGAGGAGGGAGAAGTGGATTGGAGCGATTAAAAGAGCCAGGAGCCTTCAGAAAAAGACTGAAAGATGGGACCCCCCGGCCGTTGGCTTTCGCTTATGCAGTGATCACTTCATATCAGGTGGGTGAAGGAATACAGTACAATGCTACAAAAAGTTTCTGGTCAGTTTAATTAAATTTAATTAGTTTAATTTAAGAAGTAGCACCCAGTTATTATAGCTAACGGACACTGTGATGTCCCTTTTTAACTCAACAAGTGTGGCTCTGGCGCAGCCTAGCCAGTTAGCAAGTTAGCTTGTAGCAAGCTAGTGGTAAACAAACCCGTGTTGAAATATTCCTTCTTATTTTGTAGGGAGAAAGAGTGATAATCCGTTGAGTCCGGATTTTATCCCCTCAATTTTCGATTACCTTCCATCTCCAGAGAAGAGGAGACATAAAACGAGACTGGAGGTTTTTAACAGAAGGCAGAAGGCTAAACTGCACAAAGTAGTAGTTTGTACGCTCTGAGGGAGTCTCCTGAGTACACTGATGGAAAGCTTACAAGATAGCTGTGGATGTCTGCGTAGCGCAAGTCGGGTACATCGTCTTCAGAGCAGGAGGTTATGCTCTTGAAAAGCACACCGGGTGAATTATATGGGTCGCTTATATTTAATCTCTCTAATTTTGTACTATAAAGCCGAATTTCACTTGAATTAAAATGAGAAGTATACTCGCTCGGTAAGAAAACACTGGCACCGGTGGTCATGTTGACTGCCAAAATGGTGGCTCCCAACCAAAAGTCACGTGACCGCAGGAGCTCTATAGACATGTATTTGAGTTAAATTATTATTTGTATTGTTTATTGTATTCTATAAACTACTGACGATGTATATCTGTGTTGGAATTCAACAGACACTGGAATTGTTGCTATATATGTAGAGATAAAGATTTAAGAAACATTTGGAGTGGTCTCTTATTTGTTTAAAGGAGCTGTATATACCTGTCTAGAGCAGTGTTGCCACAGTTACCTTGAAAAAAGTAATCGGATTACTGATTACTTCTTTAAAAAGTAACTTAGTTACTTTACCGATTACTTGATTTTAAAAGTATCTAAGTTAGATTGCAAGTTACTTTATTAGTTACTTTCAGCAGCTGCCGACAAAACGTGTTTAAGGGTAGCATTTCCTCTGCAACATACTGCCCAACCAACTTCTTCAACTCTCCCCCACTTACTAGTTTTGCACCGAAGTCCAGCTTTTGTTGTTTGGGTGGTGGGGGACCTCCTGCTTTAGTCACAGCTCTCTGCTTCGCACCACCTGGTGGGACCTGCTCTCTAAATTGGACTGTGCCTTGCTGCGACTCCAAATGTTTCTTCAGATTTGACGTAGTGTTGTTGAAGCTAGATAGCACTTTGTCTCCAGCACAGACAGAACAACGAACCTTAATATTGTCATCTTTAGCTGACTCAAACTCAAATAGTGACTGTATTTCCAGCTACAAAACACGCATCCCTCTCCTCCCTCCATTGTTGTTTACGTTTGTGTCGCTGCGTGGTATTACACGTGAGTTGTCCTCGTGCTGAAAACGTGACTTAATTGTCGCATAGACGTCACTCCCCGACACGCAAGAAGAAAGCAAAATATATCTTTTCACTAAGGAGAATGACAACAATAGTAGCGCACAGTGACTTGGATAATTAACTTTAATCTGATTACTGGTTTGGAAATAGTAACGCGTTAGATTACTCGTTACTGAAAAAAGCGGTCAGATACGCATTACTAAGTAACGCGTTACTGACATCCATAGGCGCCGATTCCGTGGGTGCTTCCCGGCCCAAGCCCCCACGGAGAAGGCCGAGCACCCACGTGGCGTGCATGTCATGCCATGAACGCAGCTGGGCGAAGAATTCCACAACGCTTGTATGCTTTCTTTGCGTTGTAACAACATTATTTAGCCTATTATAACTTGTTTGGCTTATTAATAAGGGGGCCACTTGTAGCGGTTACATGCTGCTATTCCGACATACCTCTACTCCGACATTGACGTCTAATTGTTGGAGTAGCGGCATTTCCAATTTTTTAAAACCTGCCACTACTCCGAAAAGGTTTTTTACATTGTCGGAGTAGCGGCACTTTACTTTGTTTTTCAAACATTCCGACATGGTGCGTTGGGTCTGCATAGCTCCACTTAGGCGGAAGCATTCGGAGCGGTAGTTGACTGTCAGACATGCAGGGCCCCCCTCCTCCCTCATGGACGCTTCTAATAGCCCTCCCGAATCCACCACCACTGCTCCTCCAAGTCTCTCCATCGTCATCCCATCAGCTCCGGTCTACAGCTCCGCAGAATTGGGAGCAGCCTCGATGGCTTGCATAGCTTTAACTTTCTTTGAGCGACTCCCTTGCAGATCGGATGCAGGGCGATCGGACAACAACGAAATTGAGTGCCAACCAGTCAGTGTATCCATTACAACAATAGGCTATATTATATTATACAAAATAAACTGAATATGTTAAAAAAGTATATGTTAAAAAGACACACAAACAAAAATGAAAGAAAGACGATGCCCCGACGCGCCTGGGTAGACTGTCGGAATGACGGTACTACAATTGTGTCGTAATAGGGACATATCGGAATAGAGCTTGCCCCCCCTTGTAGCCTATACTGTTATTTTGCATTATTCATGTGCTATAGCAGCGGTGTCCCCGCTTCGTTCTTCACGCAATTTCCACACTATGTTTCAGGGTTTCCCGCTGTTTTGAGCACCCACCGGCAGAAACATAAATCGGCGCCTATGCTGACATCACTGGTCTAGAGTAAACAAAACATTCGAGGTAACATCTGTAGGCCTATGACAATATTTAATGTGTATCTTGATTGGCACAGTTCACCAGTAGGCCTATAACTGTTTGCAGGAACTGTTTGTAGGCTACACAGCATGTTTCCTGACGGACACACACAGCGGTGAATCCGGTCAGGTAGTGCAGCAGGTGAAGTCAGGTGCGAGGCAGACTCGCTGTTGGAGGGCTTCATAACCCACTCCCCCTCCACACTCGTTGGTTTGGAACGTCATTAATGTGGCAGACTCTGCGGGAACGTGCAAGCGGAGGGGTAATGTGTAGGGGGCGGTTTGGAATTGAGCCTTGATTTCTCTGACGTCCATCTCTGTCTTTTAAGCTCTTTCCTTCTACTGCACTGTGTTTCTGTTCTTGACTGGAGTCAGTTTAGCCATCATTAATCCATAGTTTCCTGCTCTCCAAATATAACAATGAATATTCAGAGTGCATTTGGAACACATGGGGACGCCAGAAAAAACAAAGCCGTACCAGGGCTAAAAGTTGAAACTAACTTGTGAGGAACAATCCTGCATCACACTTCCGTGGCCAATCAGGTAGCTGGTGGTCAAGCGATTTTATGATATGACTCCAGTATTTTAATATAACACCTTATAATGGGTTCTTAACGGACTCCCACAGTTTAAAACGGAAATGCGATTGAAGTAGCTTTAATTTAAAAGGAAGCTATTGCCAAATTATTTCTAAATTACCTTCAGTAAAAACATATAATTAAGGTCTTGTGCTGATTAATGTTATTTTTTGAGAACCGTCCAGTTAATCAGAATTAACTAATCATAATAGATAACCCAAAATGAATGTTTTTTTTGTTTTTTCAGATTTGTGGAAAATCCATTTTTTAGCAAACAGGCCACGTTTGTTGCTGAGCCCTGCATTAATCCATGTTCTATCAGGCTTGTACATATTATGGTCTGTGTGTTTCCTGAGCAGGGGAGTGGATGGGCCACACACTGAGGAAGAAGGCTTCATGAATAATAATGCATAGGGAGGCCCTGAACACTGCTGTGAGACTTTTATTGGTGTAGGATAAATCCATACTGTGCGCCTCATCTGTTGGGAGCCCTGCTTCCCAAAGCTGGTGTCATCCCGAATAATTTATGGATGCAAAACAGAGGAAAACATTAATCAGAAATCTGCCACTGTATATACAAGCCTAGCAAATGCTTTGTCTCAAACAATCCATGTGAAACACAAAACATTTCAGTCATCAATGAGTCAATCGAAAATCATACATTTTTCATGCACAGGTCATAGGACTCATTTTAACATCTGCACAGAAAATAATATGTAAAATCCTAGATAATATGAATATATTATCTAGGATTTGACATATAATGAAAATAAAGATGGAGGAGGAAGATGTCCACCTTTTTTCGCAGGAGTGTACTTCACAATAAAACACTTGCACAAATTCACACTGGGGGGTGGGGGTCAAGCTGCTGCTCCAGTTGCTGCTAGTGACGGCAAAACACGTCCACCAAAGCAGGGTGAGACTGATGTCCGTGCTCAAGTGCACCTTTACTAAGTTCACCTTAGCAAAAGGTTATTTGTTTGTTATTTGCTTTCCTCTTTTTATTTCTCTGTTGAATCCCTTTTCACTTACATTTATGGATTTCCTATATTTCAAGGGAGTAAAACAAAAAAGCCTAAATTAATACATGAACTTTTATTTTGGACAGAATATCCATCCAAGTGAATTTGAAATGCTTCAGCTTCAGCCTAGAACTGTTAGCCTATCTGAGGCGGTGTGATTTCACTTCAAGCTAGAAAAACCAAAAAGAGAAACTGCAGGACAACAACAGTAAAACTAGGGATCTGACTGAATTCTAAGATCAGTCGGAGCTGAATGCAAACCCAAGGGAAAACACAGACAGACAGACAGACAGACAGACAGACACACACACACACACACACAGACACACACACACACACACACAGACACACACACACACACACACACACACACACACACACACACACACACACACACACACACACTAGCTGCTGGGGCTAGCATCAACAGTCGGGGCTAAATAAACATGACCTGCAAAAACAATCCAGCGACGTGAACATTTTTCAGTCTGAAAAATATGGAAAGAAGCTTTTTTGTCATTGCGTCATAATATTGGCAAAACATGTCTATCTTTTGAGGTCTCTGTGAGTGTATAAACGGAACTATCTTTCTGCTCTATGATAGATGACTTCCTGACTGATATGTGAATGCTTTTGAAGCATGAGAGGCAATAAATGCTCCATGAGTCTGGCAAATGTCAGGATTTTGTGTCCAAGTTACAAATAGCTGCTGTAGAGTTGCTCAGAGAGGAGGTCATGTTGGAAGGCTGGGAGTGCAAACTAAAGACTGCAAACACTGTCATTTGCATTCTGTCTTGTTCCAACATTTAGCGCTGTCTGTAACCGCAATCCTTCCAATTTTTAACCAAGCACGTTTTGTTTCCTAAACCTAATTGGCAAGAATAATGGAACTAAATAAACAGTAATGATGACTGGGCTACTGAGTGGGCCGTTGCATTCAGATGAAACACTCATTCAAGCCAGCAGGGCCAGCCATTGTGGATAAAAGCAGATAAAAGGCCGGCCTAAGCTGCCAAGGCTCTGCTCTTTGCTTGGGTAGGATGTAAAGGCAGGGTACAGCTATGTGTTCAACAAAGTATTCATTGACATATGAAGTGAACATGCATTTCTTTATTGGCCTGTTAATGGGAATCATGACAGCATAGATAAGATAAGATGGACCTTTATTTATCCCCGTGGGGAATTTCATGTTCACCTATCAACAACAGAGAGCTATATTCTCTGTTGTGTTCTGTCCAGTGTGTTAAACTGTAGTAAAGTAACATTTGTGATGTCTTTCAGTAATTGAAATACTGGCAGAATTTGTCTTGAAAGTGCATTATTAAAAATAGAAGTACTCAGATCTTGTACTTGAGTAAAAGTAGAAGTACTCAGATCTTGTACTTGAGTAAAAGTAGAAGTACTCAGATCTTGTACTTGAGTAAAAGTAAAAGTACTCAGATCTTGTACTTGAGTAAAAGTAGAAGTACTCAGATCCTGTACTTGAGTAGAAGTACTCAGGTCTTGTACTTCAGTAAAAGTATAAGTACTCAGATCCTGTACTTGAGTAGAAGTACTCAGGTCTTGTACTTGAGTAAAAGTAGAAGTACTCAGGTCTTACTCTGTTCTGTTTTTCCTGTTACAGTAAAAGTCCTGCATTCAAAATGTTCCTCCAGTGAAAGTAGAAAGTACTCTCATCTAAATGTACTTAAAGTAGCGACAGTAAAAGTAGTCATTGTCTGATTGGTCCATTTCAGAATAATATCTCTGATATGTTTTATAATTATTGATCATTAAAGTGTTCTCAGAGCTGGTAAAGGTGCAGCTAGTTTGAATGGCTTTGTATACTGCAGGGTAGCTGCTGAATTTACTGCAGGTGAACTAAAGTCTGATTTAAGGGCTGATTATATTTACCATCATTAATCCAGATCTGTAAAGTAACTGAAGGGATTACATACATTTTTGGGAGAAAAAGTATATGGTTTTCCTCCGAATTACACGGTACATAAATGGAAATACTCAAGTAAAGTACAAGTATGATGAAGGGAGCAGAGTGAATAGAATCAAAGGAGGAATGTATTTATTGGTGAAGCCTCGCTAACAGAGACAACACAAGGTACTGATCCCAGGTCAGGTGCAGATAGAAGAGGTGAGCCCTACAGGACATGAAGGTAATCTGACTGAAGGACCTTCCAAGGCTGAAGTGGGAATCATATCACTGTTTTGGCCAAAATACATCAGAGTCAGCAAGTGACCAAAGAGCCTGTGACACTATCTCCCGAAGCTGGGAGGGCCGGGTCAGCAATGTGCTTTCCATCCAGCAACCCCTCGCAGTGAGGGAGATTGTGTGCTCTTCTTCTTGGCATTGCTCTTGAGAATTTCATTACATGTCTTTCTTTGTGTTGGGCCACAGTGAAACCACTGAGAAAACTGGTTGCAATTATTGTGAAATTATTACTTAGAAATCTGCAAAGATACACGGATAACTATCTATATTTCATCCCCAGCCCCCCTAATGTAATAATACAGTATATTAATGGATTGTATGTGATTAATTAAAAAATAGCATGAAAGACATTAAAACTGTTTTTTAATCTTTGTTTCATATTTGTTAATAAGCCTACAATTAATGCATTCATCTGTAAAAATAACAAACCCTCACACATAGAAAATTATATTAAAAGTAATTAAAGCAATTTGAAATCAAGCCAAATTTTTTTCTTACTTCTTGAGAGCGCAGGCCATTTTGTGCGATTGGCACATTTTATATTTACTGACCATTATGTTGAAGCCTGCATTCAGGGAGGTTTAAGAATGAATTAGAACCGGATATGATAAGCAGAATAAGTCCAAATGATACCCAACCCTAGCAATGACTATCATTTTCAACTTGTCAAGATATGGGGCCTTGTTAATATATTAACCCCCCATTCTTTACATTTAGCTTCTATTCACAGTGAGACCTGTGTTACATTCAGTGAGGACAGCGTTGTTGCTTTCTGTCTTCACTGGAGACAGCATGGGGGACTGGAACAGCCATTCAGACGGAGGGCTGATGGATGTTGTGGGTTTTAATTATGTTCCCCACGTTGTGTTTGAGTGGGGCACAGGTGGGAGGCTGAAAGGGGTTCTGAGGCTGTTTTGTTCTGTGGTCTCGCCAAGCACACGTGATGGGTCCCGCCTGCAAACACAACAGACAGTCCAAGTTACCAGCCCTTTCACACACCTTACCATTGAAAGACAGGTGGACAAGTCATCATTCAAACCAGTACCTCCATATAGAATTGATTTTACATAACTATATTAAGTTAGTTTGAAGCAATAATATCCTATTTAAATACAACATACAGGTTCTACCTAATATTTTTGCTTTCAACTAATCCAATAAAGTGATGGGACATTTGTTGACATAGTACATTTATTAAAGTCAACCTTGAGTTTTTTTAATGTAATTTGTTGATTTTCGGGTATTTATTGCAATTATTTATACCTAAGGAGAAAAAAAGCAAAAACATGACCCCTTAGAGGAATTTCTTCCAGAGTGAAAGGAGGAGAATCAGAATATGCCATCTTGCTCAGGCTTGTCTTGGAAAGCCAGTGGGTGACCCTCTTGACCCCCATGAGATCACCTGAGCCAGCCATGGTGATTTATGCAGCATCAAAATAAGGTGATGTCTCTGAGGGCTGAGGCTGGGCAGTGCTGCTGATGGGTGAAACAGATACCCCCCTTGGAAGATTCTCCAGACCTCAGAGAGGCCATTAGTGTTGTTTTGAACTCTTAGCCCAAACATGTTAAATGATGCAGGCTTTTAGAGAGACAGGCAGCTACAGTGAAGGTAGTGACAGGACATCCTTTCCCCCGGATGGGCTGTCCTGCATGTCTGTGCTGGCACAGTCTTGACAGAGGGTGAAAGGAACAACACAGTTAGTGATGAACTGGAACACCTAAGCCTGTCTGCCTGGGGCTGATACTGGTTTGTGAATCTGTGAAATTCCCCAAAGCTTCCCATTTTGTGACCATTTACCCCACAGTAATCCTTCTTTCACATACTCTATATGACTGATATAAGGATGTTAGGTTTAGGATTTAGGAGTATGATATCCAGGCTTGGGAGGCTACTAGCTAATGAAGCTACACGCTAGACTTCCTTAGAGTAGCTGAGCAACACCACACTTTTGTCCAGGGACAGCCCAAGTTGAACACAATGAAGCTATTTCGCGTCACAGAACAAACGTGTTAACAAATATAAAGTACACATAAACACATTATCTACTATCAGTCTTGTTGCCAGCTCATAGGGTCCTAGTCCCCAGCAAATAGAAACTGCCAGGTGCTAACTTGCATATCTTGTGCAATTTGCACACTGAGTGTAAGTTGTATTAATTAGCATATGCAGAAAATAGCAGGTGGTTTCTGGAGGTTATTGAGGACACTGAATCCATTTGTCAGAGAAAAATATGGAAGTTTTACTATGAATATGAATTTTGGGTTGAGGACTCAAAATTGCCATTTGTGAATTTTAAAATGTCAGGATTAGATTCAACATCCTAATCACCTTCAAAATAGACCAAATCGGCAGAGACATTTTTTAAGCTCATTTTCCCACTTTATAGATTTTAGGCTTACATGTAGCAAACACTAGCAGCATTCCGCCAATAATAAAGGAACATTTGGATTTGTTGAGTTGTGTTTGAGTCCTTCTGACAAATATAATATCTATATAGTTGAATATTTACTTTCTTTCAAGCCCCAGTTTGGATGAAGGAATGTATTTTACTGTTCCCCAGTTTTAACTAACTTGTTTTTTAATTTGATTGTCTGGATTGTCAGAGTTTACTGCTGCTGCTGAAAACAAGGGTGAAGGACAAAACAGAATAATTAGCTACAAATCTTCACAGAGGTGAGGGAAACTGAGTTGTATTGTTGATTTGCCCACACCTTTCACTTTCCTTGTAGTTATTTATTTCATCGTTTGTATAAATTATGGAACTTTAAGTTGTTTGTCTTAAAATATCTGATGACCGGCCCACAATTCCTGTTTAAAGAGGAAAATAAGTGCTGCGGATCACACGCTCTCGTTTTCTAAACCATGCAAAATTAATGAATAGCCCAGCAGAGATAACAACGCTACATTTTTAATGGACCTTGTCACTAGTGGGGCTACTGCAGCATTCTCTAGAGACATCGATTAGCAGGATATGGAGTGACAGATGACACCCCGGGGGAGCGCGGGGAAAAAGAGAGAGTGCTGTTGCGGCTGTTGTCCACTGAACACACTCATCGATATGTCATTAAACAATGACAGCACCTCAGGCTGTTTAATGAAGTGTTTGCAATGTGATTTGGTTCTTAATAGCAGAGGTATTAAGGAGTATCAGGTCCTCACCAGCTCCTGTATACTAAACAGCAACCCACGCCAAAGCCTTATAATGCACATCACAAACACTGTCAGACGAGATGAGAAAGATGAAGCTGCATGGAGCACTGCATAGGAAAGGCTCACTGCTGAGAGGGAAAGAGAAAACAGTGTAAAAGCTCATCTTCAAATGCTCTGATATTAAATACAGGCAGATATTAGCTGTTGGTCACAGTATTCACTGAAAAAACTGAAAAGGTGACTTTAATAAATGTATCGTGTCAGCAGATTTCACATAACTGTATAAGGTTAGCTGAAAGCAATAGTATTAAGTTGAACCTAATATGTTTCATTTACACTAATACAGTTATGTGCAATCTGTTGACATGCGCTGAAACATTTTTGAAATGTTGACTTAAATATATTATGTGAACAAATTACAATAATATTAGGTTCAACTAAATACCATTGCTTTCAACTAACCTGATACAATTATGTGAAATCTGCTGACATAATACATTTATTAAAGTCACCGTTTCAGTTTTTTCCGTGCTCTGGCATTGTTGTGCCCACACACAGCAGGACTTGATATTGGGCCCAAATTTCAAGGTCCACAAAAGGTCACCATGGTATGTATTCCATCAGCTAAAATATTATAGTTTAGTACAAACCACTAGGTGAGAGAAATGGAATAATCTAAACAAAAGAAGAATCAGGTGTTACTTTGGAGATAAGAAACTGTTTAGCTGAAACTGCATGTGTGGATTTATGTGCCGATGAGTGATGTGTGCTTTTGATGTCGCTTCATTGGTCTTTCTGTATGAGGGAAGGCGCTGCACGGTTCAGGAGCATTACATTCATTTACTGAAAGGAAAACGATGGAGAATGCTGAAGAGATGAAGTGATAACAGGATCAGAATCAGATTTATTGGACCTGTGTATGATTAAATATCTCATTTCCACCAGTTGTGTTTTCCTCCTCTGATGTAACATGGGGGCCTTGAGAACAGTCACATAAAAATGTCTGTAAAACTAATGTAATGCATCTCCAATTGTTTATCTGCTGAGAGAAAGTCTGGCTCATGCCAATGTTAGCATTCTTATGATTGAATTGATTATGAATTGTATTGCCTTCTCAAATGTTACTGCTGTATATTGATACAGTCTCGGATATAACACACATTGCATCATATGTACCCGACAATATGAACAGCAGAACATCAAATTAGCCCTTATGTAGACCTGGACAGTCTCAAAAGTATAGTACTGTAGCAGAGCTTCATTCATTCACTCACCTTTAGGGGATAATATTTACATTACATGTCACTTATTACGCTTTTTATCCTCACAGCAACATACATTCAACACTGTTGGCAATCCCCAATATGAGGTGTCATACCAAGGGACACAAGGACATGCTGACTGCAGTGGGACACGAACCAGCGCTCCCCTGACGTTACATTTTGTGTAGTTACATTAAAGATTCTCAGACCTTCTGTTGCTGTTTTCCATTGTTATATTGAATAACTTTAATAACCATGTGACATTAATCTGTGAGCCAAGTTTGAAACATGTATTAGAAGTATAACAAGCTAAATCACTTTGATGAGGAGGTTAAATTATGTGGTACATTTTTACCAGGTTAAAAGGTGTACACGTTCATTCACATTAATCCATTTATCTCAAGGAAGTAAACTACGTACAAATCACTGTCTCACAGGATTGACTATGATCCATTCACGCTCATGTAACTTCTATATTTTCTTTGTCAAGATAATGTATTTAGGGTCCTATAATTTCTCAAAATGTATCTTGGATCAGCTGCAGCATAGCCCCCAGTGGAGGACTTACCCTCTGACCCCCAATTTCGGGACTGCCCCCCTAAAAGACATTGCTTGTCCGGAAAAATCCTAAAAATGTATATATATATATATATATATATATATATATATATAGGATTTTGCAATATGTATGCAGTATTATCAATCATTTTCATCGAAAGGTTTTCCGAATCTGCTCAAAAAAGTCTCTTTGCACATCAGTTTCTTCTCAAACCTTTGAGAAGAGAAAATCAAGAAAAAGGATTCAAATAAAAACTAACTGTGATTGGCTTTATTGCATAACCTTCAGTGTTTAAATTTGTTGGAAATGTTCCAGAATGTATGAAAATGTTGGCAGATATTTACTCATTATTTATAATGATCTAACTTTAAATGAATGTTCTCTTGTGTTTTTTATTTCAACACTCTGTTACAAAATCCTTATCAAGATTTCTCCCTGGAAACCCGGTTTGTTGTCTTCAGTTGTTGATGAAAATCCTGATGAAGCACCTTGGCTGAGTTTGGCAGTGTTCTGGAAGATGTTTCTTTTTAACTTTGATTGTTATTTAGTCATGAATTCAAATTTCAGAAAAAAACTTGCAATTAAAAGCTACATTTGTTGGTAAGGGTGTTAAATGTAACACAGTCACTAAATGTGTTTATTAGTCTTCATCAGCAAAAAAATGTGCGTCTGTGGGCAGACAGCTTGTGAACACACCACTTGGTGTATGATGAAGTGGGGTTTTATTTCTCAGCACTGCATCAAGACACTGACACAGTTCATCAATTTCCTGTAGGAAGAAGCCGACAGCATAATTAACCACTTCCTTCAGCTGCACAAATAAACAATCATTACTCATGTTTGCATCTGGAAGTACATATGCAGGCTCAATATAGAAATAAAGAAAAATAGAATTTTAAGGAGTTGTACAGAAATGATTGTTCACATGATGGCAGGGCTGCCTGAATCCAGTTAGTCCATTTGGTGCCTGTATGGACAAGCAGCCTGCTCGCTTTCAGTCCAGCCACACAATTACGCAGCCGTCTCCAATTCTGCCAAGGAACACAAAAGCAAACACTAAGTAAGCAGATTGAGCCTGGGAAGCCTGCATTCAATTTGTCCCGTGATAACTGGACATGTAATCATTTGTAGTACAAGTCCACATTTCTTTCTAAATCTCTTGTCTCCATTAGCAAACACTGCCAGGCTGCTTGGATCTGCCTCTACAACTGAGTCCTGTGGTTTTCCATCACTGTCATAAATCTAAATAAAGAGGCGGCTGAAGAATGGACCCCCTGCTGGGTGTTCTTACCTGCACAGAATACATTCATAATACATGTGATCATATACTATGCAGGCTTGAGGAGTAATGGATTACATTTAAGGAGTAATTAGGATACAAAAGAAAGGTAACTTTATTCGATTTCATAAAAAATATAATTAATGAAATTACTTTTACATTTAAAAAGAATGGTGTATACTAGCAGAATTACAGTGTTTGTGTAACACTATATACTGTATACACTTGTAAATACAATTTGACATATAACAGGTACACCGATGTTCTTTATGGTTTATATTTAGGCTACTTTAATTGTTCTTTATTTCAAATACATTTATGTTTTAATGCTTAAGGGTGTATTTTAACCAAAATACAGTTTGCTTTTAATGTATGTATTAAGCTTAAACAGCATTTGTAAGCTATTACTTTTACTACATTGTTGATATGACATACCCCGGTTCCTTCGTTTCTAAGGTTACTTTCATACAGTACACTTTGGCGACCTTGAGAGCCTTTGAAGGCACTCACATAAATAAAATGTTATTTATTTTCTCTTGTTTTTATTTGCATTGCATTTGATATTGAGGTAATTCAAAAGTAACATAAAGTAATCCAGGTACACTACTTTTATATTTTGATACTCACATTAGGTTACATTTTTGGACATATAACTAGTTATTGTAGCGGATTACATTTTTAAAGTAACCCTCCCAACCCTGATACTATGATTATGAATCAAGCTCTGTACTGATTATAACAACATTTGAATACAAGCCGTCAGCTGTTGTCCAGTATCTTCAGCGCATGTGCAGCAGGTATGTGAGCATACAGCGGGGGTTATATTTAGCACAGCTCTCTGCCTGTGGTCTAGCAGGTTTCTCTCAAACCACAACCTCACGTTTCTACAGCTGTGTAATATAATTATGGCAGATATGTGTTTAACATAATGATATTTTGCACATTGGGCACAGAGAATAAGAGCAAACACTGTGGGTAATGGGTGGGGGTCAGCGCAATAAAAGGAACACAGGGCAGCAGATTTAGAATATGTTAGGGCTAAAAGTGAGCACATTATTTGTAAAAGGTTTGCTGTCTTGTTGTTACAGGAGAAAGTCAGTATTTTAACTGAATATCCATAAAATGGAAATGTGAAAAACTGGCAATCTATCTGCTATTTCTATGTGAATCGTAGGAGTTCAGCAAACTGCTTTAGAATTGTCCATAAAATTACAAAGTTTGGAAGAAATGTCTATCATATGACATCACCACTACAACTCTTCAATTTATAACAGTGGGCATGAAAGTGTTGTTGGCACATATGATTATGTACATTGCAAATGAGGGTGCAATTAATTTCAAGTAATTATTGCATTGCAAAACAAAACTTACCTTTACATTTTGCTTTTAATCAGCAAATCATTTGGGAAAATGTATAAGTACTGTTACTGTTTGTTTGTATTGTTTTGGTCTTTATTTTGATTTAAGCGTGTGTACTAGTTAGCTACTAACCCCTCCTCTAACACACATGGCTGCTTAGGAAGAGAGAATCCAAACATTTTATCATTTCATACATTACAATTGAAAACTTAATGTGTCATCTATACACCAAGAGATCAATGTTTTATTTTGAAAATATTCTTCCATTGTCTATTTTTACTTTTTGTCTTTTCCCACCTATTCCCTCTCCAACTGTGTCCCATCATTGGGATTACCGGTTCCCTGTTTGTCGTTATTTCCTGCCTGTTTCCTGTTTTTGGGTCCACCGTTGCTTCAATCTCACTATGACATTTTCTCCAAAAATACACACTGTAGTTAGAGTTTGTTATTACTTTTCAGGCTCCATCGATGGGATTATTTGCCAATATTAAACCATAACTGTATCATTGCAGTGTGTGTCGCAAGTTCCTAGCAATTCCAGGAATACGAGTTGTATGGATGTATGATTTCTATTAGATACGATAAAATCCTAGCCAGGACAGGCATGGGTAAAGTGTCTGAGTAATTGATTTTTAAGTTCATATAATTTGACCTAATCGAGGAATTGATTTATTGAAATGTGTATCACAAACTGACCAGCAGGTTTGGTCAAATATTTCTGTGAGGCTGTTTGTTGCTAAAGCAGTAAAAGTGGCATGGTCCCCCTTCCACCCTGGTTTGATTGATATCTACTTGTGTAGCATGATTGTGTAAGCCATACTTAGCCGGGATCAATGAAGCGTCTGTGTACACGTGTCAAACACATGAGTTCTTTAATAATTGATTAATTAAATGTTGAAATTGATCGACAGGCACATCTATGCTAGTAGCAAACCTCAGTCGAAGCTCAATTTTGATGTGTTTAGGGTTGAAATTAGCCACCTCTTTAGCATCTCCAATATTTAGCCTACACTTTTCCGACACCTCTGGTCACTAAGCTTTCTAAAAGATGCCAAGGCTTTTGAGGAAGGGTATAATCCGACGATATCTCTGTTGATCCAGTTCATTTGCTGGCTTCTATGGCATCAGCACACTGAGTTGGCTTGCCAATTTATTTTCATATCTGGCAACACAATGTATTATATGGGCCAAGAGACAAAGCAGATGTTCCGCACTACAATGGAAAACACAAAGGAGAGCTGGCTGCAGCATTGTTGTTAAAGTAAGAGTTTAGCATGCTACCTTAAGTTATGATGACATATTATGGTATTTGATATGTATATATTTTTTAAATATGCTGGGCACTGGGAAAAAAACATATTTTTTGTTGGACAGGGCCAGGCTAGCTGTTCCCCTAGTTATCCTATCTTTAGGCAAAGCGAAGCTAGAGGACAGCTAAATGTAGCCTCATCATTAACAGCTAGATATTACAGGGGTATCAATCTCGTTCAAGACTGGGGAAGACAATGTATCCTAGGTTAGCATTGGTACATGTTAATACTTTTGAATCTTTAATTGTTGCCAATATAATTCAGTTGTTTATCCTATGTGACGACGCTGACGACATCCAACTATACATTTCAACAAAATCCATCACCCCTGTAACCCACTCCATCCTGTCAAACTGCCTTTCGGAAATTAAAACCTGGATGCAAGAAAACTTTTTACAACTAAACTACGACAAATCTGATATGATCCTCATTGGTCCAAATTCCCTCACCCAAACAGCTCAAGATTTCCACCTCACTGTCAACAACTCCACACTGTCCCCCTCCCCCCTCTGCCGCAACCTTGGTATCATCTTCGACAATAACCTCAGCTTCAACCATCACATCAAACAAGTCACCAAAACAGCCTTCTTTCACCTCAAAAACATCTCCCGCCTCCGCCCGTCACTATCTTTCACTGCCGCCGAAACCCTGATCCACGCCTTCATTACATCCCGCCTCGACTACTGCAACAGCATTTTCTATGGTACAACCTCCAAACTCCTCCATAAACTCCAATACATTCAAAACTCCGCCGCCCGTCTTCTCACCCACACCCGTTCACGCGATCATATCACCCCTGTCCTCCAGAACCTCCACTGGCTCCCCGTCCCTCAGCGTATTCAATTCAAACTCCTCCTTCTCACCCACAAAGCCCTCCACAACCAGGCCCCCTCCTACCTCACTGACCTGCTCCACCACTACACCCCTCCCCGTCACCTCCGCTCCTCTGATGCCAACCTCCTCACTGTCCCTAAAACCAAGCACAGAACCTGGGGAGACAGAGCCTTCTCCGTTGCTGCCCCTACCCTCTGGAATTCCCTCCCCAACCACATCCGTGACTGCAATGACCTCACACTTTTCAAATCACTACTCAAAACACACCTGTTCCACTCTGCCTATAATTCTTAACCACCACTTTTCCTAAATTCTGTTTTTGTTCTGTCTGACTGTTGTATTGTGCTGTTCTATTTACAATGTATCTACTTCTCTGCGTTTTCTTGTGTTTCTGTGTTTTTAAATGTATTTTAATTACTTATTTTTCATCTGTAAAGTGTCTTTGAGTGATTGAAAAGCGCTTACAAATAAAATGTATTATTATTATTATTATTATGTGTTGATTACACACTACAGTATGTAAGAAGTTCACAAAAGAAAGTATCGTGGCTATCACATGTTGGTTTACAGCTAGTCTTGTGTAATAATGTAATAATTATCCTTCCTCTACAGCTCAACAGGGGAGCAAATATAAGGGAAACCAAAATATTATTGTGGGAATACCTAGATACACACTCAACCTACCCTTTAAATGCTTCAGTGTGTTCGTACAGTGTAGACAGCCTTCTTTTCATCCCGCATAGGACCTATTTTTTAATAGTGCTTTCTACTTCCACACATTTCATTTAAAGAACCACATTTCTCGTTGGAGCTTAGAGGCTGCTCCTTGAATCTGCAGCTACCAGAAAAGCAACGAAAAAACAACATTTTGTAGAGTTCTGTTTATTTGGTTAAAGTGGCTGGTGGAGTTAAATTGCCTTTTGAGCATTCAGAGCGCTACTCAGCCTTCCTTTGAGCGAGATGTGACCAAATGCTCATCAACCACCGCATTCATACCCTTCATGTCCTTTGACAAATAGCACTGATCACATCTCGAAAGGTCTCATTTGGCAATTTGAAGCCTCCGGATGATTGATAATAACGATAGCTAAATTGCAAAGCTAAAGTTGGCCCCCTTTCCCTTGCAATCTCCTTGTGCAATGAGTGAGTAACCGTGTAACCTTTGTGCCAAATATAGGTTCGGCATAGGAAAATAAAACACTTTGAGAGCTGTGTATCCAACTCAGGAGCCTTTCAAATAAAGAGGATGGATAGAGTGTGAGGTACGGCAACATCGTTTGGTGCATCCGCTGCTTCTTTCCATTACCAACTCCTAAGAAGAGCAGAAGTTTTTGGGCAGTCCAGGTCACTGACTTTGCATGCATTGTCTTCAGAATAACCCTCTCTGATTGTTCCACTTCTGGTTTGTCTTCAGAGCCTGACCACTAATGCCTGCCTTCATTTTTTATAAGACTAATGGACTACGCTGCCTCTTCCCTTGTCAATATTACCTTCCGTGCTTCCTGCCTTATTTATAGGCATGCGTTGCCTTTGGTAATATCCATTGTCCTTTTCTGGAGAAGCACGCAAACAGCATAACTTGAACATCAGCTGCAGGGCAATTACCCCCACTCGCTTCACTAGGCACTGATTCAGCCTTTCCATCCACCGTTCACATCCACACGGTTCTTGGCTCTTCCTGGCGAAACACCCACAAGTGACCCGAAATGTCACCGGCTTGGCTTTCAATCATGGTTGACCATATGAAAACACAGTTAAGACTTGTAAACTGACCTCAGCGGGGCTCTTAGAACACATGGAAGCTACATTGGGTGCGGTATTTTTATCCATGGATCACTGCTGCTCTTTATTCAGTGGTTTCACAGTTGTTTTTTGCACAGTCTCATAAAAGAAATGTATTCTACCTTTTTCATCCAGTTAACTTTCATTTTTCCTTCTGTTTGTTTTGTTTAGTTCAGATGTGTGTATAATCAGCAGCCAGGAAGTCTCGCTGCATTAAAAGCCTTGCCTGTTTTCCAAAAAAACAGCAAAAATGGTAATTCAGCTCCTGTTCAATTTCTCTTTTTGTTTACCTTCTGTCAGCCTGCACTTTCCTCTCTTTTTTAAACCATCCTTGAATGTCTCTGTCTTTCTCATGGACTGCGATGCATTGTGTTTCTGTCTCCTCCCAGACTCTCTGCGGCCTTCTAAGGCCCAACCTTGGGCTTCCTTTATCCTGGTTCCATACCCCACTTCTCCTCCTAATCTAGCATTCTGTCTGCATCCACGCCTGCCCTTGCCCTCCTTCATTCCTTTAACCCTTTTGGCTCAGGTTCAGCGGCTATAAAAGATGCGCACTTCACCAGGGTCTGCTATCGATCCGTATCACACAGGACACGCCGCTCGCTTTGCTCAGCAGCAGAAGCTTTTAAAAACGGTTTGTGTTTGGCAGCAAGGTCATCAAAGCAGAACTGTAAAGGAGGTAATGGAGTATTCAATTATTATATGCAGCTAAGTAAGTGTGTGCATGTTTTAGTAGCCAAAGAAAATAAATATATTTTGATCCAACAAGTGTCAACCACTGTGAACATTGGAGCCGAATTTAAGAGCCATACTTTTGAAATAATGTGCCTTCAAGTGGGCGAAACAGTAAGAGATAAATAAAAGCACAAATCAAAGCATACAGCTTTAACCTATTTGTGCTAGTACACCGCTTGCTTGGTTTATAATTATGTTATATTTATCTCATACTATAATACACAGCTCAGATTTTGTATCTGTTTTTTTAAGCTTGTGTTGTTCCGTTGTGGGTGTATAGGCTACAGCATCGGGGGTGGGGGCAGGGGTGGCTTGGGAACCAGAAGGTCACCTGTTCAAGTCCCAGAAAAACCAAGTGCTACCGAGGTATCCCTGAGCAAGGCAGCTTTCCTCATCGTGCTCCCAGGGAACCGTACATATGGCAGCCCACTTCTCCTAACACTACTGTACGATGGGTCAAATGCAGAATGTAAATTTCCTCTCTTTGGGATGATTATGTTTTATTCTATTCTGCCTGAATATGCTTCATGACATTTATATGAGGTTTTTTCTTATGAATAAAATCTCTACGCAGAGGTCACACTTTTCATTAAAGATTAACAAAATACATTTGCAAACCAACCCTCACAATCCTGACTACATCATAGAAATAAGTTATACTTGAATTCTGTTGCAATTTGAAGTACCACAGTTCCAAATGCAAAGTGTCATAGCATTTGGAACTGTACGATCATTGAACCAACCAAAGCTCTGAAGCCTTGGTTATACATTATACATTACTACATGAGTCTGTTTACTGTCATAAGTCTGTAAAGGCCAAGTGCTGAGTGCACCCCGATATAGAAGAGCTGTATCATTAGAATATGTCCTGCCATTCCTGTGTGCAGGGAGGTAGCATAACATCAGCCAGCTTAACAAGAAGAAGGTCTTCAACACTCTGAAGCCAGTTTATGTTTGTGTGTGTCCGGTGACCATCTTTTCAATAAACGGGGCACAATCTAGAAATGTGGTATCCAGGATAACCAAATACATAGATGGTTAAAGAAGCTACAACACAACCCCTCTGGAGGTCAACCACATGACATACACTATTGGCTATTTCTTGACTTAAATGCAAAGGAAGGATACATACTGTCTGTTTTACTGCCACTGTCTTATTATCCAATGTTTCAAAAGGAAAACCCCAGTGGACAGGTCTGTTTAATTCCAAAGTCATGCTTAGAACTTTCCGCTTCAAGTTAACATAGCATACACTTCTGTATAAACTGTAGTCAAAGATTTTGTATTGTCCTCTAATCCTCTCAAAGTGGAGCAATTCACATTGTGTGCTCTAGACATAATCCGAGTGTGAACTTATTCAAAAAGACTGCTGTGTTTTACAAAAAAAACTATGACTTTGATCCAGGTGAAAATTCCATACACTCTGGTTCACCTCATGATGCTTTTTTGGTAGAATGTGTAGTATTGTACAGAGACATGGTGATTTAGCGCACTTAAAATGATCATCTGGTGCAAAAAATACAATTTAAATTTTCCTCAAAGTAACACATACTCCACCAAAGAAAAAAGCCAGACGCCCATAAACCCAACACCTCCCAGTGGCTGCAGCTCTGAGGACATACCAATGTTGCGCTTCCTGTAACATGTGCTAAATCACATCTTCTCGTCTTGAGTCTGGGTAAAGTAATGACAGGGTTCCTCCCAAGGTGAAGGACATACTAATTCACTCTGGCACAGCATTGTTTTGATGTAGCGATAGCGGCAGGCAGAGGTGAGTGATGGAGCTGTCCGACAGGAATGAGAGGAGGCCGGGCCCTCTGTCACAGCAGGACAGACAGATGGGGCATCATGGGAAACATGCCTGAGATCATAAAAGACTCTACAGGACATAATGAGAGAGTCCGGGGTTGGGGGAAAAAAACTCCCAGGAAGGCATCACTTAACGACTGTTCAAAAACAACTCCTGGTGAGAGAGCGATTTTTACCTCGCTTGTGATCACTCTATCTGTGGCTCCGTTCGTGTGATCGTGACAGACGTGCACTCGCCAGCACCTTTGGACTACCGGTAAGTAAAACAGAGTCCTTTTTGTCTTTGATTTGGGTAAATGACATCTTTATGTGGTTGCATCACAGACGGATGGTCCACCACGGCACATCCATCAGCGCCGGAGCAAAGGGGGATTGAGTTTCCAGACTCTCTCAGCGTGTCTTGCTCTCCTTCTGTAACACCCCTTTATGAGTCACCTTGTCAAAGTCTCTGAAGCCAGACAACCTTATTTCACTGTATGGACATCTCGTTGTTTTTTCATACTCACTCAAGGGGAATATTTTCAAGGTCTAAGGTGGAGAAAAAGACAGAAAGAAGAAACTTCATTCCAAGCAGAAAAAAGAAGCCAAGCAAGACATTTTATATATATATATATATATATATATATATATATATATATATATATATATATATATGTATAATCTGCACCACAAAGGCCTACAATGCAGGTTGCGTGGTCTGTTATCTTGAGTACACTTTTGGCATTTTCATATTGACATCCAGCATTTATCAGATTAACTCCCGCTCTGTGCAGATCCATGTGGGGAAGCTTAACTTCTCCTGAGTTCTGATTTCCATCTAGCCGGGCCGGCTGTAGTCGATAGAGCTTTTCAAAGCTCAGCGGAAGGATTCTGTGCCACTCTGGATTTCAGTGACAGGGACTCCCTTTCACATATTGATGCGATCATTTTCAAATTAAGTACACCTCTTGTGATGTATTCAGAATCCACTGGAGTTCCGTAGCAGCCGAACAGAAGCAGGCCACAGGGCACTGCTCACGCCTGCCTAAACTCCTATCACTCTCCTTTTCCATCTGCATTCCATTTTACTGCCGCTCACACTGAAGACTGGAAAGGTCATCCATGAAATGCTCTGTGTGGGATTATTCAGCTCTCTGTTCCCTGTCATGCAGAATGGTGAATCCACATTACTCACGTACTGCCCTTCATCGCATCAGTACTGAAATTGGTGCTGTTTTAAATGTTTCACCTCCCCAAAAAACTTTTCTTTTTACAATCCAGTAACAGGCATTCAAGCACACAACACCTTGTTCTGTTTATATATTTAAGACATCCCCGTAAAGCCCAAATATAGAAAAAACATTAGCAACATTTGTTTTACCTTTCAGATGTTGTTGTAGGAAGCTTCTGGTGCAGAAATGAAAGAGTTTTCACATTTTTTATGTTTAATTTTTTTTATGTTTTTAGGGTAATGTTGTAATATTGCAATGTAAAATAAAATAAATCTAAATACAATTTCATGAATGTATTCCAAATATGTTCCAAATAAGTATATGTTCTAGACATTGTAATAATCACAAAAACAAATATTTGAGGCATTTTATTTACTTCAATCTGACAAATCCAATCCAATAAAACAAAGAGATGTTACTTGGTTTTGAGATTTGGAAGTTGTCTGAGTTCATGGCCAGAGGGCGGGACCTATAAACACATTTACTAGCCAATAGCATGGTGAGGTTGAACAAAAGGACCCTTTGACTATGTAAATGTAATGTAAATTTACTAACTTTTTTAAGATAACTTAAAGTGATGATGTAAAATAACAACCGGGGGCATGACAGAGTTTCCAAAAGGCCAACTCACCTTACTGCTATGTGGTTAAATACTGCAGCCAGGCTACGATTCATCTTGACAGCTCTTCTGTCAACACAGCGGTGGCAGAGAACATTACACAATCAATGTAGTTACACGTGTTAGTCTGAAGAGCTGAAGCCTAAAAAGAGGCTTCAGGTGTGAATGAAGCACCAGCCATTAAGAACTTAGCACGCTGCCTTTGGGAACCCGACTGCCAGGTGTGCACATTGTCTGCATCATTTTTGGGGACATGCTTACACGATGCAAATCCTCAACCGTGCTGGAGTTAATGTAACACTTCACCACCGTAGGGGGAACACAGGGGAACACCAGGGGAAGTGTAAGAGCAGGCCAGTGTAGAAGAAGAAACCAGCAGTGCTGTAAATACATATACGGTTCTTCATCATCATTTTGGGGGATGAAATAATAAAGAAACATTAGAGGCTATTAAAAAAAGCTGCTGATCTGTTAATATAACGGATGCACCGATTGCAAAAATGTCAGCCGATGCTGATACCAATGTTATGAATAACTTTCTTTCTTTTTTGCCAATACTGATGCCGATGGCCGATGTTTTACTATGTAAACTAGCATAATGCACACTAAGTCAGCCTATCCCTTTAAGAGAGAGAGAGTGGGGATACCAGAGCTATATAGATACTAAGAGTTGTGACACTCTCTGATGTGCCGCCAGGGCAGTCACGTGGTTCATGTAAGCCCCAATAGTTCCAAACAAACGCTGCGCTGTCATGTTATTCTATGGGACAGACAGCAGCGATTGCATTATAATGGTACATATTAAAGAACACACACACCTAAGCAGTTTTTCAGCTGTTATTGCATTATTGCATATTTGTTAATGTCAGTTTTGCATTTAGAGAGGCAGGGTGACAACGGAAAGCTGTGTATTAGATTAGTTTTACATTTTGGGGGGAAAATCTTAGTGTTCATGTTAAGCATGGGTCGCACTACAGGCTTTAGTAGTTCTAACTTAACTTTTCCTTTCCATATCATTCATCTGATGATAGACGTCTCATGATTTTCATTTTAACGTAACTGGGCTGTTTTATTGATTCGTGATGTTGCTTATAAATTCCGATTCAACCATTAGCCTACCATCGTGGTAGCGCTAAGAGGTTTGCCATGGTCCGTTCAGCATCCGCCGAGCTCAGTTCTTCTGATGAGAGTGACCCGCCCCAGGACCACAACACGAACATGATCATGTTAAGACTAAGAATATAATTTTAACATTAAGCTATACACATATTATCAAAATTCAATGAAATATTCATCACAAACGCCACCTTATTCCTACTAGTGCTAGCAGATAATCTTATATCATACACAAAGATAACTAACGATGGCTGACACGGCCAGGTTCAGCAGATAAAAGCCAAAACCCAAAATAAATTACCCCGCCCCCGATAATCAATCCAAATCCTGCTTGTTAGTTACCCAACTTAATAATATAAAAGTCACTAGCGATTCATTACCGAACTCTCACCTTCACAGCAGGCGAAGTCGCTAGCTAACTAGCATGCAATGCTTGCAAATTGGTTGTAACAACCAAGATAAAATATAGATAATAACGCTGTGCATATACAAATGAAGACCAGTATAAGCATCATAAAGGGCCTGTGATACAATATAAACAGTTGTTAATTCAAAAGAGGTCAATATGTCAGCAACTTACCTCTGGAACTAATCGACACACCGCAATGTAAGTGAACGGGGTCCAATGCAATGCCAATGTTTGGAACTGACTCGTGGTCCATACCCCGGAAGTAGGCGCCGCCATTATTTACAACGGAGGTCTATGGGAGTATTGCAATTCTTTGTATCTATATAGCTCTGGGGGATACGTGTGTGCATGTGTAAGAGCGAGAGACAGTTTGAGTGAGCCATAGTAAGTTTCTGGAAGTTAACAGTAGCAGCAAGTATAACAAAGTCACAAATATAAACTACGGCCTCCCAAGAACACTGAATGATGGATTTCATTTACCGATCCTCCAGACACCCGGTACACGGGGCGGAGAGGAGAGGAGACGCCCCCCCCGAATGTCTTTGGAGTTACGGCAGACCTACAGTCACTGTTCTAATCCTTTAAAATGATGCCCTGACTTCAGATTTGGTCCGTCAGATTTAAAAACAACGACGCTAACGCGACTTCTCCCGGTCACGTAGCAGAACATAAACATCGGGGACTGCCATCTGTGATGTCAACTTATTTTACCGATGTGCCGATGGTGGTAAATAGGGTTAACATCGGCCGATGCCGACGTCTCACCGATGTATTGGTGCATCCCTAGTTACCATCATTACTGTAAGTGAAGACTGTACATATATGCACACCTTTGGGCATTTATAAATGATTAGTCAAGGGGGGGGGGTCAATCTCTATTCAGCTTAAACAGATGAAATGTTATGTACAAAATATTTGAATATATGTGATATGTATAAATGGTTATGCTATAATATAAATAGTGTAATAGATGGATGAACTCCAAAGATTGCAAACAAACATCAGGTATAATTTTTGTGAAATGGCAAGAGGGGTGGAAAGGGGGAGGGACGGGGCGGTGTGGGATAGGGACTCCCTATCTTTTTTCTTGGTTTTTTCTTCTTTTTTTTAAATTGTCTTTATAATTTGTATCAGTGTATATAAGACCCTTTGTGAGCACAAGACAATAATACAACGATTGGTCACAAACATAAACGACATGGCCGGTGTAGAAGAAGACACCAGTAGTGCTGTAAATAAAATAAAGTTTAAAGTTTTTGTAGGATCATTTTGTTAGATGAAATAAACACAAAAGTGCACTACAAGCATGTACAATTAGGTGGCTAATAGCGTCTCATGCTAGCTAATGTTTACTGTAACAGCATTTCATGTGTTTGGAAAATGATTAAATTAGGAATGACAGCATGGAAAAAGGGGATTTCCAATTCTCTCTGTCCTGCTATTTTGGTTCCCACCGAAAAAAGAGTAAAGTCTATTCCTGTGCGAAATCTAGCATGAGAGATGTTTCTAGGTAATAAGAATCAAGATTTCTCCCCCTGATGGGTAACTAAAGTAGACATTCTGAAATTAAATAGTTAATTCCATAATATACAAGTAATACATCTTTTCCTCCTAGTTTTTATCAAATTTGTGTCGTTCATGTTTGACATAAGGGTCAGAGCTGTAAGACCTAAACAACTTTTCTGTTACTCAGGAAGAAGAAGTGCTAGAGGAAGAGATACAGGAAGTTTGAGTAGTGAGGGAAGGATGTTTTTTTATATAGATAACAGTGAATTGGATTGAGTGGAGGAGGAAGGAACTGGCTGGGTGATATGATTCAGAGGAGAGCCGAAGATAAAAACCACTGGAGTAGTTTAAGGATTTTGGGCCTCGCACTGCACACTGGGAAGCTGTCATCGTGACGGCAATGATCAGGATGTGTTGATACGTCTCATCTTGGTGAACCTTACAGCAGCGCGTCACTGGGCTGTTGGAGTGTTTCTATCAAGAAAACATCACAAATCATCATACTGCTGTTACAGCTCATCTGTGAAAACCTGCAGGAACTCCCTGAAGCCAGGGGAAGAGAGAAGTAATCTACCATCAGTGACGGGGCTCTTAACTTATATGTATTTGTTTATACATGTTTGTGCATCATGACAATCAGGTTTCTCCTAGGAATGTAACGCTGCTTTGAAAAAGTTAAGCCCTTAAATGCAATATACAAATGCATTCCAGGGATTTCTGATTGGGTATAGACGTTGACATCCTTGGCCATGTCAAAAAGACTGTCGGATAGGGGTGGGGACTCAAACCTTTATACATAGGCTGCCCCCTCTACACCCTAACTGTACACCAGTTTTAACATTGCCTTGTGCGACAATTTCAATTTCGTATGGTATCGTTTTTTTTTTAAAGACAACCCAATGGAAAATGCACCATCAATTCAATGATGCTAAGAAGTTAACAGTTTGGGACACAGCAGATGGCAAACAAAAGTGTAAAGTTCAGTGACTAGGTACAACTATTTTGAATAACAATAATGAGAGAACAAAATTGCAGGGAGGACTGAACAGTCCAGTAGGCCTACAGACAATGACAAGTTAGTTGTGACTGACAAGCCCAAGCATTTTTCCAGCTTGCTAATTTGTTAGCAGTTAGCTAGCTACTATACATAATGTGGTTAACCAACCAGCCCTGCATATAGTGACCAAGCCTTTTTACATTAATTTACAGTATAGGCCTTGGATTGAATTGCAAGAAGAGCTAAAGACAGCTGTTTCATGGAGCTAACAACTAAGTATTTTTAACTTCTTGACTGACAAAATAGTTGATCCCACCCTAACATTTAATGTGTATCTGCAAGCTGGTAAAGAACCCTAAATCAGGAAAGTAACAACTGAGAGTAACCTGTTTTTATAGTGCAAAAATATAATCAAAAAATTGAATTTGAAATTCCAGTTTGATATCTGCAGCACTTAACCTGACAGAAAAATCCACTTCTTTACTATTTATTAAAACAGCAGTATTTATCCTAGAGTACAGTCAAGCAAAAAGACAGAGAGGGACTTCCCATGTGAAAGCACACACTGTCCCCTGCAAGAGTAATTATACCCAAAGTGGACACTCGGAGGACCAAGTGCAATGCATTAGCTCCCTATGAATGTTTTATAAATATGCAACCCACTCGCCCCTCTGAATACAATAAAGAAAAAAGGAGAAGTGATAGAGAGGCACACCTCTCTAGCTTTTCCCTTCGTGTTTTTTCTGCCAAATGGAGTAAGATGGACATGTTTAGCTCTCTGTGCTGACAGGTGGGATACAGGACTGAACTCAGGCCCGTGAGTACAAGGGAAGGCTGTACTGCAGGGATTTCTGCGGTGATGGAGTAAGTGGCTTCTCCTGGAGCAAAAGCATACAGATCAGGTGTCCCTTAGACAATACTCCCAGCTCTTGAGCTGAAAAGATTTTTTTGTTGCACTATCCTTTTTAGATAGAAGCTGTTAAAAATAGCTCCGTTCATTCTAACAGGAGAGTTCTTCTCAAACAACAGGAGAATAATTCATTTTCTTTCTGTATTTTTCTGAGTATCTGAGTGGATATGCGTGACTTTTTTTTGCTTTATACTTTAAATCATACATTCAATTTCCTGAATACTGCACAGCTGAAAATATAAAGCAACACATTTCACTGTGGTGGCCGCCTGAGGAATGTTACATTGTACATGCATTTATCTGTCTGAATTCACTACCAACAATGTCATGTTTATTGTAATAGAACCAATTTGTACAAGAAGTTTATCTTCACAATGAAAAAATGATCTTAAAAATAATTTTATAGGGATACATTAAAAAAGGGCTGTCACTGTTCTATAAAATATACAACATTTTATATCAGGAATGAATCTAATGTGTTTGTTAAATCAATACAAATTAGAAAAGCAAAATATTGAATAACAGTCTTTTTGAATAAATATTTTGGATTGGAAAACATAAGCGTGTTGCAACAAATTCAGATTTTTATTATTTAGATATTTGCTCATGCATTTGGCAGTAAGTTCATCAAATGAAAGAGAATGATGCTTCATGATATATTACATTCACCACCATTAAAAACCTTTAATCTGTCCTCACAGCAAAGGGCCTGTGATCCCGCTTGGAGGGCCTCTGGATCACTTTCAGTAGTTTGCTGTGTTTGTGTCGGCCTCATGTAAACTGCTCCGCTGAACACAGGTCAGTGCTTGTTCCGCTCACATCATTCTCATAAAAAAAGACCCTGACTGCGCATCAGAGGACACCCGGTCTTTATTGAGCTTTTATTGAATTGTCTGGTGCGAGAAAGTGGTGGAGCTGCTGCTGCTGCATCGCCCCAAGGAGAAAAACTGTGTCCTTGTTTCAAAAAGCTCACCTTCATTCAACTGGGTTAAGGTGAAGACAGGCGACGTGCAGGGTATCCCTCACAGTCCGGGCTCTCATGTGTGGAAGAACAACTTGTTTAACTCTCATGGTCAGTGTCTCCACGTGTTAAACCCGGAGGGAGCTGCAGAATGGTCCAAACAACAATCACTGACTGTACACTGTGACAAAGTCTGGCGCGCTTTCCAGTCACTTTCATTAAAACAATAGGCTAGCCTGTTTGCTGTTCATTGTAGAGGGAGCTATGAAGAAACACTTGTTAAATGGAAGAAGGTATTTGTTCTATATTTACATTTGTTTTTAATTTCCAACCCGCCATCGTCCCGACTAACAGCCATTGTTGATTGCATTTGTTTGTTATGCAGGAGAATATTGCGGAGTCATCAGTGTTTTTCTCTGGCTATAGGGTTGTCGTAACCCCATGTTTTAGTTTGAAAATTACAGTAAAATAAATGTAAACACATTGAAAACCACCATGATTACATTGCCCTGCAGACTGTTATTACACAGCGTTGATAAGCCTTTAATACAGTTAAGCTATGTATTAATATCGACATCATTTGTTAAATATTATTACATACAAAGAGCTGTATTCCTCAGTAATGAAAGTATTGCACATTCCTGGGATTTTGTTGCTATGGCCTCTTGGTACGGTGTTGTTATACAGATAACTGACCTTACTTAGTTAGTTAACAGGCTTTATGTCTGCTCTCGGCCGGTGGTGGTGAAGTCCATAAGGACCAAGTGCTACCAAGGCGTTCCCTACAATGCTCTACGGTCGCCGTACATAATGGCAGCCAAATGGCAAATGTAAATATAAATTACCCCTTTATGGGACCAGTAAGGGTATATTCTACTTACATTGTGTTTAAACATGTACATTTGTGGATGTGTTTTTAAAAAACTCAAAAAATCAAACCAGAATACCTCACCAGACGCTGTCATTCCTCATTGTAGCTTCTTTCCCATCGCCCCTACTGGTGTCCCCTCATGATGATGCCTTTGGAGCAGCTGACTCAATAGAACCTTCAATGGGCCATTATCTAGTCAATTTCACCTCTGCATAAACAGGTTAGTGTTCAGCAAAGTTAGACAAACCAAATTAAACTGCATATGTTCTGAGATCCTGCACACACAATGCCTTCTGTATGTCTTTCCCCTGATCGGCCGACGCAGAGAGAATAAATCCAGATTTGGGAAGGGCAGGGGGGGACTGTAGCCTTTTCTACCTCTGGCAGAAAGAGCATTATTGATTGGCAGGACTGCTCACGATGGTACATTTGGAGAAGCTTTTCTATCTCACTGCAGATGGGGGGTTAGAAAAAAAAAGAAGATAATCCTAAGAGCACCCTCACAAGCTGTGCTGAACACATCCTTCTTAAACCTGCAGGAGCCCCCCCCCCTTTAGTTCCAGTTGCAGCTCCGGGAGATGGCTGAAGAACGCCACAATCTGACAGCCACTCACTATCACACACACGTAGGGACAGTTGCAATGCTGGAGACAAGGTTATCAACATCTCGCTGCCGGCACTTAGCCTCACTGAAAGGTTGCTGCGCTGACCTTGCACTGACCACAATCTGAGGGGGGTTTAAGGCGATCAGAAAATGAGGAAACAGGCTAATAGGTTCTGGACAGTGGTGAGATGTCTCGCTGTCACACTTCATCTAGCCTGATGCATCAGGATTGTTTCGCCGCTCAGGCCAGGCAATTACTGTCCTATTCCAATCTACTCTTCAGCGCCACTGTAATGAAAAATAATTAAGAGGCTGAAAATGAGTTTTCTCATGAAATGGTTTTGGTGGTTGAACACAATCGTACTTGGCAGATGGTTACGGGAGTGTGTTTTAATACAGCTGAGATAGTTAATCATGTACAAGGTGTACTTGCAAACAAACTTTTAAAGCCATTTCTTTCAGTGAGAGAGAACACAAGCATTCTTCAGTATGTAAGCATCCAACTGTAAAGCAAGGGTTTAAAAAGGCCCATTTGGGGTTTTCTCTTACCTGTCGTGTGTTATTTAATGCATGTAATTGGTCTGCAAAGGTTAAAATCCGCCTGAAACGCTTCCATTGGTCTCCTTTGGTTACTTCCATTACATATTGACATCACTATCTAACACTTTTCTATTGGCTAGCGTTCCAAGACATTGTATGTGGTAGGCTTAGGGGCGCGACATTTCCCACACATCTCTAAGCAGTTGACAAATCCTAACAGAAATGGCCAGCTAACCAATCAGAGCAGACTGGGCTCTCTTAAAGCATGGAGACATGTCACATCAGAGGAATAAAATACAAATATGAACCTGAAAATTAGCCTAATGTGTGTTCTTTAAAAGAAAAGTCAAGTTAGGGTTCTATCAAATCAACATTTCTTTACAGAGCAATTTATATGCAGGGTGTCATTAAAAGCTTTTGAAAAAACAGCACACAAATAAGAAAAGTCAAGTACAAGACAAACTCAAAGAAACACCATCCATTCATCCATCATCTCCCGCTTTTCCGTCACGGTCCCCGAGGTAACAGCTCCAGCAGAGAGCCCCAAACTTCTCTTTCCCTGGCCACATCAACCAGCTCTGACTGGGGGATTCCAAGACGCTCCCAGGCCAGCGAAGAGATATAATCCCTCCACCTGGTCCTAGGTCTACCCCTCGGTCTCTTCCCAGCTGGACGTGCCTGGAACACCTCCCTAGGCAGGCGCCCAGGTGGCATCCTCACTAGGTGCCCGAACCACCTCAACTGGCTCCTTTCAACGCGAAGGAGCAGCGGTTCTACTCCGAGTCCCTCCCGGATGACTGAACTTCTCACCTTATCTCTAAGGGAGATGCCAGCCACGCTGCGGAGAAATCCCATTTTGGCCGCTTGTATCCGCAGGTCGTTCTTTTGGTCATGACCCATCCTTCATGACCATAGGTGAGGGTAGGAACGAAGATGGCCCGGTAGACAGAGAGCTTTGCCTTCTGGCTCAGCTCTCTTTTCGTCACAACGGTGTGGTAAAGCGACTGCTGCTCCGATTCTCTGGCCCATCTCACGCTCCATTGTTCCCTCACTCGAGAACAAGACCCCAAGATGCTTGAACTCCTTCACTTGGGGTAAGGACTCATTCCCTACTTGCAGTGGACAGTCCATCGGTTTCCTGCTGAGAACCAAATTCAAAGAAACACAACTTAGATTATTTTATCCAGTCTCCAGTTTATAAAAGCATAGTTGAGCAGGGAACATTGGTTAACCTTTCAACATGATTTGGTTGGTGTTTTTTGTTGAAAGGGGAGAATATTTGATTTTAGATTTTCTATTAGACTCCTTTTGGTGATAAGCAGTC
Organism: Eleginops maclovinus; assembly: GCF_036324505.1. NCBI lineage: Eukaryota > Metazoa > Chordata > Actinopteri > Perciformes > Eleginopidae > Eleginops > Eleginops maclovinus. Next base: position 19,994,428 of record NC_086363.1, on the reverse strand, counting down.
ATTGCTAGGTGCTGATATTATTGAGTGAAGGGATTGTTTGACCACAAAGAGTTATTCTGTGTCAAAAAAGAAAAGTGCACCATTGCATCTTCCCATAGGGAGCTTCAGCACAGATTTAACCACATTTAGTTGAGCAATTTCTGCCGGAGTTCACTCTGAATGTATTGAAGACATAGCAGGAACAACATTAGTAGTGAGATAACTCTAGAGGTAAAAAGTCCTGTCTCATAGGATAACTACCAGGTGTTTTCACTTACGCTGCCTAATTAGATCCCTTCTGAGCAGTGTGTGGGTGTGTTCACATTGTGCTTGATTTACATCTCTCTGACCCTGTCAATAGCTGTGTCCCAATTCAGCAGCAGCTGAATTCGTAGAGCATTAACGTCAATTCAAAGACTCCTCCAAATGCGGCAGCTGCGAATGTGGCCTTCTTTTCCGGGATTTGTAAAGAAAATGGCGTTTCCGAGTCTCTGCAGAAAAATGCTATAGGCCGGGTCCTTTGTCGACCTTGAAAGCTGGAACTCAGAAGGCTGCGACTGCTGAATTGGGACATAGCTAATAATTGTGTTGCCACAGTAGATTGAGGTATGGATGAGATCTGATATTGTCATTCAATTTTATGTGGATGTCCAATCAGTTGTGAAAGCTACTCAACTGAATCATTAAATTCCTCAGTGTTTGCTATATTGACTGAGAAAGAGGAGTTCTCTCAAGGGTTGAAGTGTTCCATCAGTGCCTACATGTACCAGGTTGCGTTGTGTGCACGCTTTAGACTGTCCCAGGCCGCTAAATGAATGGTTAACGCCTCAGTCTCTGCATCTGCCTGCTGCATTCCTATGTGGGAATGCTGTTGACATCTGTGAACTAGGTCTCTGTTATGTACAGGAGAACAGATTCTGTAGCTGTAAACTCAGCTTCTCTGTTAACATAACAAGTACTGAGAAATGTATAGCTTCAATTCAATACGTTTACCTTGTTTGCGCATCAACATAAAAGGCTTTAAATCTGCATAGTGTCACTGATAAGGTCCCTACAGATTTTCCATGATTGTGTGTGTTCTGCATAGACGGTTATTTAAATGAAAAGTACAAACACCAAGATTTGGAAGGAACTTGACCAGATAATTTCCTGCATGCGTGAGTTTAAATACTGATAAAGTTGTAGGTCTATGTTTGTTGAAGGTGTTTTTTTTTCCTCCATATTATAGATTGAATGTTGCAAAAAATGAAAGCCAGAAAACTCCCATGTGTCACATGTCTTAGGTCATGTTTCATGCAGTGACCTAAGCACTGATTTGTTTTACAGTTTTGTATATTTTTGCATTAAAATGAATTGGTCACATTATACCCACCATCTGTACATACCACAGTCATTTGAAATATTGACAGGTAATCTCAGTTTGTTAATCAGCATATGTGCACTCAATTTCAGCCTTTATTACTCACATAACCTTGTTAAGATGTTTACATAGCACCTGCTATAATTGCAGTATATTGTTTAATGTGGATATAATGAAATGATCAGTGTGTGTTGCAGCAGGTACATTAATGGTGTTCAACATACAGGAGAGCTGCGACTCGACACAGACCCCCCTCAAGTGATTTGATAATGAATGACGTTATTAGCCGACTTTGCCAGGCCAACACAATAAACTTGATATGTTTTGGTTTCTTTTGTATTGGCTAAGAGTAGGCTAATGATGCACTCAGTCAAGAACAGAATTCCATTGGAAACACAGATTTACTGTTGCATATCTGAAGAAATATGGTGTGACTAGAGCTGTTCTTGACTGTTCTTAACTTCTGACATTTATATGTATTTAATATAATCTAGATTAGCAAATGTATCGTATGACATGAACATGCAGACTGAATGAATTACGTAAAAAAAGTTATATGATCTATTGTTCATGTTGTCAACTCCTTAAGCCAAAATATATTCACCATGTTTTTCTAATTATTCATGTACAGAAAAGGCATTTGTTTCAGCTTATGATCCGTCACTGGTTAATACACTGGACAAACTGAAACATTGACTTTAATTAAAGGTATTATGTTAACAAATTTCACATAACTGTATTAGGTTGAAAGCAATAATAATAAGTTATAGGTATTTAAACTTAATGTTATTCCTTTTAGCCTACCTAATACAGGTATGTAAAAATATTTTGACATAAAACATTTAATTAAAGTCAACGTTTCATTATTTTTTTTCTGAATATACTGTATCACAGGAAGTATATTAATGACATGAAGTCACTACAAGTTGTCAATAAAGAGGCCTTTTCATCGAACATACTTTTCTTGTTAGCATCCTTGTTATTAGTGCTGTTCGCTTAAATATATTTATATTTGGCGTATTCAACCTATGAGAGTATTTTAGGGTTCATTGTCCAGTGTCAAGGACTCTTTATTGGGATTAAATAAATTATACATGTTTTGTTCTTTATTATTCCATTTATTGAACATGTTAAAAAACTAAAAAAAACTGAAAAATAATAATAATAAGAAGCCAAATTAGAAAATACTCTACAAGGTATATAAATAAATACTAAAGTAGTTTCATTCATGTTCAAAAGGGGCAGGAAGGAGCTTAAAAATCGTTTCTGGTCCGCCCTCTAGCAAACATTGTTGATGAAAATAAAAGTTCATAAAAGTTCAGGGGAAACATTTTATGACCAAACCCGCTTCGAGCCGAGTTTCAGCCTTCCCTGTACTTCTCAGTTGTTCCCAGTGTGAAGATACTCTTCCTGATGATAGTTGCTGTACCTGAACACATCATCAGTTCTGATCTCTGTGAGGCAGGACCTTCTCTAGGGGAGGGGGTACAGGTTCAGTCTGGTATCCAGCAGGCTGTGTTCGTGGTCCAAATCCTAGTTAAGGAGGCATCTTATAGGTGGCTAAGGGATGTGTGTTTTTCCTGAGTTTGGAGGGCTCTGCTGGCATCAGTGCTCCAAAACCCATCCAACACGCTGTGAGGCTGCAGGGAATCCTCTGCAGACAGTTGTTTGAGGAAGAGCAACACCTCGTATGTGTCATCCTTCACCAGGCAGTTTGGTACGGATGGGCGAGGAGAGGGTAGAAGCTTGAAATGTGAGTTTTTAGTGCAACAGAAGTCCAGCTGGACAGTGAAACCTCAGCGCCTGACAGTTCTGGCACCAGAGCAGATGCTGAGTCACCAGTATTGATCAGCAGCTTCAAATGAGAAAAAAACAACCTCTGCCAGATGCAGGGTTCCTGAATACACAAGTCCCTGGAGCGAGTGCACTGTGTGTTGTTCACTTTGTTTTACTAACATTCAGCAAACCCCCTGCTCATATTTACCTGTTGTACACTGTTCAGGAAAACTGACACTCTGAGCTGAAAGCTTTTAGCAGCTGAAAACATGAACCTTTGCATCTGCATCTTTATTGTTTAATTCAGTTCATATTGATCTGCACCTGCATTTAGCTAATCTACTGAAAAATGCATAGAACACGATCGATAGGTGACATTTTGTTTTAAGGTAAAACTGCAGTCATTAGGAATTAGGACAATTCAAATTGTACAGATTCTGCTCAAAGCAGCCATTGAAAAACGTTTCATCCGTAGCTTCCGCTGCTGCGCTGTTGTATATATACACATATATATATATACACATATACAGTATAGGGCGCCAAAAATCAGAATTTCTGTTATTTCACTTTTGATTTTCCTTTTCTAACCCTTCTAGGAGACAGTTGTAGCTCTCGTCTTTGTTCTCTGTTGCTAAAAACAGAGGAAGGATTTGTCTTATTGTTTTGCAGTATGTCATAGAATTGTAAATACATACAAGGATAGCGAACACACTGTGCATGTTTAAAGAAGGGATTGTTCTGCTCAGGTCAGTGGAGCCGGTCCAAGCTGTGCATTAGTTCTGTCTGAGACCACAGATTACAGCCTTGGTTCTCACGGCTTGGCTTTTAGAAGTGAGCTGTTCTGGTTGTATATTTTGCTGAATCATCCAGTGCTAAAATGACCCATACAATCTTATACTTCACTTTTTTCTACACTCAAGTACATGGGATCTTGTGTAAATCAAATCAGCAGGTGGCCCGGGGGCAAGGCAGAGGACGAAAAGGGTGTCTCGGGCGGACGCCCCGTGGGCAAGGCAGAGGATGAGACAGAGCATGGACAGGACTTTTAGCTGGGGAACCGAGGGGGGTGGAGACATGGGCGTAGACCACGGCGAGGGAACTCTGAGGGCCTGAGACAGGGACGGAGACAGGGGTGCGGACAGGGGTGGAGACCACGGCGAGGGAACTCTGGAGGACGACCTGGAGAACAGTGGAATAGCTCCGGAGGGCGGCAAGACAATTCCGGAGGACGGCCTGGAAGGCAGCGAGACAGCTCCGGAGGACAGGCTGTAGGACTGCCTGGAGGACGACGAGACGCCTCTGGACGATGGGCTGGAGGATGGCGAGATGCCTCTGGACGACGGGCTGTGGGACGGCGAGACGCCTCTGGACTATGGGCTGGAGGCCGATGGGCTGGAGGACGACAGGACCATGCTCGAGGACGGCATAGGCAGCGGTGGGACCCCTCTGGACAGCTGCGGGACCGCTCCGGAGGACCTGGAGCAGGAACAGGTGTTGGCGGGACCCCCATCGGAACAGGTGACGGCAGGTCCCCCAATGGAACAGGAGCAGACGTTGGCAGGAACCCCATCGGAACAGGTGATGGCGGGACCCCCAACGTAACAGGATCAGGTGTTGGCGGACCCCCCATCGGAACAGGTGACGGCAGGGCCACCGAGGAGACAAGAACACCAGTCGGCGGGACTCCCAACGGGACATGAGCTCTTGTCTGCGGGACCCCAGTTGGTACTGGCATCTGCGGAACCCCTGAAGAGGCAGGAGATGGCTTCTGCGGGAACCCGGGTGGTATTGGCGTTAGCAGGACATGAGCTTGAGTCGGCGGGGCCCCCGACTGGAAAGGGACATGTATTGGTGGGACCACCAAAGGAACAGGTGTCAGAGGGACCACCGACTTGACGGGCAGAACAGGTGACGGCGGGGGAGGCCGGAGACGACAGGACAGGCCAGGCTGGAGTCGACAGGACAGGGGAGGCCGGAGATGACAGGACAGGCAGGGCCGGAGTCGACAGGAAAGGCGAGGCTGGAGTCGGCCGGGCCGCCGACAGGACAGGAGTGGGCCGGACTGCAGCTGGGAGCATGGCGGCCAGGGCTTGGCCTGGAAATATGGCTGCTAGGGCCGAAACTGCAGCCGGGAAGGTGGCTGCTAGGACCAAAACTTGAGCCGGAAGCGTGGCTGCAGGAGGCTTGGCTGCAGGGTGCTTGGTTGCAGGGGGCTTGGCTGCAGGGGGCTTGACTGCTGAAGCCTTGGCTGCAAGCCTGGCGTTGTGTCCCTTTTGAGCCTGTTGAATGCTCCGCAGGCCTCCAAAGGCCAGGCGGGATCCCAAAAAGAGGTCCACAAGAGGGGCTTCGTTGGGAAGGGCCAGAGGGCTAGCATGCCTGGAGCTAGCGGGCCGGGAATCAGCTTGCTGTTTGGCGCAGTGAAAGTGACAGCGTCTTCTCGCCATGGTTCCTCCGCTTGGGTCAGTTTTACCTTAGTGGTGTTGAAGCGGCTCGTGCTGCTATTGGCTGATTTCAGTTCCATATCACGGTGAGGTCAGTGTGATACGGAACTGAACCAGGAGGTAAAGAAAGGAATCACATCGAGGCGTTTCAGGCAGGGGGGAGGGATATGGGAGAGAATCTCCCTCTGGCCTGAACTTTGGGATTTTAGCTTTTGCAGACCTATTACATGCACACAAACATAAATAACACACTACAGGAAAGAGAAAACCACAAAAAGCATAATATGGCCCCTTTAATTGTTTTGGCACTAGAGAAGAGTAAACTGAAAATAACAAGCACATTTGCTGCTCTTTGAACCTCAAAATCCTGATACATTTGAAAATAATTTGGCAACAGCTGAGCCAGAAACCACAATGTCTGCTTCATCCATCAGGTAACAAATCAATCACTATGATATGTGCTGGACAGAAGGAACCATGGCTCAGAGAGGTTTTATAACTTCAAGTCTCATTCATATTATATAGTTCTAACTCTGCATTGTTCAGGACGCAAACATAGATAGATAGGTTTTTATTGATTTGGGAAATTATTTTGTTCCAGCAGCATTAGAAACATAGAGACAATACAAAATATACACAATAAGAAATAGTCAAATATAAGAATAAACAAAAACAAAAAATTATTTACAAATCTAAAGAAAAAGAACAGGAATTAAGAATGATATATACATAGAATGATTAAACAGGATTAATAATACTTTAAATGAATGTGGATGTGAATGTCCAGTGAGGTGTAAGTCCAGTGAAGCTATGAAGCAGAGAGTTCTCTGCCAGCCAGAGGAGATTATTAAAAAGAGTTATTGCCGTGGGCAGGAATGTTTTCCTGTGTCTGTCCTTGTTGCAGCGGAGCTGTATTAGCCTGTTAGAGAAGGAGCTCCGTTGACTGACCAGCTGCAGGTGGAGAGGATGGGTGGTGTTATCCAGGATGGACAGCAGCCTGTTGAGTGTCCTCCTCTCCACCACAGCTTCAAAATTGTCCAGTTTGATGCCGATGACAGACCCAGCTTTCCTGATCAGTTTATTGATCCTGCTGGTGTCACCGGCTCTGATGCTGCTCCCCCAGCAGACCGCAGCGAAGAAGAGTGCACTGGCCACAACAGACTGGTAGAAGATCTCCAGCATCTTGCTGCACACGTTGAAGGATCTCAGCTTCCTCAGGAAATAGAGTCTGCTCATCCCCTTTTTGTACACAGCGTCAGTGTGGATCCTCCAGTTCAGTCCGTTGTCAAGGTGCACTCCAAGGTACTTGTAGTCCTCCACAGCAGCCACATCCTCTCCCAGAATGCAAAGGGGCTGCGGAGACGTCCTCTTCCTCCTGAAGTCAATGACCATCTCTCTGGTCTTGGCCACATTCAGAAGCAGATGATTTCTTCCCGTCCACTCTACAAAATCACTAACCGTCCCTCTGTACTCCTCCTCCCGTCCATCCCTTATACACCCTACAACTAAAGAGTCATCAGAAAGTTTCTGCAGATGGCATGACTCTGAGTTGTATTTAAAGTCAGAGGTGTATAAGGTGAACAGGAAAGGAGACAGCACAGTCCCCTGAGGGGCTCCAGTACTACCCACCACCACATCAGACAGCACACTGCCCAGCCGGACGAACTGTGGTCTGTCTGTGAGGTAGTTGGTAATCCAGGAGATGGTGGACGAGTTCACCCTCATAGCCTGCAGCTTGTCACTCAGAAGCCGAGGCTGGATCGTGTTGAGAGCACTGGAGAAATCAAAAAAGGTGATTCTCACAGTGCAACCCGATCCATCCAGGTATGAGTGAGCACGCTGCAGCAGGTAAATAATAGCATCTTCCACCCCCAGGTGAGGCTGGTAGGCAAATTGCAAAGGGTCAAGAAATGATCTCACCTGCGGTCTGAGATGGGCCAAGACCAGTCTCTCCAGCACCTTCATCACATGTGATGTGAGAGCCACTGGGCGAAAGTCATTGAGCCCAGAAGGAGCCGTCTTTTTAGGGATGGGGTTAATGCAGGACATCTTCCACAGCACCGGGATGGTCTCCAGGTGCAGGCTGAGGTTGAACAGAGAGCTAAACCTATTGAAAAAGGTGTTAAGCTCATTAGCTCTCTCCTGATTGCCCGTCGTCACTCACTTTCATGCCTGTGATAGCCTTCATCCCAGCCCATACATCCCTGCTATTGTTTTGCTGGAGCTTGTTCTCCAGCTTCTTCCTGTAAGCATCCCTGCACCGCCTAAGCTGGTCCCTCAGCTCGTGCTGGATACTCCTCAGCAGATGTTTGTCCCCGGACTTGAAAGCTTCCTTCTTCTTATTTAAAAGTGTTTTAAGGTCACTTGTAATCCACGGTTTATTGTTGGGATAACAGAAGTTGATGTATTCTGTGATGCAGTCAGTCATGGTGTTGATGTCCTTTCCATGTGGCACACAAAGCACGTCCCAGTCAGTGGTCTCAAAACAGTCCTGTAGAGCCTCATTGGCCTCTGGAGTCCACTTCCTGACAGTTCTTGTGGATACAGGCTGCCTCTGAACAAGGGGGACATATGTTGGTGCCAGAAGGACGAGGTTGTGATCAGATCTGCCCAGGGGGGGAGGGCAGAGGCACAGTATGCATCCTTAGTGTTTGCATAGAAAAGGTCCAGAGTGTTGTTCCCTCGAGTAGGGCATTTAACATACTGTTTGAATGTTGGAAGAGATTTGGCCAGAGATGCATGATTGAAGTCCCCTGTGATGGTAATGAGGGCATTTGGGTGTGAAGTTTGCAGTTTGGCCACAGAGGAGTGGATGACTTCAGCAGCAACCTCCGCGTCAGCTGATAGAGGGATGTAGACAGCCACTACAATGGCGTAATGAAGTTCACGGGGTAGGTACAATGGACGTAATCCCACAATTAACAGTTCAATGTCCGGGCTACAGAAACGCTCCTTCACGGTAACATGTCCAGGATTACACCATCGTTCATTCACATACAGTGCAATCCCTCCTCCTTTCTTCTTACCGCTCAGAATAGTGTCCCTGTCCACCCGAACACTCGTGAAGCCGGGGAGAGCCGTGTGGGTGTCGGGAACGAGCGGGTGCAGCCACGTCTCCGTAAAACACATGATGCTGCACTCACGGTATTCCCACTGGGTCTTAGCCAACACGCTGAGCTCATCCATCTTATTCCCCAACGACCTCATGTTCCCCATTATAAAGGCCGGTACGGAAGGCTTGTATCTCCTCTTCTTCTTAGTCTTCCGCTTGTTTCCAGCCCTGCAGCCCCGCTTTTCGCCTCCGGAGCTCCTCCGGGATGTCATGCCTGGCTCCGGGCAGCAGCACGGGTCTGCACAGCGCCATCAGCTGATCACGGGAGAAGTTGTCTTCTTGCCATCGATCCTCTGAGAATGGCCCTCAGTCGTAAAAAGTGAGAAAAATAACAAAAGAACGACCAGAAAGCGTCCAAAACAAAACGTATCCATTGTTCTAACAAGACAGAATAAATATCCAAAGAAAAAATACAGTAAAGTGAAAAAAGGTAGTATAAAAAACCTTAAAAAGTAAACAATACAATGGGAGCTGCTGCAACAGGCTGCCACCTAGCACGGCGCCAAGAGCACAAGCATGCTTTCACCACAGTTCTACACTTAGTTGAAAACAATAACATTAAGTTCAAATAGGTTCAACTTAATATTATTGCTTTCAACTTACCTGATACAGTTATGTAACATGTGTTTCCATAATAAATTTAATTAAAGCATCAGTATGTGTTTTGTAACTTTGGGCCAGTGCATTGATCACGAAACACATCTGCAAATAAATAGTTATTAATAATGCACAACAAGTTATGTATCGCTGCTGAAAACCGCTCCTGCACTGACTCAGGAGGAGACGCAGGTCCTGGTCCAGGCTCTTGTCATTTCACATGTTAGCTACTGAGACTCCCTCCTGGCTGGTCTACCTGCAAATGCCATCAGACCTCTGCAGCTCACCCAGAATGCAGCAGCCCGACTGTTCTTCAACCTACCTAGATTCTCACACCCCACTTCGCTCCATTCACTGATTACAAGTGGAAGTACAATCCACTTCAAGACACTGGTACTGGCCTACCATGCTGTGAGTGGATCAATACCTTCCTACATGCAGGACATGTTTAAACCATACACTCCAGAACCTCCACTTCGCTCCACCGCGGTCAACCAACATGCTAAGAGTTAGACCCAGGTACCCAATAACTTACAAACGCTAACGTTATCGTCATTTCAAAATAGTGGAACAAGCTCCCAACTGTTATCATCTTGTAGGTCAATTGAATCTAATGCACCAGCACTTGCAATGGGTTGGATTATTTTAAGAAAATATACCTGCATGTTTCTTGCTGTTATACGTTTTTTATACAATTATTGTAAGTCTCTTGAGATAAAGCATCAGTTCAATGTAATGTAATGTTATGTTATGTATTGTGCAATTTTGTTGACCAAATAAATGTAGGGATTGTAGGGACAGTCCTACTTTAGAACAGCACTGACCCGACGAGTCAATGAAATACCTAAGAAACCATTTTTATTTTTTTCCACAATAAATGTAAGGTTAACTGTAGAAATAAAAAACTCTCCTTTGATATTTGTTTTATTTCCACCAACTCAACAGCAACCAATCTGACTCTTCAGCTGCTGAAGGTTTCACTATGTTCACCACTGCTTTTTATTTATCTTAATTTAGATATATGTTTGAATAAAAGCTGTATTTTTTAACCAGTTGGTGGACATTTAATTATGCAGTAACGAAAATGTATGAGATCAAAAACTAAATTTGACAAACTTGGATACAGAAGCTCACAGCAAAAAGATAAACTATACTGTGAACACAACATCATGGCACCAGCTGCAGGAAACGCTCCAGCATCTTCTTAGCTTTTTGACATCTTTCCTTAAGATGAATGGACAGCTTGGCCTCGGAGCGAAAGTAAATAAGGACCTGTTCTCAGTAGATGGTGAGCGTGAGACAAACAGGAAGCTGTCTGCTGGCAGAGCGTCACCCTCCCCTCTCCCACAGGTGAAGAGTCAATGACCTCTTTCTTAAAATGGCACGCAACAAGCACTGCTGCAGACGGCCTGTTCCTGTAGGACAGAAGCTGTTTGAAGTATCCTGTCATTTCATTGGCTCCTCAGAGGCTCCGGGACACACCAGACATAAATACTGTATCGGTGGAGAATTTGAGATAATGCTGTCTCCAAAACAGTTAAGCAACAAAGAATGCCAGCCTTTATATGATACAAATCCACACCATGTGTGTTTACGTTGAGAGAAAGGTTGGTCTGCTTTACTTCAGGTCACAGTAATCAGTCCGGAACTGCAGCTCAGCACCAAGAAGAAAATCCATCCTAAAGCTGCTGGGTCAATGTTTTCTCCGCTTCCCGCAAATCAGCAAAAAAAGCTGACTCACTGCCCTCACTCTGGACATAATGCTCAGGGGTCAGAGGTCAAACTAACCTGTGTGTGGCCCCCTAACTGCTGTCTGGCGAGACATTAACCCCTTTGACTCAAACACACAAAACCTGCTCCTTGTCAGACTCCACTGACGGAACATGGAGCTCCACAGCCGAGGGGGGGACATAACACTAACACTTTATAAATCACCAAGAGATCACCAGTATAGTAATCTATTTAGTTTCTCTCTTTTTCTGTCTTAGCTTTTTTTGAGTAGCATCTGCACTGAAAAAACTGAAGCTTTGACTTTAATTAAAAGTATTATGTCCACAAAGTGCACGTAACTGTATTAGGTTAGTTGAAAGCAATAATATTAAGTTGAACCTAATATTTTTTATTTAAAATGTATTAAAATTGTTTTTAAATAACCTAAAACAGTTACATGCAATTTGTCGACGTAATATATTTAATTAAAGTTTCAGTTTTTTCAGAGTGACAAACAAATACAAACAAAAGAGAGAGCACAAGGCAAGCGAGAGGACTGAACTCCAACAAATGACAGAGAAATAAGAACTGGAGAGCGAGAACAAACCAAAGACAGATAGAGAAAAATACATACAATACAAATAAACATATAAGGGTGTATTTTTTTGGATTCTTTGTTTTATATTTTTTATATTTTCCTAGAATTTTCTTTCTCCTCCTGTTCCTCATTTTATTTGCTCTCGCCTGCGTTAGGATGCTGATAGATCAGCAATCACCTAAGTCCTTCTGTCTCCCATTAATTACTAATATATTCATTAATAGATAACAATGCTATACATGCTAACAACAGCTAGCTGTTTCTAATAATAAAGAATGGAGACATTAAGTCATAAACTACAAAACGCATTCCTCTTTTCACTTTTTACTGGTACATGCATATGCATTGACAGCATTCATACATTTGTTTTTTGTGCACATTTGCATTCATATGTTCTGGTATGTTGTATTTATTAATTATATAAGACTAGATAACAAGATAAACAAATGCTCTTTGTATATCATTTCATAAATAAATTACATACAACCAACATTTCATATTCACACATTATTAGAACATCGTTCCTCTAATACGTTTTCTTTCTTACATATGATTAGCATAAAATATGTAGGCTTTCACAGCCAGTAAGTTAAAAACTGAAATGTGTTTCTGGACCCTTAGCATATGTTCATATATTTCTTAATCTTTGATGTGATTTCATAAATAAGATCTAGGTTTTCCATATTTTAGCTGGACAACAATTTCTATTGATGTTATTATTGGTGCTTCTGTACATGAATCTGTTCACAGTGAGCGATGTGTGAAGGATTACTAAAGAACAGAACTCTTTCTCCAGAATCCAGTTTTCTGTGTACCTGTCTTAGCCGTACAGAAGGCCTTACATGAGCCACCGCAGGCCACTTTTACTTTGAATTCACAAACAATTCAAAAGTCCTGCACAGTTTTGCTCTCAATAATTTGTCCAAGTGCACTTGATGGATTCATTCCATAATGCAATTGAAAGCAAAGCCGTTTGGGAAAGTTGACCTGAAGCGGATACACATGCGCAGCACATATCAAGCTTCATCTGCATCATTTAAATTGAAAACACACAGCCTGCTTTTCTCCTTAAGCGTAACACAGGGTAGCAAAAGCATGATTTGTCACAAGTTTATTGGTCCATTCCTGCTTCCCACAAAGGACAGCTGTGGTATTTGGACTTGCGTCACGACAGAGAGCTCACAAGAGGAAACGGCTCTGACATTAGTTGGTTATTTCCTGCTCTTAATGACACAGTTATTTACTCAAATCCAATGATTTTCCTCTATTTTAGAACAAAATGAAGCAAATCTTATCAGCAATATTTCTGTCGCAGTTGTTCTAATTTGTCACAGTGCGGGAACTTAATGGTGATATACGACGAGTTAAACCTGTGAACTTTCCTTTCCTGTGTTGCAAGTGTCCTAGCAGGAGCAATAAAAGAGAGCTGTAGCTCAGGTTATTAATGGCACCATAGGTGAGCTTTAATGGATCACTGCAGGTAAGAGACCTTTGTGTGTATTTCACACTAACGAAGCCTTTCAGTGGTTTGGAAAAGGCCTGATCATTCCTCAGTGATGGAAATATGTCTTTAAAGCAGGGTGGTATTTCATCATGAGTGAAGTGCATTTTCTAACAGCTAGCCTCCCTCCTCTGCAGGGAGCGGGTTCTGCTTCATTAATTATTAAGCCAAATTCTGCGCAGCTATGAGTCAAGCCACTATTTCTGCCCAGCTGAAGCCCACCTGCCCTGTAATTATAAAGACCTACCATTTAGTACAGCACTCCATCTTGATCTTTGATTTCCCTGTCAGAAACGATTAAAGCGGCTCCTGGTCTTTGCCACGGGCTCGGCATGACGCCGCGTCTGAATAAAATCAATCATTTTTTCATTGGCCTATTAAAAAGAAAGCCAACAGGATACTGGGAACAATGGATTAGACTGATGGAAGAGTGAAGGCTTGGACAACCACATGCAGGGCTTTGGGCTTTAACATCACTGAATCCGCCCGTCCTGATAAATATTATTCATCTACAAGTATTTCATCTTGCTTAGTTGAACCTATTTGTTTCAGTATTTGAAAATCTGCAAGTTACTCTGAGAACCAGGCATACACACCATGTACAATTACTCCCAATTAATACATTCTAGTCATGAATTGATTTCCTGTCACAGTGGAACATAGTGCTGAGCACAGAAATTCTGGATCCTCTTTTGAAAGTCATTAATCCTCCCTGAAAAAATCATTTATTCATGTTATGATGAAAGGGTTATTGGCATTACAGGTGCAAGTAATTGAAAAGCAACATGTAGAACTGTAATCAATAGAGTAGAGTAAATACATTAATAAAGTATGAAGCTTTAATGTACAGGCTAGAAAGAAAATGGATTAAGCACTTTAATGATTTAATTGTATACTTTTTACTTTGGTATTATGGGATAATTCAGGATGTTGTTGCTGTGATCCTGTTCTTGAACCAGCTCATTAAAACTAAGAAAACTAAAATGAGATATAAAAATGAGGTAAATACTTCTGGAATCCCAGCTCTAGTGCCATACAGAGGTTAGAGGCCAGCAGTTTCTAATAGTACTTCAGTGGTTTTCACAACGTCTGAACACATGTAGAGTTCAGGTGTATTTCGTGTGAGAGTTGATTCCCATTAAATAAATGTTCTTTACCCTAATTGACCATTTTTAGGGATTCAGTTAATGTATGTTACACTGAAAAACTGAAACGTTGACTTTAATTAAATGTATTATGTCAACAGGTTTTACATAACTGCATTAGGTTAGTTGAAAGCAGTAATATTAAGTTTAAATAGGCTCAACTTAATGTTATTGCTTTCAACTAACCTGATACAGTTCTGGACATTTGTTAACACAATACATTTAATTAAAGTCAACGTTTAATATTGTTCAGTTTATAGGCTGTATATGACTACTTGTTGATTAATATTAACATTAATAACATACAGTTCCACCATATGAAACCTTTTTTTTAAGCATTAAATATCCATAACTCGAAAGTAATATGATGTTGGATCCAGTTTTCTTGCTTTCAGTTTTAGATTGATTTTCTATAGGTAATGCTAAAACAAAGATCTCCCCATAGTATATCACAAATTACACATGAATACTGCTCTTCAGAAATATATTTATATCTGCCTACCTCACTGGAATACCGGATGGAATACATGACCTAAATGTCTTGTGATTAGAACTTTGTCAATGTGATATATTTAATGTTAGGCCTGTTTGATATTTCTTTACAGTAACTAATCCGTTGCTAAGCTAGTCTGACTTCCTGCCTGCAGCGCTGTGATTTACACACATACATGAAATTGAGGCTGGTGTTTTTTCATTGAAATCTTGAATTATTCCTCTAATCCAAATCTATGAACACATTACTCAACACTGAAGTCTGTCACAGATATATGGGATGCTGACAGATCTCTATAAAGCAGCCCGTCCTCACCTGTCCATCAAACCTGCTGATTTTGCACTACAAGCTTCTTTGTAGTTGACTTGAGGGAGCATTTCAAAGCCAGCTCCCATACATCAATAATACGCACCATATATTTAATTCTCCGTTGTGTGCCGACTCATCTGCAGGAAATCTTTGTTGGAGGCCTTCAGTGCAGGAGCCTCTCCACGCATGTTTACCTTCACATGGTCACAGCGCCGCCATCCCACTCCTCCCGCCTCTGATCGCACAGCAAAGAGCCCTCACTTTGTTGTTTCCTCAAGTCTTTTTTCTTTTCTTCCACAGTCTTTTGTTGACCATTTTGATATGTTTATTTACTCTGTGGATAGCTTTGATCGAGCCCGGGCAGGGAGAGTGATGTTGGGGAATGTGTGTGTGCAGGGGGTAAATGTCCCTGTGGAGGAAAATGCTTGTGAGCAGGCTGCCATGTCCACTAAGGCTGAGGAGAGACAGCTGAGGAGGGGGGCTGGGGGACTGATGCAAGGCAGGTTGTGAATCTCTCCAGGGCTTAAAAGTGTGCTACTGCAACACTGAAGAAAAACCCTGGTCACCCACACACGCGCACACGCACACGCACACACACACACACACACACACACACACACACACACACACACACACACACACACACACATACACACACACATACACACACACACACACACACACACACACACACACACACACACACACACACACACACACACACACACATAAACTGACTGACCACATCTGAGGCAGCTGTGTGAGGTCTGCACTGCATTATTTACCATGCGTGTGCAGGGTTTACATGGGGTCTTCCTGAAACTGTGAGATGCTGCAGATTATATGATCCAGGCTGATGAATAGGTTTGTCAATACAGGACTTTTATTCAGATAAGATATCGATCAGTAAATGTCATTCAGACACCAAAGTGAGGGAGGTTCCTTTCTGTCCGCAGATACATAACATCACCATTAAAAGCTGCCAGGAAAATTGTATTTTCACACATGTTTATGCATTTATCAGTTGAAACTAAAAGTACATGTTCCTAACAAGGACATTACTGCCTTTGAGTTTACTATCTAGGAAAGTGTGCTTTTAAACCGCTAGGCTTAGCAAGTGAAACCTGCTGTGATCGTTTATTGTGTGTTTAAATGCATCAGAAACCAGAACACCATACAGGTGTCATGTAAGGGCTTCGCGTCGGGCTCCCTTATCAGCCTGTCGGGTGTTCTTTTCCCCATAACGACGCCTCGCTGCACATTATCCTGCTTAATATACGGCCAGATACTAAACAAACTAACGACTCGACTCCCAATATTAATTGAAATTATTTATTGACTCAAAAATGATCGTATTTTTTTATATATTTTCTTTTCATAACAGTATCATGTTTGGCCTTCTCTTACAATTTAATCTATGTTGGTTATTTTTACACCAAAGCTAATTCCCTGTATGTGTAAATGTACCTGGCAATAAACTTGATTCTCATTCTGACAGGGTTAAAGCTGTTAATTAAAATTATGGACAACATCGTGGTAGAGATTTGCCCATCACTAGGTAGCCCCGCCCTAATCAAGTGAAACTAACTCATGCAGATTAAGTGACTATTGGTTAACTATTGTTTATCGCTGGATGAGTGTTAATGTCAAGATTCTGCAGATGGTTGCTGTATTTCATCTGATTGATCCAGCAGTTCAGATTCTCTGCTGATTTGCCAGCGTGGCAGTGTGTGTGCATGTTATCACTCTCAGTAATGGACTAATGTGCTTTATTTCATCAAATGATCATCTGCACGCTGCCTCACCACCGAGGCACTGTTTATTAAACACACCGTGCTGAGGAGCTGTTTAAATGAATTTTTCATGGCCATCCGATGCTTATCTGTACAGCTCTGTTGAAGTGCTGAGACAAGCTTTACCTTTATCACTGATCCCAGCGCCAGTCAAGCCTGCACTGAACCAACTGTGCTGGTGTGTTGATTCCAGGAGGAACATGACACACATCGACACACACTCTGAGGTCAGCAATCAGCCATGTGTCTTCGTAATTGCTATTGATTGAAGAGCTGTGTACACCCACATTTATACAGACACACACACATAGCCTGGCCTGTCTGCCATGACCAATTACAAGGCATGGGAGGATGCTAGTACAGCAGTCACTTTTATCAGTGAACATTCCAGTCTCCAGCTCCTCCTCTAATGGGACTATTCTCATATCAGCTACTGTTTAGAAATGCCTTCTACATTTGCTGTTATATCCATTTCTCCAGAGTAGGGCTGAACGGTTATGGATTTCATGACAACTTTTAAATTAATATTGAAAACACTGCTATTCGTTTTGTTTTTGGGGACAAAATACTTTATTTATTTAATTATGTGTTTGCACTGCTTTCACTTCGATGTTAAGCAACAATCCTGTCAATGTGCAAATTAGGTCTGCACCATATTACAAAATAACTGACATTGCAATTGTACTTTTTCAGCTAAACTGATTGATAAGTGTAAATAAAATATAAATATTGCTCAACCATAGATCTCACCATAATAGATAAATACTGCAGATAAGAAAATATATTTGTATCTGCCCACCTCAATGAAGTAATGGATGGAATACATGACCTGAATGTCTTGTGATGAGGAATTCATGTCAATGTGATGTATTTAATGTTATGCCTTTTTTCGTATTTCTTTACATTATCTGAATCCAGGGTGTTTCTGCTAGTTGTTTCGCCGGCTTTCAAACGTTGCTAAGCTAGGCTGACCTCCTACTTCCAGTGCTGTGATTTACACACAGACATGAAATTGAGGGTGGTGATTTTTCAATGAAGTCTAGAATTATTCCTCTAATCCAAATCTATAAACACATTACTCAACTCTACAGTCTGTCACAGATATAGGAGGTTCTCTGCTAACAGATCTCTATAAAGCAGCCCGTCCTCACCTGTCCATCAAACCTGCTGATTTTGCACTACAAGCTTCTTTGTGTTCGACTTGATGGAGCATTAAACAAAAAAAAAAAGCAATTTATACCCTACATTTTTGAGGCATTATTTTAAAGTTAAATCTGGGAGACTTTTACATTTACTGTGCTGTTAAGCATGTAATGTAATGTACTATTAAGCTCACGACAGAGCAAAGATCCAGCTTTAACTGGAACGTCTTCCACTCAGGACTGCAGTTGCAACATTCAGGAAAGTCATTCTCAGGCTGCTGTTGTATGGTGCGTGACTCAAAAATGGCAAAACATCTTGATCGCTGGATTATATTTGCTATTTGATTTATTGCAGAGTTTGTAAGAGCGCAGCATGCCTTCATATGCCAATATTGAGGCAATCATGCAAATGAGGAAAGACAACATTTTGATTGCTATTTAAATTTTAACTAGTTGTGCAGCCCATTATCCAGAGGTCAACTTAAAAAATGAAAATATGATGAAAACTTGCAGGTTTGCCTTTTAATTCAACAGTGTAAGACTTATACTGGTGACTAAACTGCATTAATCATCTCAAAACTTATTTTCCTCCAGGCAAAATCCAAACAACTAAAAAACTGAACCAAGGAAGTGAATTTAAGATTAGAGGGGCAGCTTGTTGAATGTCACGTCCAAAGAAACTGCTTGATACTTGCAGTCAAACTGAAATTATAAGCAAATCTTTGCAAGACTAATAAAGAAGAAAGATTAATGAGCAAGGGAGAAATGTTTATTTGATCATTTTTCTAATAGTTTTCATGGTGATTAATAGTTAAATGCTGTTCTACTTAGACAGAAAACTAATCTAGGAGTGCCTCGTTATAAGGGTCTGTGCTTTCCTAAGAATTTCATTAAAAGTTATCTGGTTCTAATTTTGTCCTTAGACAATCAAAGCAAGTCAAGACAAGATATATTTGCACACTTTAATTTTAACAGGTGGGGTGTGATGTGTCATAACAACTTTAATACTGTTACTTTCCATGCACCACTTAATAATGCTTTAGAACATTTGTTTTACTTAAACGTAGCTATCTAATTGTGTCTAATTTCTCAATTCTAACTATAATAACTGACTCAAAAAATACTCTCAATGACATTGAACTTTCAAGAAAACAAAACAAAAAGTCACAAGCAAGGAATCATTCATGTTGAAACACAGAATCCAAGTAGTGAGACGTTTCTGACAGCTAGAATATCTTCCACTCGACACAAAAATACAGAAGTGTCAACTCCGTCCGCAAAGTCATCAAACCGGATATATCCAATAAATATGCTGCCTTCAAACAATGTTGTTTGTTGGACCCGATCATATCATTTGAATAACTTCAATTACCTGCTTTTATTGTTTTACAGTACTTATTATGCAACCTTTTTTTTAGGAGAATTGAAAGCTCATAGTTATTTGAAATGATCTGCAAAGTGTATGCCGTTATATTGATTAGGTAATTGTACCTATCAGAAAACTCTTAGATATCAAAAGCTCATAAATACCTTCTGATGCACAGGGTATGAACACGATGTAATGCTAATTACAAAAAATTATAAAAAAGAAAATACACAGAATTTCTGTACAGTTACAAATATGTGACGCATAAATAGCAGAACATAGTTCCATTTCAATTTGTCCTGTTTTACAACCACGTAACATAGGAATCGAGAGGAGCAGCAGTCTGAATAACGTTATTGTTCTATCCAACAGTGAATGCAGCATATTATTCAACACCACTGTCAGCAGAGCGCTGCCTGACCTTAATGAGCTTGTTTCTCTGTGCCTTTGTCAGCTCAGCTGTCAATCAAACATGAACCCGACCCACCGACTACAAAATACTAATACGAAAAAACGGTCAACAAACAGATATAAACAATATTTGGTAACAGCACACAAAAAACAGAAACAATGTAAACTGTATTAAGTCAACAAATGTCACGTTAGGGGAAAGTGGGGCAAGATGAGCCAGTGGTTAAGTTGACCCACTCCCTTTATCTACACGTGTTGTCATGTGACCATACATTCAGGAAGCACCCATCATTTATACCTGTCTGTGATGGAGAGAAGCATGGTAAAGTGGTGAATGTTTTTTTCCACAGTAAACCATGTTTTGCACGTCAAAGTACATTTTCCACATCAGGTATAATTACTGTTCTGTCAAAGCAAATGTATCCAGCTCTGAAATATGTATCATTAATGTTTCTTATTCAGATAGATGTAAAACCATGGGAATCATTCAGCTAAAGATTAGCATTAAGGACTAAGATAGAGTATTTTGTGTAAGTGAGCCACATGCTTTGGGGTAAATTCAGCCAGTGGTTCAACCTAACCCCCCATGAGGCACTGAAGGTGAGCTAAGTTTCTGTAGTATAAAATGGTATTTCAGTGTAGTTTTACACAACATTGTAGAAACAACAAAATTCCTGTACCAAACTGGAAAGAGAAGGGTTTAGCAAGAGATCACATGATCCAGTTGATCAGCTACTGACAACAACTGGTCTTGTGTAGCTAAATACAGTATCTTGATAATTATATTCTTCCAGGTTTAGATTGATTCAACCATTTTAAGGCACGCCACCATCTTTCCTGCCGTATACCCAAAGCAACATCTTAAGAAGGGCTACAGCCTTCAATAGAAGTACTGTGATAAAGCTGAGACTGAGAATAACCACATCTGATAACATGAATAATCAGCAAATCAGTACTATTTTTTTCTAAACATTTGCTCAGGTTTAAACTTGAAAAAACCAATTCCTCAATTTCCAACAGAATGGCTGAATTTACCCCTTGACTCAATTCAACTTCCCCTTAGATGAGGCAATTTAAGCCACAAGACCACTTATTTTTTTAGAAGTCGTATTCTCATGGCCCTTTGTGATAGATGCAATAGTATCATTTTGATTGACAGAAGGCATCCTGAAGTAAAAGTTCTTGATGCCATTTGAATTCTATCTAATTTTTCCTTGCCTAAAGAACAACAAAAATATTGGCTCATCTTACCCCACTCTCCCCTATTAGGTTAGATGAAAGCAATAATATTAAGATGAACCTATTTAAACTTATTAGTATTACTATCCTAATACAGTTATGGGAAATCTGTTGACATAGTACATTTAATTGAAGTCATTGTTTCATTGTTTCAGAGCAGAAATGTTCTTAGCAACATGGTGCAAGTGATGTGTTTCTGAGAGAAAATGTTGCAAGCAGATGATGCTGTGTTCTGCAGCGCGCCAGAGCCTGGATCAAAGGCATCTTGTATCATGAATAATAACAGTCAAACCTGGTCCTGCTGCCTGGCTCGGTGATAAGCATGTATACAAACTGAGACATCTTGTTACAGCAGATTGCTTTTGGATGTTCCCCACAGCCCTTGTGTTTCCATCGGAGCAGACACAAAAGACTAAATAGTGAGATAACACACTGAATAACCGCAGTCTGTGTACAATCACGCTGCTCTGCAGACAGGCGGCTGCAGCTAGCATCCCTCCCCATTCTGCTCTTCACATTCAACATGCGCGTTCTAAACCAACACATAATATCTTCATCACAGTAGTAGCTTAGAAGCTCAGAGCTTTTTTTCCTATTGAAGATACTTGTGTCCTATTTACACCAGCCAATCAGCCGGCTCCCTCTCTTGCGAATTGAAATCACAAAGCTTCAGCGGATCACACATCTTTTGACATTTACGCAACAATTTAGCGGATTATTGTTATGCATTTATTCATCAATTCATTCATTTAACTGCTCATGAATACAAATGTGATGACTGACCTGTCATTTCAGGCTTTAGTCCTCCATGGGTAAATTTGCCACAGAGGTTGATGCAGTGTTTCCTCATGCATATACATCGGTTCAATAAGGAAATAAGGAGCGGGAACACCAGAGTAAAGGGCTTTTATTCTTCTTGTTAGAATTCACACAGCCATATCCAGTGTCTGAATAGGAGTTTAGGAGGTTGGAGGACTGCTGAGAGAAGGTGAATGTACGGTGACACAGTCTCTGTAGGTCACTGTTAATTAAGATTTGACTCTGACTGGGTATGGAAAAAATATCTTGCTACTATTTCTCTTTCTATATATATGAATATGACATTTCCCCAATGTTCTATTATCTTACATCTTGGGGTCAAGCATTACAAAACCTATTGAGAACATCTGGAGTAATACTGGAGAAGCATTGTATCTGGAAAAGAGGGTGAGATTGTTGCATTTTGAATTTCAGACAAAAGAGAACACTTAACCAACTTCAGGGGTTTGCTGATTGAAGAGAACCTGCACAAGCAGAGCACTAGAACTGAACTATTTTCAGTGGAAAAGGGGTAACAGATATCCCTTCCTCCTCCCGTACCATAATAAACAATCTTCTATTTCTGGAGACAGACGATCAAGGCCTTTTTATAATAATATTTTTAAATCAATATTTCAAATGAAAAGAATCCCTGCAAAGTAGCTGGTCCATAGTATGGTTGTAGAATCAAAAATTCACATAGTGGAACCTTTAGCAGCTAAAGACCCAGTTTTTTTCTCTCGAGGTGGTGAAGACCCAAATAGAGCTACAAGGAGAGCAAATATCTAACAAAGCAAAAATGTCTCTGTGTCTTGGAGATAGAAGAAAGAAGAAACAATGAAAAACAATATTAACTCCCGCCCACAGTAGTTTGCGACAACAACTTACCAGTTTGTTTCCCAAGTTGTTCCTCACTGAAAAAACGGGAAAGTTTGTCTACAAATGTCACATAAGGTTAGTTGAAAACAATAATATTAAGTTGAACCTAATATTTTCTATTAAAACTTAATAGTATTGCTTTCATCTAAACTAACAGAGTTATGTGAAATCTGTTGACATAATACATTTAATTAAAGTCAACGTTTCAGTTTTTTCGGTGCACTCTATACCAACTTATTAAAAATAGAAAAAAGTAAATGTCACAGTCTCAGTGCAATGCAGAAACACTATAATAATGAGGACTTAGCAGCAGAGATGTGAAGGAGATGGAAGGATGACTCAGCGGTGTAATTAGCCTCTGTGTGTTTGATAGATGGTTTTTAAATGAAGCCATCCTGCTAGGAGCAGAGAACTGATTGCATCTCATCTCCTCATCACCACTGCACCTCTTTTACTACATTAGTATGAATTAATGTTTGCTTATACTGGAAGAAGAATCTAAACATGACCCACTTGAGACATTTATATGGATGCAAAGCATAAACAATAAAAAAAAAAACAGTTCTCAACAGGGACACTTATGTTTGGAGGCAAAGGCTTTGGAAAACTCATTTCATGCTTACTGTTTACCTAATCAGAAATTGTAATTGCTTAGTGAGACTAATTAACTTATAAGAAGTAACAGGAGTATTGGATACCCTCATGTCATGCTGTTTGTATATGTGTATGAAATATTCATAGCATGACAGGGGAGCCACTGTGATATGATTTTGATTGGTCTCATGTCTCTTAACACTGTGACCATCAACTACTGACAGGAAACAACGTCAGAAATATACTGCCATGTGGCAAAATATGGGGTTTTTGAATCAATTACGGAAAAAAGGGTCCTAAATATTAAAAAATAAAACATGTAATATTCAATAATTTATACAAATGAAAACAATACATTTCTTTATCATTGATCTTTGTCAAGGATTATTGGTGAAACATTGGCAGCTAGCTGCCATTTGCTAACCAAATAAAAAAATAAGAAATAATCACTTGCTTATTACAGGTAGCTAATAAATCCCTTAAAATGCCATTTTTATGCAAAATGCATTTTTAACATCTTGATTACATATATATGTCTCCCCTCTGTGATGACAGAAAGTGTCAGCATACATACATGCCTGATCCAAGTATGTGAAAGCCGCTCAAAAAATGGATGGGTTAGGTTTCGGTTCATACGTAATGTAAACCTAATCTTTGACCTCATTTGTGGGTTGTAAGGCATTAGCAAAAACTAAACACGGTAAGCCCCCACCAACCCTCCTACCTGAACCCCAGCTATGTGTCCTTGTATTCAGCAGGATGTCTCAGAAGACCAGACACTGTGCTGTTTTAGGCTGCAAAAATCCCATGTGTGTGCTGGATATGTATAACGTTGTTTTCGTTTAGCTTCTTATAAAACGTTATGTTCTGTTGCATGTCGGTGTGGACCCAGGTGCAGACACAGGCAGTAAAAGGAGTTGCTTGCAAAAAGGTTTCTTTCTTTTAGGCAAAAGACTGGGTGGATCAGAACAGAGATCAGGAGTCCGGGGTGTGAAGGGAAGGCGAATGGGAGGGAATCCGAGGCGGAGGTCATGGGTGCGGGTCTGAGCGGTCTGCAGGGGCTGGAGCAGAGCAGACAGGACTGCAAGGGGAAGACAAAAACAGGACAGGATCAGGCAAGGGAAAAGACGAGCAATGGTATCACTAATATCTACTGGCTTGATGTATACACTGACGAGCAGGTTCTAGAATCGGTCAGCATGGATGTGGCAGGGCTGACTCTTACAGGAGTGTTGATTGCAAATAGGGTTTCAGCTGGCAGGTGGCTGCTCTGACTCCAGCACACCTGAAGACAATCAGACAAGGAGAACCACTCAAAGATTGGTAATGATTAGTCAGGGTAGTGAGTCAAAAATGAAATGTAACAGTCAGCTTTGTGTGAGCAGTTACAGAGCCAGCAGATTGCCTTCACAAGATACATTGGGGGCAGCTCCAGTTCAGTTATTTAATGTTGTGGCATCCACAAGAAAAAATATGATGTTCATGCTATATGTTATTTTAGAATCAACGCTGGATATGATTTGGAACAATGTGTGGCTTTTGTTTCAGTTAGCATGCACCGCTTACACTCGGACCAGATGCTCTGCAGGAGGGACATAGAGTAAAGTTGTTATATATATATAATACATAATGTCACTGTAGTGGTAAACACTGGAGAAAGAACAAGCTATGTGCTGTATCAGAAACAATGCGCCACGTGTTCTGTAAGTATTATGGTCTGTGTTTACATTAGCAAGCATTGCTAACACTGTTCTGGAGAGACTGTGTGTAATATAAAGGTCCTGTCCTTGTGCTAAACTGAGAGAGAGAAACGTTTGAGCTCCATACTGTTTCAGAAATAATGCTGGATGTGGTTTGGACATAATATGGCGTTTAATCACGGCAGCGTTTAGCTGAGTTTCTCCCGGTAGACATTCTGATAGCCTTTTCTTCACAGTGCTCACCGCTTCCAGCAGCTCATTTCCAATTAATAGTATGAAGCATGCTACAATCGGTGTCTGTTTGGTATTTTGAGCAAAACACTTCAGAGACATGTTTTGTACAGATATTGTCCTACAATATATTGTTCAAATATAGTATAATAGGAGACCTTTAAATTAATGCATCATATTAAACCAGGTTTTTTTATTTTACCCATTGGCCGGCATTGTAACAGCAATCACAATGTCAGTGCACCCTTCTCTCTGTAAAGCACCATGAAACATTTATATTACATTTTACTTGCTGGGATCATCAGTTAACACAGGTGTGAACAAAGCACATTACTTCAGTCTTAATAATTGTAACTTTGTCTCAGTCTGAAGCTCAGTCTGGGACTTGGCTTGGAAACTGTACGTTTGTTGGTTTAAGTCCCCGAAAAGACCAAAAGGAAAGGCTATGGACTGGAGAGGTCCCAGTTCATCTGCAGGCCAATGCTGTGGTCCCCTTCAGCAAGGCACAGGACACCCCTACTGCTCCCTGGGCACTATATATGCCATATATAAGATAGTGTATATCTGTGTTCTCTTTTAGCTGTATTCATCGCATCAGCTTGCTAACTTTGCTGATTGGTGCTGGGCAGGTAGTGTTCATCAGAGCACACAAAAAATCCGTATGCTTCAGGCAGAATCAAAACAGAAACTCAGATGAGCTAAAACATGCTCACAGCTCAGGGAAGCTTGAGGGGACTGGTTGTGGGATAAATCTTTGTGGGTTCTCCACTAAAGGCGACATAACGTTTGGATTATATCAGCTTCATGTTTTTTTTTTTTCCCAATTCATTTGGTAAACTCCATGATTTCTCCTGAATTTAACAGTTCAGCCCTGGGAGAGAGTGCAAATGGCTCATATTGATTATAACTGAAGGTAAATAAATAGCTCTGGCTTCCATTTTTTTAAATTATATTTTGACTAAAATGTAGGTAATACAGTTATGGTTTGCTGGCATCTCTTTTTCTATGATATCACAGGTGTTAGGAATAAGAGGGTCACTGCTGGGTGTCATACAGATTTGACCTCCCACCTCTGGTCCTCAGACCCCCATCCTCCCAGCAGGTGTGTGTTTCACTTTGTAGCATCATCCCCGCCTCTGACCACCCTCTACCACAAATTACAGCCTGGGAACCTCAGACCAAGGTGCCATGGTAACCATGAGCGTGTGATCCTTCTTATTATTTCCCCTTCCCCCCCACGATGTTCACCCCCATTCCAGGCTACAAAGTGAGGCTCAGCTGAGGACGTGTTGCAATAGCTCTTTATTAATATGATAATTAAATCTGTCATGACATTGCTTGTGACTTTAAATCCAGCTCACATAGCCCAGAGGAAGGACATTATTCTGCAGACTCAGGGAGAAGAGCCTTTTCCAAAAAAGAGGTCATATAAATAATGATAGAGCCACACAGAGAAATAGATAATATGCTAAACTGTGATGATTCATAGAACATATAGTCTAGTCTTCAGCTCGGAAAGTCCTATTGTGAACCCTGCAATGTTGAGTACCCCAAAGCTTTTTGATAGAAATGTATAGTACGGGTCCTCAACACATAGAAACTGCCGATGCCAACTTGCATATGTTTGGCAATTTGCGCAATTAGCATATGCTGTGTTAATTAGCCTTCATTTCCATTATAGCCTATGCAGACAATAGTTAAAAAATGGCTTGGGGTAGCTCTGGGGGTTATTGAGGATGCTAAGTGTTGCACACTTGGACAAAAAAAGGGACTTCCAGGCGTGCATGAGTTTAAAATAGTTCTTTACTTCTTTTCGTTCTGTGGAAATACAGAAATACAAGCACATCACTGCAACGCAGCTGCATACTGTCAGCTAGGTCTAATGAATGACGACTGTGCCCCTCCTACGTCTTCACCTAAAAGGACACTTAAGATGCCCTAAGTGCCTGTATGAGCCTTACTCATTGTAACTGTAACTTGACCTACTAAAATATTATGCTTGCTATTGCAGATTGACACATATATCAGAACATTACAAATGATCAAATACACAAAATACTACAGTGCCCATAGCAAAATAATACAGTTTCCATGTCCATCAACATTCCAGTGTCCATCAATATGGCCAACATTCTTGAGGGCCCCACATATGTCAATTTCGGAATATTTGTAAGTATCTTTAGTAGTAGCTTTTTTAACCTGAAAGTGGACACTTGTACTCTCTGTGGGGTGATTTGGATACATTTTGGATGGATTTGGAAGATTTAGGCGACTCATTTGGATTGGATTGGACAAATTGCCTATTTATTTGAGATAAATTGTCCACAGTAGAGATAATCATTTTCATCTTGTGCTCTCTATATCCAATGGTTGCAACACTATTGCAGTCAAAATCAGCCCACCTAGAGGCATTTTTGGTGTGAAACGGCCATTTCTTTTTATGTTGAAATAGATTTAGACAACCCCCAAAACCACTCCAAAATGTACTATTATGTAGGCCATAATGCCATTCATTTGAATTAACGCAACTCAAGCTAATTGTGCAAATTGCCCAACATATGCATTTGGCAGTTTCTCTGTGCTGGGAACCCGTACTATACATTTCTAACTTAAAACTTTGGGGTACTCAACATTTCCAAGTTCACTATGCTGGCAACCAGACTAATAGACAAATTAGAACTCACTCTTTTGTTTTTAACTCCTGATAAGACCAAACACACTGTGAGCCAACTTGCTCTTGGGGTGTTTACCTTCCTCCCTATTTGATGCCCATCCCTCATTGTTGGGAGACAAATGTCACCTCCCGCCCTCCCCGCCTTCAACGCTGTCTAGTAGCTGACAGATGTCTCGTATTCATGAATATTCTGTGCACCGCCAGGCCTCGATGCTGCAGACGAAGCTTTGATCTTCATTTCAAAAGAAAGTTGTGTGTGCCACTGCCAGAGACTTTGTGACTTACAGGGCATCCGCTGCTGTAACCTGTTTGTTTGAGTGCGGTAATAGAACCGTGACTCTGCGAGCGGCGGAGTTGACAGTATGAGGCGTGAGGGCCCCTGCTTCAATCAGAATAAGGAGTCAGGACTTACTTGGCTATTATGATCCAATGAATATGACTGGTGGGTTACTTGGAAAAAAAGGGTTTGAGCTCTAAAGGGGTCATTTTTAAAATTAGGATTCTACTCAGGTATAATAACTGTCCTTTTAATATAAGAAACATACAGTTGGATTCTGGAAATTGAGATAAAATGTACATAATGGAACACTGAGCAGCTAAAGACTCATATTGTTCTCAGGAAGTGGTGGAGACCAATACAGAGCTAAAAGGTAAGAAAATATTTAACTTAAAATCAGAAAGTTAGTCATGTCCATTTTATAAACCCTAGTGTAAGGTTCTGCCCAGAGAGGCCAAACAAACAGATTAAATATTAAAAACGTATAAAAAGATCTTCTTAAGGCAAACTCTTTCTAATACATGCTGATTTTGCTGAGTGTTTTCTCGAGTTGCAAACTATAGCTTGGTGGGTTAATGTTGTTGCTATGTCGTTCAATGTGGGATGTTGGCTTCAATATGTATCCAATTATATATTTAAAAATATTTATATTTTCTTTATGCTGTTATGATTTTCTGAATATTTCTTTAAGTTTGTGCCTCAATAAACCCAACCTTTATCAAACCAGCTTGTCATCAAACTATGATGTATATACTTTTGGAGACAGACATATTTTATAATACAACATTAATTCCCTGACATTGTGAATAAGCATCGAGAGTCGTGATGTACTTTATGTGGAAATAATAAAGCACTTTAAATAGATTGCTTTCAACTAAGGCTCTTCCCAGCCAGGTATTCATGAAGGTGAACAGCTTTGTAGAAAACAGAAGCCTCATTCCCATAATGTTATGAGAGTCTGGCTGAAACAAAGAGACGCCACCATCTGCAGTCTGACAGCCCAGTTAAAGAGTTTCGCCTCTTGACCTCGGTGGAAACCCATCGGGCTCTATTCACTTGCTGGCCTTTTCAGCACACATGCTCCTGCATCGCCAGTAATGATATTGGTTTCTCTCAACGCGCCTTTTGAGTGGTGGCCGGGTCTCACGACTCTTTTGTTGCTTGGCCTGGATGGAGAAGTATCTCCTTCCCAGTCTCTAGCCACATGAGCAGCAGGAACAGAGAGCGCAGAGCCCCTGTAGACTCCGGCGTTCTCTTTATAGACTGCTGCAGCTCCACTTCCTCCAGAGACAGTCGCACTGGGCTCTTGCTCTTTCTAGCAGATGATTAATCTTCTTATTATCTGACATCGCAGTTAAAGCAGCACTCCAAACAGTACAGAGCATTTGGGAGTTTGTGAACATGAACATATATTGCTTAACTAAGCCCCAGAGAGTTTAAAGAGCATTGGACTCCATCCACGCACATTTACACAGAAAAAAGATACATGCAACATCTCAGCTTTAAAGGTCACCTACAATGGAAAAGGATTTCTCTACAGTCTTTGTCAAAATGATCTCAGATCAAGGTTTTCTGGATCGTTTAAAAAGCAGGATACCATATCAGGAGCAAGATCTATCTAGACTTGATAAAGTAATTTGGATTTTTATTTGGAAAATATAAACTGGAGTAGAAATAAGATGAATATCGAACCATAACAACAACTGTACATCATTCCATTGCTTTAAAAAATACCCAATTCACCCAAATCATTTGACTGATGCTTGGTTTTCAGTGTTATTATTTTTTTTTAAATTTAAGGATAGTATATGTCATTCTTAAAGTTAGCCATTTTCATTTATTTCAAGCAGTTTTGGGGAAATTGATCTTGTTTTTTTATATGAAATTTTAGGTACAGGCTTTTAATTAGGCCTATGGGATTTTTGTT
This sequence comes from Eleginops maclovinus, assembly GCF_036324505.1. Classification (NCBI taxonomy): domain Eukaryota; kingdom Metazoa; phylum Chordata; class Actinopteri; order Perciformes; family Eleginopidae; genus Eleginops; species Eleginops maclovinus. Next base: position 19,964,376 of record NC_086363.1, on the reverse strand, counting down.
TGTCATTTGGTATCTGTTATGTTTTATTATTAATTTCTGCAAAACCATTAAATCCAAACCAAACCATTAATCACCAGAAAGCTCTGACAATGCGAGAGTGCGGGAGAGTAGAGACCAATGTCCCGTGATTTTCGGAGGATGAGGAATCCTGAGGTATCTGAAAAAGAGCTGACATTTCGAAGAACAGACCCAGGCTTCTTGCAACAGGAGCAGGACCAATCATTTTGTTGCAGAAACGAATTTGACCATGTGTTCGAGTTAAAATGAAGTAATTGTAAAATTAATAAACCACACAAACTGAATTCTAAATAGTTATTTTAAGTCTAACTTATTGCTAATTAAATGATAAGGCTTTTGAAGGACTCTGGAGTGGCCAGGTCAAATAATTACTATTCCTAAGAGCCAGAGACACAGGATTGTATTCCTTCAGTTTGTCAAGGCATTTCATTTGTCGAGTTTAAATTTGGATGTATATATGTATAATATAACACTTGTTCTAAACTTTCATTATTTAAAAATGGTTACTCAATATCATTTAGATCATCAGATGAAATGTAAGTACCACTTTTGAGTAAGTAATATTTCCCATTTGTTAGTTTTGTTCTTATTGTTCTGTATATCGATACATCTGAAGTTTTTAACTTGCCTGACATTCATATTCACTTCTGTAAATTGGCGGGTATCAGCGTCATTTTGTTGGAAAAAGCGGTGGAGACTACAGTATGCTACGCCACTGCAGAGCAGGAACAACAATTGCTTTACTATTCTCTATTCAATTATTACTAATATTAAATGTGTTGCAGGTCCAAACTGCACCACTGAGGTTACCAGAAATACACCCAGACAGTGTGACCAGTCCTCCAGATTGTTCATGTTCTGTGTATAGTTTTTGTTGCACACTATTTCCAGAACATATTAAACAAATTATCCTAATTCAAAGTGGTGGGGACAAAATTGTCCGTTTCCAAAAGTGTTGGGAACATGTCCCCAATGGCCGCAGTATAAATGACGCCTATGGGCGGGATGGAAGGAGAACTGGGCCAAACTGCTGCAGCAGCCATAGGGAGATCAGGAGCCCTTAACAGCCAAAACACATTTATCTATATCGAAGAAGGCTTTTTATAACAGTCGAGCAATTCTCCACAAATATTACGTCAATTATTACACGATGCAATGCTCAAGACCATTTGTTGAAATCCCACCAGCCAAAGAAGGTACTGAAATCCTGCAGCCAGTTGTTTGATGTCATTTCAGAAACACGGTATTAAAGGTTGAGCTGGATCATTATTTGTCGCTGCGCCTGTTGCTGTGGTCCCGCCTAACCCCCATGTTATCATTCCTTTGCAGCACCTGGGAGTTGACCTCCACATGGATGCACCTTTTCTGTGTATACATTCACATAACCCTGATGCTCTCCCTGAGATTTCTTCCAATTTTTCCCCCTTCAATCATGGGTTGATTTTGGAGTTTCTCCTTGTACGGTGTGCTGTACACTATCCCTCTGAAAAAATTGTTTGAATTGTTGATCATTCTGAAAGAGCTAGCAGTCTTTGACTCTTTCTACCCTGACACTGTGCTACATTTAATGGCACAATGCACTACAAACGTCAACCAATGAAATATAGTCAAACTGACAGAAAGGTGCACTGCATAACTTGCTTATTAACATGGCTGACTTACAAACTAAATAGGACATTTTTTTATTAAAAAAACAGCAGTTCTCTACAGGAAATCAAAGTTGTGGTAACTGATAAAGGAACCAAAAGGAATGTTCAAATCTCAAGTATGAAGATGGATTACTGCATATGTTTCTGCCATTCCCTACACATTCATCATCAAAGTTCAAAATAAGATATTTCCACGTTATTTTGATCAACTTACTTTAACAACTTTGATGCGGTGCACTTCAAAGTGTTGAAGGGATGTCGGTCATATGCCCTTCCTAATGGTACATCACCAGCTGAGCACCTTTCCACCTACGTTTGTTCACTTTTTTCAGACTACCACCTCCCTTTTTCCCTCCAAGTCAAATCAATATCACTTCTTAGCACAACCTTGAAACATGCTGTACCGTTTTTTTTGGTAGAAAAAAATACCAAAATATCCCACTGAAACATGAGTACCCTTGACTTTACTGCATTTATTGTAGAGAGAAGTTTAGTTAAAGACATGTCAATACAAAATGTAGCTTTCCCTCACTTTTAATATCTTGAATTGTTAATTGTGATCACAAGCACACCCAGAGCCCCATATGTTTCTACAGTTTAACCTGCAGGCTGTGTGCTGATGCAATGTGTGGCCAATACTCTGCTCAAAAGTGATTTCAAATGCTTCAAGCTGGGAGAAAAAAACAAAACAAATGCAGCGTTACTTTGACAGAGAAGTAAGCAGTCATACGCTGAGTGTGCACTCCCATCAATAAAAATGCACCTAACTCACAAGCATGCACGCGCACACACACTCACAAACACACACACACACACACACACACACACACACACATGCATTCACACTCTAAAGGCACCCAAAACATAAAAAAAATGTCTAGCTAGTCCAATATATTATATCCTTAAAGTCATTTTACTGACATCTGTATGGGAATACAAGTCATTTAGTTAGCAGCCATTTAGTTAGTATAGCATGCAGACTATAAACGGGGAAATAGCTGGGCTTGCTTTGTCCATAATAAACATAATCTATCACATGAACCCTAAAACTTTACAGATTAACACTTATGTTTGTTTAATGCATATAAAAGAGCCCAAACAGTAAGCATGAGCATTTACTGTTTAGCTGTGGGTGTTTGCTGGATTATTTTCTTAAAATGTACTAACTTTAGATCTGCTGCTAGGCAAATAATGTTACCTTTAAATAGAGCTACGATTTCCTCCACTTGTTCAGTCATTATGCAAAGCTAAACCAACCTGCTGCTACCTACGGCTACATTTTTACTGTACAGTCAAAACATTGTTCTGGTGCCCGATTAAACTCCAGAAAGTCCTCTGACATGTCCATTGGCAAAGCATTGCTTGATTGTCATAACACAATTACAATTATTGCAAACCATCCTGTCATCTTGACAGAGAGATTTCATGCAAACCCATGTCCCTCCAGGAAGATTGGGGATAACCAAAGTCATTAAAATGCTCCCTCATGGGACCATGCATGTCTGTGCAAATATGCAAGGCATTCTATCTAAAAGTTGCTGAAAAGTTTAAGTCCAATCAAAAGCAGTTGATTGACAAATATTGTCTACCCTAACAATGTGTGAAGTGTTAGGGATACCTTTTGAAAAGCAGGGTTCACGGTGTTGTTTTGGCCAATCAAAAAGTGGAGTGGTGTTGAGTAAACCCAAGATCTCTTGTCTTTGCAGCTGCAATTTAAAAGCTTCAAACACTGGAATAATTGGGGACTTCAATTCTATTGGTAAATTAAATGTGTTTATCCACTATCTTAGAGCAGGACCTTTGACTAGTGAGTCACGTCCATGAATTCAGATGTTAAACATCATCTAGTCAAGACAAAATGTCATCAGTTAAAGACATCTGCACGTGGGCAGCCCTGTTTTAATTGAGATGCAAATATTCATATGCTGGACCGAGGTGCTGAGTCAAACCAAGCCAGCACATTTGTATTTTAAAGGCATTATAAATAGCTATGGCATTAAGTGTTGGAGCCAAATTCACAAGTGTGATTCTAAATGTACAACAAGTAAATGAATAGACCCCTTAGGCATGGTGACACATACTGTAAGCTGTATGTAGGAGGGTGAGCTCATTTCAATTTAAAGTGTGTGCATTTGCCATTAGGTCTAATTCATTGTACCACGAATAAAGTGCACCCAGTAAACCAACACTACATGTCACATGGCCGCAGTCCCCTACAAGGAAACCAATGTATTGGTTAGTTTTAGTATTTCAACTTTATATAAGTCCACCAATAGTTATATATTCAGAGGATGTCGGCCCTGAAAACATGATGAAATTGTTCCCGGAGCAAAGTGCAAAAAAAATAACAAGCTCTTTGACATAATCCTCAAAAATGAAGCTTACATAATTAGGCTTGGCAGCGCCCCAGCCATCAAAGCGAAGGATGGTGCTGACTAATTGAGCAGACAGATTAGCGGTGGTCTGACACGGCCTAAGAGTACTACAAGAGGAAGGAAGTAATACTGGTTGGAGGACAGCTGCCTGGCACAGATCTTTGAAGGAAAACTCAATTTTCACATATTACTGTACATAATACATCATCAAGTATTAATGTGTCATGTTCCAGGAGATATTTTCCAGTGTAATATCTTACTTGTTTCCTTTTACAGGTTACTTATTTGAAACGTTGTGGGTGTAAGGAAGCTCTTCACACAAACTTCTTCCACTTACCGATTAGTAAGATCACAAGTAATTCTGTGCGGTTCATGCCATTTCAGACTGATTACAAGTGTAGCAAAGAGAAGAAAAGAGAGATGTACCAACTGGCATGTACATACTGTATGTAGCCTACTAAATGTTTCACCCCCTACCAAATTCAAACCAGAAACCTAACTAATCAGAGGGGCTGGTGATCTACACCCCTCCCACTGTTTCCTGAGAGGGCGTGGCTAGATTCCACTGTAGACCCGCCCATTGTGTTGATTGCTAGATTTTATCATGAGATGGTGCTTCCTTCACAAACACAAATAAACAGTTAACTTGGGTTAGGCCTTGGTTTCCTGGACTAACATATATAAATATTTGCCTGTCCTAACTGCAAAAGTTAAAAAAAACACCCATTCAACTAAGAAAAGATAACATTACATGTTGTTACCCTTGTTCCATAAGCACAAGCACAGGCGGAGCCCTCTGCCAGCCTCTTTTGGTACTCTTCTCCACTTATACGCATGCAACCCACACTGACCTGTCTGACTCAAAACGTACTTCTTAAAAACCAAGGCGAAGGAGGGGGCCTCAGCCAACCCAGCTATGAGAATGACAGAAGAGTGCTCTTTCCACACCCTGTCTGACAGAGGGGGGATCAGATGTAACAGCAGAGATGTGTAGAACAGCTTTCTTAGCCATGGCTCTTGTGCAAATGTGTCCATCCTCAAGGATGGATTGTCCTGCAATGCAAGCAAGACCATGTCGAAGGCCAGGCAACACGTACCACTCTCTCCAGGCAGGTTCCGCCACCGCTCTGTCAAAGATTAAGTTGCAGAACAGCTGGGATCTGATAAGTTGCTGATCCTTGGAGACTTTAACATCTCATGCCAATTTTTGAATCTTATTGAGTCTTTTAAGCTAACATGTTTTGTGACTGTATCTACCCTCTCAAAAGGTCATACTCTGGGTCTCATTTCAACACATGGTATAAATAGTAGAAGTGGAGTGTGCCTGTATCTCAAAAAATTAAAGCCTTTACCACAAGGACTAGGTTTTTGGGGGTTGTCTACTTCTGCAAGTAGGCTGTTAAATAATTTTAATAATAGAGTTATTCTAGCTGAACATTGCTCTGTTCATGAAAATGTGGTCGCCTCCCGAATGCCCTGGATAAATTCAGATGTCATTGTCATTGATCCTTCCTCGAGTCAGGTATTAAAGCCACCCGTGAAAAATGTGAAGAACTCCATTCCTTCTTCACACAGAAGATGTCTAATAAATGAAGTCTCATACCTCGCCCAGATTAGCCCATTGAGTTTGAAAAGCACTGTACAGTTTCCCTCTGCCTATTTAATCCTATAACTCCATCTATACTTTATGATATGGTAATGTGAATGAAACCCCAGACTTGTCTGTAATATTTGATTCCTGTAAAATGATTAAAGGACGTTTTAAACACAGTGAATCACTCTTTTCTGCAAATCGTCAGGCTCTGTTTTTGACATAGCATAGAAATGGCTCTTTTTAGGGTATTTAATGACTTATTGTTACCAGCAGATGCTACTCGTTCTTGTTTTACTTGATTTAAGCACATCATTATACCTGGAGGACTCGGTGGATATTGTTAGCACAGCTTTAGACCAACTTCGGTCCTATCTAGGAAACAGTATTTCTGTTTTAGGATGGCCAATGCAAGATCAGCCGCATCAGGTGTTCACTGTGGAGTGCTTCAATGATCGGTGCTTGGTTCAGTTTGCTTCTCCAAATTCATGCTACCTCTTGGCCACCTCACTTGTATACATAGTATCAATTTATATTTGTAGGCAGATGATATCAAGATCTATCTTAGGAGTTTATGTCTTGTTACTCCCTGTGTTTTTTAAAGTGTTAATTTGCTGTTTTATAGTTCATCATATTGTCGGTGTATGAAATCTTTTCTGTTTTTAACTAAAAGCACTTTGTAACTTGCTATGGAAGATGCTATGTTAATTAAACATCAGTTGCTTTTCTGTTTACTGGTTGAAGAAAAGAAAGTGATTGAACCGAAAGTACTGGCATTAAGGACAGTACAGTAAATATTGATTAAATCATGTTTTTTGTTGTATGCATTAACAATTAGAGGGAATAATGGCGAAGCAGTGGAAGTTCAGAGTCACTGTGGACAATGATAACTATAGAAGAAATGATCTAGATTCAAGTATCCAACAAACTTTGACAAAGATCCACATTTCCCCAGCATTTGGAAAAGAAGTGCATGGTCCATGACTTCATCAAAGATTTCACAAACATGCCAGTAGAATCAAGTTTATGCCTTCTTCAATGCAGGAAGTTCCCAGCACACCATGGTCATCTGGAGCACCAGTAAGCAGCCCTACAACTTCCAGTGTGTCCTCATTATCCTAATCAGTGTTTGGTAACAGCATTTCATTAAACATAGAGCTGAAAGGACTTGCTTGGTCATCTGAAATTCCAATTCCTCACTTTCAACATAGCGGAAAAGCTTAAACTTGGAAGCTTCAGAGAAACTGGCACTTGACTGTAGATTACACCTGGGTTTAGGTCTGACATTTTAGAGAAGCTAGCAGTGGAAATGTTCCAGTATATCTAAAACACGGTAGCAGGGGCATTCATCAGCAATAAACCATCTGATGTTGTTATATGACTAAACAATTAGCCTTAGATACAGTAAAAGGGCCAATAACGTGACAATGATGACAGACTCCGGCTATCCATAAGTGACTGAACGCTTTGAAATAATACATTTAGTGTTGAATGCCTCCCAGCCAAATATTCAAAGAAACCCAAAATGGCTGCAGTCAACAATTGTCCTTCACACTGCTTGCGACAGATAAAAGCTAGAATGAATATGAAATCTCGAACATTTGGAACTATACTGTTGAATAATGTCAGACAAAGAAAAGGTGCACCTTGTGTAAGAGAGACCTTGTCGAAAACATTTTACAAAAGAAGAAAAGAGGTGGTACAGGGAAACCCAGCTGGCAGACTCTATAGAACTTATTAAGCCTAATTTTGCCCCAAGAACAGCCTGGATGATTTGCAATGTGCAAGACACATTTCTAAGGAAATATGATGTCTTAATGAGACAAAAGTGGCTCGCTGGTTAGAGAATCAGAATGGTGACTAGAAAGGTGCCAGTTCAATGCTGAGGTGGGAAAAGTGAAAGAACAGCACCTGCCTCAAGCAAGACACCTAATCATAAGTGCCAATCAGATCAGATCGTGGTTTTACAAGCAGCTTCAGGTGTGAGCTGTGAAGAGGAGAGCAATGCTGGATGAGTAGGCATTAAAAATTATAGTCAAATTTTGCAATAATCTTTTCTAAAAGAGGGCAGTCTGTTTGCAGTATGTCTAATCAAGTCAGTGTGTTTCCACAGGTTGTAAATGTTCCACAATTTCTACTCACCCATCAACACCTCAACAGTCAAATGTACTACCGACTCAGAGTTCTATAACAGACCTTGCAGTTTTATATGTCATCAGAAGTTGTGTGGTGTTCAATGTCAGGTTGTTTGCTCAACACCACACTGGCATTTTCTAGGACTCACCTCAAGGCTGACCATAGTTGTGTCAACCATGAACTTAAAGGTGGTTTTAGTGGATTGGGTTTGAGTGCAGTCATGGGTTTATAAAGCACACAGTTATGGACTCAGCTGACAGCATTGTCAAGAAACAGTGCTGTCTATTTGGGAGGAAAAGAGTGTGGGGGGCAGTTTAACAATTCGTGGGCGGTCAACTGTGGATTACATGCAGCGTTCTATCATTTCAGACCATTAACCTGCAGTCACAGTCACTATTTATTACAACACATATATTTTCTTAAAATACTCACAGTGGGGTTAATGGATTTTTCAAGAAGAGATCATGAGCTCTTATGCTTATATTGCTAGTTATAATAATTATACATGTCTATTGCTAGTAACAATAATGATTCACAAGCAGCAGTTCTGTATGTACAGTAGGACTTTGAATGATGGGCCATAAAGGATGCTGTTGCAGTAGGGGATTTGATTCTGCAAGCGATCAGAGGAGGATAGTGATAAATGGAGACAAGGTATATATTGGAGGTGGAAAAATCATCTTTGGTGATCTTATTGACAACGTTGCAAAAGAGAGGTCATATTCATCCAAGCTAAGTTCAAAGAAGTTGTCTCGCGTCCATGATTGAATTTCATTGGGATTGTTTATCTAAGGAGAGTGAGGTGTATTGGTGATGAATTTTGGGGAAATGTAGATTTGGATGTCATAAGCATAGCATTTAGGTGGAGGCCCCCGCAGTGCATTGTGTTACCTAGATGGAGTGAGTATTACATCAACAGAACAGGACCAAGCACAGAACCCTGGGGGACGCCTTGGGACAGGGGATGGCAGTTGTTGATGAACTGTTAAACAGAATCTTTTTGTTGGCCCTATAACTTTAAATCAAACAAGCAAAGAAAGTGCTCACTGCATCATCAACGACTAATGTGATGATTAGGTATATTCATGATCACCAGAAGATGTACCATATGGATTTCAACACTATTACCTTACCGTTTGCAATATCAACAGGCTAAATGTCTAATGATATCTTTTGTAATATAGACTAATGTCAAATCCTGGTACTGTGTCTTATAAGTTCACTATTATTTCTCCTGACCAGTTTCCTAAATCAGTAATCACCCTTTCTCTCTTGTATATTTAGTGTGCAGCCTCCTTTGTCTGTGGCAGTTTGTCTGTTAGTAATGGCAAAGAGTTTATAACCTTGCTTTGTGTTTCTACCGATTTGGTGTTTCTTGTTTAATCGTTTAGCTTTTCGACACTTGCCTGTGAACATCTTTGCCTTTGCACTGATATGTTTTCAGTTTGCCATCAAGATATTTGGTCACATCCTTACTTCGAAGAATTTATTTTTGAACAATGATAACATTGGCTTTCTCCCAATGCCAGCTCATTGTGGTACTGTTGGGGAAAAAAGTGATATGGTTCATATGGTGTTCAATCTAACTGATGTATCATAGGCAGTAAGAAATAAACATTTCAGCCTCCAGGGGCTGGTAGTGCCGCTGTAACCATTTAGTCTTGTTATTCTTCTGCAAATACTGTCCCTCACTTAAAAATAGTCTTGCCCTCCTTTTCTTAATCGACTCATGAACAGCAAGATGCAACATCCTAAAGTACATTAACTCTGTAAAGGTAGGAATTATTTTAGTGTTGCGCTTTTGAAGATGGGTACTTTACATATCATAAACAGGTTTGGTTGTTTAAGCATATTCCTTATTTTCTACCAATGCATTTCCCCCATAAAATAAAACGTCTGTACAGCAAACAATCCAAAGTTTCCCTAGGAACCAGAAAAATATTTTATTCAGCGAGTTCACGTAGCTGCACAGGATACATCCAGTCTCTAAAACAATTTTAAAGGTGCAAATTCTGAACCAGGACTGCATGAATAATAGACGATATGGTAATATGATGCTAGAAAACGAGGGGTTATCTTGTTTTATCCACACTGTTGAAGTGCCTCTGTTACTGCTGCTGGCTGTTTGTGCTCTGCCAGAGGGCCCGCCTTTGAAGCTCTTAATGAAGATCTTCCACTGACAGGAGGAGTGAAGGAGTGACATCTGCTGCACGGCAAACATGACCACAGTCACAGAGGTGTTAAAAGATATACATTATGCAACGTGTGTGTCGGTTAGGAGCTCATGAAAATCACCAGTCTCTGTCTCCTGTTCCCACTCATTAATCTAATGAATAGAAAAGCAACTTCAATCGATGGTGTGGTTTGTTTGGGAAAAGAAGAGACACACTGAGACACTGCAAATACGTTGACTTTAATTAAATGTTTTAGGTCAACAAATTTCACATAACTGTTTAAATAGGTTCAACTAACCTAATACAGTCATGCGAAATTTGTTGACAAAAACATTTAATTGAAGTCGACGTTTCAGTTTTTTCAACCCTTAGACCTGATTGACAGCAGCACAGGCATATAATGATGATGAGCTCCTAATAAAGATGTCCACAGCAGGTAGAGTGTGTGAAATGTAGTGCAGCGGTCTCTGCACGCAGAGTTACTAATGTTGAAACAACTGCAGGATTTATGATCTCTGTTTCTTGATCAATAATTTGTCATGTATGCCCATACTGTACGAGTTGGTGAGTCTAAAAATCACATTGGTCACGATCTGTGCATTTTCCATTTTCACCATCTATTATTAACTGTTCCTCTGAATTGAATTTTCTAGTCCTGATTTACAGGCAGACAGTGTGAAAATAAATATCTGCAGCGATAAATATATTAAGCATTCTCGTTTTTCTTCCCCTTCTCTCAGCGAGATGCTGCCATAGTGGTTTCAGTACAATACACCAAGGTACTGAAAGGTAGATCAACCTACTTAGGAGGCCACATCACGCTTTGAATCATTTATAGATGAGCTGTTTGTCTCAGCACACGGAATATACTGATACAGTATTCTAGGAAACTGCGGAGAAAAAGAAAAATATCTGCAAAAGAAAAAAATGGCCCTTTTACACTGTTGGAATATCTTAACACCTCAAAGTAAAAAAGGAGAGTGAAAAAGACCTTTTCTCTGGCGGCGGTCAAAAATATCACTTATGATTTGACAAATCAAATCAGAAAAATTTGACCTACGCTTTGTAAGTCGTAGAAAAACACTCAAATCATTAGTTCTTTATCCACGTACCTTTCCTATCCTGTATATACTGTATATTAAGAGACCACTTCAGCATTATCATCTTGTTTTATTATTTATAGGTACTGTATGTGTTTGAGTTAAATGATTTTCTTTCTTTTGTTATTGTATTCTATAAACTACTGACAACATTTCTCCGTGTTGTAATTCAACAGACACGGGAAGGGCTGCCATACATGTAGAGAAAAAGATTTAAGAACAAATTGGAATGGTCTCTTATTTTTTTCCACAGATCTACAGTGGGGCAAAAAAGTATTTAGTCAGCCACCAATTGTGCAAGTTCTCCCATTTAAAAAGATGAGAGAGGCCTGTAATTTTTATCATAGGTACACTTCAACTATGAGAGACAGAATGAGAAAAAAAATCCAGGAAATCACATTGTAGGATTTTTAATGAATTTATTTTCAAATGATTGTGGAAAATAAGTATTTGGTCAATAACAAAAGTTCATCTCAATACTTTGTTATATACCCTTTGTTGGCAATGACAGAGGTCAAACGTTTTCTGTAAGTCTTCACAAGGTTTTGACACACTGTTGCTGGTATTTTGGCCCATTCCTCCATGCAGATCTCCTCTAAAGCAGTGATGTTTTGGGGCTGTCGCTGGGCAACACGGACTTTCAACTCCCTCCAAAGATTTTCTATGGGGTTGAGATCTGGAGACTGGCTAGGCCACTCCAGGACCTTGAAATGCTTCTTACGAAGCCACTCCTTCGTTGCCCTGGCGGTGTGTTTGGGATCATTGTCATGCTGAAAGACCCAGCCACGCTTCATCTTCAGTGCCCTTGCTGATGGAAGGAGGTTTTCACTCAAAATCTCACGATACATGGCCCCATTCATTCTTTCCTTTACACGGATCAGTCGTCCTGGTCCCTTTGCAGAAAAACAGCCCCAAAGCATGATGTTTCCACCCCCATGCTTCACAGTAGGTACGGTGTTCTTTGGATGCAACTCTGCATTCTTTCTCCTCCAAACACGACGAGTTGAGTTTTTACCAAAAAGTTCTATTTTGGTTTCATCTGACCATATGACATTCTCCCAATCCTCTTCTGGATCATCCAAATGCCCTCTAGCAAACTTCAGACGGGCCTGGACATGTACTGGCTTAAGCAGGGGGACACGTCTGGAACTGCAGGATTTAAGTCCCTGGCGGCGTAGTGTGTTACTGATGGTAGCCTCTGTTACTTTGGTCCCAGCTCTCTGCAGGTCATTCATTAGGTCCCCCCGTGTGGTTCTGGCATTTTTGCTCACCGTTCTTGTGATCATTTTGACCCCACGGGGTGAGATCTTGCGTGGAGCCCCAGATCGAGGGAGATTAGCAGTGGTCTTGTATGTCTTCCATTTTCTAATAATTGCTCCCACAGTTGATTTCTTCACACCAAGCTGCTTACCTATTGCAGATTCAGTTTTCCCAGCCTGGTGCAGGTCTACAATTTTGTCTCTGGTCTCCTTTGACAGCTCTTTGGTCTTGGCCATAGTGGAGTTTGGAGTATGACTGTTTGAGGTTGTGGACAGGTGTCTTTTATACTGATAACGAGTTCAAAAAGGTGCCATTAATACAGGTAACGAGTGGAGGACAGAGGAGCCTCTTAAAGAAGAAGTTACAGGTCTGTGAGAGCCAGAAATCTTGCTTGTTTGTAGGTGACCAAATACTTATTTTACCGAGGAATTTACCAATTAATTCTTTAAAAATCCTACAATGTGATTTCCTGGATTTTCTTTTCTCATTCTGTCTCTCATAGTTGAGGTATACCTATGATGAAAATTACAGGCCTCTCTCATCTTTTTAAATGGGAGAACTTTCACAATTGGTGGCTGACTAAATACTTTTTTGCCCCACTGTATATATATATATATATATATATATATATATAGCATAATAATATAATATCAATTGGTCCTAAAATACGATCTGATTTTCATGTACAGTAAGGCATGATTATAGAAGAACACAATGTGCTTAAGCTGATAAAACACACATGTATAACAAATAAATGAAAAGCCCAGTTTAACAAGCATTTCATTTTGTGTATGAAGTCATTTATATTTAAAGTTTTTATGCTCTGAACCTTTTTTTTTATTGTTTTAAAGCTCAGCTCCTTAGATTTAAACAAAGATTATTGTATTAAATATGTTTCTTAGATAACGTTTCATTTCATTTCTTTCCTCAGCATTGTGAAACACCTTGAGATGACGTTGTTTTTAAAGCGTGCTATAGAGATAAAATGTATTATTATTGTATGGGTTGTAAAGAGCTAAAAAAAAAAGTGTTACCCAAATTCATAAGAAAACGGACAATTAATGTGACACACACTCTAAGAGAAAATGTATTTGATTACAGCTCTCCTAACAGCAGAGGTTGATAAATGCTGAATCTTTTAAAAACACGTCCCTCTCCTGTCCTTATATACACTGTACTAAAAAACGACATGCAGATGAAAATGTACTTTATCTTATTAAGGTTGTCCACATCATTTCCATTTAACATCCCTCGGACATTACTTCATCAGGAATCTGAAACCACGGCTTAAACTGCGTGAGTCATGAATAGAGTGATTCTGAGGATTTCATGGCCGCCATGCTGCAGCTCATTCTGAGAGCAGGGGTCATGGAGAGGTCAGACGCATTCCCTTTCCCTGTTGAGCCCAACATCTGTGCACTAGAGACACTTTAATGATTGTAAGATGGAGCAAAAAATGAGTCTATGTACCTACGTTTCAATTGTTTTTATTTCTTGAACGATAAAACAGAGAAGCGTTTTATCAAACATTTTAATTTCGCTTTTCTGTTTACTTTTTCAAGAAAGAAAAATAATTTAAATGAAGGTACACGGACTAAAATCTAAAAGTTTCCCTGTTTTTACATTTTGTAAAGTTTAATTTAACTTCATTCGCTACGACAACCACTTAGATGATGTGGTCATCCAAAAGCCGGGTGCGGGGTTGTCATTGGAGCGGGAGGTAAAGACAGGAGCCGGCTCTTATCCTGCACTCCTCTGCAGTCTGCTCTACCAGAGAGGCTTAATAATATCCCAGAGGCACAGATGAAACACTTTCTCCACAGTGGCTGTTTACTGAGCAGCGTGTTTGAAGTTCAGCTCAAGATGTCTTCATTTCTGTACCAGAGGAATGTTCCAAGGGAAAAATTGTAATTCAGATACGGAGCAAGGGGAGAAAAAAAGGGAAGAGATGGGATAGGAGCACACCGATAGAATCCATTGCTTTCTGCTTCTGTGCAACATACAGTATAATTCAACACAGGAAAATGCATGTTCTCGTGTGTCACTTTCATATTTTTATGCTGTTATCTTAAAAAATCGACCAAACCACATTAAACAGGGAGTTTAGAAACCCCTTCAAATTAAGAAATGCCTGCTGTTGGCACCAGCAGGACCATTATTTATTCATATCACTCAGCCTGCTCCTGCAGAACTGCACTGCAAAAATCCAGGATGTTGGGCTCTAAATGTCCAGTCTGTTTTTCTAGCTATCTCTCTAGATGTCTGCTGTCGATGCAAAAACAACACCAAAGATTATCCAACTGTCTGCACAGAGATAGGATAACGAAAAGAGAAACACGTCTGCTTATCTCCCAATTATGTCCTCAAAAGCACATCAAATAGAACGGCCCAACATCGGGAAGCAATGATTTTCTGAAGGTGACTAAAAAATGTAGTTACCAGATGATACATTTAAAAAAGGAAGAATTAAAGAACATTTAAAACTCAACGTCCACCCATAAGAGACACAAGTATTTCAAATACACAAGTGAACTCCAAGTGAACTCAATGTTTCCATGGGATCTGCCAAATGTCCCCTCTCTGTAACTCCAGCATCAAATGAAATCCCACTGTATGAACAGACGAACTGACGCAGCAGCGCACTGCAGATCAGAACCAACATGTGGCGCAGCATCAGTTGAGATCTGACAGAATAAATTGATCAATCTGTGTCTTTGGTTTTGTTCTGCCCTGTAGCTTGTCGTCAATTAGCCACTGTTTTTTGTTCATCTCCATTTCCATATTCATTTGATATGTCAGTTCAGCTGGCATTAACGCAGCAAGATCTGCCTGTTGATGGCTCAGCATATAAAGTAAAGATGGACTCATGATATGTCAAACAATTCTGACCCTCACACAGGCATGCCTCTACAAAGCCAGCTGGCCAGCCCCCTGCTGACGTCGTGGAACTGTTTTTAACTCGTTGGTGTTGTTGGACTCATTGCTCGCCCACAGGTCCACCGGCCCTCTGGGAAAACTCCCACTATAGCCAGATGGCGAGCTTGCCACAGGGCCTGACTAATTACAATATCTACTGTGCAGGATAGTTTAAAAGGACATTGATATGGCGTAGTTATGTGCTGGATCATGAGATGTTTGATATAGCAACACACAGGACACAGACGGAATATGCTTCCAAAATGAGCAATGGTGAGTTTTTAATCCAACATAAGTCCCTTACTGATTTAAACTGCGGGTTCATTGATGTCTGGATGTGAGAACCAGCATGCCTAACTCCCTGGGTCCAGCACCATAACTGCTGTTGTTAAAGTCTCAAATTCCTGTTTAATAGTTACAGATGTACACGCACAACATCAAACTGGTGGAGGGCTCTGCCCCTGACTGACATGTCCAACACCTTTGATAGAGAGGATCATGTCCAGCTGCTGCAACATCTGGCCAACTGTTCCCTAGGCCTTTAATAGCCTGCGTACAAAACTAGAAGAGTTGAAGGACGCAGAAAGCGTAATGGCAAAGGCTACATCTGGGGTCCCCAAAGGAGGCGTGTTCTCCCCATACCTCTTCCTTCTACATATGTCCACTCAAAATACAACACATTGGACAATGGGTATGCTGATGATATTGGACTGTTTAGTTTTATCCCATACTCATAGTGGTTCTTTGAAGGTCTCCTATTATACTATATTTCAACAATATATTGTAGGTCTCATATCTATATGAAACATGTCTGAAGTGTTTTGCTCAAAATACCAAACAGATCCCCCATTGTAGCATGCCTCATCCCCCTCTATTTCAGCCCTGTTCCTGAAGTGCTGATTCTGTGACTGTAGCTTTAAATGAACTAGCTGCTGCTGGCCACGCCCCTTTGCAGCTGCGGCTGGCCACGCCCCTTTGGAGCGTCATGATCTCTCCTCTGAAGAGAGTTTTCTACCGGGAGAAACTCAGCTAAACACTGCCGTGATTAAACCGCATGTTATGTTCCAAACCACATCCAGCATTATTTCTGAAACAGTATGGAGCTCAAACGTTTCTCTCTCGGTTTACCACAAGGACAGGACCTTTATATTACACACAGTCTCTCCAGAACAGCGTTAGCTCTGATTGTTAGCGGTTCTTGCTAATGTAAACACAGACCATATTACTTCCAGAACCGAGGGGATTCAGCTCGCGTGTCACGTGTGTGGGCGGGATGTTACCAGGAGTTCAATGTAAAGCCAGCCCACATTCCTTTTATTGCTTCATAAGGACAGCAAATCTGGATCGGCTCATTTGTACCCCCGTTTTTAGAGATGTGGGTAAGAGGAAAAGAGAGAGGGTTGTATTTTCTGACACTTTGTGAGTCTCCTTACACACGGCACACATATTTATGTATAAAATACAGCAAAAAGTGCATTTTGCATAATACAGGACCTTTAATGGTTATTTAGGCTGTGATACAGGATAACTGCCAATGGAGAAACGTTTGTTGAACTGAGAATATGCTTCTCCAGAAACCCACCCCAAACCGCTCCTCTGTTTCTCAGTGACACCACTAAGTACACAGTGTCACCAGCACTCTAACATCAGTGAGGACACTTAAACAAGAAGTGAGTAGAAACCTGCTCCACTGGCTTTCTTGCAAGGCCCTCAACACACTCTGCACTGTTGTGGTCACGAAACAGGTATTTTGTCCTTCCAGTAGGGTGCAATACACGTCAAACAAGTTTCTCACAACCGTACGTGTTCATAGTGAAGTCCAACAGGTTGCACATCGGGTCCAAGTCAAGTCAAACTAGTCCCATGACAAGTGTTTTCCCTCAACATAGTGTTTGGTGTTGGGCTAACAAATCATTTTGTTTCCTTGCACAATAATTATATTGTATTTGATGACAACCTTTTTATTTTTTACAGGGTAAGCGTTTTTCAGTATATTTCGAGAAAAGCAAATCATTTTCAAATGTATTAAATACATAAATACTTAAAATAGTACATATAATTTAGTCATTAGATGCATGACTAGGGCCCAGTTTAAGTCATGTGACTGAACTTTTTTTCTATAAATAATGATTCAAACAAAAGCTGACTGTAGTGTAGACCGCAGATGATATAGATCAAATGTGACATTATCTTTGGAGATAAAGGTTGCAAAAACAATTATATTTCTACAAACGATCTGTGTTTTTTCACTTTAAAAACTATCCAAAGGTTCCAAGGTTTTATTGGTCATATGCACAGCATATACAACGTATATGTTGGCAAGGAAAATCTTATATCCCATGCTCCTCCAACAACTCAACATACATGGTGCGAATAAGATAAATAAAATAGTGCAAAAAGAGAGAAGAATATTTACAATAACAACAATAAAAATGTAAAGATGTGAAATATATACATATGTGGAATACATTGAAAGTATTTAAATACTTTACAGTGTTGAATGAGGAGGTATGGACAGATGCATATATTACGTATAGCAGATGTATATGGCAGATATGTATAATATATAGATATGTGTACTATAAACAGATATGTATGGCAGATGTGTATAATATATATATATATATATATATATATATATATATGTATGTATGTACTATAAACAGATGTGAGTAGACATTCACAGAGCTCAGGAGTTCAGCAGTCTTATAGCCTGTGGTATAAAACTGTCCCTGAGTCTGGTTGTCTTGGTACGGATGCTGCAGTACCGTCTGCCAGACGGCAGCAGACAGAACAGATTGTTGCTGGGGTGATGGGGGTCCTTTAATATCCTACCTGCCTTCTTCCTACACCGCTGGGTGTAGAGGTCCTCCATGGATGGCAGGATGCCATACCAGGCGGTGATGCAGCCAGTCAGGATACTCTCGATGGTGCACCTGTAGAAGTTGCAGAGTATCCTGGAGTCCATGTTGAACTTCCGCAGCCTGCGGAGGAAGAAGAGCCGCTGTCGAGCCGTCTTGGATATGACCCTGGTGTGATGTGTCCATGTCAGGTCCTCACTGATGTTTACCCCGAGGAACCTGAAGCTGCTGACTCTCTCCACAGGAGTCCCGTCGATGGTGATGGGTGTGTGTGCCTCTCTCTGCCTCTTCCTGTAGTCCACAATCAGCTCCTTTGTTTTGCTGACGTTGAGATGGAGGTTGTTGTCATGGCACCAAGATGTCAGGGCTCTGACCTCCTCTCTGTACGCCGTCTCTTCGCCGTCTGTGATCAGGCCGACGACGGTCGTGTCGTCAGCAAACTTAATGATGGTTGGAGCTGTGTGTGGCAACAGGGAGTAGAGGAGAGGGCTGAGCACACAACCCTGAGGGGCTCCGGTGTTGAGGATCAAGGTGGAGGATGTGATGTTCCCCATCCTCACTGCCTGGGATCTGCCCGTCAGGAAGCTCAGGATCCAGTCACAGAGGGCGCTGTTGAGCCCGAGGTCCCTGAGCTTAATGATGAGCTTGGAGGGCACAATGGTGTTGAATGCTGAACTGTAGTCAATGAACAGCATTCTCACATAAGTGTTCCTCTGGTCCAGGTGGGAGAGGGTAGTGTGGAGGGTGAGGGAGATGGCATCATCCGTGGACCTGTTTGCCCTGTAGGCAAACTGCAGGGGGTCCAGTGAGTCAGGGAGGGAGGAGGTGATAAAAGTTTTGACTAACCGCTCTAAGCACCTCATGATGATGGAAGTGAGTGCAACTGGGCGGTAGTCATTGAGGCAGATGGGTTTTGTCTTTTTGGGGACAGGGACAATGATGGACTCTTTAAAACATGTGGGGACTACAGACTGGAGCAGTGACCTATTGAAAATGTCTGTGAACACATCTGCCAGCTGAACTGCACACACCTTGAGAGCGCGGCCAGGGATGCCATCAGGTCCAGGAGCCCTGTGTGTGTTGATCCTTTTCAGAGATCTACACACATCTGCTCTGGTTAAAACCAGTGAGCATGGATCCTGGGCCTTCTGGGCCTCCAGAGCCGGGGGCCACTCAAAGCGTGCATAAAATGTATTCAGTTCATCTGGGAGAGATGCAGACACTTCCTCAGCACCACTCGTTGTCCTTTTGTAGTCTGTTATTGTTTTTAGTCCAGACCACATGCTTCTGGCGTTGGAGCCCTTGTAGTTAGACTCCACCTTGTCCCTGTATTGTCTTTTCGCACTGCTAATAGCTCTCCGGAGTGCATACCTGGAATTCCTTTACTCATCCAAATCACCGCCGCTGTACGCGCTGGCCCGTGCTTTAAGTTTAGCTCGGACGTCGCCGTTTATCCAGGGCTTCTCAAGCTACTTATACCTTAAACACAAAGAACTCTTTTTATTTTTTTTATTTGGCGAACTTACCCGTTAACTACTTCAATACCAAAATAAAGTATTACATTCCCCTTCAAATATCTGCGTCTGATTTGGGTCGCTTCTCCAGCTCTCTTAACTGCTTTTCAGGACTGCTCCAGCAAAACCCGTTTCTGCGCTCAAATAAGCTCTAATTAAGATGGCCATCAAAGCAGAAAAGCGTGGAGTACTCGCTATCTCTGGAGGTACTGAGTGTGATCAGCATTGTGTTGCAGAGAAAGATGTGACGCTGCGTGTGCCTTGTTAGCCATGTGAGGCTAACAAGAAAGTGTGGCTTCAGAAAGCACGCTGAAAGGCCCTGGTTTTTAGAGAGGGGATGAGACGGAGGTCATTGCCAAGAGTGGCCTCTGTAGTGCTGCTCATCCTGGCAGCCGCTCTGACAGCAGCGCTGATTAAAGACAAGAACAAAGGCTGGATACAGGACGGGCTGAGAGAAGCAGTCAAACTGTCAGTGTGGTCGTAAAATATCCACTGTAGAGTAAAGGACACCGCTCACTGACTGACAGCTCTCTGCGTCTTCCCGGGGCTGAAGGAGGGCGGCAGCCTCCCTGCTTTGGTGTCAATGTTGACACACTGAATAATCGTTTGTTTTTAACTCAGGGCCAACAAGCTCCTCATTGCAGCTGCTCAAACCAGTGGTGTAAAGTAACTAAGTACATTTATAAAAAGTATTGTATTTAAGTTCAATTTTGAGGGACTTATATTTGAGTATTTCCATTTAATGCTACTTGCCTGAAACAAAGCGAGGGCCTTCTCTCTCATTCTGAGTGTGATTCTCTCTGATCTGGGGAGACGGAGGTCAGGATGGAGGGATAACATCACTCTGCATGCTGCTGTTACAGAGTCTTTGATATACAAGTGTGGCACGCCGAAATTAAAAGATAAAATCACAGTTGATGAAATAATAATGGCGCTGAGACATTTGCTCAATGCTTTATAACTCCTTTCATATTGTCATTATCTCGATGTTCATCACTCATCGCTAATCTTTTTACTAAACATCAACACACTGTTTTTATATACTCGGTAATTCTCTTTTTCTTCATATTTGTGTAATCTTGAAAAAAAGATGAATAGAATATAAGCATAGAGATTTGTCCAACCTATGACACACACACCTGTTGTAAATGATGTCAATGCATAGTATGTTTTTCATTAAGTTAGGTTTATTGTTGTGATTTTTTGTTATTATTCTTAAATCCTTAGCAAAATGCACCATGAGTTTGTGCTTATTAATAATCAAATCAATTTTACCCTGCTTCATGTTGTTTCTAAATACAACCGTGATTTCTGAAAGTAAAATGACATGATAAATTTCACATGAGGCCGAAGTCCTACAAAAGCCTCATCACAAGATAAAGAAGATTGTAGGGCGCCTACAGTATACATGATGTTTGATCAAACCCGTCAGCAACGTTTCTAATGCATGAACTACTTACATTTTCTAATGTAAGGCCCATGAATAGGTTAAACCTAATCTTTTTTTATTCAGTATTATTGTTTCAACTAACCTAATACAATCTGTTGACATAATACATTTAATTAAAATCAACATTTCAGTTTTTGCAGTGCATGCTGCAAAAAAAGAGAACACTTTAATGATCAATAATAGCCTACTAACAAAAAGTCTACTAAAAGTGTTTAGCTTTTTTAAGCCTGCCATAATCTTGTGTCATTTTCCCCATGTTTTACTGTATTTTTTAGTGTTGTTGTTGAATGTATGTCCTTAGGGTTTGGGTTAGTTTGCTTTTAAGAAAGTAACAGTCAGAGCAGCTGCTATCTTAGCTGTGCTTTCAAGTATATCACAGTTTGGTTTAATACTTTTAAATCTGTATGGTTGTCCATATCCACAATCAATCAATCAATCTTAATTTGAATATACAAATTCACAGTAGGTGGAGAGCGACAACTACATTTTCTCTCATAAGAAAACTACACTAAAGCATAGTGTGTATAAAGAAGTACTTGCATTATTAGAAAATATAGTCAATGCCAATTCATCTAAATACACTCGAATGAAGCCATAAGGAATATGTATGAAGATGTTCTATATTAAGTTTAGTGTAGTTATTGAGTAATATGATGTGAAATACTACACTAGTTTAAAGTGTGTGCTGACACCATTACTTTGAAGTTATACAGTGAAATGAAGACTAGAGTAATGCAGGAAAATGTTCTTTGTTGCTCTCCGAAACCAGAGGAATAAAAGGCTATTAAAATGCACTCATTAGGAGTCAGAATTTAAATAATGATGAAACAAAACCAAAGCTCTATTCATAATTTATCACACATTATACTGTCTTTATTAATGTGAAATATCAAAGTGGATTTTCCAAACCAAATCACACTTACTGTATGTGTTCTGGAGAAACAGCCTTCTGAAGACTGCTAACACTCAGAGCCACAGAGAGAGAGAGAGTGATGTCTTAGAGAGCGCTGTTACAGCAGACTATACAGACAGGAGGAGGGGGGGGGGGGGAGGAAGGAAAGGAGAACAGGAGGAGAGGGGGGGAGGGGGAAGGAAATGAGAGGGGGGGAGGAGAACAGGAGGAGAGGAGGGGAAGGGGAAGGGAAAAGGAGAGGAGAGAAGAGGATGAGAGGAAGGAAGGGAAAAGGAGAGGAGAGGATTAGAGGAAGAGGAGGGAAGGAGGAGAGGAGGGGAAGAGGAAAGGAGAAGAGGAGCAGGAGGGGAGGAGGAGAGGAGGAGGACAAGAGGAGGACAAGAGGGGAGGAGGAGAGGAGAAGAGAATAAGAGGAGGGGAGGAGGTGAAGAGGAGGGGAGAGGAGTAAAAGAAGAGAAGAGGAGAGAACAGGAGGAGTTGGGGAGGAAAGGAGGGGATGAGGGGAGGAGAGGAGAAGAGGAGAAGAGGAGAAGAGGAGAAGAGGAGGAGGAGAGGAATAGAGGAGGAAAGGTTAAGAGGAGAGGAGGAAAGGAGTAGAGAGAGGAGGAAGTAAGAAAGGATGAGAAGAGTAGGGGAGGAGGAGAGGAGGGTGAGAGGTGGGGAGGAGTGCATTGGCAGACTGTCTCTGAGTCCCTTTCAGGAGTCTGATGACATGTCTCCTGTAACTCTGGCAGGATGCTCTGGTAAACTGTGCTAAACCGTTGTGAGTGTCCTTTGGAAAGATCTTCGTTCCTGAGTTGTTGTTTTCTACAGAAACTTTGAAAGTGCTGCGGCTTCAGTGGGAGGTGTCGGTGATTAGTGGACACTCAGATCCTTTACGCAAGTGAAAGTATGAATACCATGGTCTTTAAATACTAGACGTAAAAGTAATGATTTGAAATGTCTACTTAAGTAAAAGTACAGAAGTATTACAATCATTTACTGTATTTTTAAAATTAATTGTATTTAAATGTATGTCTGTTATGACTACGGGGGTGAAAAAATATCCATCTTAGCTTACTTCAAGTACGAAAAATACAATGACCCATTTTTAGAAGTATAAAGTAGCATTACATGGAAATACTTAAGTGAAGTACAAATATGTCCGTTATTTTCCACCAATGGACACCGCCAACCTGCCTGCTCTTAGTAGATCATGCTAAAATAGGATACTTTAAAGGAACAATTGTGTGAGGAATTATGGTTAATCCATTGCTTCATCAAATGACATATTTAGAGATAATTCAGTCCTTTCCCCAGAGAAACTTAACAAATGAAGAAGAGGTTTTACCTGAAGGATAAGTGAGTAACTGTGGTTGTAGTGTAGCTCCTTCATGTACACCACAGGTTAAAGATCAAAGAGAGAGAGAGCGGGGGGGAGTTGGGTGTCACTCAGCAGTAGCTCTCCCATCAGCCATTGAGAGAAACGTGTGTAAAGGACAGCGCCTGGCTCTGCAGGATCTCCTGTGATGAATTATTCAGCCTCTCCGAATGTGGTGACAAAACGCACCATGTCACAAAACTAGACATGACTTCATCAGCAAAATGCTTGGGCTCTTTCACACACATATACCTCCCCCTCCTCCACCTTCCACCAGTCCTGCCGTCTGCAGTAATTTCATTTTCACCTCCGCTCAGGATCCTGTGAGTGAAAGTGCTGGTTCTGGGAGGGCGGACAGAGGAGGGCCAACCAGGCTGGGTGTCCCTTTGTCCTTGCTGGCTACGGAGCCTCAGACCATCCATCTCTGTCAGAGGCAGCATCTCAAGAAACCCCCCCCCCCTCCTCTAACTCTGGAGGCCACATCAGTGCTAAATGGAGCCTTTACACAGTATTGACTGGCCCCACCGGTCTCTCCACCGGCCATGCTGGGCTGAGTGGGAAGCAGCAGGTGAAAGGAGGGATGATTACAAAAGCCCGGAGAGGCAGTGATGAAAATAAAAGGGGCTCTGTTTCGTGGTGTGACACTGCCGATGACTTTACAGCGCACACGTTTGCACACACTCCGCTATCACCTTGTGTGTCTGTGAGTCAATTATAAAGGCATTGAACCGGCGTGACAATGTCGGTCCGCTCCTCAATATTTCTTCAAGAACGCGCCATGCTGTTAGCAATTGGATCCATAGTCGGCAAGGACAAAAGACTTACAAGGCATTTAAGCAATACTCTGAAGTTTTTTTGGAAGTAAATGACCTTTATTTGCCTCCAGTACAAAGAGAACTAGCTAGAAAAGCTGTTTGCTCCCTATTAGCCTTGTTTAACAGAAACACAACATTTAGAATCTGTATTTATAACTTCAATATCATCTAGGTATTTCCATTAGTACAAAAATAATTGTATACTCCTAACTGACTATCCTAATCAAAAAGAGCATTTTATTTGGAAGTGTTCTGCCTTATTTAGCTCGGCAACCGACAAATGTTAGCTTAGCAGAATCCGCACTGAAAAAAACTGAAATCTTGACTTTAATGAAATGTGTTATGTCAACAAATTACGCTATACTGTATTAGGTTAGTTTAGAGCAATAATATTAGGTTTGAATAAAAAATAATAGGATCAACTTAATATTAGTGCTTTCAACTAACATAATACAATTATGTTGAACCTGTTGACATTATACATTTGATTAAAGGCAATGTTTCAGTAACTTCAGTCCATGAACTATACGTTACGTGTTAATAAGCTTCAAGGTTACAACTTATCTATTCATTTTAGTGCCACAGTGATTTGCCTCCACGCTGTTTCCTGTAACTATGGTTGGTTAAAGTCACATAGCTCCAGTTATCCAGCAACAGTCACTCATCGCTCATTTTGTTGTTCAATAGAAAAAAATGCACATAAAGTTGGGCGTGTTCCAGCTCTTTGTTAATGTGGTTTTAGCTTTGGCTTTCGGGCATTCCTTCAAAAACGGGAGGAGCCCAGTAACGAAATGTGCAAAGAGCTTCACACAAAGCATGCAGCCTGATCCAGGCCTTAGTGTTTCACTTTAAAAAAAGGTGTAGCCCTAAATATTCTGGATCCTACACTCCTATTATGTCACTCAATTGCAACTTTCTGACCTCAAATCTAAGGTTGGTGATACGATCTGTTTAAAGAGTAGTAACTGACATGAGATGTATTATCTCTGTATTCTGAGGAGTAATCAAATCAGCGCTGTGCCCCTTTAAATTTAGCAAGGATCAAATAGTAATGCATTAATATGTGTATCTACAGACAGTATAATTCCTTTTTTCCCTTTCATCATCATACCCTCTTACTACAATGTAATCTATACATAGGAGCAGGAATCGTAAGAGCTAAAAATGAAATAGCATTTTCCCACTTGTTCCTTGTTTTGAATAATAGTATTTTAACATTGTGTTTAGATGCTTGAAATAAGATCTGTGGTCAAAATAAGGAGAAGAGATGTTGATGTACTATGAGAAAAAGGTCAGTATTTACCCCTCTTGTTAATGTCCAAAGCTTCTATTGGATCTGTGTAGAAGACAGCTTTTGTTTATGAGACTACTAAACGTCATCACAACGAACATTAGCTCCCTTTAGCTTAGCGGTGGTGGTGTGAAGTCATGTGACCAAGCTGTAGTTTGTTTTGGGCCTAATGTTAGCTTTTTACGTGTGGTGATTACATTTACACTTCAAAAATCACAAAAGTAGTGTAATATCAGACTTTTCAACAGAATGGATGATTGTTCAAAGCAAGTTTTCTCTGTAAGATGAAATGAATGTCACAGGCTGCCTAGAAAGTGTTTAAAACACACTAGTATTAAACAGCACTGTAGTTTCTTTTGGAAGATTCTATAAACATGCATATTAGCATCCCTAGCTGTCTCTCTCCTGTAGCTTCCTCTGTTAGTCCTCTGTCATAAAAGCTCAAGTCCTCCTATCTCCCAAAGGGAACGGGAATCAAAACCTGCCATTGGTATTCCCAGCACAGACCTGTATCCATCAATCATTTCATCTAACACTGGCTGAGGCTCAAAAGGAGCTGTTCTCTTTCTGGAGTCCCTCTACATGTAGTGAAGGGACGTGTCTTAGAACAAAAGGAGAAGAGTGCCAATAAATTCCCCAAGACGGAATGACATTAAGCCGTTAGAAGGGAATGGATCCGGCAACAGGGGCACTTTGAAAACTTCTGCCTAAAGTTGCAGAATTCAAATGAAGATATGCGCCCTTCTTTTAAAAAAAGTAACTTGTGCAAAGGAAGAGGCATACTGTGTTACAGTACATGTGAGCGGGAGCGAGCAGCATGGAGGAGGGTGTGAGGAGAATGATGAATGTTGTGGAATGCTTTCAAGATCCGTGTGAGCTCTAACGATATGACAGCCTCTCCATCCTGCAGAGGGAGATCACATGTCCGACTGTCAGAGAGCTGCAAGTGCTCATGCTGTGCAGTTATGTTTTTGAAAGAAAAATTCACCGCCTTTCCATTGTTCTTTTGTTTGGTTTTCATTTAAAAAGTATGAACGTTATATTACCCACATTGACAACCTTTTTTCAGTAGGTAGATGTGGTTGGCCTGTGGTTTGTCTGTAAATATGACTGTATATATTACAAAGTGCAAAAGAACATTATGCAGTGTAGCTCCTGGGTCGGATTAATATATTAAGGACCCCCCCCTCCGGGAAAAATCTACATTGCTCTGGGCCTCCTGCTGAAATAATGTGTTGTCTAATGTTGTCTAATATCAGATATAGAATTTAAATCCAATACTCAAACTACAGATGATAATATACCTTAATTGTCAGAAAAATTAGATTACATAAAAAAAATGTCCTTTCATGCAAGGATGCAGACCAAAGTGCCAGAACCACACAAACAGAAAGCAGCCTCACCAGGTTTCTTGTGTACCACTTTAGGTAGTCCTAAATTAAAGGCAATGGGGGATCTGAGTGTTCTTGTTGTGAGGTAAAATGATGTGCAGTCACTGATAGATTGGGTTTGTAGATCAGTAAAGTACTTTAAAATCAATTCTAAAACAGATATGTCATGCAGTGAACTTTGGCATCTTGGGTTACAGGTCAGTTGCCTGTAGCCTTGCTTTGAAGCTCAACATGAACATGTGATGAGGTAGATTCGACAGCCTCTGAAAGTCAAGTGTTGTAAGAAATCCTTGTACATGCACTGAAATAATTACACATTGACTTTAATTAAATCTATAACTGTATTAGGTTAGTTGAAAGCAATACTGTTAAGTTGATCCTTATATATATTTTATTTAAACTTAATATTATTACTTTCAACCAACCTGATACCATTCTGTTTCATTTGTTGACGTCATACATTTATTTGAGTCAACGTTTACATTTTTTTCAGTGCAAACATCTGAATAGAAAACAAACAAAAAATGGATTGTTGACTTTAATTAAATGTTTTCTGTCAACAAATGTTAGACAACTGTGTTAGGTTAGTTGAAAGCAATAATATTAAGTTTAAATAAAACATATTTAGTTCAACCTGATATATTTGCTTTCAACTAACCTAATTCAGCAATACAATGTTAAGTAAGTGTCAAAGGTCAGATTTAAAACAATTGTAACAAATTACTTTGCCCAATTGTTTCATTTGGTCTTTGCAGGGGAATCAAGGGCTTTACAAAAACAAATTGAGGCCAAAAATGCCGAAACACTGTTCCAACATATTGTCCCAAACACATCCCTCTCAGGTTCTGGGACAGCTTATCTCCCTTTCAGCAGTGCCTTCAAATCAGAAAGCCTGTTTAACGCACACTTTTTGATAGTAAGAACAGCGTATTGTCTCCCTGAGACCCGGTCTTTCTAAAATAATGGTAATCATCCAGAGACACAAAGAAAGGACCCTGACTCGTGGTTAGAGTCTGTTCTGTGGATTTCTTAATGAGCCACTTGCTTTGAGAAAATATTAGGACGTGTCTCCACTTGGGTGTAGCTATTGTCTCCTGGTCTTTTATGTATACCCTAATTTAGTGAAACATTGCAGCATAGTGAGAAGTAATTTAACGGCCGCATTGATTTAGCGCGTTCACCTTTGAGAAAGTGTAATTTAAGCTCGATTACATATCTGCCGTCTCAATTAAGTTGAAATAGAGCTCATATTTTCCAATGAAAGCCACATAATAAATCTGACCGTGTCACCCACGTAATGGCTTTAAAAAAGACTAGGGCTGGAAAGTGGAGCAGTCATGTACTTTCCTCATCTTCTCATAATTTGGGAACGGGCACACCCATAAAATTGTGAATAATGTAAGATGTGATTTTCCTCACAATTAGACATTTCACGTTGCACGGTCTGTTAAAGCCAATGGCTTGTGGAGGAGTAAATGTACTGTACTCCACCATGTGTCATCCATCTCCTCCAGGCTTTGCGAGTTTGTATGCCAGCTGTCTACAAATCTCCCCATATCACACTCCATCATTTGTCATTTCTTCCAAGTAAAAGGAAGTTGAATGGCACCACGCAGCCTGCAGTGTCAGCTAAGAGCACGCTATGTGAAGCATCGCTGCTCACAACAGGTCGCCCACCGGAGGCATCTCATTTCCCAGCGGTGAGTGTCTGAGTTTTGCACTTGGTTCCCTGCCATGGTGGGCCATTTCAGTGAGGCCAGACAGTGTAACCTTATGGTGGATGGCTGGGCATTTTGATAAAGCCTGCAGGGGGATAAGAATCTTCCCCCACACCTCCGCTGTGGATAAGGGGTTGCCGCATGCTTTCCTCTCCCAGAGGCGAGTGTACGCTGCTGCAGGTCACATGAGTGATCAAAGACACAGTGGGTCGGCCCCGGAGCCACCGGTGTCTCCTGACTGCAGGCTAGTTGATGGAAAGCAGAGCCAACAGGTGGGCACCAGACAGAGCACGGATAAAAGGAGCTTTGTCTGAAAAAACAAAATGGAGGCACGCAAAGGGGCTTGAGGGAAAACAGACAGAGGAAAGGAAGGGAAGAGAGAAGGTGGAAGCCTTGAAGGGAAAAATGAAACATAAATAGACTTTTCTTTTAACAGAGGAAAGTGCTCAAGATGAGAAGTGCACTGAAAAACTGAAACATTGACTTTAATTAAATGTATTATGTCACAGATTTCACATTTCACTGTTTAAGTTGAACCTATTTAAACATAATATTAAAGCTTGCAACTCACCTAATACAGTTATGTGAAATATGTTGACTGAATACATTTAGATAAAGTCAACATTTCAGTTTTTTCAGTGTAAGAGCAGCATATGGCGAGAATAAGCCTTAAACATAAAGCTAATTCTCTACAAATCGCCCCCACACATACGCACAAAAGCCAGGTATTTCATGTGGAGATTTAATCGATATGGTACATTTAATAAGTAGGATAACATGTTTAAATCACTGGAGAGTCTCGTAGTGTGAGAATATTTTTGCAGCAATACAAGGGTGAGATGATTTCTTCCAATTGACCATATGGAAGTGATTAGTGTGTCAATATTTCAATGTGTGCGTCCCTGATGTATTGCACACTGAAATATTGAAACAGGAAGAAATGCTTCTCACAAATGATTCCCATCTTCTTCATCCGGAGGTGCAGAGCGAAGTGAAACACAGCAAGCAAGGCACAGAAGAACCAGAGCTAGTTTGAGGGGAAGTCCTTTATATTGGGATAAGAGATGATATAGCTGTTATTGATCTAATTACTAAACATTCTTAATTTGTTTTATTTGCCATATATACATTTAAGTATCAATGTTAAGATTCTCTCAACACATGATACCGAGGCTAAAGCTGGCTGTTACCACCCTGAGGTCCGGTCCGCTTGTTTGTTCTTTAGAGTTTGGGTGCTGTAGGAACCCTTGGGAATTATATTATGGTTTTAAATGACACAGATTAAATACGCGGAGAGCGGCACTTTTTAAACCGACCACATCTAATTGTCAACCCTAGTTTTTAAGGACAGAAATTAAACAAATGTATTTTCTCACAAAATTTGATACAAGATCTGTCTTTGTTTTCCCGTTTTATTTTAAAAAGTGTTCACCCCCTGTGTTATGTGTGCTGTCACTTCCTGTCTTTGTGTTTCCCTCCTGTTTGATGACCTGATTATGTTCACCTGGTGCCCCTGTGTTTCTCTTCCTCCCCACCTGTGACTTATTCTTGTGATCAATCTTGTGTGCATGTAGGTTCTGGTTTTTCTTTCAGTCAGGGTCAGATTCACGTTGTTGATGTTGTTGGATGTTCTTGTTCTGGGAGAGTTCATCTTCTGCATTTGGGTCCTAACTGCTCGCTCCAAAACCCTGACTTTTTTCTGCCATAACAAGGAATATAGCAATAATTACAAGTTCATGCTTTATACATAAATGTTTTACCTAATATATGAATTAATGCTCATGGAAACCTCAATTTATTTAGCTTGGTCGAGTATTAAAAGACTAATTTCATCATAACAAAGGTTTTATGATCAGATTCCTTCATGGTGGAGAATGCAGGATGTCCTTCCCAAATGGCTTCAGCTCTGAGGAGAATAAAAAGGCTGCTGATCATTGCATGGTTTATTATCATACCACATAATATGTGTTATGAAAATTAGCATATTATGCTGCTTTTAAGATGTTATCAGAAGAACCCTTGAGAACAAATTGTGTCATTTTAAATGAAAAGGATTATGTATATCAATGCATCTACAATGCCATGCCTTTGCTGGAAAAATAATTTCATTGTTTAAGACATTTTACATTGCGTTAATAAAAATAAACCAGCACATTGTCACACACTTGCTTACATAAAGGGTGGAAACAATGGGGATGTAACATTTGTGTATTTTTTCATGGATAATTAAAAATACAGTGATCTAAATATATTTTCCAAAGACATGATGGAATTCAAGTCATGCTGTGTTGGTAGAACACATGGTGTATAGTATGCAGCCAGACACTGTAACATGACAAATACTAAATACATGTTCAGATTTGGGTCCAACGATTTCTTCTGTCTGTTTATCTTCTGTCTGCATGAATGTGCCAAGATGGAAGGAAACACAATGTGAGATATTGTTTCTGTATTCAGTGTTGGAAAGATCCACAACATATGATTAAGCCAAATTATGTGTTTGAGAGATCAGGCATTTTAATATTTTCTACACTTGGAAAGCATTGGAAATGAAGAACTGACTCCAGACATGCAGAAAGGGAAAGGTCAGTCCTCCGTGTGACAAATGGCTTACATCAGAGTAATCCATACATTTAAATCAAAAGTGTGAAACTCCTGCAGGTTGTTGGCTAGTTCATGGCCACGGTATGCCAATGAGCTGGACCTGAGCACACCGCCCCGGCTAATGCATCCATTTGTATTTAGAGAGGAGCTAATGTGTGGGTGTGACGGGGGAGGAGAGCAGCCGAGAGTCAGCACAACCCCAACGCTCTGAGGGCCTGTGGGCTGGACTCAACAAAGCACAGGCTCACTGCTGTTGGGCCACAATTGTACAAATATGTTCATAAAGAAAAAAATGGCATTGTAGTACAGATTGGTTTGCACAATTATGTTCCAAAACACAGACTGGAAGTCATGAAACTCTTTATATTGTTAATATTGATTGGCTTTTGTGCCAGCTGGAACAACAAACTGCTCAATCAGATGGGGTAAATCCTTGTCAGTTAGGTGGGCTATTCCTTTAGCAGGGCCAGCCTACAGCTCTCTGGCCCGGGACATGCCACTGGGCCCCTAAAGAGCAGCATTGAGAGCTCTGTGTTCCTTGTTGCCCCCAGACTACCCACCTGTTGGTAGAGGTTGTTGTTGGCTGTACACAGCTGCAGTGAATAAGCGGGTGCACAATGAAGAATTATCTGCCTTTCAGTGACCCTGAATCTGTTTGCCATCAATAATTCTTTTGAAAAAAGGACCCAGCATCAATCAGAGATAAGGAATTGAGAGACACTGCTCTAAAATGGAGATACATACTCTGACAGGTAGAAAGGTCACTGATGTTTTTACAATAGGACTCAAACAAAGCCTGGGTCAGGAAATAAATTCCATTTGATCTACAGATTATTAAACAATAGCATGTGGCAACCCCTTATCCACAGCAGAGGTACGGGGGAATATTCTTATACCCCTGCAGACTTGATCAAAATGCCCAGCCATCCACCATGAGGTTGCACCGTCTGGCCTCACTGGATTTATTAACAACACCAATGTATACGAGAAACCCCAATTATCATGTGTCATGTATAAGAAAAAAATACTCGATCTGAATCAGAGCTTTCAGACATGTTACCTACAAAGAGATCCTGAGGCTTTGGCTATGAGATGGAATGTCATGGCTGCATGACATTGGCTCTGCTAGGGGCCCTGCTGGGGGGCCCTGAGGACAGGGCATCTGCTCTGGCAAAAAAGGAAGGCTGGCATGCAGCATTTCTCCCCCCCCTCCCCGGCTCTCTGAAGGAGAATGTCAGACGCTGGCTCATGATGGATGTCGGCTATGACGGAGAGAGGAAGTCAAACTGTATCTGCCCTGAGCCCCCCCACCCCCCCTCCGTGCAGCCCTACAGGGATACAGTGAACAGTGCAGTGCTGAGTCGTACTGTCCAAATGTGTGGACTGCAAAATGGATATACAAAAGTGCCTTCCCCTCCATTCTTCTTCTGCAAGCTATAGTTCTCCAACCCTTTGAACACAGTCCATCCTGGCTAACACTGGCTTTATTTACATGCACAGTCAAGCATGTCTTGAGGGAAGGTTTTTTTCAGAAAAATGTAGGTTACTCTGATTTGTCAATAGTTGGCCTGTGAGAGATAATAAACATGTTTAATGTTAAGTAAAGAACAAAAAGAAAAATACCCAAAAAATAAAACCATCCATCCATCCATCCATCCATCCATCCATCCATCCATCATCCATCCCATCCATCCATACATTAATCCATACATCCATCCATCCATCCATCCATCCATCCATCCGTCCATCCGTCCATCCATCCATCCATCCATCCATCCATCCCTCGATCCATCCATCCATCCATCCGTCCATCCATCCATCCATCCATCCATCCATCCATCCATCCATACATCATCCATCCATCCATCCATCCATCCATCCATCCATCCATCCATCCATCCATCCATCCATCCATCCATCCATCCATCCATCCATCCATCCATCCATCCATCCATCCATCCGTCCATCCCTCCGTCCATCCATCCATCCATCCATCCATCCATCCATCCATCCATCCATCCATCCATACATTAATCCATACATCCATCCATCCATCCATCCATCCATCCATCCATCCATCCATCCCTCGATCCATCCATCCATCCATCCATCCATCCATCCATCCATCCATCCATCCATCCATCCATCCATCCATCCATCCATCCATCCATCCATCCATCCATCCATCCATCCATCCATCCATCCATCCGTCCATCCCTCCGTCCATCCATCCATCCATCCATCCATCCATCCATCCATCCATCCCTCGATCCATCCATCCATCCATCCATCCATCCATCCATCCATCCATCCATCCATCCATCCATCTATCCATCCATCCATCCATCCATCCATCCATCCATCCATCCATCCGTCCATCCCTCCGTCCATCCATCCATCCATCCGTCCATCCATCCATCCATCCATCCATCTATCCATCCATCCATCCATCCATCCATCCATCCATCCATCCATCCATCCATCCATCCGTCCATCCCTCCGTCCATCCATCCATCCATCCATCCATCTATCCATCCATCCGTCCATCCCTCCGTCCATCCGTCCGTCCGTCCGTACGTCCGTCCATCCATCCATCCATCCATCAATCCATCCATCCATCCATCTATCCATCCATCCATCCATCCATCCATCCATCCATCCATCCATCCATCCATCCATCCATCCATCCATCCATCCATCCATCCATCCATCCGTCCATCCCTCCGTCCATCCATCCATCCATCCATCCATCCATCCATCTATCCATCCATCCGTCCATCCCTCCGTCCGTACGTCCGTCCGTACGTCCATCCGTCCATCCATCCACCCAGCATTGAGGTCAGTGTCAACTGACCTCAATGCTCAGACTGAATGAAAACGGACTGATAATAAGGGATTCTATTAATTTGAAGAGCATTTACAAAACATAAGACGCCTTTGAACTGAACAGTGAAAAAAAAGCTTCCAACATCAGATGGGCAACATTGACCTTACATTCAACAAGCTTTGGTCGGTGGGCTAGCTTTAAACGATAACAGAAAGTATACAAAATGTCATTGGTATGTACAAGATATTTAATAGGGTAAAACTGTCAAGACTAAAATAGCTTTTATTTAAAGAAGATATATGAATAATTCCTGAATATAAATGACACCATATCAATGGAGTGCTTAAAAGCCCTTGTGTCATGATTATAGGGTTTTGTTGAGTTTTATTTTGAAATGTATCTTCCTCCTGGTGTCTTGTCTGGTGTCACTTCCTGTGTTACCAATTGTCTCATTGTTGTCACCTGTTGTCCCTGTGTTTCTCCTCCCCTCCCCAGCTGTGTCTTGTGTTGTGTTTATTCCCCGTGTATTTAGTCTTGTCTTCCCTTGTGTTCGTTCTCGGTTCGTCGTCGTTGTTCCCTATGTCTAGTCCCTGGTCTGCCTGTTTGGATGTTCCCTGTTCTGCTCCTCCTGTGTGTTCTGCTTTATTATAGTTTTGTTTTGCAACATTACTGTTTTGTTGTACTTTGCCATACGTCCCTAGTTTTGTTTTTTGTAACAGCTTTAAGCCAATTAAAGCTCGCTTTTTGTTATACTATCCTACCCCTTCTCCTCATTCTGCGTGTTGGTCCTGATAATCCCCAACCCTGACATCTTGTAAGCGGCACCGTCAGAAAAATGTTGACAAGGAGTAAGTGGTTGTTGTACCAGTTCCAAGGGCGTAATCACGCATTCTTTGGGTCCTATTTACTTTGAACTTATTTCCGTTTTTTAAGGAAAACATAAGTGTGACTCCCCTTCCCAATTTGACACACTTGATTATGCCCACCCGGGTCCTTGATCCACGAGCCGTTGAGTTGAGTTCAGAATAGCTTGGGTGGTTTAAGAAGAGTGTGGAGTTTAGAGTTGATTCGAAAACAATCGGTTCCAGACAACAACAAAAAAAGACATGTGTGCTAGTAATGGAGGAGGAAGGAAAGGGCGCAACAAAGAGGAGAATGGACCCTGGCCGGCACTGGCAGGATATTCGACTTTCTTTTTTAAAAGTGAGTTTTTAAACAGAGTGCTAGGATATGCTCATTTTAGCTTGGCAAGGAGAGGTAACATTAAGTTAGTTAGCTAACGTTGGCTATGGACAACTAACGACTAGGTTGCCTGAGCCATTGCCAAGCAATCAGTCATTTCACATTATATGACGTCGGTCGAGTTAGTAACGACAGTTTGTCCTGTAAGTTAAGAAAACGATAACGCGATAAAAAGTGGAAATGACATCCGCAAATTAACATAAAGCCAGTGTAGCAAGTGCAAACCGAGGTGTAATGGCGGCCACTAGGCAAATACCACCTTGAACGTGCATAATTTTCTGCTTCCATTACCCCTTACATAGCTAACTGTTGAAGTGGAAATTATATCTGAAAATTAACATAAAGAAAGAGTGGCAACCTGAACCGAGGCATAAAGCGGGGATAATAATGCACCACCTTGCTATTGGCATCGTGGCCGCGGCCGCAATTACACCTTGAGGTGTATTATTTGAAATCCATATTTCATCATCCATAATGGCAACCGATGCAAATACGTGCAGCATGAATTATTTTCTGCAGCTTCCAGCATTATCCCTTACAAAGCTAATGTTTCACTGTATGTTGTTGTATTATATAACTTACTTATCTTTATACACTTACTTACTCTATAGTTAGCTAAACAACATGATACTATTTAAGTAATGCTTAAAACTAGTAATGCAAGCAGAATATCTGAATATGCAATATATTAGGTTAAAATGATCATCAAGGTCAGTCATTGATTGTTTTCCTGGTAAAAATATGGTATCTGGTGGTCACAATGCAGGCAGCACAGAGACACAGGGAGAGGCAGCACACTGGGAGCAGTGGCCAGGCATGCGTCGACTCTGGACTTGAGCAGGTGAGAAATTGTAAAGCAAGACTAAACAGCTTGATAACAGTAGTTTTAACCTGGGCCTACATGGCATCAGTAACTACAACTACAAACGCAAGCAGAATACATAATGTATTAGGTTAAAATGATCATCAAGGTCGGTCATTGATTGTTCTTCTGGTAAAAATATGGTACCTGGTGGTCCCAGTGCAGGCAGCACAGAGAGACAGGGAGAGGAATGCTGGAAGCAGTGGCCAGGCAGGTCAGCGCTTGGAGGAGCTTGGTACTTGCCCACACCAGCCCAATGTCCACTTCATTCAGACTCAGTCACTGGCAAAAAAGACTGTCACATTTCAGGATAGTTGGTTCAGGCAGTACAGGTGGCTTCATTACAGCCCCTCGTTGAAGGGTGTGCAATGTTTTTATTGTGCCAAATATTTTAGCGATCACAAATCTTCTTTAGCCAGTAAGGCCGATGGAGCTTTTATTTCGGCAGGGTTTAGCAATTGGAAAAAAACACTTCAAAGGTTCTCTCAACACTAAGAGAGCGTTTGTCATTCAGCAGCGATGACAACACATTTGCACCACAAACAGCCTGTCAGTACTCAACTTTCCAGTCAGTTACAAAAGCAGCAGCAGGTGAAATAGACATTTCTGTTAAAGATTGTGGGGGGGTTGATGTGTTTAGCAAGACAGGGCAATGCTTTAAGGGGGCATGACAACAATGATGGCAACTTCCACCTGTTAATTAAGCACAAAGCAGAGGGTGATGATGAACTTACGAGATGGATTGAGCGGCACAACAATTTCACCAGCCCTAAAATTCAAAACGAAGTCCTTAAAATAGTCAGTAACAGAGTGTTGCGTGAAATTACAAAGGAGATCCAATCATTGGCAGTTGTTCATTATTCACTTATAATTGATGGCATACAGGATGCAACAGGAGTTGAGCAAGAATACTTCTAGCTGCATTGCATCTCTTACAATAGGGGACGGGTCTGCGTTTTGTTGTCAAAAACTTGCAACCCAGAGACGAGTTCATTGGTCTATATCACGTCACATCCACTACTGGAGAAAACATAGCACGTGTAGCTGAAGATGTTCTGCTTCACCTAAATCTCCCACTATCACAGCTATGGGGTCAAACTTACGATGGGGCAGCCAATATGTATGGTAGGTTGCAAGGTGTGCAAGCTCATCTTAAGAAAGAGCAGCCTCTTACTGTCTATGTTCATTGTGGGCCGCATTGTGTAAACCTGATCACCCAAGCCACGTATATGTTGTCCCCTCTTGTAAGAGATGCAATGCAGCTAGTGCATGAATTGGGTGTTTTATTTAATCAGTCTGGGAAGTTCAAGGCTATCTTTTCCTCTGTAGAAAAGTCAGATCACAGTTCACCGCACACGTCTCTCAAGCCGCTCTGCCCCACCAGGTGGACAGTGCGAACGCCAGCCATTCGCTCTGTCCTCACCCAATACGAATCTGTGCTGACAGCCACTGAAGAAATGTCTCAGTCTACCACAATGGAAATGTCTGCAAAAGCAAGTGGCTTTCATCACAGCTTTTTGAGGGGGAATACCATTCTTGGCATCATTCTGGCAGAAGATCTTATGTCTGTCTTGGAGGAGCTGAACATTTCTCTGCAGCAGAGAAGGCAAACTACATCAGGGATGCTGGTTGCTGTCAAGCATGTGACAAGAGCCATCCAGGCTAAAAGATCTGAATAGCACTTTGACCAGCTGTACCCCAGAGCATCTGAGGTTGCAACATCTCTAAACCTGCGGCCCATCGAGATGCCTCATGTACGGAGGCCTCCGAAGCGCTTAACTGGTCCAGGCACACCACATCGTCATTCTAGTGCGTACTACAGAATGCAGTACTTCAGTTATTTGGATACTGCCGTGGTGCACTGCACTGAGCGTTTCAGCCCAGATGGGCTTCAAAGGATGCAAAAATTAGAAGATGTACTCATTTCTGGGAAGATTGATGCAATCCTAGATGAATACCCAGAGTTGAATGCCATGACTTTAGAAGTGCAGCTGAGAATGTTCCAGGCCAACTACACATACACAACTTCCTCAGAGGTAGCAGATATTTTCCAAGAAATGGTGCCAGAGGTCCGACATCTTTTCATGCAGGTTGAGGTCCTCTTGAGACTGCTGATGATGGTTCCTGCCTCTTCATCGGAGGCAGAGCGGAGTTTCAGCGCCTTGAGACGTCTAAAGACACGGCTGAGAACAACGCAGACCAGGCTAAACAACATTGCCATTTGCCAAGTGCATCAAGACAAATTGGATGCGTTGGACAGGAAACCAATCTGTCAGAGCCTAGTTGATTTAAATGATGAACGCCTCCAAGTTTTTGCGTCATTTATTTAGATAATACCTCTGCCCCCTGCTGCTTTGTCTGTAGCTGCGGTACTTTTACACATACTCACCCCATGGTCGCTGGGCGCAGCGCCTCCCCCCACACACACACACTGCAGGCTATGCACAATGCCTCTTATGTCTATATATAGTCAATTAAAAAATAATAATAAGTTACATTTATATTATTCCAAACCCATACTCGCTTTACATTTAAAACCTTTATTTTAAAAGAGCAGACTAAGCAGTAGAGGAAGAGAAATGCTCATGAAAAAAAGTCTTTAATTCAATTTTTATATTAAATGTATATAGTTCTCTTTACAAACCTATACAAAGAGCCTATTGTTATTGTTTGTAGAATGGTCTGTATTGACCTGCACTGTCTATAGTTCCTTTTCCAAACTTATACAAGCAGCCACCGAAGAAATGTCTCAGTCCACCACAATGGAAATGTCTGCAAAAGCAAATATCTTTCATCGCAGCTTTTTGAGGGGGATACCATTCTTGGCATGATTTTGGCAGAAGATCTTATTGCTTGGAGGAGCTGAACATTTGTATTGACCTGCACTGTCTATAGTTCCTTTTCCAAACTTATACAAGCAGGCTGTTGGAGGGATTCAGATACCTGGCTGGGTGTTCAACTCAACAACAGACCCTGTTATTTCTGTGTATAGTCAAATGTCTATAGTGTTCTTTACAAACCTATTGAAAGTGCCTATTGTTACAGTTTGTAGAATGGTCTGTTTAGGTCTGTATTGGCCTGCACTGTCTATAGTTCCCTTTCCGAACTTATTCAGGCTGTTGCAGGCTGTTGGAGGGCTTCAGATACCTGGCTATTCCCTCAATCATATTGTATAATGACTCCCCACTGAGCCAGGAGAGTAGACTCCTCTGAGTGGCAATGCACAATGCACACACAATTTGCACAGAGATTGCCATCTTGTCTTAAATTTAAATTCTATATTTATTTGTAGGCTACCTATTATATTATTTTTGTGTATATACCTAGCTTGTTGTATACCTTTGTAATGTATGTGTGTTTTTGTGATTTATGAATTGCTGCTACAACACTGCAAATTTCCCTTTGGGAAAATAAAGCATTCTATTTATCTGTCTGTTGTTTTTGATGAGACCCTGGGAAAACAGATCTGAAACACAGCTGTTTTTTTCTCTCAATGTATTGTCTTATTGCATTTATATGTCATCAGTGTGAAATTACAACGTGGTTTGAACAGATAATACAGTGTTTATGGTATAGGAAATCATCAAACTGAATCCTCAGAAGAGGACCTGAGCAGAGCATCTGACTTAATGTTGGGTGCAGTGCATTCTTATTTATTTAACAAGATACTATGAATGCGATCAGTTGCAACCATGTGCAGTGCATCTGTAACTTGGAATAAAAGTAATGAATGTATTAGTAACTCATTTTTGATCCACTATGACATTGGGAAATCATTAATTAAGTTTGATGCAAAGCAATTTCAGATTGAAGTACTTCTTTGTAGTTAGTGTATGTAAACAGACCTAAATCTTGCTCAAAAGTGTTGGTAGACAAACAAACACGACGTCAGAAACCCTAAAGGCCTGTGTGTATTAACCTATTCAGACACTCTTATCGTTGCTATGCTGATGACACGCAGTTTTATTATATTAAGAGAATAAAGTGTTCCTCCAGTTCTTCTGTGCAGAGATCAGCAGTCAACTTGGTTGTTCCCAGACTGCTATTACTAGTAGCCTGAATATACATTCATATATATGAATGTATATAAATTAGGCAAGAACATTGAAGATGCTGTTAACATTAGAAAGTTGCCTTCAGACTGCAGACAGATATGTAGATCCTTTTCAAAACATGTTATCAAGGTGCAATTTGAAAGGTGCTTGGATGAGTGTAGCACGGTGATAACAGAGGGACCTCAATGGTGGATAGAAAGATGGAATAACCCAATCACAGCTTTCCTATGTGGCAGAGAGATCGCTGTGACTTCCGTAAATATTAAGTCTAAGGCAAATATGGAGAGGACGTTTATACGGGTCTATCGTTAACCTGATTTTAAGAGATGCTCAGTGTTTCAGCTTTATTCATTTCATGAGCACTGCTGCTAAAATGTGCCACGATCGTATCCTCTACTGTTGTGTCACGAGTGCCGATGTTCTTACACACAAGCATATGCACACCCTACACAAAAACACACACTAAGCGGAGCAAAGCAGAGACAGAACAAGCGTTTAGACATAAAACACACTGACTGACTTCCCACGGACAATATTCTAACACTAGGTACTAAATGCCGGACTGATGCGCATCAGATCTTCGAGACCTCAAACCAAACATCGCAGGAGAACGGCCCCAAGGCTCTCAAGCACCGAGTGGAACACTGACCAATCAAAATCCGGATCCCGCCTTTTTCATATGCATACAAGTGCACACTAGTTAACGTGTAGGACATATGAAGTGCCACTAGTTACCTAGTGGATGCATGTTGCAGCTTACACGTTAACTAGTGAATGCAAAAGGTTCACTAGTTAACTAGTTGAATCCTTTGTATGTCTTACTAGTTAACTAGTAAGGTCCAAAATGTCCACTACATACACTAGTGCAATTGTTTATGCCTTAGTAGTTAACTAGTGACACACACTTCATCTCACTAGTTAACTAGTGACACAGATTTGTTTCTTACTAGTTAACTAGTGGAGGGCTTTTTTCTCACTAGTCAGGTTCTTTTAAGAACATGTTAGACTTTGACCGTACATGTTACACATTTTTCTTACATGTAAGGCCTTTTCTTCAACTAGTTTGGCTTTTCGTTGCACTAGTGAGCATCTGTATGCAGCGCGTTGGATTTTGATTCAACATGTTTGACTTTTTCTTAAACTAGTTGATATTTTAAGCTGACTAGTTGTGGCTTTCGTCGCACTAGAACAACAAAAAGACTTACTAGTTGTCATATAAGCACAACTAGTTTACTAGTGAATTTTTCAACAGTCATACATGTTGACTAGTGAATTTTGACAATGTCCCCTCCTCCTCATTAGCATTCAGTGCAACTAGTTAAATAGTGTGCATTTGGGATCCACTAGTACTCCTAGTAAACATTTTAAGCCTCACTAGTTAACTAGTTGAATTAAATGTATATCTCACTAGTTAACTAGTAGACAATTTGAGCCTCACTAGTTAACTAGTAAGGTCAAAAGAGTCGTTTACTAGTGAACCTTTTGCCTTTACTAGTTAACTGAGTGATTCTGGGTGTTACTAGTTAACTAGTGCAGAAAAATGTATGCCACTAGTTAACTAGCTCGCCAATTTTCTGCTTCTTTTTTGTAACAAGTTAACATGTCAGAGTTTTTGCAGCACACTAGTTAACTAGTACGACTTTTAGCGTCACTAGTACGGTCAGAGGGCCACTAGTTCATCAAAACGCTTACACGTTGGGACTTTGGAGCTACTAGTGCAGCTCCTGGCGTCATTTGTAAGGCTTATGTAGGAACTAGTCGGACAAAAGTGCCACTAGTTGCTGAAAAATAATGACTAGTAAAATGTTTTGTTCAACTAGTAAAACAAAGTGCCAAACTGTGATCAAATATCTAACAAGTTCTGTCAAAGAGCCAACTAGTGTAGGCAACTGCCGTCTGATATCAAGGATATGGAATAAATACTCAAACGGCTCGCCATAGCGATGCGAATATTCACATCACTATGGTAAATGATATATAATTGATGCTTCACAGCAATAAAAGTGTTGAAATAAATATAATACACATCTGCTGAAAGCTTGATGGTTAGGTTGCTTTCTTCCATTTCCATTTCAAGTAGACTAGTTGAAGGCATGAAGCCTGGAACAGGATCCAGCAGGAACCGAGCAGGTCAGCTGATTCCCCCTGCTGCTTCAAAGCTGCTGCTATAGATTCACCTTACATGTACCAAGTTCTCCCTGAGCAACAGCTGTGTGTGGGAGTCTCCTCCATCCTCTCTGCATTGTTTAGCTGCTCCTCCGAAAACTCCAGGCTCTACAATGCTGTCTCCTTAGCAACAATGCAAAGCACACAACTAAGATCTATTGAATTTCTTCCAATGTAAGATGGATGAGGGGGGGGGTAAGGAGTTGGTGGTGTCCAAAGTGCACGGAACATGGAATCAATATTATTCTTGGCAGAGAACTTTAGACGCTCTGTTGTTCGCCCGTTGGCTCATCGGTCAGGGGGTCAACTCATTGAGCATCCATCACGGGCTCCTGCGTCCTGCCGGGAGCCGAGCCGTGCCCGAGGAGACAAGCTCTAGCCGAGGGAGTCGACCCCCGGTGGGGGCGGGGGGATAAGCAAATGAGCTCACTGGAGAGATAGGTCTCCTGTGTTAAATATTCACTCTTCTTCTGCTCGGCCGGGTGGGTGCAGGAACCGTTTGAATGCCGCGTTCAAAGGCTTGATTTACATTGCAGTTGAAAAGGCACGCTTGATTTCTTTATCCACCCTCTTCAGGCATCCTCTCTGAGCTCTAATTGCCTGCTCCGAAACACACACCTTTTGTTGTGCGCTGATAAAACTACCACTCGGGTACAAATTGCTTGTCAGGAGCGGTAACACACTCCAAACCATCCTATTAATCGCCTCGTTCTTTAATGGACGTCTCCCACCTAACAAACCCTTGGACTTACATTACATAATGAATTGTGTTTTATTTCAATAATGGAAGGAGGATAAGGACATGGGAAGTGTTATTTCATTAACACTGTGCTAAACAGTGCAGTAAATAATTTGCCAAATGAGTTTCATTATGTGCAGCTAATTGTGTCTCTCTCATAAACAGAGCGACAATGGGAGAGGCGACAAAGGCAGGACATGAAGCATCATCTTCTTAACTGCTTGCAAATGCAGCTAATTATGATGTCATGTGTGCCATGCATGCAGGGTATTTTCTTGAAAATGGTATGGCATTGTGCTGCAATGTCAGAAGCGAGTGGGCTTGAGAGTTAATCATTTAGAGATTGTGTGGAGATTGCTCTGAGGCTAATTTCTTCCTTTGCAGTTGGTGATTAATGCCCGGTATGCGAGGTCATTGGAGATAAGGCCCCGGTCGCTCCGTTAGCTCCCAGTGAAGATAATGCAGAGCAGAATTTATCAAGGGCACGGAGGCAAGGGGAGTACTGGGGGGACTCTCCATGCATATGGCCATAACGAGATATTATCACTCATCATGCAGCACAATCAATTACCTCATCTCTGCAGGACTCCTCATGGTTCAATGGAGGAGACAGAGGGCATCAGATGTCAGAGGAAAGCATTAACAATGGTAATGCTTGGGACATGCTTTTTGTTTTATAGAAAGAGAGAAAAACACAAATAACAATCACAGAAATACTTGCTTTACCCAAGGCAGAGCTAAGCTTAAAATACATTTCAGATCATAGCAGTATCTTAAACCTAAATACCTTCTTATCTTTTGGTAGGAAACAAGAGGTCTGCCGTGGTTGTCAGCATACCAAAGACAAAGAATCTGTATGCTGTGCCAAGTTTCCGTTTGGTGTAGGCAACAGAAATATTTAGTTAAGATAAGAAAAGATGTGGTAAGGTTAAAGCCAGGGCAGCTGCTGATCAGCTTTTCAATAAGGGTATGTTTGCTCAAAAAAAGTGAAGAATTATTTGCTCCTTAATGCAGAACTCCAAATGATTGGAGAAATACAAGACAGAGAGACTGATATACTATATAATAAGAGCATTATGACCTGTAGCAGAAATATTCCCTTTACACTTTTACTAGACCTAAACCTGTGCCTTTGGACTTATAGGAACAACTTTTTTCAGAAACAATAACGGTCAAGATTAAAATGAAAAAGTGTTGATTACTGGAAGAATACAAGATTTGAAAAGCAATCTTCAATATCATAGTCTAATATTGTGTTTTCCAATCTGCAAATTGCTTTAGAAAAGGGAATGATTCTAGCCATGGTAGTAAAAGAAAAACAATCAATATCTCCAAGTAGGCCTCGGTATGGTTAAAATAGAGCCATGTTGGATCGTCTAACTATCTTTAAAATCACGTTCAGCAACAAAGACAACTGTGACCATGGTTAAATATAAACAATGTT
Source organism: Eleginops maclovinus (assembly GCF_036324505.1). Classification (NCBI taxonomy): domain Eukaryota; kingdom Metazoa; phylum Chordata; class Actinopteri; order Perciformes; family Eleginopidae; genus Eleginops; species Eleginops maclovinus. Next base: position 19,919,905 of record NC_086363.1, on the reverse strand, counting down.
TTTGACTACTGCAAGACAAATGATGTGACCATCATCCAACTGTTTCAAAGTCAACTCTGTTCTGCCAGACCATCTCAAAGGTCGGCCACAAAATTGTTGAAGTTCAGGATAGATGGTGTTGGTGGTTAAAGGAAAATAACATCACTGTTTTTCGGCTAGTCACTGACATCTATTGGTTAAATGAGGTGAATGAAATTACCAGGGCCTCTCATTACACAAATACCGTAGTATTGCAGGTCCCCTTATTGAGGAGAGGAGAGAGCAATCAGTCCATGTTCTTGGATCTTACAGCGTGAGAGATTGCATGCGTGCATACCCTATCAAACACACACAAAAAAAAGACCTTTAAGATTATTCTCTGAAGCTGAGGTCTGCTGCAAGCCCTCCGGTGGCAAAAAAGAAAGCAGTGAACTCCGCAAATTACTGCATGTTGCATGTAAAGTTATCAAGACTCAATGATATACAGATAATGTCATGTCTGGAGATAGTGTTTTTATACATACAGGGCTTTCAAACCGTATTCTGTACACTGGTTTACATAGTTGAACCAGGACGGAGCTGCCATCCATGGAGGACCTCTACTCCCAGCAGTTCAGGAAGAAAGCCCACAGGATTATCAAAGACCCCCCCATCACCCCAGCAACACTGTCTGGCAGGCGGTACCGCAGCATGAGGACTAAAACCACCAGACTCAGGGACAGTTTCATCCCTCGGGCCACAAGACTATTAAACACCTGAACTCTGTAAAGTGCTTCAATAAGCATTAATCTGTTGTCATCTTACAATGTATTCATTTATCATATTCCATTTACGTGTATATAGACTTTTCTTGCACTATTTCTATTTGTACTTTATTTTGATTACTTGCACATTTGACACATATCTTGCACTATTTATTATATTTGTTTTGGTTTTATTTCTTTTATGTCATACAGTATATTATGTTGCATTGTTGGAGGAGCCTGGGACTTAAATCTTTCATTGTCATATCTATAGCTACTGTGCATATGACATTAAAGCTTTCATTAAAATCTTTGAATCTTTAAATTTAGTTGAAATGCTCTTTGCCTTAACTGGGTGTCCCGACCCTACAGTACGTCCTTACAAGACTTCTGCAGGCTTTATTTCTTCCTTTGTTCCACTGGCATCAATGGGCCACACTTTTGAATTGGGTGATGTGTTGCTTCATTACCATGAACACACAAAAATCTCACTGAAGCACCTAATGTGTTTAATTCTATTATTCTAAGACTGCAAAGCCTGACAGCTTCAGAACCTTACTGAGCCTCTGAAACAAAACGATAGATCAGAACTTGGTCTAAGGATTAACATCTTCAATAATGGCTAATGGATTTGTAGTTCAAGCACTAAAAGTGGAAAAGCCAGGAAGGATTGAGGGATGAACTTTGGTACATTTGTTTTTTTATTGGGATTTTATTAAAAAAATGTATAATGCTATCAACTTATCATTTACGGTACAACTCTACTTTAAAACATGTTTTGTGTTTAATTTGAACAATGAAGAAACACTCTAAAAGTATTATTATTTATTTGCTCTGTGTTTTCTTCGCAGTATGTTCATGATTTCCAACATATTTCTCCAAAGCGATAAAGATGCTGCTGCTGATCATGCAAAATTACTTTTGATTAGTGCTGTAAAACTGCCGTAGGAACATAAGGCAAGTTGCTATGATTGAATCAAACTGCTGTCTGATATGTGTTAGTCACCGGCAGGGATTAAAGTCGCACCATGTGAAGCAATTTTAATTACTTTACCCAAACACAGGGGCAATGGGACTCCCGCATCCTCCATGAATGGCATTGCAGGACTGAGATTATTTAAAGCCCAGAGAACATCAAATTAATGACAATTATGAAGGATCTTGTGGTCAGCCCTGACACATCACAGCATCGTCTCCAGGCACTCGCCAGTGTGAGCGTTATGTGTTTGCTTATGGTCAGAATGCATCGTGAAGTATCCCTTAATTAGACCCAGCACGCTCTTCCCGCTCTCACACGGCGTACTGTTTCACTCCAACCCAATTATTTTAATCCTCTGATTGCTCGGAGAACACCCGGCCCTAAAGTCCACAGAGAGAGATACTGCTGGGGAGATGAGTCTGTCTGGAAATGTGGGCACATCAGCCACCTCCTCACGGGGCCCTCTGCCCCCAGGGCTTTACAGCTCCGGCCCGCTGTGAGCTCCACTGGGGTTACTCCGCCTAAGAAAGATGTCAAGGGATTCTCCATGCTCCTGCCAGCCATTCTACCCGCCCACAAGACTCCTCACTCCTTCCCCTCAGTGGATTAGAAGAAGGGATGATTTATTTACCCTTTTGATATCCCTCTCATAATGTGACAGAACTAAAAATACAACTTCCTGTTTTATATACTGTATATTACATCCAGGGGTGGGAGGGTTGCTTTAGAAATGTGTTCCGTTATAATTGCAAGTGAACTGTAAAAACCTAATCTGACTATCACAATATGAAATAAATATAACCTGATTACTTTCCAATACTTTTGGATTTCCTCAATATCGAATGCAATATAAATGCAAAAGAAAAAAATGATCACTAAAATGTTTTTACTTTTATTATGTAAGAAAATAGAACAATGTGACGTTTGAAAAACACAAAACCAAGATATTTAGTATCGAAAAATGTGTCTTTGATATACATATATTTGAGGCTTAGCTTACAGAAAAATGCTGGTTTAGTGCAACACTAAAAGCAAACACAGCATTTTTGTTAAATGAATCAGGTGTCCACCTATACCTCTAAAAAATAATAATCTGAGTTTACATCGTCCTATAACACATCTTACATAATATTATTTTTTTATAAAATGCATAATAACATTGGAATCCTGCTAGTAATACCCATCTTAAAATTGTTTATCTGATTACATCTTTTTTATGTAACCGTAAGGGAATACAGTTACCTTTTTGTTTGTATCCTGATTACATAATCCGTTAATCCCCAAGCCTGATTACATTATACATTAACCAGGATGTGACTGTACATAAAATACTGCGGGTAACTCCCTCTTGGTCAGTTATGATGAGTGCACTGTATATGGTAACAGAAGAGTCACTGTGGAGGGTAAGGGTTGGGAATTTGATCCCTCTCCCCTCTCCCCTGTCACTCGAACTCTGCCGGAGCCTCACATGTTATTGTTTCTGCAGTGGACATCCACACAATAGAAATACTGTCACATTACGGAGGATACTGTGTCATTTTTAATGCTTCCAGTCAAAGTGTGAGTATTATGATACATTCATAATATATGTAATATGAAGGCCCCCCCCCCCACATATGTGAGTGGGTGGTACTCACCTCAAATTCCAACAGAGGTTCATGCTATTGATGTAGTAAATTGTCCCCTGAGGTTAAAAGTCCACCTGCGACAATAGTGACATTTGAATACCAGTGTCCCACAGCCCCATTATCCAGACTTACTGGACAGATAAAAGAAACTAAAGTGGTAAGCTTATACGATCAGACATCTTTTATATAAGATGTGTAGCTAGTTGTGGGTGGGCTCCATTTCATTTTAAACATGTTTTAGCCACAAACTAAACTAAATAACATGGATTAATTTTAAAGCTGCTAGAACATTTGGAATTGCATTCAGCAGATGTCCATAAAGACTTCAAATGAAGGATTATGTTGTGTGGTGTATGCTGGATGAGTACACAATGATTTGCTAACATGAATAATGTTGTACTTTATATATCAAATGTGGTGTTTACTTCTTCTGCCCTAAAGATTCATTTCAAAAATCTCAAAAGCAATACATTGCAGGATTCCGCCCCCATTCTACACATTATAGGGGAATTGAATTTTGTTTATGGAACATTTTAGCCACACTCAGCAGACATTTTTAAATGACAACATCATTTCAGATTAGCTTTTTATTAGCTCCACCCCCCTTTAAATGTTATTTTTGTCTTTATTATTTACCTACTTTTATACTGTTTTATTTATGTTATCGGTCTTAAAGGGTTTAACCTATATTATTTATTTAGCATTTTTAATAGCAACTTTTCCTTTTGAGTAGGCCGCTTATCCTTTACTATCATTTTTAAGGTCACTATTATCTGTTTCATTTTTATTGTACACATTTACTTTTATTTTATAGGGTTTCATATTTTTCCATCAATTCACTTGAGTCTTGTGTCTTATTTTTCAGCAATTATTTAGGACTCGTTATATATTTAATTTTTATTATTGTAGTTATCTCTTAACCTGTTAAAACTGTATAGGTTGTTGTCATGCTGCATGTATCTGAACATGTTTTAAACATCTGAACTGAGGGGAATTTCTTTCTTTCTTTTTTTAAGTTTCTAACTTTGAGCTGCAAGTGCTGTATGAAAAGTGCTATATAAATAAAGCCTTACTAGCATTATTATTAAACATATCTAGCAGCAGCTCTTTACAGAAACTGTGTGCTTATTGATTGGGATCTAAATACCTCGGTGTGAACTCCAGTCATCTTGACTACTTCTTTGGTAGATAAAACTCCCAATGAAAACAAGTCAAAATGACACATAATCAATCGGCAGGGTTAGGTAAGGTATGTTAGATAATGTGTTATTTTTAGCCAAGTGCTCGAGTCCTGCTGTTCTATTGAGAGTCTGTAACCTTCTCCTTTTGAAAATATAGCTGTGTCTTTCTGAGATTACTTAGTGTTAAGTATTGTCAAAGACAAAGCTGTGAAACAATGCTCAGCTGGTTATCTGCAGCAGTTTGAGAAGAGTTGGAGGGATTTATGTGAATGTGAGGATTAAGAAAGGACTTGAGAGGGTCACAAGGAGGCCGCCGCTCTCTGTCTGCACACACAGGGAACCGACTCTCGGCTCTTTGTCAAATATTATCACCCCACTCTGCTGCTTAAGTCATCAGCAACAAATACAATGAAAACCATGCGACCATAAACAGTATCTTGACAGTGTTACATTGCTCTGTCTCTTGAAGGGATAGTCACATTAATCTTCAACTTTTAGTGTGAATTCATGTGAGAATTTGGCCACGGAAGATTGACTAAAGAGAAAAGCTCATTGGAATCACCTGGCCTCCTTTGTGTTACCTTATGTCAGTTGAAGGGAAAAACATTATCATGGCGTACTGATAAGATCTCAATTGCTTTGCCCCATCTGATAAAATGCTACTATAATTATCAGAGACATCTTGCCATCTTGACTGAAGAACAAGGGTGACCTTGAACATAATGAAAGCATCCAGTGCTAACAAGTGCACCAAAATAACAGAGAAACATGTTAAAACTTTAAAACAATTTAGACAATTGAAATTACTTACTGTAATGGAATATAATGGGATACTGACCTAGAAACCTATTTGATTTTCATCAAACAGATCTCAAGAGACAAGTAGCACTTATACAGTGGGATTAACCAATAGAGAGTCTTTCCCTTGGCCATGCTGTTGTGACGTTGTGACCTAGAGATGGTAAAGGCAAACAAAAAACCCAGTAGATGGCGTCATTTAAAGTTTTACAGTAAATAAATGGATTAATGGTGAAGTCCTTTTGGGACTTAATATAATGTCTTACTATAAAGTGTAAACAAAAGTCATGGGCACGGAAATGCTGGTCAACAATTGGTCAGACATTAAGCTGGTAAAAACGAGGAGAAATAAAATGGGTCAAAATGTGCAAGTAAATAAACGTAAAATAAAAAAAGAAATGCAAGAAAAGTATATATACACGTAAATGGAATTTCACTAGCAAGTGGACCGACACCACCTCTTTTAAGCGGACCAGAGTCCGGTTGTTTAGTTCACATCAGAGTTCTCGGACTGCTTTCTCACCAACCCAAACAAACCGCACCAAGGGGTTAATGTTCCAGGGTTCGATTCAACCGGACTAAAAAAGGCTGGTGTGAACGCGACCTTAGTCTTTGTACGATACACTTGTTGGATCCTTTGGGTTTCGAACCCAACACACACAGTTGTTGGGTGCTACCAGTTGGTCTTCCAGTCGGGCATTTTCTTAGAGTGATTGATGGTGGTTCTAATTTATTATATCATGACTCTCAGTTATACCCGGATTAATATTTATAATCCATGTCTGTCCAAGAGTCAATCACTCGAGAACAATTTTCTCTGGGGTACTGTTTATGTTTTCCTGTGTCAAAAGCGTTATGCTGTTTTCCTAGGTTTGGCCTCAAACTCATCTTCCTAGTTACAAGGCACATGTAAGAATCTGGGATAGTGTTATGTTTCTGTCTGTTGGTAAAACTAGAGGAATGTAAAGTTCTTTGACTAGCTAAATAAGTGTGTACTATCCTGGCTGGGCCCTGTTTGTGTTCTATGGTGTGAACAATACTTCAACCTCCATAAACGTTTCTGTTTCTGTGTTCTTCAGTTGCTTGATCTTGCTGAACAAATCTGGGTAGTAAAGGTATGGTTTAATAAAAATATGATACTTTTAACACTGGCTGTGTATGGCTGCCATCGCCTGAAATCACGGCTCTATGTGGGGGATTACCCACATATGTATGTATTTTTGGAGACATGTAGGAGGAAGCTATAGGCTACGTGGATTTTGTTTATATAGAATTCTTGGATCAGCTTCATAATCCAACTATTGTCTTTGCCTCTCTCTTAGTTTCAGTTTGAGTAGAGTTGGTGTCATTTTACTTATTCTGTTATTAACCCTTTATGGGGCGAGGGACCATATCTGGTAACTTCCCCACACGCCAAACATGGCGTCATCGTCGTCGTGACTCAGTGAGGAGCATGTGGTTTTCTCCCAGCCAATCAGCGAAGATCATTAGTCATTAGAAATGACTCTACACTCCCCCCTAGTGACGAACTTCTAATGTTATAAAATGAATGTTCCTTTCACCTTTATATGTATTTCCCTTGTATTTCTTATAAAAACACTTCTTGGAATTATTTGTACTGCAAACGGGCAAGGATCCATATATGGTAACTTCATTAACATTTTGAAAAGTCTCGCACAAGTAAAAAGGTCTTGTAATGTCCTCAAAAAACACTCTGGGGTTGAAATGTTTAATTTCAAAGTATTTCAATGAGTGCCCTATAAAGGGCTACGATACAAACCTTTGCAAAATATGTTGTTTGACATGGGCTTCCAAATCGATAGGAGCGCTTTTTGTTCTGCACCTGTATTTGGTAGACAATACTGAGTCAAATGTAATAAAGGTTAGGCATTAAACATGTTTCACATGACTATCTACTTTTGGTAATATCAATTCATATTTGACAATATAGTATCTTTGTTAAAGCTCACTGACACCTCCTGACCAATGGTACGAGAAAGGATGTGTTATGTGGTCTCCCAAGTCTAAGTCAGATTCTTTGCCCGTTCATCTGGCTCTGTTAACAGTTAGGAATAGTCAGTTTGGTTGGAAGCTTACTGTGTTAAGCGAAGAACAGATGGTAGCCATGGTTCTAAGTAAGCAGTGTTTTCTGGTGGTAGGAACAGGAAGTGAACAGCAGTCTCTGGTGTCAGGGTAAAACACCCTAAGCAGTCGACTCGACTTTTGCCTGCCCACGCAGCCCAACACGTCTCCAGTTGCATGGCCACTACATGCTCCATGTGTGGGCCCTCGCAAGCATGTGTGCCTTTCAAAAAATACAAATCTGTAAGTCAATGGGACCCCTGACATGATGAGTATTATTAAGAACAGAAGAATGAGGACAAAAACAACATCTGTTTTACAATTCCACCATGCAGCCGACACACGCAGAAGTTTTAATAAAAAAAGGTCACAGCTTTTCCTGCGCTCTTCTTCTACAGTGGCATGCTGTTGATTGGTAAACAGAGTACAGTGTTCGAGAGAAACCGCTACTCCCTGCATGCTGACATGGACTGGCTCATATCATGCTCAGCATTGAAAGGCCTCAGTATGATCCAATGAAAGGGCTTGTTGGATCGTGCACAGCATCTAAAGTCTCTTCCATAGAGACAGAAGGTGCTCTATCCAACAATCATGCCTCCTTATGTGGGGAGGTTTTGGAGTAGATGGTTAAACTTCTCTCTCCAAGTCTCTCTTTTTTTTTTCTTCAAATAACTACTTTGTCCATGTTTTGTAGGTACATCAAAAAGTGATGTTGAGTGCAACAGTACGGTCGCCTCTTCGGGGAGACGGTGCTGAAGTGTTCCGGAACTTGTGAATAAAGTTGTTTCTCTCCAGTTTGACTTAAGTGAACCCCATATAACCTTCTATAAAGACATCTTCATTTGCAAATTGAAGCAGTTGTGGATGGAGAGGGCAATTAATGCGACTTCAGTATCTGGTTCCGGCCATTTGTTTTAGAAATTAAAACAGTCTAATCCCTTAAGCTATTTGCCCCTTCTCACAAACTGAATTTGTTCAGAATTATATTCATTTCAAAGGTTTCAAAACAGCAAATTCATCCCACTGGCCTTGAATGTGTTTTAGTGTGTGTGTGTGTGTGTGTGTGTGTGTGTGTGTGTGTGTGTGTGTGTGTGTGTGTGTGTGTGTGTGTGTGTGTGTGTGTGTGTGTGTGTGTGTGTGTGTGTGTCCTGCTTTTTCTTCGTATCTCAATTTCTCATACCTCCCTTGCCCAAGGTAAATCTCCCCCCTCAAAATAAACACATCAAAGCAGTACAATACACGTTTGCTTCTGAACAGAGTGGAATGATTTTTAGCTTCCTTTCCCAGAGAAGGTGAAGTGTGCCTATTGGCCCATACTGGTCTCAGAGTGGTGATTGTGGAGTAGCCACAGTCAGTCCCACTCAATAATTCATGCTCGTGCAGAAGACCGGGGGCCGCTCACCTCCCTCTCTCCCAGTGATGCGACCTCTCTTTGACTCGGAGGCTGTCGCTGTTGGTTGGCATGCACCCAAGGGGGAGTCTAACCTCACAGAACTTAGAATGTGAGGAGTCAAGTAGCCGGGAACTGTCAAAATATAAGGGTTGGGAGTGCAACAAATACACAGAATTAAATCCAGTTTTTGTACTTGAGTCAAAGTAGAACTACTCAGATCTTGTACTTGAGTAAAAGTATAAGGACTCAGATCTTGTACTTGAGTAAAAGTAGAAGTACTCAGATCTTGTACTTGAGTAAAAGTAGAAGTACCAGAGTGTAGGAATACTCTGTCACAGTAAAAGTCCTGCATTCAAAATGTTCCTCCAGTGAAAGTAGAAAGTACTTTCATCTAAATGTACTTAAAGTAGCGACAGTAAAAGTAGTCATTGTTTGATTGGTCCATTTCAGAATAATATCTCTGATATGTTTTATAATTATTAAAGTGTTAACAAAGCTGGTAAAATGATTCCTCTGCTATATTTATTTTCTTGCTTATTGAATTTATATGTTTTTCCTATTCTTAATGTATTTTTCCTATTCTACTTTGAAGTTTTTGAATTACACAATATCTGCTTTATTTTTTATTTTATTCTATCCTTTTTTAAATTCAATCTAATTAAAAGTTGAATATTTTTAATCTAAGTGATTCCCCCTCGGATAAATAATATTTGCTGATACAACTGTAGCATGTACCAATCAACCAAAGCCGATACAATATACAAATCTACCCAATCAAGTAGATGATGGTTCTTCTTCTTTTATGAACCTGGAATTTCTGTAGGTGTAATAGATATAGAAAATAATAAGTTTAATCTTGATATAAATACATAAAATATGCAAAGCCACTCGACAGCAGAAATGATAAGCCATAAACTGAACCTAAATCTGTACAAAATCAGAATTAATAATGACTGACAACCAAAGATGTACAATCTCCTGAGAGTGGTGATGGGATTTCTTTTCATAAAATCCATTAGCTCATTCAAGAAAATAATCAGCTTAGGCATGGAGCGCTACAAAATCCTAAATTCAAAGTGTGTGTGTGTGTGTGTGTGTGTGTGTGTGTGTGTGTGTGTGTGTGTGTGTGTGTGTGTGTGTGAAAACTATAGCCATTCAACTATGTGAATACCCATGAGCATGTAAAATCACATATGTATAATCAAACACACTGAAACATTACACTCATATTACATTATAACAGTTCAAAACCATGTGCTATAAACAGCTCTACTCTTTATTCTTATCATATATTCGATCGTCTCTGTCAGACTTTTGAGACATATTGTTGACAGTGCAACATGTGACATTGCCTTGTGTGACTGTGAGTGAATGGCAGATGTCACTTGTTGAAGCCGAAAGAATAACAGCTCAAACTTTAAACTTAAAGCTCTTATTGGTCGGTGGGCATTTCCTTTATATCTGTTGCCCTCTCATGGCAAACATAACCTGCTCTGGAGCACTCGATGCTGCATTCACATTATACATGATTTGCTTTTTACTCACAGACAGGTGGTGCGCAGAGCCTTGCGGTGAAGGTTTCAAGGTTTCAAGGTTTTATTTGTCATATGCACAGCAGATACAGCGTATATGTTGGCAATGAAAATCTTATGTCGCGTGCTCCTCCAACAACTCAACATAAATGGTGCAAATAACATAAATAAAATAGTGCAAAAAAGAGAAGAATATTTACAATAACAATAATAAAGATTTGAGGATGTGAAATATATACATATGTGGAATACATTGAGAGTATTTAAACACTTTACACTGTTGAATGAGGAGGTATGGGCAGATGCATATATTATGTATAACAGATGTATATGGCAGATATGTACAATATATAGATATGTTTACTATAAACAGATATGTATGGCAGATGTGTATAATATATATATATATGTATGTGTGTACTATAAACAGATGTGAGTAGACATTCACAGAGCTCAGGAGTTCAGCAGTCTTATAGCCTGTGGTATAAAACTGTCTCTGAGTCTGGTGGTCTTGGTCCGGATGCTGCGGTACCGTCTGCCAGACGGCAGCAGACAGAACAGATTGTTGCTGGGGTGATGGGGGTCCTTTAATATCCTACCGGCCTTCTTCCTACACCGCTGGGAGTAGAGGTCCTCCATGGATGGCAGCTCCGTCCTGGTGATGTGCTGAGCAGTTTTCACCACCCTCTGTAGAGTCTTACGGTTGAGGGCGGTGCAACTGCCATAACAGGCGGTGATGCAGCCAGTCAGGATACTCTCGATGGTGCACCTGTAGAAGTTGCAGAGTATCCTGGAGTCCATGTTGAACTTCCGCAGCCTGCGGAGGAAGAAGAGCCGCTGTCGAGCCGTCTTGGATATGACCCTGGTGTGATGTGTCCATGTCAGGTCCTCACTGATGTTTACCCCGAGGAACCTGAAGCTGCTGACTCTCTCCACAGGAGTCCCGTCGATGGTGATGGGTGTGTGTGCCTCTCTCTGCCTCTTCCTGTAGTCCACAATCAGCTCCTTTGTTTTGCTGACGTTGAGATGGAGGTTGTTGTCCTGGCACCAAGATGTCAGGGCTCTGACCTCCTCTCTGTACGCCGTCTCGTCGCCGTCTGTGATCAGGCCGATGACGGTCGTGTCGTCAGCGAACTTGATGATGGTGTTGGAGCTGTGTGTGGCCACGCAGTCGTGCGTGAACAGGGAGTAGAGGAGAGGGCTGAGCACACAACCCCAAGGGGCTCCGGTGTTGAGGGTCAAGGTGGAGGCTGTGATGTTCCCCATCCGCACTGCCTGGGATCTGCCCGTCAGGAAGCTCATGATCCAGTCACAGAGGGCGCTGTTGAGCCCAAGGTCCCTGAGCTTAATGATGAGCTTGGAGGGCACAATGGTGTTGAATGCTGAACTGTAGTCAATGAACAGCATTCTCACATAAGTGTTCCTCTGGTCCAGGTGGGAGAGGGCAGTGTGGAGGGTGAGGGAGATGGCATCATCCGTGGACCTGTTTGCTCTGTAGGCAAACTGCAGGGGGTCCAGTGAGTCAGGGAGGGAGGAGGTGATAAAAGTTTTGACTAACCGCTCAAAGCACTTCATGATGATGGAGGTGAGTGCAACTGGGCGGTAGTCATTGAGGCAGATGGGTTTTGTCTTTTTGGGGACAGGGACAATGATGGACTCTTTAAAACATGTGGGGACTACAGACTGGAGCAGTGACCTATTGAAAATGTCTGTGAACACATCTGCCAGCTGAACTGCACACACCTTGAGAGCACGGCCAGGGATGCCATCAGGTCCTGGAGCCCTGTGTGCGTTGATCCTTTTCAGAGATCTACACACATCTGCACTGGTTAAAACCAGTGCAGATGCTAGTTAAGTATATTTTCTATGGTCCCCCCTGCTAGCTTGTGCCGCTACATACAGCTGTCATCTGATTGGAGCAATCGAGGTCAAATTTGAAATAATCTGAACTTTTTTCGAGCAGTGCGCAGCATCAATGGTTGCACTTCTCCAATGCTGAAATACAATCGCAACGTCAACCAGAGCTGTTTTCCCGCGTATCATGGGACTTTTGCTTTAGGTGTGCAGCATAAATTACCCTATTGATCTCCCCAGAACGAACACTGAAACATTACAATGCATTCTGTCAACAGATTACACATAACTGTATTAGGTTAGTTGAAAGCAATAATCAGTGAAGAGATATAATCCCTCCACCTGGTCCTAGGTCTACCCCTCGGTCTCTTCCCAGCTGGACGTGCCTGGAACACCTCCCTAGGGAGGCGCCCAGGTGGCATCCTCACTAGGTGCCCGAACCACCTCAACTGGCTCCTTTCAACGCGAAGGAGCAGCGGTTCTACTCCGAGTCCCTCCCGGATGACTGAACTTCTCACCTTATCCCTAAGGGAGATGCCAGCCACCCTACGGAGAAATCCCATTTCGGCCGCTTGTATCCGCGATCTCGTTCTTTCGGTCATGACCCATCCTTCATGACCATAGGTGAGGGTAGGAACGAAGATGGCCCGGTAGACAGAGAGCTTTGCCTTCTGGCTCAGCTCTCTTTTCGTCACAACGGTGCGGTTAAAGCGACTGCAGTACCGCTCCCGCTGCTCCGATTCTCCGGCCCATCTCACGCTCCATTGTTCCCTCACTCGAGAACAAGACCCCGAGATACTTGAACTCCTTCACTTGGGGGTAAGGCTTCATTCCCTAGTAACCTAATATATTTTATTTAAACCTAATATTATTGCCTTCAATTAACCTAACACAATTATGTGAAATCTTTTGACATAATTAATCACAGATTATCAAAGATACCAGTGAACCAGTGTGAACCTACCTTGCTCAACACAACATCAAATTCTAATATCTATTTCAAGGCAAACAGGACAAATTATTGTTTTAATACATGGATATTTCAAAGAACTCCTTGAAGATAGATGATTAGCATATTTTCTGTCCAACACATTCAATTCAGGAGAGCTCTGTCTTGGCATTCTCCCACCATTCTCATATAGCTGGTATAATTACATCATAAAACAGGAGTGTGTAAAATCTTGATAGGCACCTTGGGGGAAATAAACACGCTGACCAGAGGATTTAAGGTGACCCATGTCTAGAAAGATGATCCTCCCAGCCCCTTAGATGTGTCTTTCTCCTTAAGGTCATAAACTATGCATTAGCTTGCAATCACAAGTTCAACAGAAATATAAAAGCAGAGACTGTAAGACATTCTTTCCAAAAGCACAATGTGTGAGTATTGATTCTTGACATGAAGAGAGGGTATGCGTCAGAGGAATATTGCTTCTGAGCAGGGTACATTGTTCTTCGTCCATTTTATGTTCATTTGGATTGGTTTTGACTTAAGCTGGGAAAGCACTCCCGTGGGAAAACACTGTTTGTTTCTCGGCCAAAGGCAGACAATGCAGCAGGATGTGAAGAATCAGCCGTCGGGCAGCAGATGGGGTCTGGAAGTACAGTGCAGTGTGTTCAGTAAGAGGGAATTCAGCACAAAGACAACCTACTTGGGAAAGTGAGAGTTGATGAGTTATATCCTCTCCATGCAGCTCCCCCAGCAGGCTTCGGAGTGCAATGGTCTGTGCCGTCTCGTCACTGCAACATCTGTCTTTCAGGCTCAGAGGACAGATTATCTCCTCATGGCGCTGGCACCAGGATCTTAATATGTTGGGGATTGTTTCTCAACTAGTCGTGTTAAAACAACAATTTCAAGTGGGCAAAGATTAGTCTGCAGTAAAATAGAATGTAACACACTGAACAATCTGAAACGCTGACTGCAGTTAAATGTATTATGTAAAAAAAAATCACACAACGTTATTAGGTTAGTTAAAAGCAACACTTTTAAGTTGAATACATTTACATTTAATACAATTGCTACAATACAGTTGTGTGAAATGTGTTGAAATAATACATTAAATCAAGTCAACGTTTGTTCAGTGAATATATCAGTGATCTACTTCTAGTTAATGTGAATTCCACATTTTATTTTATACATTTCCTTCCCTGCAGTCTGTATTTTACCTGAGATCCCCCGGGGACTATGTTAACCAGTTTGTTTGTAGTCCTGCGAACCTTTTAAGACATGCCGGTTTCAAGACAATTAGGCCAATTTTCATAATCATTATTTACTGGTCCCCAGGGAGAGCTTAGATACAGCTTCAGTGGTGATTCGTCTGGAGCCTGCTAGGTAATACTTCTATTTATACAGGGTCATTAAGCTGTGAAAATCCCTCTTCACTGTTAACCATTCTCAGCTATGTCATTTCTTACTGCAAAATTAAGCTGTTGAGTCTGAATGTCCAGACCACTTTTAGGTCTGTTATATCTGCTCAGTGTCCTTACTTTCAGTGTGTCGGATCAGATATATAATATGTTTTTTATGTTGTTGTTTCTTTATATCAAGCTTAATATACGCTCTGAATATTTGCTTTTCTCATTAAAGTGCTTAATTCATACACATATCTTATTAGACATTGCCATATTGTAGATGATAAAGATTTATTAGAACCCATATCTTAGTCATCTTTCATTTTATTCAAGCTAACTGGAATGTATATAAAAGTCTTTCGGGAACACATTTCCATCGGAACATTAGCAGGGACAGATATTCAGATTCCTCCGTGTCCATCAGTCGTTGTTCTGTCTCCTATGAACAGCTGGCACAGGCCAGTTGATGTGCATAAAATGAAGACTGTGGATTTTCAGGGTTTTCAAAAAGTTGGAAGACGATAGTTTTAACCAAACAACCAAGACACATATACAGGATATACACTGAACAAGCTGATTTGGTTACCAGTTTGGTAAACAGTACCAGTTTGTGTTTGAACTTGCGTACATGACTATGGCGACCACAGAAACCAAAACAATCTTATTGGTATTTGCGTTCCTGTAATGATACACCTTTGAAGGATTTAAGCATCATTTATTGTCAGTCTGCAACACACACTTCAATGTATTAGGTTAGTTGAAAGTAGTCATATTAAGTTATTACTATATGTATTAAGAACCTAGTTAAATTAACAGTATTGCTTTCAACTAACTAATACAGTTATGTGAATTGTGTTAATACATTTAATTAAAGTCAACGTTTCAGTTTTTTTAGTGCAGGGATGCACAACAAATTGTTTGCCCAACATGCTGCACAGGAAAACATGACAAAACAGAAAGGTAGAGCATGCCTTAAACCGTGCATCAAGAAGAATCTTAAGAAACAATAACAGTGATTTATTTGATTATAATATATGTGTGATCTTGCAATAAAATAATTGAATTTGGTAAAAAGTTTTTCCTGAATTTTGATATTGATGATTGCCAAGCATGTAATGTAAACACAGTGTGCTTCCTGGAGACTTACTGGAGTCCTGGAGTTGCCAGCAATTCTGTTTGCTAGCTACAGGAAAAAATCAGTGCCTGTCAACATGTCGGGGAAGAAGGTTAGCTTTCTTATGTAAAACGAGTCCTACACTTGTGCATAATGCAAACATACAATCTTTAATCTTTAAGACCATGCTCAACCATCTCCATGACAGCATTACTGGCAGACAACACACAAATCAATTATTGATTAATATGATTATTAGGTGTTGGATGTTTGTATGTCTTTTTTTTTTTTAAATGATGCATAATTGATTGTTCTTGTTGAATAGCAGCAGTCTGTGTAGGATTGGATGTAGCAGTTAGCAGCTCAGCCAGTGCTCTGCCAAACTGCGGCCAATCAAACACACAGAACGTCAATGTAGCAACCGCTTGCTCTCTGAAAGCACCCAGAGGCAGCAGCTCTTTAGGGCTTTTAGCCTCAGTAGTGACAAATGACATCTACTGTATATAAATACTCCAACATTTGGAAGCTCAGCTAATGGGTCTCTGGCAGCTCAGATAACTTTGGTTTGGGTAAGATTAATGAATTTAATTTTGAGTTTTGACTAGGTTTATTGTAATGGTCAGAAATGACACCATTGTAGTCATTTCAGGTTCAACAGCTCCTGTGTGCGTTTTTCTTTTAAACATAGAATTTCATTTCTTCAGAATATGATTATCTTGATGAGCTGCTTTTATGCTTTAGCCTAATAACCAACACACCACATGAATAAAAGCCCCTATGTGTAGAATAAGGAATGTACAACTATACATCGCCATGAAATAGAGAGCACTAATAAGGTCAATCCGACATGAGATAAATGGATGAAGACAATTATGCACAACTAACCTATGCCTTTAAATACAGTTCAACCCCTCACTGGCTTAAAAGTTAAACATACATATACTGGAGCACCTTTAGCAGGTTTATATGCAGTCTGTCGTCATTAGACAGTATTTCACTGCCTGCCTCTATACCTCCCCTCCATGCACCTTACTCTGCATTGGATTATAGATGCAAAATGCAAATGAAAACAAAGACAGTAAAAGCCAATGAACCCTAAACAATAGCTCCACATAATCTGCATGGCAAACGCTCATGCCAGTTCCTCTGGCAGTTTACTGGTCTTCTGGTTTCTGCATTTTCCCTGTAAAATTGCTCAAGCCTGTGTGATAAACTTGCGTCTAACTATGCTTTTACATGCTGGCCTGGTATCTTTAGATCATAGAGGTCAAACGCAATGCTAACTCAACCTCTGAAGGCTTGCGTGATGCTACAGAACAGTTGCATGGAGATGTATTAGAGTGATCAGATAAGATCTGAACGTTTTAGCAATATTATTTTTGCAAATGTTGTCTTATGTGATGAATACACATAGCAGACAACACAGCTTAAATTTGCTAAAGAATATGTTAATGAACTGAATGAATGAGGAGAAAAGGCATACGATGCATCATACCATCACTAATAGTGTAAACACAATCCACTCTTTAGTCCTTCCACACAGGGAGCGTGAGATTAAAATCATGTATCACTGAATGTGTTTGACAATGCGTAATAGGCTAAACAGCTGTTTTGGGCTCTGCACAAAATACCCCATTGTAACAGCTTGTGCATCAAGATGCAAACTCCCACACACATTCAGAACTCTCACATTCTCCCACATCAGCACATGTGCATGCCCATACAGCTGAGCCAAGTCTTAATCTAAGTTAGCATTTGCAAAAGCAGGTGCTCTCTGGTGAGGCTCCGGTGTTGTCTCGAAAAAGCTCTAGTAGATGACAGGCTAGGATTTATGGCTGTGCATGTCACTTTAAACGGATGGAGCTCTCTGCGATTCTGCCGGTAAGAAGCAAATGAGAAGAGAAAACCTGAAAGACCCGCAGAGAGGCTGAATAAATTAGTCTCTGCTTCAATATGAACAGGAAGGGCGAAAGAGGAAGGAAACATGATTTAGTGTCTTCTCCGCTCACCTCTTCAGGGCGGAGAAGCTGGTCGGGGCTATTATGCTCTCTATCATGTGGAGTCCCTTTGGTGAGCTGCACGGAGCTCCACTGCTCCTCTAACTGATCATCAAGGTGTCGCATTAGAGATGCTCATGTATCACAACTGGAAAGCAATGATACAATTAGTTATCATTATTGTATTACAGGCTCCAATGATCATCCTCAATTATACTGAGCCTGGTGGGGAGCCCGAGCTACAAATACAGCCCTGGTTCTGGTATTTGTTTTACATGCCACTTTAAATTAAAGTTATATAATCACATAATCATGACATGGAATCTGACTCATTTGTAGAAGGGATATTGCTTCCATGGTTCCGACAACTCATTATTCCAAAATGCCAAGTGTCTAATTGGATCAAAAATCCAACTGTCTGACATCCAGTTCCTGTGAAAACAAGCACCAACTGACAGGCCAATTTCTCTGAAAATAAATGGCACGACATACATACAGTTAAAACATATTTGTGTAGAATGCATCTGTTGACTGTTTTCTGTTGACTTACAATTTCTTGAATCCATCCATTAGTTGCATTCTAAATCTGGTCTAATGAGGCTACTATTTAAATGTGTTTTTGGACAGCAATTAAGATTTATTGCACAGAGCAAGAAGATAGAGCTTATACAATGCATGCAATATTTTGAAGTACATTTGTTCAATGCATATCCGAATCTGAACAGAAGAAAATATGGAATAGCAGCAAAGTTGTGTGCTAAGTATAACTGCTCTTGGAAATTATTTAGAAACATAAATAGATTATTGAAGGATTTCAATTATGGTTAATTAATTCAATGAAGGAATGGTTTTAAAAAACATGCAATCATTGATTTTATATTTTTCCTTGGTTTTTATATTTCATTTAAAAAAAATCTGTGAAAATCAATAAATAATTATAATTCAAAATGAAAGCTTCAAGTTCCTCGAGAACATACCAGCATTAGTAAAAACACCCCCCTTTAAAATACAAAAAAGTAATTGACTTTTTCTTCAAGATAGGCCCATCTTTCATTTCAAAAAGTTAACAAAACTCTGTCAAAATAAGCTATAGTGCAAATGTCTACTCATCGTGTAAGCACAGTTCCTTTACTGCGCTCTCTGTTATTACAGCTCACTCTCCTCCTCTTGGTTTGTCCAAATCAGGATACCTTGGAAGACAACTGGAGTCACTCTGTCTCAATCTCCACCGGTGACAGACACTGCTTTCATATTTTCTCTTATTCTCCTTATAAGTGTCACGTTAGTAATGAAGGCCAAACATACAAAATAATATGTTATATGTAATTTACCTGAATTATAACTTAATTACAGTGCAGCTCAGACCAGTTGAGCACTTGTAGAGGTGAAGGGTGTGTGCTGTTCCCGGTGGTCTGCCTTCCAGATGTGAGATAGCATGTCACACGTCTCTCAGCCTGTTCCTCTCAGTTGATAAAGAGATCAGTCAGCAGTCAGAGCCACAGCTGCAGGGATTCACTTATGGCAGACAGCTGTTCTGAATACATCAGTTTGACTTTTAGTATTATATAGAACCATACTCATTGTTTGGAGATTGAAGGGGGTGGTTCAGTGATTAAGTAATGATCTCCAGTGTTCTTTAACTTCCGGCCAATGCCAAAAGTCAAAATCTGTCGAGTTGTGTGGAGTGACATCTGCTGCTTGTAACCACTTTGTGTCTACAATTTGATAAAGATGTCTGAGATTGTATAACGTAAACAGTGTGAAGGGCCTACAGAGCTGGAACTAAATGAAAGACTTTCTTCTCCAGCAGACTGAGAAACATCAATTGCTATTTACGTAGCAGATCCATTTTCCCACACTGTGCTAGTATCAGCTAATTATGTCAGAAAGTGGGGAATGATTTATTTATTTAGTTTTAATAAATTACATAACAGAACTCATCTTTGTGGCTGTTTGAAGACTGTTCATACAGTATGTCTTCATAATAACAGGGTCAAACAGTGGTCAAACTGAGAAAGTGAGAATGCTCTCATCAACAAGGTAGGTGCAAAAAAAATGTGCAGCAAAAGGACATTTTTAAATGTTCCGTCAATGCAACCAGAGCAGCCTTTTTCCTACTTATACATTTTGAGAGTGCCATGCCATTGTTCTGACTGCCCATTATTCCAAGACTCTAATGGTCCGAAGACGGTCCCAATGGACCGAAAGCCCATTTGTCCAGAAACTGGAAGCTGCAAGAAAAGCACGAATGAGTAATCATGATGCAGCATGCCCAACTCTCTTATTGGATTACCTTGATATTCTTACCCTCACAGCTAACCAATCTTACTCCTCATACCTAAACCTCAAACAAAGCAATTAGTTCTAACCAATCAGAGGCTGAACAGGGTGTTTCTTGCTATTGTAGGTTAAAAAAGATCACATTCCTTCTGCATATTCTCTTTGTTGTAGTGAGTGTCTGTATTTTTGGTGCAATGGGTCTTCGGAATGGTCATTTGTATCCGGGATAAAAGGCTATGGATATTTAAGGGACGTTCAGTCCAATGGGAATTCGGTCTGGAAATTGGGGTTTTGGAAAAATGAACCTATGGAACGGTGTGCATTCCTCATTTGGAAAAGTGTTTTCTTTATGGTCTTCGATATCCTAAATGTCATTGCCTGATGGTCTTTATTTTTAAACAAAGCAAGTGCACTCAATAAATCTAAGGTGCAGACTTGGCACAAGTTCAGCCAACTAGCCTAAAGTCCTTCACAGCAGGTTGTCGCTGATGGGACAAGGTAAGCATATATTTGTTTGATGAATTGGCAGTTACAAGTTAAAAACCCGGTTATAATTGCCTTGGTCTATACAAAATAGTACTTTACAAAATGGTCATTAAAATGTTTTATCTCACATCATGCTGCGCTCACATTATCGATCATCCCAATCCCACAGCCAGTTGGAATTTTGGAAATGCAGAATTCTGATTAAAAAACACTAGATTGTGTTCAATGACATGAATGCTATAACCCACAAAATAGTAGTTTACTTTTTGAAGCACCATGTCTAGTTTGGAGCAAATGGTAAGTCAAGAATAATGGTTAGGCCAACAGAGAAATAAAAAAAGAGAATATTTAATGTTGAATTATGACGGGAAACAAACTTTCATCAAAGCCAATCCATTATCCCAGCCTTCACACATTTCCGTTTTTTGCTTTCAGCTTCATGTAGATGAACAATTCAATCACATTAGAGTAGGTAAGAATGGGGTAAGATGAGCCAATTTTTACTTATCTTGTCCTTTAGGCCAGAAAAAAATAGATAGAAGTCAAATGACAACAACAACAACAACAACAGCAACCTTTACTTCACGTCTTCTGTCAATCAAAATGAAAAGAATGCATCTATACAAAAGGCCATGACAATATGGTGTTGTCCAATCTAAGGGGTAAGTTGATCCAAGTCAAGGGGCAAAAAAAAAAAATGACACTGATTTATATAGGCTGTCATTGATCATTATTCATGGTATATGTGGTATTTCTGTAATCTGTCTATCACTTTAGGCAGATTGTGTCATGGCTGTAACCCTCCAGCCGTCTCCCTTGTCTTTGTTTGTTTCTTTTCCCCATCCCTGTTCCCCTCTCTGTGTTTGTTTGTTTGTTTGTTTGTTTTTTTCTTCTCCCCATCCCTGCTCCCCTCTCTGTGTTTGTTTGTTTGTTTGTTTGTTTGTTTGTTTGTTTGTTTCTTCTCCCCATCCCTGCTCCCCTCTCTGTGTTTGTTTGTTTGTTTGTTTGGCGTGGCTGTTCCTCCTGCCTCCCGGCTAGACCTCCACTCACCTGCTGCAAACACCTCTACACCCTCCCAGACTACACACCTGCTTCCCATCAAGCCATCAGCTACAGCACATCAATTCCGGCTTCCAAAACATTCTCCGCCAGATCGTTGTACAACCACAGTGGTTTTATCGCAAAGGCATAACAAAGACATTAATGGTTATTTTCCTTACTGTGATCCTAGCGTCTAACTTTTTTTTTCTTGTGCTCCAGGACCATTTTCAACCTGCGTCTCCCCGCCACGTCATCGTCACTCCCCCTGGATCTCGACTCCCCGCACCTTGTCAAATCAATACATTTTTGTGAACTCATTCTGCTGTGTCCTGCGTTTGGGTCTACTCAGTGAACACAACAAAGTTATTGACCTTGAACCTTAAAGAATGTAATTCATTCTATCAAGATACTGTGTTTAGCTACACAAGACCAGTTAACCTTAGCTGACCTACTGGATCATGGGATCTCTTGCACCCCCTACCTGCTAAACCATTCTCTTTCCAGTTGTGTGGGACAATTTAGTTGTTTCTACAATGTTTAAAACAAACAAACATATCAGTAATGTAATACTACACTGAACTACCATTTTATACTACAGGGACTTAACTTCAGTGCCTCATGGGGGGTTATGTTGAACCACTGGCTCAATTTACCCCACAGCATGTGGCTCACTTTGCTCCCACAGCCACTCTGTGTACCTTAATCATTCAAGCTAATCTTTAGCTAAATTATTCACATGGTTTACACCTTGCTAAATAACATATGATACATCATTTCAGACCTGGCCACATTTGCTTTGACAATAATTATACCTGACATGTTGAACATTTATTTTTACAAGCAAAAGATGGTTTATTGTGAAAAAATGCATTTACTACTTCTCTCCATCACAGCCAAATGAGTTTATGGTCACATGACAACAGGTGTGCGCAGTTCCCTAGATAAAGGGGGTGGGACAACGTACCTACTGGCTCATCTTACCCCAATCTCCCCTATATGGTTTTTATCTTGATATAATATTTTCACCTTTCAATAATTATGCATTTTTGCTTCATGAATGTAACCCTGTTTGAAAAGTCCCTGCCATTAAAACCAGTTGAACGCAGGCAGCAGTTTGGTTGCCTTGGTAAGGTTTTGTGTGGCTTTCCTTCTTTCTTTGTAGCTGCTTACTAAAACATGAAAAGCCCTGTATTCCATCCACATTACATTTCTAATCAATAAATGTGCTGCTGGTGCGACTCGCTGGTGCTAATCATAGCTCTGCGGAGGCGTGGGGGTCTGAGCCGGAGCCGAGTTCACACACTGCCAGATACATGAGAGCTGCACTACTAATATCTCATTATCATGGATCTGCTGATTACTTTGCCAGCGTCTCATCCTGCATCGGCCTTTTCTTCCTCATTTAAATACATTTAAATACAGCGGGAGGTGTATGAGGAAGTGCTAATTTGATTGCCATAGAGATAGGTTAAAGATGTTCCCTCGATTTCTAGTTTTTTTTTACGACATTCGGCTCTCACTTTCCTGAATGAGTCAAAAGGGATGAGGTGTGACCTATCACATACAGTAGCTCCATCAACCAGTGCTGTTTTAATCAGCAATGTCACCTCTCCAATCATCCCCCATGCACACTATTCCGCTCATACTGATGTTTGCAAATGATTCTGTAAATATTCCCCCCATGGTATAGCTTTGGTTGTACAGAGGGGGGATTGATTTCTGATTACTGCTGACCTGTTTTGCGCATGTAAGCTGTTTTGTATGGTATTTTTCCTCTGATCTAGTGTTCCTCTGTTTATATTGGCAGTGAAAAGACGGGAAACATGGCACAGATGGCGCTTTATGCAGGATGATTCCTCAACAGACGTTATTTGAATGGTTATTCAATGTTAAATGTGATAAGTACTTAGGGGGGAGCGCAATAGAGGCGGAGAAAAGCAGGAGTTTGTTTCTGCTACATGTGCCTTGCATATTAATCAAAAACAGAGCGCCGCAGAGCCACATATTCACAGAGTCGCTATGGGATGTATATACCCACACCCCCACACTCACACAGGAGCTACACGCATGTAGAAAATGAAACGGTCAATGTTGCCCTAATTGGGTTATTGTCTGTGATGTTGTTCTTTGGCTGACTGAGCAACAACATTAAGCTTTATTAAATCTGGACATTTCTCATGAGAATACCTAAATTACATTGTGGATACTGACACAGCGTATAATACAGTAGGCCACCAACAAGAAGCTGTGGACTCTAGGTCAGTGTGATCCAGGCTGCCAGTGTTTGAAGGAACATGTAGGAGTAAATAAATTGGTAAAAATATTGTCTTTAAAGGGTGCTTTGACCTTGGAGACAGTTTCTTTTCAAATAAAAGGAAAACCAGAGCATTTACTTTCAGTAGGGATGCCAGTCAGTGCTGCAGTTCATTGACATGGCCATTGGATTGCACAAGTGGATATTACGTCTATCATGGAGTGTTATAAATTACATTTATAACTAACTCCGATGTCCACTATATGGTGGGAGAAAACACCATCAAACATTATACTGCTCTACATCATGTGAGGAACACATGATGTTATTTTCATGTAAATCTGATGGTGTTTGTTACATAAGGCTGACTTCCTGTTGCCTGGGGATGGCGCTATAACTATGACACCATATTGACAGATTAAAGTCCTCAGGAAGCGGTTCTTATTGAGAATGAGAAATCAATAATACTACAGCCATATTGTTCTCTTATTGGCTCATGCTCTTATTCAGCTTCTTTCTCCTACTTGCCTCCGGTTCTTCAGAATCAGATTGAGAAGATCACTCCATGCCACGTAGAAATAATAAATGTGCATGTGTTACCATGAGTTGATGTTAGCTTCATAACAAAGTGTTTGAAGCTACCTGTGCTGCAGCCTGGCTCTTTTATTCTTTGTTAACCACTTAGAGATGTCCTGCTCCTAAGTCTATCATTCACAATGTGGTAAAGTGCTAGCCAATAGAGGTGTGTTCCATGGTGATGTCAATATGTTACGGAACACAAAAGGGTCCTGTGAAGACGTTTCAGGGGGGAAATAGAAAACCCCAAAAAGCATTATAGGGCCTCTCTAAACTCCAAGCTATTTAACGGTGCATTAATACATAAACGTTTATTAAATGCTTAAACCTCAAACAGAAATGTCTATCACTGAATCTACCTGGTAACACCTTTTCCACATAAATGTGTCATCAATGCATTCCTGAATCCATCATTTAGATTTGTGTTTATCAATTCACTTTTGTAAGTATTACTTAAATACGCCTTTCATTTATAGATTTGCTTCTGTGTTTTGTGTTTGTATAAAACATCAGGTACTGTACCCAGCGCCAGAACACCAGCATCCTTCTAATCATGAAACTACTTTGGTAATGGCAAATTCTTTTGATGGGTGTTGCTCTATTCTAAGTGTTTCTGATACTCAAAGTTGAGTCCTATCACTCAACATCACCTTTCTTACCAATCCATGCATTTATGATACATGACTTCAAGCTACGTTTTAATCATTGATGCATATTTGGAATAAAATAATAAACCTCATACAAGTGGTTGAAACTATTCATTGTCCATCCATCCATCCATCCATCTTCTCCCGCTTTTCCGTCAGGGTCGCGGAGGTAACACCCCAGCAGAGAGCCCCAAACTGTCCTTGCCCTGGCCACATCAACCAGCTCTGACTGGGGGATTCCAAGGCGCTCCCAGGCCAGCAAAGAGATATAATCCCTCCACCTGGTCCTAGGTCTACCCCTCGGTCTCTTCCTAGCTGGACGTGCCTGGAACACCTCCCTAGGCAGGCGCCCAGGTGGCATCCTCACTAGGTGCCCGAACCACCTCAACTGGCTCCTTTCAACGCGAAGGAGCAGCGGTTCTACTCCGAGTCCCTCCCGGATGACTGAACTTCTCACCTTATCTCTAAGGGAGATGCCAGCCACGCTGCGGAGAAATCCCATTTCGGCCGCTTGTATCCGCGATCTCGTTCTTTCGGTCATGACCCATCCTTCATGACCATAGGTGAGGGTAGGAACGAAGATGGCCCGGTAGACAGAGAGCTTTGCTTTCTGGCTCAGCTCTCTTTTCGTCACAACGGTGCGGTAAAGCGACTGCAGTACCGCTTCCGCTGCTCCGATTCTCCGGCCCATCTCACGCTCCATTGTTCCCTCACTCGAGAACCAGACCCTGAGATACTTGAATTCCTTCACTTGGGGTAAGGCTTCATTCCCTACCTGGAGTGGACAGTCCTTCGGTTTCCTGCTGAGAACCATGGCCTCAGATTTGGAGGTGCTGTTGTTATATATATATATATATATATATATATATATATTACAACTTTACTCTAAAAGTCCATCCTGCAGACATCCTGCTGAACACACACACATAGCTGAGGAGGGGATTCAGCTCGCCCACTGTAAATGGGGGACGATAGGTTGTGTCACATGGTTGGAGGTTGCCAGGAGTTCAATGTAAAGCCAGCCCACATTTCAGTCATTATGTCACGACTGCAACAAATCTGGATCATCTTGTTTGTAGGCTACCCCCCGTTTTTAGAGATGTGGGTAAGGAGGAAAAGAGAGAGGGTTGTATTTTCTGACAATTTGTGAGTCTCCTTACACACCGGGGACACATAATTACGTATAGAAGACAGCAACAAGTGTATTTTGCATAATAGGGGACCTTTGTCAGTAATGTCAGTAAAAATCTTCTATTTTTATTCAACAGTTTGGGTGATAATTATCCTTAAGCCTTATTTACTATTCCAACTAACTTGGCCCAATCTGGGGTTTTGTTTCAAACCTGATTGATGGTCTCCTGTTTCTTTCTCTTTCTCTTTCAGGTTTCCTTTTGGTAATGTCAGCCTATTCCCAGATTTACGCAAATGACTAAATAATAACTTGAAGGTGATTGGCAATATTACTGATATGGAGGCCCAACTGAGAATTGTAGATACATTTTGTAAAACATATGAAGATACTCTTCTCCTACCCCAGACACTTACCGATCCCCAAAAATCTGAGACACCAGTAGACTCATTCAGGATCCTCTGCCTCTATCTGCAATTATTAAGACTATGATTTTCTCCAAAAAGACATTACGCTGTCAGAGCTCATAAAGTTAATGAATCCAAATTATTCTTAAATGTGTCTTGGTGGCCAATTTTAAAACTCTAGCCCCATCAAGAAGATATTAAGCCATTTGGGTACATTTTGGGATTTGTGAGCCTTGATTGACAGGTCCTTTGACAATAATGCTCCAATCAGGTTTTAATTTGATCCACCCACCTGTGGTCCATGTAATCATGCATTGAAGATTACGTAAGTGAACTCATTTACGATGATACAGAAATCTGGTCCTCTGTGATGTTAACCTAGTCTACTCAGTCCTCTAGCAATAGAAGGTTATGTATGGGTATCTACATGTAAAACCCACCCCAAATGGAAGCTAAAGGCACAGCTTATTGTAGAATGCTTATAAAGTCTTGACTGTTTTTTAAAATAATTTTCTATCGTGCACCGAATAAGAACATTAAAGAAGGATGTCCCTACTGAGTCCTTTGGGACTTGCCTTTGATAAGGGCTCCATATTAAGGATTTCACTTGATGCTGATTTATCACGGTACATAAAGCCCCATTGCATTCTTTATAAATGAAATGACTAACATTCAAAAGAAAACAAAGGGTGCCTTGTTGTTGACAGGTCCAGTTCTGACAGCCAGTGTTAAACTATCAATACTGACTGATGAAAGCTCTTTGAATTTGCATCTTTAATGTGAATGCTATATATAATGCTATAGGTGTATTATATAATGAATTGGTGTAAATAAAAACAGCTTCAATAAATGTGATATAAAAGTTTAAGAACATCTAGATGTTCATTTCTGCCCTTTAGTAGAACTCAGACAAGGGAAATCATGGTGGGCAACTCAAAGATAGTGTTCCCATCACAGATGTTAAACCACCAGATAGCATGCGGAATCGCAATAGGAGTCTCTTTAGCATGATCATAGTTGTCACTCATCTATTTGTTGCGACTGCATCCCCAAAGATTCCATGTTGTGTTTGCAGGATGCTTCTCCGGATGCCTGTTAGATGTTTCCGATTGTGACATTTGCTTATGATTTATATCAAGAGGCACCACAGGGACTGATGCAATTACTTTTCTCTGAAAGCTGTGCTGATATATACACAATCTCTGTTCAGTATATGGGAGTATTCAGAAGGGGAATTTCAAATAAGCAAATAAATGGATTGAATGTCTGAAGGTATAATTGGCCTAATAAAGAGAGTAGTATATTGGAACTCTTGAACGCTGAAGCTTACAGCTGAGATGCACAACACTCAGAACTACTTTGTGAAGAAACCAATGTGACCAAGAGACGGATTCTGAAATACTTGAGAAACAAATAACGGTGCCATAGTAATTTACTCAAAGATTATAGCTTCAAGAGTGTTGTCTCTAGAGGCGGACGAACGCGATGAAAACATCTGAAGTAATATCACTTTATAAAGGTGTTGATTATTTATCCAGCAGATATAGAGAACAATCTGCAATCATTTGGAGCTCTGTTCTGGTCTCCAGCAACTCCTGACAAACATATGTGTATCTTTAGCTGCCAAATGCTTTGCCATGTTCATGCTCATCATGTTAGCCGGTAGCTTTTCTGTCTGCAGAGGTTTT
Source organism: Eleginops maclovinus (assembly GCF_036324505.1). NCBI lineage: Eukaryota > Metazoa > Chordata > Actinopteri > Perciformes > Eleginopidae > Eleginops > Eleginops maclovinus. Next base: position 19,891,768 of record NC_086363.1, on the reverse strand, counting down.
GTAAAGGAAAAAGGTACTTAATGCCATATTTGGTGGGAATTTAAGTCAGTACAATTCATCTTTGGGGAATTTCATCTCAAATCGGTAGTGATTTTTATCATGCAAAATGCACTTTTTGCTGTCTTCTATATATAAATATGTGTCCCCAGTGTGTAAGGAGACTCACAAAGTGTCAGAAAATACAACCCTCTCTCTTTTCCTCCTTACCCACACCTCTAAAAACGGATCCAGATTTGCTTCGGTTACCGAAGCAAATCTGGATCAGCTGGTTTTATGGGTTGAACTCCTTGCAACGTCCTGTTCACGAGACACATCCCAACCTATCGTCCCAAATATACAGTCGGCTAGCTGAATCCCCTCCCCAGCTCGGTGTGTGTGTGTGTGTTCAGCAGGATGTCTGCAGGAGGGACTTAGAGTTGTTGTATATATAATACATATAATGTCTCTGTTCTAGTGGTAAACACTGAGAAGTGTTTCAGAAATAATGCTGGATGTGGTTTGGAACATCATATGGCGTTTAATCACCGCAGCGTTTAGCTGAGTTTATCCCGGTAGAAAACTCTCTTCAGAGGAGAGATCATGACGCTGCAAAGGGGCGCGGCCAGCAGCAGCTCCAAATGGGCGTGGCCAGCAGCAGCCAGTTCATTCAAAGCAGAATCAGCACTTCAGGAACAGGGCTGAAATAGAGGGCGATGAGGCATATTACAATGCGGGATCTGTTTGGTATTTTGAGCAAAACACTTCAGAGACATGTTTTATGTAGATATGGCCCTACAATATATTGTTCAAATATAGCATAATAGGAGACCTTTAAGTGAGGACCAAAGAGCTGAAGCCTCTGACGGACCAGCTTTGCCATTGTTAAAGCCACACCACTTATATGGCTAAATGCAGTAACTTTTACAACTAAGTTCATTGTTAAGGCCAGGAGACGGTTATAAAACAAGAAACTCTAAAATCAGATTTGACCTACAGGTTGTAAGCAATCTCTAGGCTGCCACTAAAACTGTTTTTGTAACTTGAGTACATTTCATGTTTTAAGGGCTTAACCCTGATTAGATTTGATAGGGGATTTGATCTCATTGAGATATGATAAAGGGATTTTATACTGGACTCTGATTCAATAATTATGTACAAACCCAACCCTAGCTGAACACCATAGCTGATCAGCGCCAGAGTTTGTGGGCCACAACATTTTTTTAAAGAAACCTTAAAAGCCACTAACAGGAACTGCAGATGTTCGAGATTTCTTCCTCCGAGTTTGTGACATCACACTCATATTTTATTGCCATGTGATCCATTGTTGGTATAAAATGTCTTGATATATATGTAGCTTTAAAAAGTGATCTAATATTTACAAGTTATTTTGGCTGTGTAATCAAATAAGAGGCAGTTTGAGGCAAACCAGGACACCATTGTTTTAAGAAGCTTCTCAGATTACAACGTATCTGTCATAAATACTGATTTGTCCATTCTGTTGAAACTCTACCATATACAATGACATATTGCTTGCTCCATTCACTATAGATTTTATAGATAACTTTGTTCAGCAGGGTTATCTATAAAATATACTGCCTTTAGGCTTCCACATTAATAATGCTGTATTAGCTTGTATTGAGGACTTGAGCACTGAAACAAATCATTTCTGAACTGATAAGCGCACCTTCGTGTGTTGAAAGCAATGAGCTCTCCTGATGGGCCTGGTTTCTCCCTTCATCTCTAATTATCCATTTTCTGATCCAATGATTTTAATGTAATAATTCTAGTCACGCATAGAATCGAGCCATGTCCCCTGCTCTAGTGAATATTTATAGCGCAACGCAAAGCAGTCGACTGGCTTTTCCCTCTAGGCCAGACAATTTGGACTTCATCAATATGTATTTCCAAGGACTTCTGGAAAAGGCACTTCAAAGGAACTTCATCAAGGATTCCTTTTGTCTTTTCAGCCGGTCTTAAAACTGAGCCCGTATACCCTCTTTGCTCTCTGGGTTTGACGAACATCAATAAATGATTCCTCTCAGGGTTAGCATGATGTCTCACTCAGAGGATTTCCTCGCATTGCAGTGGTGGGAAAAATCACTGTGACATCCACCCAGACAGCTTTTATATCAGTAAAAATGCATGAAGATGTAAAGATGTCTAAAAATGAGCTGGAATATTTTAACAAAAGTCAAGTAAAATTACATTTATCTGCTGTTGTGTCTTAGTAAAACTACTGTCATATACAAACTGAGCCAAACACAAGCACTTGTAACAGCAACCAGTCTGATCTCAGGAGGCAGTAGAGTGGGAGATGTAAAGGGAACGGTTCCCCTTGTTTACACACATTATTCAATGCATCCCAGAGTTAACAAAGTCATTTAGAGATGATCCGTTAATCCCACATATTGCCTCCATTCTGCATAAATAAATAATATGCCAGCAAAAATGGTCCTGAAAGCAGTGTAAAGCAGACTTTCACTCTGTCCTGCTATAAAAGTTCAGATTTTCTTCCATTTGTTTTTGATTCGCCATTCCTCTCTCTGTTGGAGGATTGTTAGTCTCATTGCCTTTATTCCAGTGAAGACTGGATGCCAAGCCGGGCTCAAAGATCTTAATACTTTATAACCTCTTAAAGAAGAAAAAGGGAAACAAAAATATATATTACAAAACATACAGTACTTTCTTTTCCAGGTATGAACAATAGTCCTTCTCTGACTGTATTACTTTACCTTGTGCTAGTGTTGTGCTGTGTGCTTTACAGCCTGGTCACCTAACCTTCCTTATTCCTTATTTTGTCTAGTATTCCAACAAAAGACAGGACTTTAGGCCCAGGGGAACCCCGTTCATGACCAATTTGAAACAAAAATGGTATCTTTTAAATACGTAAATTCAAATAAACCAAATTAAGACGTTTTGTTGCCTCAAACTAACCAAGTAACGCTGCGTTTCTGTTTGGATTTGTTTCAAATAACATAAGCCACATTTTTAAAACAATAATAATAATTAGGAAGAAAACAAATATTTTCTATTGAGAATTAACCTAATTGACTTGTGAGGAACCATTATTTAGTGGGAAACAGAATTGGATTTTAGCTTGTACCAGATAAACATCTTTGGGCAATATTATAATTTCCCTATTGACAAATACTGCTTTGTGCAAAAATGATGAGAAATACCTTCTAAAAAAAGACTTGAGAGAGACACAGACAAATATGGATACCTCTATACTGGAGATACATACAGCCGCGGAAAAAAGTAAGAGACCACTTCAGCATTATCATTTTCTCTTGTTATATTTTGTTATAGATATGTGTTTGAGTTCAATTATTATTATTTTTAATTGTATTCTATAAACTACTGACGTTTTTTTTTCTGTTTCAGAATTCAACTGACACTGGAATGGCTGCCATACATGAAGAGATAAAGATTTAAGAACAAATTGGATTGGTCTCTTGATTTTTTCATGGGCGGTATGTTGCCTTCAATAGCCAAAGAGAAAGTGCCATAAACTCTTTGTAAAAAAACAGCATTGTGGGATTATTTAATCAGATTAATGAACTACTGGGGCTATTTCTGGCAGGTTAACTGTTCAGCATGGAACATATAGAGGTTTTGTTCTGGCATTTATTTTTATTTTTTTAACTTTTTTAGTTTGCTTTTAAGTGTGTTTTGTGCGTTTGTGGTATACTGGAGCTGGAACAGCCCTGTGGAATTGAAAAGTGCAGAATGCACAGAAGGTCATCCAACTTACTATAGTACCCTGGAAACTTAATAATGCATCACCCAGCAGAATTTCTGATTGATTGTGTAGCAAACTGGGAAGCTCTCCCACCGTGTCTTTCCCTTGGCCCGAACCGGGGGGATGTTTCACCTGCAACCCTGCCCCGGGCTGAGCATGAGATGCATAATACACTCATCATTTTTGCTTTGCCGTCAAACAGGATGTTTCATAGGCCATCCAGGATTCAGGTTTTTGCTGCCTTCTCTCAAATACAGTATGGATGACTCCCCCAGCCTCAGCTCCCTCTCTGCTGTTTGGCAGCATGCTGGGAAGTTTGAAAATGAGAACTTAAGAAGTAAAGTTAAACCGTAGATTTGTTTTCTGAGCTGCTATGTTGCTGATCACATGCTAAGCAGATTAAGAGGAAATATAAACAAACATTTTTTGTGTTCCATAAATGATCAGCAAGGTGTCAGTTTAAACGATCATTCCTGAGGTCATTCTGTCTAACTGTGGTCGAGCAACATGTGTCTGAAACCAGAACAACTGCAATGACATTTTTCATGGATGACATCCAGGGGATGATTCTGAATATTTTTGATGACCTCACTCACGTATTGTGTTGTACTAAAATCAGTTTGAGACTTACCTTGAGTTTAGCCTCTGTGTGTGTATGTTCAGTCTGTTGTCTGTCCAGGTGTCCATGGTGATGAGGAGGTCCTGCTGCTCAGGTCCTTAAAGTTTGCATGTTGCTGTTCTTTATAGTCTAAACAGAGACAAAAGGTCAGTATTTCAGCTTCTATTTCCAGGTATTTACATCTAGATCAGTTAAGTTAACAACTGACAAGATGGCACCTTTTGTTTAAACCCACCCATTTTTCTAGTGAGCAAAAGTAAAGGAACATGTGATGTTTTTTGTTGCCCAGGTGTGCCCTGTTACATCGCTTATTCTAACAATTAATAACACTGCATGTCTCAGTCTTAGCTTTGGGTTTTGCCTCTGCAGACTGCATTTATAGTTAAAACAGTGTAACCAACAGGAAGGCTAGAGAGCTGCATCTGGAAGACAAACAAGCAATTTGAAACTGAGATAAGATGGAAAATCAATCAGAGCCATTGCACAAACATTAACCATAGCCAGTACAACCATTTGGAATGACCTGAAGAAGAAATAAATCACTGGTGTACTGAGCAAAAGGCATTGAACTGGTAGACCAAGGAAAACATCAGCAGTTGATGACAGAACTGTAAAGAAAAACTCTAAAACAACTGTCAGAGACATCACAAACAACCTCCGGAGGACAGGAGAGAAAGGTATCATGATCCACCGTTCACAGAAGACTTTGGGAACAAAACTACAAAGGCTACACCAGAAGATGCAAATCACTTATTAGAATTAGAATAGGAAAGCCAGATTTGATTTCCCAAAAAATACAGAGATCAGAATCAGAAATACTTTATTTATCCCAAATTGGGAAATGTTTGTGTTACCGCAGCAAAATAAAATGTGAAACATAGCAAAAAATGTGGAATAAAAATAAGAAATATACAGATAGTGAATAGTGCAATGAAATGTAATATTAAATGAAAATATAATATAAGTGTAAAGTAAAGTGTGCATGTTAAGTCCAGTTTACAGAGAGGCTATGGAGCAGTGAGTTGTCTGCCAGCCAGAGGGGAATTATTGTACAGAGTTATTGCAGTGGGCAGGAATGTTCTCCTGTATCTGTCCTTGTGACAGCGGACCTGGAGCAGTCTGTTGGAGAAGGAGCTCCGCTGTCCTTCCAGCTGCAGCTGGAGTGGCTTGGTAGGGTTATCCATGATGGACAACAGTTTGTTGAGTGTCCTCCTCTCCACCACAGCCTCAAAAGGGCCCAGTCTGATGCCGATGACAGAGCCAGCTTTCTTAATTAGTTTGTTAAGTCTGCTGATGTCACCTCCTCTGATGCTTTCCCCCCAGCAAACCGCAGCAAAGAAGAGAGCACTATCAACAACATACACTAGTATCTCCAAGATCTCCAACATCTTGCTGCACACGTTGAAGGATCAGTTTCAGCGAAAGAGTCGGCTCATCCCCTTCTTGTCTCAAAGGTTATGGGAGTTTTTTTATGGACTGTTGAGACAAAAATGGACTTTTACTAAAGTGATGGAAAGGCTTACGTGTAGAGAAAGGATCTGCAAACACGATCCCAAACACTTAAGCTCATCTCTGAAACACGGTGGAGGTAATGTCATGGCTTGGGATGCATGGCTTCTTCTGGTCATTGATCTTCATTGATGATGTCACACATGATGGCAGCAGCAACATGAACCCAGATGTCTAAAGAAACATTTTGTCTGCCAATTTAAAGAGAAGTGCAACCAAACTGATGGGAATCTGTTACAGGTCCCAAGTGAAGGGACCAGCGGGCAGATTGCTGTTATAACAGAAAACGAAGAGCAGCATGTTGCTTTACCATGGCAGCCCTCGTAAGAATGTATTGAGAATAAAACACATACAGTATTTATCCTTCTTCTCATTACAAAAATGTTTCAAATGTACATATAGCATGTTTCGCGAGGAATATGAATCCCATATTGATGACTTTACTCTCTGTCATTCCACATATACATATACAAATATCTCGATCAATGAGCCTCACCGGCAACTTCTTGAGTGAAAGTTTTAACTCAACACAAAATGGGCCTCACAGGCAACTTCTTGAGAGCTAGTGAAAGTGAAAGTTTAACTTAACACATTACACCCTGAAACAGGAGATGCAATATATTTGACAATAACCATAACACACAAAAAGAATAATGCTGGCACGGGAGGTATCATGTAATTTAAACAAAACGGGAGTTCACACATACACTATCAGCGCTACACTGAGTAGCCGTCCATTAGCTTACTGTCGCTAGCACCCATGTAAACCACAATAAAACTGTTCCCACACTCTACAGACTATCACCGTTCTTTTTCCCGACATTCTACATACTAATAATCAGGTTTGTGTTTGTTATGCTTGTAACATTTCACTGACCTTCATCATGCAGCAAGACAACAACCCAAAACACACTGCCAAAACAAAGTGTTCCTCAGAGGGAAAAGTGGAAGGTTTTAGCCAAGTCAATCTCCAGACCTTAACCCTATTGAGCATGCATTTACCCTGCTAAAGAGGAGACGGAAGGGAGAAACCCCCTGAAACAAACAACTGAAAGAGGCTGCAGTGAAAGCCTGGAACAGCATCACAAAAGAAGAATGCAAATGTTTGGTGATGTCAATGGGTCGCAGGTTTGATGCAGTTATTGAAAGGAAATGGTTTTCAACTAAATTTGAAGTATTATTCACTTTTAAGTCTCTGTTCATATACTTTGCTCATCTAAAAATGTAGTGTTCCGGTAAAAACAAAGCTATCAATCTGGAATACTGACCTTTGGACTCATATTCATCTTTTGATTTCAAACCCAGATGTTTTCAATTCCCAGCAAACATGAAGACATTTCCCTCACTTTTCCAATAGTTTTGGAGGTGACTGTACATATGTTGGCAATATATGTATTCATGTTTGGTCATGTTCATTGTTTTCTGGACACAACATCTACAGCTCCGGGAAAAAATGAAGAGACCATTCCAAATGTTTCTTAAATCTTTATCTCTACATGTATGGCAGCCATTCCAGTGTCTGTTGAATTGCAACACAGAGAAATGTTGTCAGTAGTTTATAGAATACAATAAAAAAAACTCAAAGACATACTAACACAAGAGAAAATTAAAAAGCTGAAGTGGTCTCTTAATATTTTCCGAGGTTGTATTTTATGTTTGTTCTTCAAGGGAGCAAATTGTATGAGGGGCCCCTAGGGACATTATTCAGAAATACCGTTCACTTACACATGTGAAACACTCTCACACACACAACTGAAACCAACCGCTCTCATAAAAACATGTGAAAATCTCTCACACACACATATGAAACACTCTCACACACACATGTGAAAATCTCTCACACACACATATGAAACGCTCTCACACACACATGTGAAAATCTCTCACACACACATATGAAACACTCACACACATATGAAATGCTCTCACACACATATGAAACGCTCTCACACACATATGAAACGCTCTCACACACACATGTGAAACGCTCTCACACACACATGTGAAACGCTCTCACACACACATATGAAACGCTCTCACACACATGTGAAACGCTCTCACACACACATATGAAACGCTCTCACACACACATATGAAACGCTCTCACACACACATGTGAAACGCTCTCACACACACACCTGAAACGCTCTCACACATTCATGTGAAACGCTCTCACACACACACCTGAAACGCTCTCACACATTCATGTGAAATGCTCTCACACACACACATCTGAAACGCTCTCACATACACATATGAAATGTTGAGTTCAGTAGGGAATTAGGAGTGCATTACAGTTAAAAAGGAAGGCCTTCCTGTCACATGAAGGAAGCAGGAAGACTCCACACTAGGAAAAGCATGATATGCTAAATTTCAAGGAAGTCAACTTCAACCACAATGAATGTTCATCTGATCCTCATTATTTTCAGAGGCCAAACTTTATTGTTTGCAGTGAGAGGTAATGAAGAGGATGTTTTAAGTTTTTTCAGTAGTGCTTTGCAATGCATTGAGTCACTGCAAAGGGAAGAATCCAACAATTTGGATCAGGAGAGGCTTTTTCGAGTGCTCGATGACCACACACAAACTCTATCAGCATTTCTTGCTGTGTTGAGGTATGGTCATGATAATAGGGATGTCAGTGGCCTACTAGGATCATTGTATAGATGCTTTCGCAACTTGCTGCATGAACATGAGGCCAGACGGAGATCCACTGATGTGACAAACAATCTAATACCCCTAACAACCTTGACTGGCCATCCAGGTCGACCACAATACAGCATAACCGCTGAACAGATTTGTCATTGTGTGTCCATTGGTATGACATGGCAGGGAATTGCATCATGCTTTGGAATCAGTCGAAGTACCCTATACAGACACAGGCAAACTCTGGAAGTTGAGCCATTAAGATAGGCAGTATTGTCAAATCAAGATCTGGACAGCATTGTGAGAAATATACTGCAGAACACTCCAAATGCAGGTGAAGCATACAGTATGTAATTGGAAGCCTGCGATCACGTGGCCTAAGAGTTCAGCGTTGGCGGGTCAGACAGAGCCTGCATCAAGTTGATCCCACTGGGTGGTCATTTAGACGTCGTCATGCTATACGACGAAGGGTCAACAGTGTTGAGGTCCCCAACCAATTATGGTAAGTTGACTTGTAAACTGTTCAGATGTGCACATTTTAAGTACATACTTTCTTTAATGTAGTGTATATCTCCCAACAGGCATTTTGACGGCAACCACAAGCTGGTTAGGTGGCGGATGGTCTTTCATGGCTGTGTCGATGGCTTTAGCCGGACTATTATATACTTACGGTGCTTATCTAACAACAGAGCTTCAAGTGTCTTGTCATTATTTATAGAAGCAGTAGAAAACTTTGGTTTGCCTTTAAGGGTCAGATGTGATCACGGTATGGAAAATATACATGTTGCCCGTTTTATGTTGGAAAGAAGGGGGTTGAACAGTCGTAGCGTTATTACAGGTGTTCCAGTACACAACCAAAGGATTGAGAGACTATGGGCAGAACTCAATAGAGTTGTATCAAGACACTTTGTAAATATGTTTAACTTTATGGAGGAACAGGGTATACTGGATTCATTGAATGAACTTCATCTTTTTTGTCTGCATTATGTCTATTTACCAAGAATTGAAAGGGCAGTAACAGAATTCATCAACCAGTGGAACAACCATGGCCTCTCCACACAAGGGGGGCAGACACCACTACAGCTGTGGCACACAGGTGTCATAAACAGCGTAGGAATCCATCCGGTTATAAATGACATTATTGATGTTGACACCCATTATGGTATTGATGAAGAAGGGCCATTACCTGAACTTCAAACCAATAATAATGTTATCATTCCAGACATTGATCTTGCCATTAATGAGACCACAATGAACAATATTCAACAAGTGAATCCACTTGAAAATGATGGAAACCATGGAATACACTTATTTTCTTCACTCTTGCAGTATATTCAGTCCACAGAGGAGTTACTTTGTAAATAAGCTGTTTTCCAACAATAAATGAACCTAATACACATTTTTTTCAAAACTATAAGAAGCATTTGTTCAAAGTGTTTTTTTCAAAAAGACATACTGCGAGACAAGCAGAGACTGAGACTTTAAAGATTGCAAACTTTATTGCAACAGCAATATTATGAGCTAAATATGAAATGAAATAAATGAAATGAAATAAATGTGAAATAAATATGAACCAGATATTGGTGTTAACTTAATAAAACTACACAGGTAAAGGAAACGTAACATTCCATTCCATAAGAAGTGTTTAACAAAGTGAAATAACACAGGAAAAAGTATTAAACACACATGTAAATGTCTTACCTGTGTAGCTTTACTTATTGACTTTTATTGAGTCAATTCCAATATGTGGTATAAATCTCAAATGAATAGCTGCATCAGAAAAATATTAAAACATTTAAAGAAATAAATGTTGACACGTTGAAAACTTATTTCCACCATTGTATATTCATGACCTGCCAAACCCATGAGTGTTCCCTAAAGCAAAGTCAAACTTGTCTTTAACGAGTTCATATGACACATGTAGCGGCAACCTGATGCAGTTGACACATGTGTTGGCCATAGGGAACAATGGTGTCGAGGCATAGTCGTCCTCTCCCTTGTGAATGAACTCCACAGAAGGTGTTGGGGAAAAGCCGATGGGTGGCACCACAGAGGCTCCTGTTACGAAGGCCAATATTGTTGTAGTTTGGATGGCCCTTCTTCTTCTATACAAAAACACAGAAAAACATTTTAAGTGGTAGTTGGTCTAATTAACATGTTTATTGAACATCTCTTGAGTTATTATCATTAGCTGATGATGGCATGTATTTTTGTATGAAAAACTATTTTTAAAGTAAAAATATAAATAGATGCATTATTTTACGAGTATTATAAACTATCAATTACCTTCTGCATCCTGGAGATAGTCTCTCCAGAAGATTACAACCATTTCTTCTGCAGTTCTCTTGTTGCTCCCTTCTGGAGAGAGTCGAATGCTGAAGAGATTGTCCACCTGGTCAGCAGTGAGAAGACTTGCCTCATAGCAAAACAGGGGCTTAAAGCTGTCAGGATGTCTCCTGATTTTTTCAAGAACCCAAAGAGTCTTCAGACCTTCACAGAATCTGTACAAAGTACATGGAAACATTTTACTAATTTTGCATAATTTAAATAGGGTTCCTAATTCACTTATGAATTGTCAATTTGTGACTTACTTGTATACAACTAATACTTTTTAGTTTTAGTGAAGTTAATCCTACAACATGTTGGTCAATAATTCAAATTCTGATTCCTATTCTGATTAACCTGACGAAATAACCAACACTGAAAACCTTTGAAATGGACCTTGGACCCTGTGGGCACAACCTGAAACATCACTGTGTCCTGTACCAGCAGCTCCCTGTCCCTGATTGACTGCACAGGCCTTAGACATCCTGCATTAGCCAGGTACTCAAGTAGAGGTGCCTTTGACTCCTCAAGCTCCTCAACCGTGGTACTTTCAGATACCTAGCATCAGCAGCAGGTTGGCTTGTTATGGGGGCTACTTGTTATGCTTATAACTTATTAGTTAAAAACCCAGACACTAGAGGACTGCATAATTACATGATAGCAAAAGGTCCCTTAACAGTTGATTGAGGTTCAGGTTTTTTTCCCACATAGCTACAATGTGACAGAAAACATAGAAATTATAATTGGCTTGTCTGTTGGATTGTGGTGGAATTCAAACTACAACACATGGAAAGTGGGCATTCAGCAATGGACTGGGCAGGACCGATACTGCCTCTCAAAATGTAAAACAGCAAGAGAACATTGTAATATTACCTAATTCTAATGGAATATAACATGTAAACTAACTACCAACTGACCTTTTTGACTTTCTCAAGGAGTTCTGGGTCAGCTATGTCTTCTACAGCTGGATTTGCTGAACCTTCAACAAGAAGCGAAAACACTGTTGGTGACAGGAAGTTTGGTGGTGGACCACCATGCACCAAACTCACTGCAATGGCTCTGCCAGCGTTGTAGTACCGGTCCTCTCTTAGAGCTGCAAAACAATCACATAAAAGGAAATGTAATATTGAAAAATGAGTAAAGACTCATTGCTACATATTATCATGGATTTTATGTGTTATTAAATACATTGTAGATCAGTTTGCATGTAAAAATCACCATACACTAAAATAGCTCCCATTATTAATAAAAAAACAACAAGACATTACCAGTACTGTCAAGAGCCAAGTTCTTGCTGTTTTCTTTTCCCTCAAACATGGCGGATCTGGCAATGGTCTCCATCAGCAGCCTCAAGAATTCCCTCCTTGGCCCTCCTAAATCAATCCCTTCCGCATTTCTCCCCATGTCATCTGAGAACTTTACAGAAATCATCAAGTTGGGGTCGTAGGATACCCTTTGGAAACCCCGCATGGCTCCTTCCCAGACAGCAGAGCGATTTATATTGAACCTGCACTGTCGTTTTGTAATAATTTTGCTTGAGAGTTCCAGCAGTATCTCCTGACTCGGGACCTTTTCTGCACTATAAAGACAAAAATATCAAAAACACAGTAAAGTTACACATTTTAGAATAACCCTTTTTCGTCATTGCAAGCATCCAAATAATCCTCAATGTGTACGTCACAATAATTTAAAGGTCAATTATCAGATGACATCCTTATTAGTTATCCTGATCTCTCACTCACGCAGTCTGTGTGGGCTACTCACATTGGACACTCCATACTGGCAAAAATGGCCTTGTTTAATTCCTCGTCATCAGAGGAGTCGTCAGGAAGAGTTGACACAAGTGCTAAATATGATGAGTAGTCATCATGGCCACTAGTCCCATGGTTGCCATCACTCCTTGGAAGGCAGCCTCCATCTGGACTGCTTGTGCCAGGGCCACCATCCACTCCTTCCACTACTAATCTACTCCTTTTAACAGCAGTGGTAGCTGGGTGGTTGGTGGCATCATCATTATAATCATCGTCAATACCAGTGCCAGTGCCAGGATTGCCTTCACCATCAATATTGCCAGTACAGGGATCATTATTTCTCATTGCTCTTGAGGCTGCCCTGGTGGTGACACAGCTGCTCGTGCCTGCAGGGGTTTGCAGGATTTCACAACAATCCTCATCACTGTCCTTAGCAGTTGATCTGTCAGTGGTAGAAAGTTCACTTTCCTCCTCTGAGTCAGTCTTTGAAACAGAAAGAAAGAAAACCCAAAATGATATATCAAAAGCAGAAAAAGTAAGACTTTGAAATTAAATAACTTTAAATAAAAAAGAAGTAAATACATAACTGATTAAAATAGGGAGCCTTTGTTCACACTCTTCTCAATTTAAATTGCTCTATTTGAATTTAATATAAACTTTAAATTGCTATAAGCAGGTAACAGTTAACATTTTCTTTTCAAAAGGTAATTATACTTAATTTAATTAAGTGGTAAAACAAACAAAAAAAGCAAACTTACTAAAAGGGTCCTTGATGGTCTTACATACAGGGCTTTGGTTTTAAAAACCTTGTGGATTAGCATCCCATTCAGCTCCTGACCCTCCTGGATCTTAGGGGACACCAACTTATTGCCACAAGACATTACAAGCTGGAGGCTACAAAGAGGATGTAGGATATTACAACAACAAGAAATACTTTACGGCTAAGGGCTTAACAATATGATGTAACAGTATGCTTGTGTTAGTGTGTGTGTGTGTGTCTGTCAGGTTCTTGCTCCTATAAGGTGTGTGACTGAATCCTGTACATTTTGAGCCAAATTCAACTTTTATGTGTTTTTATAAATGATGATTGCAATTTGAAACTACGTTTTAAAAGTGCTCTTGAAATAAAGATTATTGTATTATTAACAACGCAAGAAGGAAAAAGAAAGGGTTTACCTGACGTCCTCCGGAATATGCTCACCAAAGCCATGTCTGATACGATCAATAACAGTCCGGTGGTCCCAGGCCTTCTGGAATTCAAAGGCACTGAGGATATGTCCATGTTTGTGTAACCGTACTTTTGGACGTTGTTTGCACACTACATCCAATGATGGATTGGGGAGTAGTATCACGTCCTTATTGAAATGGCCATGCTGCTGTGCCCTAGCTCTGAAATAAGAATGTATTATGCATTATAAGTCTACTATTCGACTACATGAAGGCAGACAGTTAAGTCATACTGCTATAATAAAACAATAATGAGAAAACAGTAGGTCAGGGTACTAAAGTATAATCAGTTTTCCCCTTAATTAAAAACGATAAAACAAGCAAATGTTTTTTTCCCCGTTTTAAACCAAAACTTAAGTGCATCTGAGTCACCAGCACAGGTCTCCTACTGTGAAGGTTATAACAATGTTAATGTTATTATTATTATTGTTATTAATAATGATAAAACCGACAATGCTCTTCATTTGGGAAGGAAATAACAGTTTCCACATTATTAATTAATGCCACTGAACTAAAATAATATAACTTTATTTAGCACACTAGCTAGCTAACTTCCGCTGACTCTGGAGCTAATAGCCTGGTTCTCCTGGCAGTAAAGTTATCTCACATATCATTTTTATTAACTTCAATCAAGTTTTGTCTCCAATACGCAAGCAAAAGTGAACAAATTAAAATGACATCAGACCAAAACATTCAAAATGTTTGTTTTTGTTTGTTTTTGAAGTGAAAACGGATTGTAAAGACTCTAATATAGATATATATAATATAATGTAACGGACTATTGAATAATTACATTGGATGACAGTCTATTAGTTTCCTGTTTAATTGGAACGCCTTCCGTTTCAACTGAAATTCCTCTCACACAACATACTGAAATTAATATATACATTTTTAAAAATATTTTCACGGGTGTGTGAGAGCGTTTCATATGTGTGTGTGAGAGCGTTTCATATGTGTGTGTGAGAGTATTTCACGTGTGTGTGAACGGTATTTCCGAATAATGTCCCTAGGGGCCCCTCATAAAATTGTCTTCCTCTGTAACTATTGGTCGCTAAAATTAAGTGTACTTGATTGACAATTTTCGTGCTTCCCATAAAATGTTCTCCATCATGGCATCAACTCTAAAATTTCAAAAAATTATGCTAAAATATGATCTCAATGTCGAATATAAATCGTCTGTCCTGGGCTGAGGAGATGGATGTTTTTCAAAATGTAACTAAACTTTGAACAGCAATTATCTTTTTATAAAAATATTTTGCATGGCTGCTAGAGAAAAAAAAAAGAAGTGTTATTTCTTTTTTTGTGTGTGTGTTATCTTTTCTGCAGTGTGTTGGGGAAGACGGGGGAGAAGGGTGAGCCGGTTCAACATGAGAGCAGCGGGGGCCATTTGACTGATGACAGCTGATAACTGCAGCCCAGACATCTAACAGATAAAGGGTTGAGTTAAGTTGTTTGACATCTGTCTGAATATGAACGATGGTGTTTAGTATGCAAACAGAAACTTCTTCCTCCCCAGCACTCTGTAAAACATGAGAAAGTTTAACTTTCAATTCATCAAAAACAACAGCACCAAACAGATGCTTATCAGCAGCAGGATTCTCAGAGAGGTGATTTATTTCATATAAATTCAATTTAATTTGCGTAACACCTGTCTCTCAATGACAAAAAACCAAATCTAAAAACAGATTCTTTATTTATTTTATTTTTTTTGGCAAGCTGATATCTTATCAAATAAATAG
This sequence comes from Eleginops maclovinus, assembly GCF_036324505.1. Classification (NCBI taxonomy): domain Eukaryota; kingdom Metazoa; phylum Chordata; class Actinopteri; order Perciformes; family Eleginopidae; genus Eleginops; species Eleginops maclovinus. The sequence goes on along the minus strand of NC_086363.1, from coordinate 19,876,234 downwards.
AGTATTTTATTTCCATTAAATCCAAAAAGAAAGTTGAACAATAAAGTATTCATGATGATTTATTACAAAGGTACTTTAATGATCACATTTTAAACTTTCAGTGAGAACATTTTATAGCATTATAACAATTTATATAATATAGTGAAAGATGGAACAGCACGGAGAATTTGAACATACATTCTTTTTTTTTCTTTATCATTCATCCATTCAAGGTGATGAAAAGCATACAGTGGCCCATTGTGTTCCTGAACTGACTTGAAGATGGATTACAGCACGGCTCTTATCAGTCCTGAAAGCCAAAGCATTCTTGATGTCAGAGCAAGTTTGACAAATGAGTGTGAGAGGCTCTCTTACAGCCTGTTTGTCATCAGGAGTGTGACAAGCCCCGCGCTGATCTGAATACAGGGGATCTGCTCTCTCTCCGCTTCCCTCCCCGCGATAGGAGGCGGTCCTCTCGGCGGAATGCTTGCACTTTTAAAAATCTGCCGAATAAAAACACTGAAAAAAATGTTGCTCCAGAAGTAAAACAATAATAAAAAAACAGGTGTTTCGCAGGTGAAAAGATATGGCAGTAGAAGGGAACATTTGCTTGGTTAGATTTCTTTCAATAAGATTTAGATAAATGAGATCTGTAATGTTGTTACAAAATAAGCCAGAAATGCTTAAAGGTTTTCTAAGTTAGTGGGACATTTTCCTATAAAAATGTGTTTCTTAAAATCAAGTAAGATTTATTTCTTGAAACAAGATGATCCATCTTTTACCAATACCACTGCATCTTTATCATCTGAGATACAACTCCAAATCAGATGTTTCAAGAGTCTTTGACTTAAGAAGATGCTAAGGATGCATAGTCTAAAAAACAAGACCCTATATCTCACTGTATGGTTACTAATTGTGTTATTATGTCTTATATCAAGTGTGAAGATATTTTCTGTCCAGAAATTTGACTATACTTGGCAAGATTCCAAGTTTGTGCAGTGTACAAAGGCTGTGAAAAGAAAGCTTTTAAATCCCCTAACATTTCATTTGTTGCCTTGTTAAAACTTCCCACATCTGTACATTTCCTCTAATCGTTTTCACTCCACCGCCACAGTCGTTAACACTTGGGTAAAAGACAAAAAATTCAACACAAAGTAAGGTAACAGGAACTTTTCTCCTTCACAGTGAAATGAATCAGAGCCAATGAGTGCAAAGGGAGGCCTGTCTTGACGGAGAGCCGTGATTGTCCGCCCTGTGGGAGCCATTGTGTGGATCCAAACTGCTGGTACCGCCAAACAGAGCCTGTGATTCCAGGGAGCTTCCTGTAATGGTTATGTGGCCCTGAGCTGGGTCATTGGAAATGGCATGCACAGATGTTCATGCGGCTCTGTTGCAGGAAACCAATATAATAGGCTGCCATCTATGAACGTGTCACACCGAGCATTCACTACCAATTTCCTCCAGCCAGATGATGCCCGACTGAGTCCCCTGGTGAACAGACAGGGATCCCAGAAGCTCCATTATTCTCTAAGCTTCTCTCAGGAAGACACATGTGGACCCAACCCGAAACGTGTTTGCCATCTTGCTGGCAGAGCGTCTCTTTATAGATGTCCCATCAGCACAGGTAATAAAAGTCTGAGCCATTAGAGGGCCGGGGGGAGAGGGCCGGCCTGGCGCAGCGAGGATGGAGGGCGTTCAGAGGGACAGCGCGGGTTTAGGTTTGTAAGCAATGAAAATCCCACACCGCTATCTGGTTCCCATTTGATGGAAAGCTTTGTTTGAGGGATCAGTGGATTCCAAAAGCCTACACCGGAGCCTGAACCACGACCATCTCTCCTAGTGCCATACAGAAAAACATATTATGGTATGGAGATTATTCTTGGTTGGTATCTAGTTGTCATTTTGATAAACAGAGATGGCAAAAGTACACATCCTTCACTCAAATAGAATACTGATACAATACAGACACTCAAGTCTAAAAAATACCCTCGCTGAAGTTGAAGTTCTGAAAGAAAAAGTAAAGAAGCATGGGCTTAGAAATCTACTTTAGTAAAAAGAAGCCAACCCTAGTAACACACAGTATGTCGAGTAACTTAATGCCTTAAAATGTCTTGTATGTGTTTCTTTTGTTGTTATTATTTATTGTTATAATAATAATGATAATAATAATAATAATAATAATAATAATAATAATAATAATAATATTTATTTTAATTATTATTATATTATTATTATTATTATTATTCTATTTCCATATTGTTTTTTGTTTTTAATCTCTTTTTTTGTTGTTGTTTTTTGGTATTATTGACCCTGGTACAATGTTCTCTTTTACTACCTTTTAATTAGTCATACATATGAGGGTCTATGAGGTATGCTGTATGGGTTTGAGCATTTCACTAATAAATCATATATAACACATTTTGTAATTGTAATACTGTCATTGTTAGCTAATGAATGCTTCCAGGCTGATTAAACACCACAATTGTGGACAAGGAAACAAACTAATATTTGCCATCGACGACAGCCTACATTGTAGATGGTAGGCCAACTCTACCTCTTCCTTAAAAATGACATAAAACCTGTAATGATGCTTAAAAAAACAGACAGAGTCGTGTCGACTTGCTAACTTCACCTAACCCTTAACGTTAAACACTTTTCTTTTTTTCTTCTGCCTTCCTCTGTTGAATTAGCTTTGTAGACTAATGGCATGTTTTGAGATAAAGCTCTGCAATTGCTTCCTGCTTCTTCCCCGTCGACACAGCTCCAAAGATGATGGGAAACGCCTGGAGCTGTGTTCTCATTGGTCCCTCTTCTTTGGAGAAGATCAGGAAATGATGGATACACCGATCGTGTTTTCTGTATGACATTAGGTGGAAATGGGTATGCAACGACTCTAAATGATCACTCCACCAGATTGAAACTAAAGTAACGAGCCTGTTCTGAAAATGTAAGAAGGAGAAAGTACAGGTTTTTGTGTTAAAAATGAGTAAAAGTAACAAGTTGTCAGAAAAATAAATAGTGGATCACTGACCATGCATTTGTACTGCACTACTTCCCACCTCTGATTATAAATGTTGAACCTTCTATGCACTTCACAGTGTGGAAGGTAACGTGAGCATACATTAGAGTGACAGTGTCTACACTTGACTGTTTTCATACCAAAGACAGGATCTTTGGTATCTTGGCTACAGTGTATTTAGAAGAGAACCTTGAGATGATCTCACTTTGTTAGCTTTTTTATTCTTTTAGAAAAAGGCGTCCTTCTTTCTTACATTACACAATGGCTGCTGTCTGGAATTAAGTGATTCCCTGAAGAAGTCCAGACCTGCACAGGCGCCACCAGTACTTAAAGGCAATTGAAAAGGCGTAAGAGATAGGTTGAATCAATAGCCTGTTTTTCACTTCCCTGTCAACTCCCTTTGTTGATATCTCCAGAATGCAAACAAAAGACTGGCAGGCTGCGACGTAAAAATAGCTGGCACCCTGGATGGCAAGTGGAGCATCCTGGGAATAATTGAGAGAAATGACACTGTAAGTGACGCGAAGATTAAGTGATTAACGTCCAATAGTAGGAGGCCCAGAGCTCTGGCTTAAACGGGATAGATGCCTGCTGGGTACAGTGAGTTGTTCACTCCGTGGTGTATTGTTTAGGTTTCCAGCTCGCCTGTTCAAACTCAAGTAAGACTTTCTTTTCTTAAAACAGCAGTGGGGGCATTTGGGATGAGGGTGATGGTAAGGCAGAGAAAGACTGAGCAGCTGATGCAATCGCTTTCCTGTCTGTGCCCCGAATGCTGCTAACACACTTTGACCTGAATCAATGGAATTTAAAAACCAGGCTGTTTCCCAAATGGAGTTCCCTGTGTGTGTGTGTGTGTGTGTGTGTGTGTGTGTGTGTGTGTGTGTGTGTGTGTGTGTGTGTGTGTGTGTGTGTGTGTGTGTGTGTGTGTGTGTGTGTGTGTGTGTGATAAGGTGTAAAAATGGTGGTCATAGCTGAAGTGGTACAGAGTAAATCTATTTTGCATGGGAGAGTGTTCTTTCATAAGTGCAATTTCTCCAGAAAACGTTTCTGCAAACAAAAGACCACCTCTCTTCAATACAATGCCACTAATGGAACCAACTAAAGTATGACAATAAACAGCATACATATGCATGAACATACATCACATGTCCTAAACACGCTGATACGATACATTTTACTGTAATTCTCTTTTTACTGGTGTCCCTACACAATCTGTTCAGAAATTGCAATTAGTTCAGAATGCTGCGGCCAGGATTTTAACAGACCACATTTCACCTGTGCTCGCATCACTGCACTGGTTACTGGTGTCCTTAACAATTGATTTTAGTGCTTTTAATGATGTACAAGGCTTTACATAACCTTGCCCCTACATATGTAAGTGACTGTCTCTTATTTTATCTACCTACAAAGATACTCAGATCCTCCAATGTTTTACTTTTATATTTCCTAGAGTACACTACAAGAAAACTGGGGAGGCTGCTTTCTGTTTTTATGGCCCCAAACTGTGGAACAGCCTCCCTTTGCATCTTAGAACAGCATCCTCCATTGGAATTTATAAAGTAAATAAAATATCTATTTTTAAATTTGGCTTTTAATTCTGCCACATGACACATGACACATGACACATGACACATGACACATACACTGTCTTCACATATACTGTCAATGGCAACCTGTGGCTCAACCCTCATGACCAAAATGTACATCTGTGTGAGTGTTGAGAAGCTTAAAGGGGTCCTATTCCGCTCCTTTTCAGGTTTCATATCCATGCTTTACTGTTCAGAAAGCTCTTTATTTTTCTCATACTGCCTGTGCTGCAGCAAATCTTTTCACCCTCTTTCTGAAACCAGAGTCGGTCAACCGCTTAAAGTGTCCCACCCCTTAGCCTATCACTTAAAAAGTGTTGTCACAACAGTTACGTAGTGAAGTTATGTTTTGTTGAAATAAACAACAGAGTCCAATGGAGGCTTTTCAGGCAGGGGGGGGAGTGTGGGATTTTAGCCTTTTCAGACCATTTACATGCACCAAAACACCCAATAAAGCCTAATATGGCCCCTTAAGTAGACATAAACACGGAGGACTGTTTGTAACAGTTAAGCTTGCTTTTAGGGAGACCAAATGTCCTTCCAGTAGGTAAGAAATGGAACTCTAGGTGGAGGATGTGGGGGGGATTAGAGATGACTTTGTGTCTGAAGGGATGCATGATTTTTGACCCCCCATCTTTTTCAGTAGCAGGCGAGTGACAATCAGGTTACCGTATCAGGCTGTAATACCTTTTTTCTGATGATGCTCTCCAACACTGCACTATACAGCTATTATCTAATATTAACAATGGATGTGTAACATGAAATGAGGCTCTCATAGTGACAAAACCACAGGATATGATCCCCAACTCCATAGATGATCTCATGTTTTGGTTCAGTCTCTTAACCCTATTTCCATCAGCAGCAGGCAGCTGTGAATAAAGCTGTGGTAACATTACTTTCACTTCTGGCCTCTCTTCACACATCTACATATAAGTACTAAACATAATCACCAAGGCTTTAGGTTCACATCACATGTTAATTTAATCCAAACATGACAAGCAGGAACATGCAAACGGGGAAATTCATTCAAATGAGGACAAGAACTTCATAAGATACTGACGCCTGCTTCTCAGTGAGCAGGTTTCAGAGGAGTGTTACTCTCTTCAGTCTGTGGAGCTTCAGGCCGTTATGATAAGTGCCAGCTCAGCAGCACAACAGAGCCAGGAGAGGTGTTCCGTGACAGACCATCAACCGTACACTTCCCTGCACATGGGCTCTTGTTAAACATTGAACATTAAGGCTGCTTTAATTATAAATCAAAGTAATTGTTCATCACCGTAGAGCAGCACATGCACCGTCATGTTCTCCGTGTCTTCAGTGAAGGGAAGAGGACCGGCAGCTGTTAGTGCTGGACTTTCTGTTTTTCTGACCTCCTACCTGCTGTGAGCTGCAACACATGTTTCTGTCACATTTATTCTGAGGTGTTAATCACAAGGTTCACTATAAGGCTAACACTATTCCTGCTTTAATATTTAGAACCCTACTCTGCCAAGAACTCCAACAGAGTGAGACCTCTCCTCTCTAGCTTATAGCTTCGTATTGCTTTCAGGAGTGGCATTCTCCATTTAAATATTGCAATCATATCACTGATTTAAGCTGATTAACTTATTTTTGTTTAAGTTGGACCTTCAGTATTAAGTTATATTACCTCATTAACATATTTCGAGACAGACTTTGGTCAATATTCCCTTATACCTAAGTGCTTTGTGTTGATCTGTTTGACAGGATTTAGAACCCCTCTGCAGAATGTCTCGGCAGTGTGGGGGTGGACAGTGGGCTGGAGAGGAGCAGCTCTGCAGATGGTCAGAGCAGTGTGGCTCCTGGCAGCTGCCCTGTTTAAAAGAAGCACCCACAGCAGCTGCCTCCTGTTCCAGTCAGGCAGCAGAAAGGGCAGCCTTCTGGACGATTAGCAACGTAATTTAACTTCCACACACCCACACACACACACACACACACACACACACACACACACACACACACACACACACACACACACACACACACACACACACACACACACACACACACACACACACACACACAGAGATACTGTGATGAAGAAAGCTATAACAAGCTATTTAACATTTGCTTTGTATCCACCTTTTCTAAGCAACTGGTCTACTGAAACTTTGGTATCAACATCCTGCTATTTCTTTGTTTATGCTGTTATTACAATGTGCGCAGACGTGCATCGTTAAACATTAACCATTACTGAGGCTCCAACTCAGAGGGCCAGTGTGTGGGATTTAGTGGCATCTGGTGGTAAAGGCTGCAGATTGCACCCAACTGATCACCCCTCCACCCAGCACTCCATTTACAAGTGTCGGACAACTTCATGGAATAGTCTTTACTGTTCGAGTTGGTTCCTAACGCAGTGTAATGACTGTTTTAAATGGTTTTAAATCCCCAAATGTTATGAAAAGGGGCTTTAGTGCTCCCTTCTAATGTCCTGTGGCATTCAGAACTCTTGACAAACCATTAACGAAGGTTAAGGTATAATGCTGTGACACAATTTCACAGACCTTTCTGCCATCAATAACATCTGCCATCACAAAACATGCTTCCTAAGTTGTGTTTTGGACAGAAGTTCTTACTGGAAGTGTATACTGAGTTTGTCAGTGCAGCTTAAGCAATGTTCCTGTGTTAAAAAGACAAACTAATGTATCTACCGTAGTGTAACTGCACTAAGATCTCCCTCTTTTATGTCTTTATGAGTTCTACTTCGCATCACTGCTTGACCTCCATATTTTCCACCAAGGACACCCATAGGACACCCTCTATTTTTACTGTAAGATTGGAGGCTTGTTGTTTCTGTTCTCATTCTGATATAGAAACATGCCGGCGTAATGGCAGATAACGGCTCCCTATGTGGATATGAATATGCTAATTCCAAGGTAATAATAACAAAAGTAGTATTACTGTACAGTAGTACTGCTCCTTTAATGTGTTGTTTTAAAAAAGACTTTCACTATATTTTCGGCAGAATGAATGTACTAATTAATGTGCTATATATAAAGGATGTGCTCATCTTCTACTGACAGACCTAACAGATTTACATATCATATTTGAAAGTCATACATAATAGAGGCAGATACTTGCAATTTCAATAGATGAATGTCCTGTAAACATGAACTTTGCAAGTCTATAGTAAAGGGCACAACTCAAGCATTTACACAAATATGCCCGACAGTGAACCATGGGAGCAATAAGCATTAATAAGAAACATAAATTGCCTGCCGCTTCTTATACAATTAACAGCTGGATAAAGCCACACAAAGGCAGATAACACATAGCTCTATAAGCATCACCGCAGCGGGGGCAAGCCAATCTCATTACTGCTCAGAGAGGCCTGCGTATGTTTAACATACTGTACACATTCAACTCTGTGGTTGCTGGTGTTCTCTTCTGGAGAGTGATTTAGAAACATGGTTTTAAGAATGAGAATTCAGTGTCCGACACAGTGAAGATGAGGTAGAAACCAACGCTGAACAAGATACGAAATCTCTCAGCCAGCCTCAGAAAACGAATGAAAAAGGTGATACAAATGTTTTCATTGTCATTGGAAAATGATTAATGATAATTACCACCAACTCACACTCCAAACTACACCACCCATGGCCCAGATAGTTTGGGCATTAAAGTTCCCTTTTCTTCCTAAATCTTTATTTCACTGCTATTGATGGATGTATGAAAATGATGGAGTGCTTTGGAGGAAGTATCTGTAAACTGAAGGATGAGCTCCCTGGATCTCGGGGATCAACTGGTCCTGAATATTTCAGATTCTTTTAATTCATTTTTACATTACGTTCCATCCTCTGAACAATTACTCCTTTGTTCACAACAGATTTGAATGTTTTCTTAAATACTGCACATAAATCACAATCTGCAAATTAACGGGTTTAAATGAAACATTAATTCTCAAATAAATAGAAATGTCTAAAACATATACATATATATATATATATATATATATATATATATATATATATATATATATGTATATATATATATATATATATATGTATATGTTGTGTCAGTGCAAGCTGGAGTTTAGTGCAATTATTGCTGTGGGGAAGAAGCTGTCTTAAAGTCTGTTTGTCTTTGCTTTAAGACATCTGTAGCGCCTTCCGGAAGGCAGCAGGTCAAACAGATGGTGACCAAGGTGTGTACAGTCCTTCACAATGTTCTGTGCTCTACTGAAGCAGTGGGAGTTGAAGATGTCCATCAGGGAGGGGAGAGGCCAGCCAATGATTTTCTGCGCTGTGTTGATCACTCTCTGGAGCTTTTTCCTGTCTGCCTCAGTGCAGCTGGAGTATCATACGGTGATGCAGTATGTCATCAGGCTTTGATGGCTGAGCGGTAGAAGGTCTCCAGCAGCTTGGGGTCCAGGTGGTTCTTTCTCAGCACCCTCAGGAAGTGCAGACGCTGCTGGGCCTTCTTGATGACTGCTTTGGTGTTGTCTGTCCATGAGAGGTGGTTGGAGATGATGACACGAAGAGGGTTGTTTTGTCTGCAAAAAATCACAATGTGGCTTTACATGATTCAAGGATTCAAGAAAGGTTACTGTCATTGTGCAACAGAGGATTGCACAGCTAAACTTTGAGCTTACTCCACTATAATAATTGATTCACATATGCTGACATTACAAAACAACAACAGTAGTAGTTGTACTGATTCCTAAGGTGCATATTTAATAACAATTTCTGTTTATTCAGCATCTAGCTATGATACAAAGTAATTTATGAGGTTTATTTTTAAAGTATCATGCATTTCAAACACACTGGCAGGATCTGTGGGGGACAAAGGGGTTAACAAGGTCCAAACATCAAACATTTTCACTAGTCCATAAAAAAAAAAAACGTACTTGGATTCATTCATTAATGTTTGAGCCCTACCTAGACTGACCGTTTTATGTATGTGTAATGTTCTTTTATATTTAAAAACTTCAATAAAATTATTGTTAAAAAGGTTTGAGCCCCTGTTGTTTGATGCTCTGTCAAAGTTTGGGCCAAGACCCACCAAGGCCTACCCTCAGCTTCATACCTTTTATAAGAAGGAAAGGGGACATTTGGTAGTTGAATAAAGGAAAATTAGATTTTCCCAATAGAAAGTTATGATCATCACTCATCATGTTCTGTATAAGTATATGCAGCTCCGAAAACATTAAGAGACCACTCCACATGTTTCTTAAATCTTTATCTCTACATGTATGGCAGCCATTCCAGTGTCTGTTGAATTCCAACACAGATAAAAAATGACAGTAGTTTATAGAATACAATAAAATAAAAAATAAAATAAATGAACTCAAAGACATATCTATACATAATAAAACAAAAGACAAATGCTGCAGTGGTCTCTTCATTTTTTCTGGGGCTGTATATGTCTCTTAAAAGCAATTAACATTTTGGGTAGCCAAATACCTTCCAGCCTTCAGAATAATTTGGCAGTGTAATCCCCTTTGTCTTCCCCTGTGCATCTGGAATAAAAGCCCTCTTGCCCCAAAAATATCAAAACAAACAAAGCCGTTTACACTTTAAATAATTACATTTCCACCTCAAGGAAATGCAAAGTGATCCCGCTGTGAAATGTTACCTCCCACCGCGTTTGATAATACCAGGTTTCACACAGTTTGCCTAAATTTAATAAAACTGAAGGAAGTGTTTTGGCAAATGATCATCTTTACAATACACCAGGAGAGTGGCACATTCGGAAAGGAGGAAATACTAATGAGAAACAAACACATAATGCCTTTTGCGCTCTTTCCCCATCAACACAGGCGCCTGAAGACGAGAGGAAAACAAGAGTGGAGCCGCAGCTGGAAAATCAAAGCGCAGCATTACGACTGATCAGAGCGTCCCTCTGCGTAGGTGAGACAAAGCGCCTGAGCTCCAAGGCGCTTCCCTCCCGCTCAGTCCGGCGGTTAAGAGTGGAAGGAGCAGCTGAGTGTTTGGAGGATTTTCACTGGGAGCTATTCTCCAGCCCGGGGAGACGAGCAGAACCTGTTTCTGATCTCCTGTTACACTTCATTTGAGTCTTTGAATGCATTCTCTGGATGTAATTGTTCTGAGGCTGAGGAAAAATGGGATCACTTAGAAATAGAATACAATGGTAATTTAATATACTGTGTGTGTGTGTGTGTGTGTGTGTGTGTGTGTGTGTGTGTGTGTGTGTGTGTGTGTGTGTGTGTGTGTGTGTGTGTGTGTGTGTGTGTGTGTGTGTGTGTGTGTGTGTGTGTGTGTGTTCACAGATCTTCCAGTTTCTCTCTGTATTGATTGTAACTCGATCCTCCGGCCTGCAGTCCTCAGTCTTTACACACTGATGTACAGGCTGCTCTTCAATCAGCTCATTTGTTATGTTCCTGTCTGACATGTTTGTCCAAAAGAAGAGTGTCTGGGGGCCTGTTAATAAAAGGGCTACTCTTACACTACGGAAAGAGCCGAATTTAAGATCAGAAGTAACAGAGATTTAGAGAAAATCATCTACTGCATTAAAGCTTGGAAAAGGACTTTGTTTAGAAATGACTTCTTTGAAACTGTTCGGCAAACAACCAGCAGACACACAGTCAGAGTAGCATTTAACAGTTGAAGAGACAGATATTCTTATTATAATTTGATAGAGACCCCAAACAGAGTAAAAAGGAAGAACATTTCTATCCATCAGGTGGCCAGAAACAGGATTCTGAATGTATGGTCAGGTTTTTCCACCATGACTTTATTTATGTCACAAGTTCAACACATGTATAGTTGTTTTTGGTTTTGCACATCATATCTCTCCTGTCTTTTTAGATCCCGCCTTCCTCCAGGCTATTGCAATCAGCTCATTCCCCTCACCTGGTCTACCCAGCCCTCCCCCTCACCTGCCACTCATTCCCTCACTAGCTCCATAGTATATAGACCACCTCACACACATGTCCTCTGCCAGATTGTCTTGTGTGTTTTGCCAAGCTCCCCAGCATTTCCCATCATATTGCCTAGTTACCTGCTCGGCCCTCGTTTGACCCTGCCTGCCTGATTTTGGACCTTGAGTTTTCTACCTGCCCCCTGATTGGATTGTTTGCCTGACTACTGGATTTCCTGGTGTTGGCGCTGCCTGTCCCTGACCTGAATAAACCTTACTTTTTGAACATCGGTTGTATCTGTGTCGTGCTATTGGGTTCAGGGAACAAAAAAAATAACTGACAGTATCAGATGACAAACGTCCTTTCTCTCTCAAACCCTCACTTGAAGTCAAGCGTGTGGGCCTTGTGAGTCCGGAGCACTGATGGGGGGACTTGTGAACTTCTACAGGGTGGTTGGGTGGGCCTAGGACTGGATTAAGGGTGGGGAAACTGTGGTATGTATAATCGGCCGCATTTACACATAAAATGAGGCCCCACGCACTGCGTCTGTTCTGTAAAGGGAGGGCGGCTCTGATATTATGTTAACATAACAAATATTAGGTTTAGCTTGATATTATTGCTTTCAACTAAACTTATATAGTTATGTGAAATTTGTTGACATAATACATTTGATTAAAGTCAACCGTTCGGTTTCTTCAGCGCAGAGCTCATGATTTAACATCATTAGCGTTCATCTGGAGTTATGTTTGTGGCCACATGATCTATGTCCAGCTTACTGCTCCATTATGTTAACCAGCTTGTTTGTATCAAACCCTTTTCTAAATATTCTGCAATGAAAAACACCAACATTTGGGGCACACTGATTTATTTCCCCACCTATTTATGGAATGCATGTTTCCTGTATCTTTGATATTAGCATACAGCATTACACTGGGAATTTTTCCAAAGAGCTTCTCTCCTGCAGATCTCCTCGTGCCTGTGTAGAGAGTTCCTGCTTGTTGTGCATCCTACACATATATCCTACAGCAATGCTGATCTTATCACAACTTCGCTGACTTTTTCAACTTTCTGGCAACTCGGCTTCAGATAGGGAGAATTTGCATTAATTAGATAGGCTCTTTGAGTAGCAAGAAAATGCTGCAGGAAGAATATATTAAAAGGAATGTTGAGACATGCCATAAATACTAAACAGCATTGTTTTTTTCAACCTGAGGAAGATAAACAGGAGGATAGACATGGTGCTTGAGGTGTGGACTCTTAACCATCATGGGCTTGTTTACAGACATGGTTAGTCCAAATAAAATAATACAACACAGACACATAAACAAATCTTCTTTTCAAAATGTGAACTTGTGTCTACCTGTAAGAGCTTCATCACTCTCAATAGAGTTAATTCTCTAGTGGTTTCAAGGATTTTTAATTATGTATGAGCCTTCTGGCTCAAAGAAAACATAAAGTAAAGTGCCTCCCAGCTACAAGTGGTCTAAAGATTCAGCCAGTCATAACATAATTATACTTTCAGCCCCATCCAGTCCTAGTTATGCTGCTGCTTTAGGTAAATATCCAGGTTTCAAACTCACGGTTGTATCCAAGTACGGCTGCTGTTTGAATGGTGTAAGCATCAATGTGTAAAATGTTTTAATCACAAAAACTACCAGATACTATCCAAACACTGTGTGTATTGTTGTTTTAGGGGGGCCATAGTTCCTGCAAGGTCCTCCCTCAAGCATAAAGGTTGCAGGCAAGAAGCTAGATAGAGAGCAATTGAAAAGCCCTTAGGGGTCACAGAGAGTTCACCCTTTGAGAGACTGTCATCACCAGAAACAATCCACTGGTTGTGTGATGTAACTGCGGTGTACAACTTGTATCCTATCAACTGTCAACATTGGTATCTTTTATCCATGGCAGTGATGTAACATTTTCTGTACAAATAACCCTCACAATCTTTCCCCTAACCTTGACCAAGTCAGAATCCTAGTGGAAGCAGTTCAGAGAAGGCTCGGATTAATTGTTTTTCACTGACGGGCAACCTATTTTGTTGTTCAGGGAACGAAGACTTGTTGAAAACCACATAGCAAAGTTAGACAAAATATCAATCACTTCAACTGACACTGGGAGCACAGGTTCAAAGAAACTAATTTCCATATAGTGTACCACAATCTCGTTCTTTTGGTTACTTCCCAAAGTTAAATAAAAAGTTAAAATCAACAATAATAAACACCATTCACCGTTCTTTTTGCTACAGCATTCAGATCCAACATAATTCACTCAGAAGTCTTTGATGGACACTTTTCCATCCAGTCACCCACCATCCATTCATCTACCATTCATCCATCTATCCATCCATCCATCCATCCATCCATCCATCCATCCATCCATCCATCCATCCATCCATCCATCCATCCATCCATCCATCCATCCATCCATCCATCCATCCATCCATCCATCCATCCATCCATCCATCCATCCATCCATCCATCCATCCATCCATCCATCCATCCATCCATCTATCCAATCATGCATCCATTCATCCAATTATCCAACCATCCATTCATCCGTTCATCCATCCATCCATCATCCAATCATCCATCCATCATTCATCCATCCATCGTTCATCATCCATCCATCCATCCATCCATCCATCCATCCATCCATCCAATCATCCATCTATCCATCCATCCATCCATCCATCCATCCATCCATCCATCCATCCATCCATCCATCCATCCATCCATCCATTGTTCAGTCTTTGACGATATTATACCATACAATCTGTATGGAATGAGTAAAGTGTACAGTATAGAAAGATAAAATGCAATACATATTTATAGACTCAAAAGCTGCCAGCTTCAGTAGACTGCACTTGTGGAGTCAATGATGTGACGGTTATGGGAGGATAATGATATAAGTGAGATGATAATGACAGCTATAATCATCATATAGCAGCATTTCAACAGAATGGTTAGAGTGAGAGTTAACTTTATCTATACTACATTCCTCAGTAGAGTCACGGTGACGGGATTATAAATATGACAGGATCATTACCATGTGTCGATTAGGATTGTCAGTCAGCGCTCACATCGTAACACATCATTTGTTACACGGCTGTTATCAGATTTTATGACCAAGCATTCTCCCAAAGCTAACATCAGCAGAAAACATCAGCGAGTTATTCCAGCATGTTTACCTTGCAAAGTCAATACCTCAGGCATGTCATGCAGTGTTATTACTGTGAATTAAATCTTGGCAGCTTTATGTTTATTGTATAGCCACATGTCATAAAGAAGCAAACTGCTCACCACTGGTGATATAAACCTTTTAATTAAATATGGTATTTGCAACGGAGCAATGCATCATTATACACTTTATTGCTCTGAAGGTTTTGAGTTGCAGGCAACACAGCCGTAATTTTACAGCCGACCTTTCAAACATCTCAACACAAAATCTGTCGATGGCACATTAACATCGCACTGCTGCCGTGTACAGGAACAGCTATTCTGAGCGCATCAGGAGTCAGTCAGGTCACCCCGTGAAAACAAAATCACCTGAGACAGACAGTGTCGGGGCTGGCGGGCTTCCTTCTGCACGGCGGAACAAACAGCAGCATATGAAGAAAAAAAAGCCTCACTTCAATTATGCATGCGTTCAAATGAGGAGCTGCCGGGTCGGCTGCTTTGCGTGCATACGCAGAGACAGTAAACTGGGTCTCTACATCGTGTCTTCAAAGACCTTGCTAGTCAAGTTTCCCTTGGATGTTATGTCATGCTAGACGTAAATATGGAAAATCATTCCTACATAGAAGCTTTTCGTTTAATATGGTAGGATAAGAAAAAAACATAACAGAAATATTCATGCCAAAAGCTCCCTTCATGCACTGAAAACTGAAACGCTGAATTGAATTAAGAGTATATGTCAACAAATTTCACAACATTCTATTAGGTTAGTTGAAAGTAATAATATTAAGTTGAACAGAATATTTTGTATTTAAATGTAATATCATTGCTTTCAGATTATCTAATGCAGTTATATAAAAATATATTATATATTTTTTGTCCTGATCCATCTTGATAAAAAAAACTGAAAATGAGCTGATCAGATTTTGGTGACTTTATGAAGTCACAATGGGTTTTGTTGGGTTGCGCAACCATTACACAATATCCAACCAAGGTAGCACCCACCCTCTTTATCACCTGAATCTTCTCCTAGAGCACCGTTGTGTTATGTTAACCAATCACTTCTGAGAGGGGCGTGGCCAGCAGCAGCTCATTCGAATTTAAAGTTACAGACACAGAATCAGCACTTTTGGAACAGGGCTGAAACAGAGGGGTTTATGGGATGCTACAATGATCTGTTTGGTGTTTCAGCCAATCAGAGACATGTTGTGTATGACTGTCACGTTCATTGAAAAGAAGTGTTGCTATATTGGTCACTGGTTATTTGTGCTATGTGTTTTTTTATTTAAATGTCAGAAATGTTTATTTGTATTTATGTTGTTTGATTATCATTCTCACCTTACCAGGTGAAATTAAACAAGTGAGTTGGGAAAATCTCACTTTTACTTTTTTGAGGTTTTAACATTTTGGATTTACAGAGAACACTGTAGTTGTTCAATAATTAAAATAATTCTCTACAATTGTGCACAGAGTGTAATATAACATAATATAAAATACATGTACTATTAAATACATCTTTATTTTATGATTGTTTTGTCTTTGTTCATCCCCAACTCGGGTTCTTGACAGGTGTGGAAATGACGTTAAATAAAAAATAATAACTGCTGGATGAATGATGAAACATTTATGTAGAAAGGTGTGTCTCTGAAACCGCAACATGATAATTTGGACTATAAAAGTATGCTGGATTTGCTTCCCAATGTGGAAATTGTGATAATCAAAACCACTTTGTACAGAAATACAGTAAACATAAAAATGGCTAACTACCTTTGTCTTAACCTCCCACAGTAATTACAGTATGTTGAGATAAACCCTAAACTATGCTAGGATTTTATATTGTGCACTCTTTACGTATATAAGTGTATGTGTTTATATATTTATAAGTACTTACTTATCCTATGAATCAATATATCTATGTGTTTACTTGTTGATACTTTGCAGGACTCATAACTGACAGTATAACCCGCAGAGAGAGCATTTATTTGTTGTTTGGCTCAGATCATTTTTTCCCGCCACAGATCATGTCTCTGTGCTCATCTGTGAGGGTTACTCCACTACCATAAACGACGGTTGATGGAACTCAATTTCCATGCACTTCTCTTTAAAAGCATTCAGTTTAAAAACATCTGATATAAGTCATGTACTGGCCTCCTTATAGTTTGTTCTCCTATAGTCCTTGCTCAATAAAACATGTTGCCTCAAGTTTTATAGGCAAACTCAGATGAACAGTTTGAGGTAAATAGAGTTTCTAAAGAAAATGTTGAACATTGTCATTACACCCGGCAGCTTGGTGTAAATGACTGCAGCGTGCTTAAGTTGGAAGATTAAGCCCTGAGAATTTTTTTACTTCAGCGGTTATACCCAGAGGGCCTGTGCTGTGTAAACACACCCACAGTGTCCCTCACCTCTTTATTTGATGATTGTCAGACATTTGATGTGGAATTCATTCATGCTTGTAGACACAGCCTCGGACTGATGAAGTGAGGGTGTTTTGACAGACTCATAATATATCTCTCTGTAGAGCTCGGCAGTGCACATCAACAATAAACATGCCCGGGTGCCTGTTGAAAGCTATTTTACAGCTTTTGATTTTTCTAATACATTTTTAGGAAGAAAGACTGCCTTCATGATCTTCAACACGCTGCTGTCTGGTAAGAGCACCATGTTATTGGACCTTGGTTTGTCCTGTGCTGTGACCTTGCAGTGGAGGAAAGGTCAGACCGTGAGAAGGATGCTCAGAGCGCTGAGTCATCGCCACACGTATCATGAAGGCAGAATTGGAAGAAGTAGTCAGATCCTATACTTTAGTAAAAGTACAAATATGATATTCCTAAAAGACTCTTTGAAGTAAAAGTCCTCATTATGCACAAGTATTATATTCTTATGTAATATTATGTCTTTATGTTTGTGTTACTTACAAACATAGTGTTTTTATAGTGTAGTTTGTCATGTTTAGCCCATTTAAGATACTTTTTAAAATATGGTATGTTTGTAGTAGAGTACTGCATCATATGATAAGCATATTGTGTGCTTTTATATATTAGAAGTAATAACGAGTGTTAAATAAATGTAGTGGAGTAAAAAGTGTAATGCTTGGCTGAAATAGTGTGGGGGATGAGATAAAGCAGCATAAAGTAGAAATACTCAGGTGAAATACAAATATGTCAAATGAATACATAAGTACAGTACTTGTGTTATTTTACATTCTTAGACTCCTCTACTGCATGAGGCTAGTGTTTATTCCTATAATGCATAATTTATAAACAGGGAATTACACTGCCTGGCCAAAAAAACGTGTCACACACTCTAATATTTCGTTGGACCGCCTTTAGGTTTGATTACGGCACGCATTCGCTGTGGCATCGTTTCCACGAGCTTCTGAAACATCACAACATTTATTTATGTCCAGAGTTCGATACATTATTCGCCAAGATCTTGTATTGATGACGGGAGATTCGGACCACTGCGCAAAGTCTTCTCCAGCACATCCCAAAGATTCTCAATGGGGTTCAGGTCTGGACTCTGTGAAGGCCAATCCATGTGTGAAATTATGTCTCATGCTCCCTGAATCACTCTTTCACAATTTGAGCCCAATGGATCCTGGCATTGTCATCTTGGAACGTGCCCGTGCCATCAGGGAAGAACAAATCCATTGATGGAATAACCTGGTCATTCAGTATATTCAGGTAGTCAGCTGACCTCATTCTTTGGGTACGTTGCTGAACCTAGACCAGACCAACTGCAGCAACCCCAGATCATAGCACTGCCCCCACAGGCTTGTGACCTTTTTTGGGGGGCCAGGCAGTGTATTTACTGGTGGAAATATGTTTCCCTGAAAAGGTCATTGTTCACTTGAGGTGAAATATCATTGTGTCCACATTGATCACAATATAGATGAATGGGACACAATTATCATATTGTGATAAGCATTAAAAATACCTTCTTCAATATTTAGACTTACCTCACCATTGCAAAAAAGTCTATTGTCGGTTCTGATCAGAAGAAAAAACGACTTTGATCAGACGTTGACCTAAATTAAATGTATTACGTCAACACATTTCACACAACTGTATTAGGTTTGTTGAAAGCAATGCTTTTGAGTTAAACCTATTTAAAATCAATATTTGTGCTTTCATCTAACCTAATACAGTAGAATCTGTTGACATAATACATTTAATAAAAGTCAACGTTTCAGTTTTTCAGTGAGAATATGTATCTTGGACACTCAGATTTTATGACTGCATTCAAGAGACAGTCTTTGGTTAATATGTGTATAATGAAGGCCAAATAATCTTATCAGTTGTTATCTCACAATCAAAGCCAAAGAGACAGTGAAAACTCAAATGAAAAATACATAAAAACTTCTGCAACTAAGAATGATGGTGATTAAATCTGATTGAGTTATATAATGTGTCATGTTATCTATATTTACACAATGCACAGTGACTCATTTCCCCCTCTAGCATGTGTGATTGGTTGGCATGAATCAAAGGCAGGTTTTATTTCTGGGCACACAACACTCTTACAGTCATATGTTTGTCCCACTTCCACATGTGGAAACGTCACAACAGCTGGATTTGCATGCATATGAGTGGTGTGTGAATGGCTGTGCGTGCAATGTTAGTTTCTCTTCCAACAAACCGATGCTGCCTGCAGCTTTCAACTTTTGTGTATGGCCCACGGGTGGAAGGGGAGGGGGGAAATGAAGACCCCAGATTATGATGCCATAAATCTGCTAAGTGGCTTTTTTTCCCAGGCAATGGAAGAGTTGATTTATGCTGACATAATTGCCAACAGCGTAAACTACTTGAAGAACCTGAAGGTCACTAAATCTTGCATGGATCCATTAAGCATCTCTCAGCATTCATGCCTCTGCACTCATTCAGCATCTGTAGGAGATGAGAGTGAAATGAAACTGTCTGCTGTTGTGAAAATGAACCATAAACACAACATTACATGCTATCATTGGTTTAAACAAAGCACCTGCCTCAGCTTTTGTTCAGGACACAGTCCAACACTTCTGAACATCATCATGCGTGTTCTGAAAGAATCAAGATCACGTCAGATCTGTGCGTCTCCACTCCTTTGCTGAAAGGATTTTTTCCTTATCAAAGATTCCTTTCAGAGAGTTTTGCAAGCACTGTGATGCCAGTATTGTTGAGGACACCAACATTTTATGTTAGAAATGTACAATTATTAAGTTGCGTTAATCAGCATTCATCACCATTGCAGACAATGGTTAACATTTTACTGTGGCTTTGGGGGTTGTTGGGGATGCTGAATCCATTTATGATTGACATTTTCAGGATCAAAAATGGCCGTTTTAACCACTTTATTTGCAGAAAGAGTCCCCTAAAACTTCAAAATCGACCCAAAATGTATCAAAATCAGTCCACCTGGAGTACAAATATGGCCACTATTGAGTTAAACTTACCATTTTGATACTATCAGATATGGATTCAGCATCCTCAACAACCCCCAAAACCCCTCCAAGTCAGCCAAGGCAATATTTAAACTATTGTCCACATAGGCTATAATGGTAACATATGCTAATTAACACAAATTATGCTAATTGTGCAAATTGCCCAACATATGCAAGTTAGCATCCAGCAGTTTCTATGTGCTGGGGACCCCTACTATATATTTCTAACATAAAACTTTGGGGTACTCAACATTTCCGGGTTCACAATAGAAATGTAACTTGATTTGAAATCAAAACCTCAGGAGGAACAGCGGACCTTTCAAAAAAATGAATCAGAGCTTAAAAATATCCCTTGGACATAATAACTACACACATTCAATGATTTCTCCTTTAAAGTAATACTTCAACATGCTGGCAAAAAAATCACTTTCTTCCAACAGTGCGATGTGAAGATCAATGCTGTTCTAAGAAGAGAACTGGAGTCAGGGAGTGATTAGGCTCGTGTAGCATAGAGACTGGACAGCTAGCCATTAATACATCTGAAATACTGCTCACAACTACACAGAGATAAAAAGACATTATGAGTTAAATAGAAAGGTGTTTTTAGGTGTTTTAGCTTTATTGACAGGTGCCTCAGTTTATGACAATCCCACAGGATCTCCAACGTTCCATGTTTTCTGATTTAAGCAAGTGTGAAAGATGGCAGTGAATGAAAAACACAAACTGCCTCCAGATGTCCCAGACTTAATATCCATGTGTTTCCATGACTGGATGCTTGGAATGTAAATGTTTCCAAAATGATAGAAACACATCTGGGATGTCCTAAAGATATTCATTATTTTATATCTTTGCCACAAAATTATAACTCAAGCCATCTGATTTGCTTTCAATGTCTGTCAGTGGTTTGATTCACAGCCGTAAAAAGCTTCAAAAGTTAAAATGCAACAAATATCTTGAGACATTTAGATATTTACTCTGACATGTTTATGTTCTAAGTACTTGTAAAGTGTTGTGTATGTGCCTCTGATCTACGCTAAAAGCAGTTCTTGACTTTGGTTTTCCCCGTTCAGGGAGGCAGACTAATGTTTTCCCCATCCTGTGAAAAAATCCTGTTGAGAAAAATAAATTCTGAAATGTCGAAGTATCACTTTCACAGAGAACCTTTAGAGAAAAGCTGCTTCCTTAGGCATCTAAAGCAGGCCAGCCTGTCAGTCGGTGTGATTCATCCCTCTAACGTACACCTCTTCAGAGGGAGGCCATGTTGGGAGACAACTCCCCGCTCGCTAAATGTGGATCAGGAAGCTTAATATTTCGCTGATTGCTTTTATTTGGGGAAACAGGCCTGAAAACAGAGTGGTGTGCTTTTTTGCTCGCAGCACTTTACCACCTACTTGAATCATGCCCATCCATTACCATCTGTGAGCGCCGTATTATAGGACAAAGCTGTGTGTGACTGCTCCACATGGGTATTTATATACACCAGAGAGAACTGATGGATGAATTTCAGATGTGCTTCCCTGGAGTCTGAAGGAACGTTTCCATTTCTAGATGGTGGGGGAAAATGCTCTGTGCGGCCCCTGGGAATAAAGTGTCTGAGGTGCCCGCGCTGCAGTTTCCATTCGATTAGCTCACCTCAAACTGGTGCTCTTATTTCAAGAGCTTTCTGTTCACACTTTCTATGAAACACAGCAACTGCATTAACATTATACTGAGTACAACCAATCCTCTCTCCTGCAATATTACATTCAAGGGGGGATTACGACTACGGTTTTTGACCACATGGTTAATAATTTAAATTGAAATAACAATTACTGCACGAAATGACTTGGTTAGATAAAGTAAAAATATGAACTTTTAGAGAAAAAAATGACTTAGTTCTGTTAAGGCAACAACACTACAAACAGTATGAGCTTCGGATGAGTAAATGAAAATGATTTCTTGGTTAACGAAACATGTTGGTTAGGAATTTCAATTGCGGATGTGAGTTGAAATAAGCCAATGCTGACCTAAGGTTTTATACGGGACACAAACAGCTTCTCCTGGGTAGTTTGTTCAACCAATCTGACCTCCCCTCCCACATCAGAGGCTCAGAAAACTTAAACGTTGACTCTAATAAATGTTTTATGTAGACAGATTGTATATAACTGTATTAGGGTTAGTTGGACGCAATAATAATAAGTTTAAATACAAAATATTAGGTTCAACTTAATATTATGGCTTTCAACTAACCTAATACAGTTATGTGAAATCTGATGACCTAATACATTTAATTAAAGTCATCGTTTCAATTTTTTCAGTGAGAAATGTAATTGTGTTATATCCAAAACATGCCAAATTGACCATTCTGTTTTGTTGAATAGGAATGTTATTTTTAGGAGACCCAGCTGTTAAACACACACACACACACACACACACACACACACACACACACACACACACACACACACACACACACACACACACACACACACACACACACATATACATAAATAACAGGACTCAACAGCTGCAGACAATTATTTTCCCATCACTGTCATGTCCTTGTTTTGTGTTTTATTTTGAAATGTTTTCCCCTCTTGTGTCATGTTAAGCTTCACTTCCTGTCTGCGTTTCCCTCCTGTGCCTGATTATTGTGTCATTGTGTTCACCTGTTGCCCCTGTGTTTCTCCTCCCCCTTCCAGCTGTCTCTCGTCTTGTGATTACCCATGTGTATTTAGTCCCTGTTTCCCTTTCGTCTGTTGTTCGGTCGTCGTCGTTTCCCACCTGGTCTAGTCCATGTCACCTGCCTGTTCCTGTCTGTCCTTCTTATCTCAAGCTAAGTGTTTTTCATGTCCTGTGTTCCCCTTGCTTAGTGTTTTTGTTAACAGCTTTTGAATAAAGCTCACCTTTTGTTTGGACCCCTGCCTGCCTCACTTTGTTACTGCACTTGGGTCCTGTTTCCCCAACCCTGACAATCACATCATGAGGATGTAAAGTGCGCTGCTGCACCGGTCAGGGAAGAAGACGTACATCTACGCTAGGGTGACCAGACGTCCTCTTTTGCCCAGACATGTCCTCTTTTTATGTCCTGTCCGGAGCATCCGGGGGGGTTTTATAAATTCATGAAAACGTCCGGTTTTCACAGTTTTTCATGGGACCATTAAGCGTGTACTTAAATTGAATGGCGCTTTGCACAGAAGTCTACTGTACTTAGACTTCCCCCCCAACAATCGCAAGTGTCCTCTTTTTCGCCACCTCAAATCTGGTCACCCTAATCTACGCCCACTACTGGACTCTACATCTCCAACCAGAATCAGAATCAGAAATACTTTATTTATCCCAAATTGGGACATTGTTTCGTTACCGCAGCAACATACAATACAATATGAAGCATAGCAAAAAATGTGGAATGAAAATAAGAAATATACAGATAGTAAATAGTGCAATGTAATGGAATATTAAATGAAAATATAATATAAATGTACAATGTAAAGTGCAAGTGTAAAGTGTGCATGTTATGTCCAGTTAACAGAGAGGCTATGGAGCAGTGAGTTGTCACTTTAAGGTTGTGAGCTGCTGTAACTGCTTTTCAATGAGAAGCAGATGCAAGTTTCTGTTTAAGTTATTTCCTAAAATGTCTCATTTTCAACTCAGAATTTATACAAATATATGAGAGTGGGAATCACACAGAAAGACGTGTGCTTCTAGTTCGTCTCAAAACCCAAGAAACCCAATTTTATGACTATGGATCAAGAGGTCCCCAATTCAAATCTGGGGGTCCCCTGTGTCAGTGTACCTGCGGTTTGAACCTCGGTTCAAATTCAGGTCCTGGCAGCAGTGCTAGGCTTCTTTAATGTTGTGGCTTAATCATACTGCATATTCAATTCATCGGATACGGCATCTCACTATAGATCAGAAAATTCCAAATGTGTTTCTCCGATTGAGGATTTGTATAGCCAGCTAAGGCAAATAGAGTCTGGCTCTGGCCAACTAGCTTCATCGTACCTCCCACCCCACAGGTCAAGCTGAGTGTTATGACTACATGGTACATCCGTACTAGGGAGTTGCTCCGACAACAGTTGGACACCAGGCGATTGTCATGGGAATATAAATCATGAGTCAGTGAAAAACACTCAATGTTTCCCTCTCTTCTCCCAGCTGGCTGCACGATCAGCGGGCTCAGCAGCATCAATTTGCCCTCCTCGGATGATTACCTGTGCACGCTGACCACAGCGGCTGCAGAGTGACAGGGCCGGGGGATGGGGATCAGGGCTTAGAGCGAGGCGGCACTGCCTACAGTAATCCCGGATCACAGAGTTAGCTCTGTTAGCTTCTCCCACTCACTGCAGGGATTAGAGACACTGAGCCGGCCACTCTGATGAAACACTTGCAGTATCTCAGGACGGAGAGAGACCTGGCAGGAGGACAGGTTACTCCGGGGGTGACTGTGAGTTACTAATGAAACCAGAGCTCATGCCAACTTAATTAGCATTATGTCCATGTGGGCATGAGCTAGGAATAAAACTGCATAGTGAGATTATACTCTATCTACCCTGGATATGCATACTTAGAGAATATTTAAACAAGCACACCAGCTTAATGAGAAAGTGACTTAAACAGTGATTTCATTTTGAATAAAAACAGTCTCCTTTACGCCTCTTTATGTGGATAAGCTATAGAGAAACACATCAGAACAGGATTGATTGTTTGTTTTATAAAGGAGGGGGGAAATGATTAAGCATTAGTGGTTTTAATTGAGTATAATTGATTAAATGAATGTGAATATGTGTTTACTGATCGTCTGATTAGTGGTAAAGCACAAGAAGGGCTGAAAACACTGAAACATTGACTTTAATTAAATGTATAATGTCAACATAGTTCACATAACTGTATTAGGTTAGTTGAAAGCAATATCAAGTTGGACCTAATATTTGTGTATTTAAACTACATAGCATTGCTTTCAACTAACTCAATACAGTTAGGTGAAATGTGTTCACATAATAAATGTAATTAAAGTCAACGTTTGAGTTTTTCAGTGGGTCTATCAATCATACCAATCATACTCAACCCAAGTTTCTCTTGTAGGAATGTCTACTGTATCAGGGTGGTGCTGTTAGTGCACACACATTACACACAGACAGGCCAAAAGAAGCTGAAGCACCTAGACATTCACGGGATGATGCGATGTGTCATACAAAAACATGAGTTGCGACCTATCCTGATTCTATCTCCTATAACAAGCTCTTACCAAGTTTGGTTTGCTCCTCTGGACAGACCATATCTGAGGATAACCTTGGCTGACTTTGATTGTTATGTGACAGTAAAGATGCATCAGGAATAACTTTTTCTGAAACAAGAGAACTTGAGGATTGACCATTTACAACCATTCGTGGATTTGGACTATTGAAGACCCTTTGTCCACTCTGCCAACAAGGACTGAAGACTTTCAAAGACTTTGTTGATTCAGGATAAGATCACAGGATTTTTGTTATAAAGGTTCCTCAGTTTGGCGGTAAAGTAAGGATTCCCAGGCCAGGCAAACGTTCTTTCCTTTTCTTTCAACAGTAATACTGGACTGCTCACAGCTTTAATGTGTTATTAAGGTTTTGTGAATCAGTAGTTGTAAGTAATGGGTTGTATACATGCCTGCTAAATTCTGACGATATAAAGCTTCCGTCAGTTTTAAAGTGCTCCTCGGTGCAGTTGTCTGAGTCAGGTTGGCCAGCTGAAGATGATCATTAACGGACCAGTATCTCTTTTCTGTCCATTTCTTTACACAAGTTCCACTGAAAACAGGGCAAAGATATTTGCTTAGGTTGGACACTCCGGGGAAGGTCTATACATTTGTTTGACTTGAAATGATTATTTTATAGCCCAGTATATTCAGCTTTCATGTCAATCAATCCGTGTTTTCAACTTGAAAGTAAGTTATAGCTGCAGTAGCTGACTCTTAATGTATAATGCATAGGAGCATGCGGGCTGTGGCTTGCCTCCCCCATTGCTGCTGGCATTATTTATGAAGTCTGTACTGAGTCATCACACCCTGACAAACTACTGTCCCAGAGTAAGTTTATTTTTGATTTGCATGGATGGCAGAATATCAATGTATTTTTGTTTTTCTGTCATTCTCAGATGGAAATTAGCCTAGCTTAGCACAAAGACCAGACAGAGGGGGTAACAGCCTGGTTTTCTAAACAAAATGTAAATATTTAAACAAGCATTAATGTCTGGGCTTTTTATCCAATGTTGACTTTAATTAAATGTATAATCTCATCAGACTTCACATAACTGTATTGGGTTAGTTGAAAGCAATAATATTAAGTTGAAGGTTGTTGTTCTTTTTAACTTAATATTACTGTTTTCAACAAACCTAATACAATTATGTGAAATCTGTGACAGAATACTTTACACCAAATATTATCTTTTGCAGATCATTCACATGCACAAAAACCTAAAGGACACACTACAGGAAATGGAATCACCCATAAAGCACAATAGGGCATCTTTAAACCTACTGAGAGCTGCTCTTAGAAAACAATTGAGACATGTTTTTTTATTTTAACTAAATAATGTTGGCTTCGATCTTATCATCAAAATTATTGAAATTAGAACAAT
This sequence comes from Eleginops maclovinus, assembly GCF_036324505.1. Taxonomy (NCBI): domain Eukaryota; kingdom Metazoa; phylum Chordata; class Actinopteri; order Perciformes; family Eleginopidae; genus Eleginops; species Eleginops maclovinus. The sequence continues at coordinate 19,849,623 of NC_086363.1, read as the reverse complement.
GTCAATATTGCCAGCCTTATGCTTTAAAAAACACATTTAAAATAACAGTTACTATAATAACTACGATAACTGCCTGAAACCAAAGCGTATTAACAACGTTACACAATGCATATTTGCATTTCAGTGAACATTTTGGCTGTGTGTTTATTTCCTTCCACAACCAGAGTGGAACCTTGAGTGCAGAGCTTTGATACCTCTGAAACATTGTTAGAATGTTAGGTTTTTGGTATTTAACTTCAGATAGCAGACACAGTAACTTCTTCTGTCATCATCCTGACTTTCTCCCAGCAGGAAACCGCACTGCACTGTTTCTCTCCACCTACAGAGAAGCAGCACAGACTCCTCTCCGGGGAGTGTCAAAAGCCATTCTGGGAAATGCAGGAAAGCGGTACTTGAAGTAGAAGTAGATGAAGCAGCAGGAGGGAACATGATCTTACCAAAAAAAAGTAAATTACAACACTTAATCACTCCAGTGACACACTCAACACCACAAAATGATGACATCTAACAGTGTGAGAGTATCCACAGGTGGATTTTTCCTTTCACCTCGGAGTCTGTATTGCATTAACCTGGATCGTGGAGACACATATACAGAGACCACATCTCATTTTCAAGGGTTTCTAGATAATTTTGACAAGAGCTCCCAGTTCTGCCTCACCGCGGCAGTGATGGCTCCATTTACGCCACCAGGCCCATTTAACCTAGTTACTGCTCAAACAGCAAATGAATGCTTCACTTCAGTGTTCATGAGGCCGTCACATTTCAGGGCTCGGTGAGATAAATGGCATCAGTCACAATGTAGTAATATCTACCTCTCTCTCAAGGAGGGCCAAACCAGAACCAGCCAATATGTGATCAAGATCTCGTGGCTCTCCAGCCGTGTGCTTTCAAGGACATGCTATAGTAGTGGGAAGCACTGCAGACACTCAGAGCTAATGGACCTTGAATGTGGAATGTTCTAAAAAAAAAAGTGTGCTCCTCACTCTGGAGTGTGGCAGGCCCTGATTACAGAAGTGACAGTCTGGACATCCAGAAGAATCACTGCGATTGTTCAGCCGGAGTCAAAGGAAAGGGGAGGGCCCGTTGGATAAATCACTCTTTATCTAGTCAATCGGATGATTCCATAGTGCGTATAGCAATAACTATTTCTCCTTGAGAACCTTGAATAGTGTATGCTGCACTAACAAAACTGAGTACTTCTTTTCAGTATAAAAGGCAGTTAAGAGCCCATAAGAAATAGTCGATTACATCAGCGCTGCACAACCCTCAGGCTCCCTCCTGTATCTGAATTAACCTTTATTCTGTCTTTTACTGGCCTAGTTCACTCGCTTCTCCTGCAATGTGTTTCCCTTAAGTATGCTTTTGAATTACCCACAGATAGTAAAAAAGGACAATGTTTACAAAAAGTATTTTAAATCATTTCACAGCCCTTTTAACACTAGCATTTATGAAGAGTGAGCAGCCAGCAGGTTCTACTTCCTGTTTAATCCCTATTCGCCCTCAGTGTCAAGCATGCAGCTCTGCAGATCAATCTTTTCCTTCAAGTCTTCTAAGAATGACAGGAAGTTGAGAACAATGTTTTAATTCATTCTCAGACAATGTTAAAACAACTAAATATACACATCCAAAAATATTTTCCAGCAAATTTTAAAGGGTTACTGATATAATTTTCACAATTGTAAGCAAGCTTTAAATTTGTGTTCACAAGAATTTGAGTTTTATAATTCTAGTTAAGGCAAAATGCAAAGGGTGGGGTGATGGACAGCTGTTAAGCAGCTCCGACTCTCTGCAGGAAACCAAAGTTTAAACTTTGTAATTATAACAACCACAATCTTTCTGTGACGTCAACCATGTGATTGACCTGCCAGTAAGTAAATATTGTTTAAATGCTCAGATGTAAAAAAGAAAATATGGAATCACCTCTATTTTTCTCTATTAGCTTCCATGTTTTTCAATGGCAATAAGGTTACATTATTAATTATGCCATTGTGCACCAAAAACTCTGAGACAGTGTCCATTGGTAGTAGAGGAACGAACCCCAAAAAAGGTATTGATATAATATTAGCTTTATTGTATAATATTCCTCTCTGTCAACATCCAACTGTGGTGACATTCTGATCAGTATTTTTTATATAACTATCCATTTCATAAACGAGCCATATTTGTCACGATCTGTCTGTGTTTTACTTTGTAATGAAAATATCTGTCTCTGTTTATCTGTTTTATTCAAAAAAATCATCAACACAATTTACTTTTGCATTGAAAATTGAAATATAAATATCAAATTGTATTTATTAACATGTCGTTTAAAGAAATTATTATAGTATAATTATTTTGAAAAATATGGATAACTGCATTTGAAAAAAATTCAGGTACCCCCTGCAATAATCACAGGGACCTGAAGTTGTCAAATATGATACTAGCTCTTCGCAGAACAAATTTCAAGGACGGTCCACATGGTACAGGACGGTTCTTGGTAGTGCTCCCTGATTCAAAAGAACCCGGTGTGTTGGGAATTACTAAAAGCTATAGTAAAGATAGAATGGTTCTCAGAAACCCAAAATGTCTCTTTTAAGTTGACAGCTGTGGCAGGATCAGGATGCATGGAGTCCTCAATGTGCATGCCAGAATGCAGCTGAAACCAGCTCTTTGCTGTGTTGCACCTTGAAGTGTTGAAGGACACATTGTAACCCCCCCCCCACCACGACCACCACCTTGTGAGGCAGGTCATGCGTGCTACCGGATATACTTTTTCATCCTTCTGGTGATAGCAGGGATAGCAAATCTATTTTTTTCTCGTTTTCAACGAGCAGAATGTCATTCTTTTGTTCCTTTTTCCCCAACCTCCAACACGGTGCATCCCAGCACCCCTTTACCCTTCTGTTTTAACAGTTGCCTTTCATTTACCTGGCCACTTCAAAAAGCAATGCATAGTCAACTCCCTTCCCAGGATGAGGTCAAACACATACAGAGCCCTGCCTACCACTGTGTTTATTACCATAAATGTCAGTGGTCTTCTTCATCCTCTGCACACTTTCATTACCCTGGTGGAAATGTCAAATGTATTTGCAACAGTCATATCATTGCAATGGCCACAAGGCTCAGGAAACACCAACATTTTTTAAAATTTCTTACACACTGCTCTTTGTTCCATGTCTGGAAAATAAGCATATAAGTATAACCCCATCTGTATTTCTAATATTTCCTCTCTTAACAGGGTGCGAATCCTTTCTTTTTACTTTGATCCTCCACTGAACTCCCACATGGTGGTCTTTAAATATGTGTACCTTCCCCAACTGTGTCATTCTAGCAGTGCCTTGAATGGCATGTTAACATGGAGGAAAATGGCCAAGAGGGATATAGTTGTCATGCAGCAGCTGCACAGAAACTTTGCTGCTCTTCTCCCTGCTTGGTTCTGTCTCAGTGCTGCATAAGCTCTTAGCGAGCCAAGGCAGCATCTCTCTTCATGCATAATGATAACTCCAGAGCGCATAAATTGAATTTGTTTCCTGACACTTTTCTGCAGTTTTGCATGTTGTCAACATTGTGACGGTTGCTCATATCTCTGGCGGGGCCGACAGAGAGGCTTATTAAGGGCGACACGTCGGTGGAAGAGCACTGCTGACATGACTCATTCACAAGTCATTGGAATTCTTTGTTGCATGGCTCTGTGAAACTGTGTCTGATGTTGTCATTGAGAGAGAGGTCATTAAAACTGTGTGCTGGTGGTCTGTACAGACACTGAGATTCTCAAGGCCAATGCCATGTGATTGCCCTATGCTATAATTTATGGAGGGTATTTGAATGTGTCTATGTGTCAAAATAAAATGGTGTGTGTGTGTGTGTGTGTGTGTGTGTGTGTGTGTGTGTGTGTGTGTGTGTGTGTGTGTGTGTGTGTGTGTGTGTGTGTTCATGGTAATGAAGTAATGTGTCACCCACTGCAACAGTTGATGTGTTTTAAAAGTTTCTGGGCAACAATAGAGCGCCATAGCACAGGGGAATAAGATGTCTCAAGTTTCTGAAACACACACAATACCTGCAAAGCATACACTCTTACAATACATTAATTGGTGGGCTGCAGTGATGGGCATTCCGGCTCTTTTCAGAGTTTTGGCTCCTTAGAATCAGCTCCCTTAGAAGAGCCAGCTCTAATGGCTCCCAAACGGCTCTCCGTTTAGTACCCACCAGATCCTTCTATTTTAGCATAATTTAGCAATAATACATGGTTTTTCTGTTGGTGTGCATTTTTTCATTCAGTCTTTTCATAAAAGCCTTATTTTTATGCATTTTTTTGTCCCAAAAAACATTAACATTTTAATCAAACCATTAAATGAACAACTCAACACAAAACCACAGCAAACTGAGAACAGGCTGGAAGGACTTTTTGAGACACTTGTATTTAAAACCGGCTCCCCTATCTCTCTGTTTCTAAGTGTACCTGACCTGTACACTTGACACTAACAATTGTTGTCTTCTTCTTGTCAGTGCCTTATCACCCTTCCTCCTTTCACATAATGGTATGATCCAAGTCTGCCCTCCATGTGATTGACTGCATGGTGTCCCTGCATGGATTTTCAGCAGAGCTGAGCAGGAGCATCTTATGCCTTGCAGACAACACAACTTTCAAAGTCGTACGATCGCTTGCCAGTTCACACTACACAACTCGCTCGGGAGTCTTGAAGTCGTTGTGGTACACTACGCAATTGAATGGCGACAGGGGGTCACACACTACACGATCTGTCACCAGGAGAAATCCCCAAGGAGTCTGTCTATTCTCCAAACTACATTTTCTCATGAATACACGCGAGAAGTGACACGGGAAATGAAGCGGATTTCTAACGTTATAATGTTTTACCTAGAAACTGTCAATAAGTTACTTTGCTTAAGCTTGTTAGCACACCAGCTAACGTTAACGTCAGTAAATTGTGTAGCCTAGCTACAACTTTACAGTTCAAAATCAGGTTTCAAACAGCTGTGTCGACTTGTTGTGCTGGACAACGCTTCTTCTTCTTTTTAGAAAGTTGTGCACTCCTCCCCGGGGATTTTCCTCACCCCCTGTCTTGCGCTCTCATTGGCTGTAGCTCGTAGGCTTACCCATTACCAGGCGCAATCCTTTTCACACTACAGGATTTGGACTCGCCGACAGGTCCAGATATTTAGCTTGCTATATATCTGTCGGGCGTCGGGGAGTCTCTTGAGCAGTTCACAAATAACTATCCGACGCCGACTGCCGAGCAGCGATTTGACGCCGATTTAGTGCCGACTCGTCCCCGAGCTCCGAAATCCGACAGGGGGCAGCCGATTGGGCTAAAGCTCATGTAGTGTGAACTTGGCATTAAGTGTCGGTTCTCCCCGATGGGAGTCGGCTCTTCTCGTTCGCTACAAAGCATCAGCTCTTAGAGTCGTTTCGTTCGAACGACACATCACTAGTGGGTTCGATGGACACTATATTAATTGATACATACAGTCCTTAGCGACCAGTGTGTTGCGGATATGCAAGGACTGTAAAATGGCTTTAATTACAACATTTCAAACATATTTTTGTGGTGCCAGATATACACTAGGAGAAGTTATTCCACAAAGTACCTTGAGGCCTGTACGACGAAGCAGGATTTGCGGTTAGCGAGGTAACTTCAGGGTTAACTCTGGGTTTTTCGGTCCTATGAAGCTGGTTCACTCCCTACCGGGATAGATCTCCATGGTTACTTATGCTGAACACCTAACCGGCTCCGGAGCAGGTTATGTTCGGGATAACAGATCAACTCAGTGAAAGCGCCACCTGCTGACCAATCAGAGCTCACAGCCTGCTGACCAATCAGAGCTCACAGCCTGCTGACCAATCAGAGCTCACAGCCTGCTGACCAATCGGAGCTCGGGGTTTAAAGCTATGAAGTAGTATTACAGGATAAAGGATACAGTTTAAACTGCTGTATGCAGGAAAGACGGACGGCAAACTTGGCGACTGTGTGAACATGAAAATTAATAGAATCACTGCCCATCTTCAGAGCGCATTAGACTATCATTACATTTGCGGCAAGCAAGCTTACTGACAGTTAAAGACGTCGATGTGTCACATTTAGCATTCAAATCACATCATAATATGTATTTCCTTATCTGTGTCAGTGTAATGGCCTACTAAGGCCTATTAACATCAAATTTATATTAAAAGATTTGGATTCCTGGCCACACCAACACAGTGAGAAGGACACCACTATGTGTATAAAATTATTTATTATATAATTCGAAGTTACTTTAAAACATTCCATGTATAGATATTTAAACAACATATGGTTAGAATGATGTTCAATTTATCTAAACTACTCAAATACAAAATGCAGTTCAGACAAGGGGTTCAAACATAGGCCTACTAAAAAGTCCAATCCGGTTAATACCAAACTCCACTCTGGTTCCCTTTTTGCCGGAAGAAAGTGTCTTTCACTGTTCAAGTCCGGTTAATCCAGTGCCAGAGTTTGCACTTTGCCGGCCTGCCACACCGTCCGTCAGCTTCTGGTCGCAGAGCCCTCGATATAAATAAAAGTGAGACTCAGGGTACACCAACATAACTTTGATTACTTAAAACCAACAGCGGAGAGCAGGAGAAATAGCTACTTCCCTTAATCTGGAGTCTGCAAGCGTTGGATCGCAAGGGTCAAACGACAGTCTGGTCCAGTGGCGAAGAGGAACTGCGGGGGGTCCGTCCTTTGCGAGTAGCACTTAAGGGATCCGGTCCGGTCCGATCTGCGGCGATCTGAGGCAGTAACTGTGGAGAAAATAAAACGCCCCGTCCAACAGGTAATCGGCGTATTTATGGGAGAGTGGATTTGCCAACTGGCGAATGGGATCGCTGATTTTCACTGGTTTCTGTTGTGTCAATTTGCAGTGTCTGTGTCTTTGTTGTGACAGTTCGTTAGGGAGGTTAAACAAAGCATGCATATGTTTATAAATAAAAAAAGTTCATCGCTAAATAGCGCACAACAACCATCAAAAATCACAACATAATAAAAGGTTTAACCATCCATCCCACTCAGTGTCCGAACTACGGGGGGACTCGGGGGATCCGAGACCCCCTGAAACTGACACGAGATCCCCCGAAAACATGATTTGGGAAATGTTGGGGGGTCTCTAAAATATTGGCAAAATGTGTTTTATTGATATTGAAATCGTGTGTAACGGGAACTATTTGCATATCAGAAGTGTTGTGTTTACATCAAAGATAAAATAAACAGATATGACAACGACTGCAGTCTATCCCCATAATTTCTCACGAATTCTAGGCCTGTTTGTGTGTGGTTGTGCCTCTTTCCCATGCGCATTTTGATACAATGTATGTTGTGGGTGTGGCCGAAGTTTGAGAAAGTGTTTTTTTAATAATTCTGTCTTCAGTCAGATCGTGTAAGTGCAAGTGGTCAGCGTTAGCAATGGCTAAACGACAGCAAGGCACTCTTTCCCATTTTGGATTTTTTTTAAAAAGCAGAAGTTCTGAGGAACAAGATGTTGTTCAGTCAGCAGATGACAGTGGACAAGCGTCCGCAACCACGTGCATTACTGGAAACGCTGGACCCACGGTCAGCGTGCAGCAGGACCAACGGTCAGCATGCAGCAGGATCGAGCAGGCAGCGTGGAGCTATCTGCCGGTGAGTCCACGTCCGTGGCCCTCTCTCACCCGAGCATCTGGACGAGCCAGCAGTGGACAGAGTGGAAGTCTCGAAACCCCTGGCTGTATACAAAGGATGGCAAGTTGGGATGCTCTGTCTGCCGGGACACAAAAACCCTTTTATCGGAAATGGGAAGTGGCACACACCTGTCTGAGGAATGGATACGGGGATGTAAGTAGCCAGACACAATTCGGGTTACGTAAAAAAAATATACAAACATAGGGATAGCAACGCGCACAGAAGGGCAGTCGAGATAACAGAAACCAAGCAAAAGGACATTCTACCCAACAGAGTTACTGCGATTAATGCCAAAGCGACAGAAGAAACGGCACTGTCCTTTAGATCGGCCTATATGGTGGCCAAGGAAAGGCTAGCCTATCAGAAGCTACCTGCTATAATGAAATTGCAAGAGCTGAATGGGGCAAAAGTGGGTCCTGTGCACAGATCAGACAAATCATGTGCTGAAATGATTGGTCATATTGCGCAGGAAATGAGAAGAAAGTTAGTTTCAAACATAAAAGAAATGAATTCAAGAATCAGCCTAACCATTGATGAGAGCACAGTGCACGGACGTGCCTATCTCATTATTTATGTAAGATGTGACGTGAGTGGGAAAGGAGACGTGGACAATGTATTTTTGGACATTGCAGATCTGACACAGGGCACAAATGCAGAATCCATTTTCAATAGTTTGAGACAGAGTTTGCGCCAAGCTGGGTTACATGACGAGTTTTTGGGCCGGAACCTCATTAGCATCGCCACAGATGGTGCTGCAGTCCTCACCGGTAAAACCACTGGGCTGATTGCGAGGCTGAAACGCGATTTCCCCAACATACAGTCAATCCACTGTCTCGCCCACCACCTTGAATTGACTGTCCATGACTCACTCAAGGAGGTTGCTGGATGTAACCACTTTGAGATTTTCATCTCCAAGCTCTTTGCTCTGTACCACCAGTCCGCAAAGAATGCACGCTTGCTTGAGGAGGCGGCTGCTGACCTCAATATGCAGGTTTTGAGAATCGGACAAATATTCACTATACGATGGGTGGCTAGTAGCTTTAACACCTTGAGAGCAGTGTGGAACAACTTCCCCGCATTAGCGCGCCACTTCAAAACAGCAAGTGAAGATCCAGGTCGAAATGACACAGAGAGAAAAAAATTCCTGGGGCTATACAAACATCTCACACACAAAGGGTTTTTAATGGATCTGGCGTGCATGAAAGATATGCTACGTGAGCTGCAGGGCCTATCATTAAAACTCCAGCGGAGAGACTTATCCCTAGTGGATGCCACTCGCCACATTCAGCAGACAGTGGATGTCCTGACAGCCATGAAAGAGAGCGGAGGGAAATCCACACTGAAGGCCGAACAACGCGCGTCCGTGGGCCTGTTTAAAGATGTGGAACTGTCCGAGAGCAGGGAGAAAATTAACCGGCGCCAGTTCTATCAGTCGGTGATTGACGGACTTAAAATGCGCATGCCAGAGTCGGACCTTGTCCAGATGTTGAAACCCCTGGAAAAGCACTTCTGGCCAAAAGACCGCAACTCGTTAATCATGTATGGAGAACATGAAGTACGGAAACTAGCGAAAACACTAGGCGAGTCGGCTAAAGAGGAAGCGGATGAGTTTCGTGACTTGAAGTTGCAAGGTGGCGCTCCGGGCAAAACACTGGAAAAGTTGTGTACAGCAAGCAGGACATATCTCCCAACCTCGTCAGAGTGTGAAAGGGGGTTTCCGCCGTCAATAATACGGACAGTAAAACCCGCAACAGACTGTGCGAGAAAAGCCTGTCATCGCTACTTTTTGTGGATTTAAATGGACCCCCACTGGAGCGTTTTGACCCAGCACCCTTCATCACATCATGGATCAAATCAGGTCATCGCATGTCCACGTCATGGGTTTCTGGACCAACAATCAAGGAAGACGAGCCAAGGCCTTTGTGGTCTATTCTGCTTTAAAGTAAGACATGATGCATTTAATTATTCCTATATGCTGGGTTTGGAAACGCCTGATGGATTCGTTCATGTTTGTGGGGCCTATTTGTTTGTTGACGCTTGTTGCCGTGCAAGATTGGTTGCTTTATTGTGTATGCCGATGTGAACATGATTTCCAGTGATCTTTGGTGGATGTGTTGAGTAGGCCTATGTTGCCTGTGTTTTTCTTGCGTGTGGTATTATTGTTGACGCGATGTTGTTTTTGAGCATGCCAACGGACATGATTTCCCCTTATGATTGCAGACGCGATGCATGTGTGGAGGTGTGGAGCCTGTGTGCGTAATTGCCGTAAAGCTGTGCTGTCCGCGTATGATTGTGTATGTAGGCTTGTGTTTTCGAGATCCGCGCTCTGAGTCAAGCGCAAGAGCAAGCGCCCCCCCCCCCCCCGAGAGAAAAATGGGACCCCCCGAAAATCTCGGCATATTTCGAACACTGATCCCACTGTCTAACATGTTGACTTCATTCCATGACATCAGCTCCTCGTGTAATTAAAGTGTCAGAACCATTCGTGTCTTAAGTGGGGGGGCGGAGATATTATAAACCTGTCAATTTCCACAACATTCCGTAGTTGTTATCTTTTACCAGCTGTTTTTCCTGCACCTTGCAGCTGCAACTTATGTTGGTTTTATCCTGGGTCAAGTGTTTAATACATGTTTAAAGTTTAACTTCTTATTTGTCTAACATGATAGTTTACTCTTCAATCATGAAGTATGTCGCTCCGCTGTCAGTACGCTTCCCCGGGTTGTGATTGGTCAAATGTTGCTAACCCCGCCTCTTTAACGTGAACGCGCTCTCAGCCAGACAGAGAAACCCTGGGTTGACTTACCGAGTTGATAACCAGCGTCGTAGGACCGAATAACGAGATCGCGTTTGTTAGGTTTAGTTAGGCCAGACAATTCAAACAGATCCAGGTGTCTGTTGACCTGGCTTCGTCGTACAGGCCTCTGGGTTGTGGTTGAAGTGTCAATTTAGCTTAGTAATGTTCCTCACAGAGCGAAATGACCCGGAAGTAGTGATGTTACATACTGCGTCGATGCTTCGGAGCGTGTGTCGAGTAATGCAGGAAGTTTTTTGTGATGCGCGTATCGAGTCTTGTAATGTTTGAGCCAAGTGAAGTCATCGATGACAAACGAAGCCTCGCTGCCCGTCAATACCACGTGACTGCTTCAGATAGTGCTTCAGATCGGTTGAACCACTGACACTTTACAGTTTCACCCATATTCCCCATCCTGTACCCGGCCCCAGTGCGCCGATGGGATTAGGAGGACTCAAACCCTCACTTAAACCTCTGAGGATTGTTTGTTTCACTTACTGATGGACTGTGTCGGGCTGGGGATGTGTGTGCAGTTACGGAGCTGAAGCGAAGCGCAGCGAACTAGATAGTCACAACCAGTGTTAGGAAAGTTACTTCCAAAATGTAATACAGTACATATTACTTATTACTCTCTCTGAACTGTAATGTGTTACACTACTTTTGAGTTACTTTCACCAAAATAACCGCATAAGTATGACTTTAAATGCTAAAATGTAGTTTATTGCAGCTCATTAATTAAAGCTATCTATGGCAGTATGCTGAACATTAAACTCATGCTCCGTTTAAGTGGGCTGGATAATATGTGATACCGGTAACATGACGTCTCTGTGTGTTATTAATAACATGTTAGTGGAGCCTCTGCAGGCCCTGTAACCAGGGGCGGACTGACCAGTAGGCCGTTCTGTTAAAGTCCAGAACGGCCGTCCCTTTATGTGGGCTACGGCTCATCAGAAAAAGAAAAAAAAAAGATTAGCGATATTAAGTCAAAACAATAGAGGGCGCCAATACCATATTGCAGTCCGATTACGTGGGGAAAGGTACCAGACTTGAAACAAAACAAAACAAAACAAAAAACCACACAAAGAAGAAGTGTAGGTCTAAAGAAAATGTCAGGTAGGAAGCGTAAAGACCTTTCCGAGAACCAGCACCTTATCGTGGTGGAGAGGTTTGTGTGCCCCGATGAACCTTGGGGCTGTGTTGTCTGGAACCTGGTGTTCCTGGTAGGGTCTCCCATGGCAAATTGGTCTCAGGTAAGGGGCCAGACTAAGATTGGTTCAAAAAGACTTCATGAATGAACACACTTGGAAGCGAGGATACCCGGCCCGGAGGAAGCCCGGGGTCCCCTTCTGGAGCCAGGCCCAGAAGGAGGACTCGTCAGCGAGCGTCTGGTGGCCGGGCTTGCCACGGAGCCCGGCCGGGCACAGCCCGAAAAAGCAACGTGGGCAACACCTCCGCTTCTCCGTCCCGCGGGCCCACCACCTACGGGAAACAACGATGGGGTCGGGTGCGCTGCCAGAAGGGTGGCAGTGAAAGCAGAGGGTCTCGACGGACCAGACTCAGGCGACAGAAGTTGGCTTTGGGGACGTGGAATGTCACCTGTCTGGGGGGGAAGGAGCCGGAGCTTGTGCGGGAGGTGGAGCGTTACCAGTTGGATCTGGTGGGGCTCACCTCTACGCACAGCGTCGGCTCTGGAACCTTACTTCTTGATAGGGGTTGGACTCTATTCTTCTCCGGAGTTGCCCAGGTGTGAGGCGCCGAGCGGGTGTGGGGATACTCACAAGCCCCCGGTTGAGTGCCGCTTTGTTGGAGTTTACCCCAGTGGACGAGAGGGTCACCTCCCTACGCCTGCGGGTCATGGGGGGGAAAACTCTGACTGTTGTGTGTGCTTATGCACCAAACAGCAGTTCAGAGTATTCGGCCTTCTTGGAGACCCTGAAAGAAGTCCTGTATGGGGCTCCTGAAGGGGACTCCTTAGTCTTGCTGGGAGACTTCAACGCACACGTGGGCAATGATGGAGACACTTGGAGGGGCGTGATTGGGAGGAACGGCCCCCCTGATCTGAACCGGAGTGGTGGTTTGTTACTGGACTTCTGTGCTAGTCATGGATTGGCCATAACAAACACCATGTTCGAACATAAGGATGCTCATAAGTGTACGTGGTACCAGAGCACCCTAGGCAGAAGGTCCATGATCGATTTTGTAATCGTATCATCGGATCTGAGGCCGCATGTGTTGGACACTCGGTGAAGAGAGGGGCGGAGTTGTCAACTGATCACCATCTGGTGGTGAGTTGGGTCGAGTGGCGGGGGAAGCCTCTGGACAGACCTGGTAAGCCCAAACGTGTAGTGCGGGTGAACTGGGAACGTCTGGAGGAGTCCCATGTCCAGGAAGCCTTCAACTCACACCTCCGGCGGAGCTTTTCAGGCATCCCTGTGGAGGCTGGGGACATTGAACCAGAGTGGGCGGTGTTCAAAGCTTCTATTGCCGAAGCTGCGGTGGGGAGCTGCGGTCTCAAGGTCTTAGGTGCCTCAAGGGGCGGTAACCCGCGAACCTCGTGGTGGACACCGGTGGTTAGGGAAGCCGTCCGACTGAAGAAGGAGGCCTTCCGGGATATGTTATCCCTGGGTACTCCTGACGCAGTTGCAAGGTATCGACAGGCCCGAAGGGCAGCAGCCTCAGCCGTGGCCGACGCAAAGCAGCGGGTGTGGGAGAAGTTCGGAGAAGCCATGGAGAAGGACTTTCGGTCGGCACCAAAGTTGTTCTGGAAAACCGTCCGGCACCTCAGGAGGGGGAAGCAGGGTACCATCCAAGCTGTGTACAGTAAGGATGGGGCGCTGTTGACCTCAACTGATAGTGTGTTAGGGCGGTGGAAGGAACACTTTGAGGAACTCCTGAATCCGACAACTCCGCACTCTATGTTAGAGGCGGAGCTGGAGTATGAAGGGGGATCAATTCCAATCTCACGGGGGGAAGTCACTGAGGTAGTTAAACAGCTCCACAGTGGCAAAGCCCCGGGGGTGGATGAGATCCGCCCAGAAATGCTGAAGGCTCTGGGTGTTGAGGGACTGTCATGGTTGACACGTCTCGTCAACATTGCGTGGAAGTCGGAAACAGTACCGAAGGAGTGGCAGACCGGGGTGGTGGTTCCTCTCTTTAAAAAGGGGGATCAGAGGGTGTGTGCCAATTACAGAGGCATCACATTACTCAGCCTCCCCGGGAAAGTTTACTCTAAGGTGCTGGAAAGGAGGGTCCGGCCGATTGTCGAACCTCAGATTGAAGAGGAACAATGCGGTTTTCGTCCTGGTCGTGGAACAACGGACCAGCTTTTCACTCTCGCAAGGATCCTGGAGGGGGCCTGGGAGTACGCTCATCCGGTCTACATGTGCTTTGTGGATTTGGAGAAGGCGTATGACCGGGTTCCCAGGGAGATACTGTGGGAGGTGCTGCGGGAGTATGGGGTGAGGGGGTCTTTGCTCAGGGCCATCCAATCTCTGTACCCCCAAAGCGAGAGCTGTGTCCGGGTCCTCGGCAGCACGTCGGACCGTTTTCCGGTGAGGGTTGGCCTCCGCCAGGGCTGCGCTTTGTCACCAATCCTGTTTGTGATATTCATGGACAGGATTTCGAGGCGTAGTCGTGGGGGAGGGGGTTTGCAGTTCGGTGGGCTAGGGATTGCACCACTGCTTTTTGCAGATGATGTGGTCCTAATGGCTTCATCGGTCTGTGACCTTCAGCACTCACTGGATCGGTTCGCGGCCGAGTGTGAAGCGGCTGGGATGAGGATCAGCACCTCCAAATCTGAGGCCATGGTTCTCAGCAGGAAACCGATGGATTGTCCACTCCAGGTAGGGAATGAAGCCTTACCCCAAGTGAAGGAGTTCAAGTATCTCGGGGTCTTGTTCTCGAGTGAGGGAACAATGGAGCGTGAGATGGGCCGGAGAATCGGAGCAGCGGGAGCGGTACTGCAGTCGCTTTGCCGCACCGTTGTGACGAAAAGAGAGCTGAGCCAGAAGGCAAAGCTCTCTGTCTACCGGGCCATCTTCGTTCCTACCCTCACCTATGGTCATGAAGGATGGGTCATGACCGAAAGAACGAGATCGCGGATACAAGCGGCCGAAATGGGATTTCTCCGCAGGGTGGCTGGCATCTCCCTTAGGGATAAGGTGAGAAGTTCAGTCATCCGGGAGGGACTCGGAGTAGAACCGCTGCTCCTTCGCGTTGAAAGGAGCCAGTTGAGGTGGTTCGGGCACCTAGTGAGGATGCCACCTGGGCGCCTCCCTAGGGAGGTGTTCCAGGCACGTCCAGCTGGGAAGAGACCGAGGGGTAGACCTAGGACCAGGTGGAGGGATTATATCTCTTCACTGGCCTGGGAGCGCCTTGGAATCCCCCAGTCAGAGCTGGTTGATGTGGCCAGGGAAAGGAAAGTTTGGGGCTCTCTGCTGGAGCTGTTACCTCCGCGACCCTGACGGAAAAGCGGGAGAAGATGGATGGATGGATGGATGGTCCGGAACAAAAAAGAGATCGATTTTACAATACAAACATCCTTTGTAGAACCATCCCTTTCCGGTCATAAAAATAAACAACTTCAAAATAAGACGAGCTCCGGTCTCGTCCTCTCATTGGTTGGTAGCGGGGGGCTGGATCCTATTGGCCCCTTATCGTCACATGGGGTTTTCCAGACTTCTATTGGCTGACGTCGTCGGGGCGGGTCCTCCTATGACGTCGCCGTCGCCATCTTGTTAGTGTGGTCATGACGCTCTCATCTACGATATTCTATTATGCAATCCTTCTGAGGTTTATCAGTTATTAAAAATGCAATAAAATTATTGCAGCATCAATGAGTGAGATGTAGAGGCGGTGTATTTAGTATGTAACTCCACGCGTCCTTCTCCCTCTACTCATATACAATACAATATTAGCTACATGCTAACTGAGGCTAAAACCAACATCCGGTTACAAAACAAACAGTTACAAAGTAAAACGGTTTTCAGAATAAGAAAGTATTGTAGTTACACATAATGTGGATTATTATTTCTTACAATACTGTTTCAGAAATAATGCTGGATGTTTTTTGGAACATCATATGGCGTTTAATCACGGCAGTGTTTAGCTGAGTTTCTCCCGGTAGAAAACTCACTTCAGAGGAGAGATCATGAAGCTCCAAAGGGGCGTGGCCAGCAGCAGCTCCAAAGGGGCGTGGCCAGCAGCAGCTCCAAAAGGGCGTGGCCAGCAGCAGCTAGTTCATTTAAAGCTACAGTCACAGAATCAGCACTTCAGGAACAGGGCTGAAATAGAGGGGGATCTGTTTGGGTTAGGGTTAGTATAGATATGGCCCTACAATATATTGTTCAAATATAGTATAATGGGAGACCTTTAATTGGGTGGATGAAGTTAATTTGCACAAAACTTTCTCCTCAAGGTCTTCATAAGCGAACTTTGACATATGGATTGGCACAGTTAACTCATAACAAACCATCTTGATAATGCTTGAGTGTAACTGAACTGATAGTTAGAACTAGACCTAGGAGGAATGGTTTCCTGTTGCTCTAGGTGTAATAAGGCATTTCAGAGAACAGCAGGAGGATTTCCTTTTCATCTATGGCGGTTAACCTTCTCATTGCCATGGTTACTCGGGATATTTCTGTGAATCACTTCCTGACGGGTAGACCATTGCCACATTGAATAACATCTGTGTCCCATGCAATGTCATTCTTAAATTGAGAACAAATAAGCAATAGTTTAGTCCCATTGGAGTGTACTAAGAAATCTGTGTATGCCAGGTGCCACATGGTCCTCCTCTGTCCCCCTATTGTTTAGTAGGACACACCCCTCTCAGAGCAAACTTTATTGATAGATTGAAACGTGGAAAGGGATGAGTCAGAGCAATCACATCTCCTGTTGCTCAGAGAGTGAAAACCCTGCCTGCAGTACTGCTCAGGAGCTCATGCCTGTGAGTTTGTTCTGCATGCTGACCCGACTCCCTCAAAGTAGATGCCTCTCCTGTGGCACCATGTGGCCACACAGAACACACTCTTCCTCTCTGACACTCTTGTGTGCCTGTCGCCTGGGGAGAAAGCTTTTCATGCTCCACTGTTTCCACAGAAAGCAGTGCCACTTCAACTCCAACTGCTGGGAACCTGGGACCTGTTCTGTGTTACTGTACTGTGAGTCAGAGAGTGCAGCACCACTTTAACCTGGATGAATTCTATCAGGAACAGTGAGGCAAACAACCAGGACCCATGTTAAAGACAGTTATTACTCAAGGAAAATATTACTTTAGCGAACACCATTCCTTCAGATACGATCATATTCTCAATCAGTGTGTCTTTTGTGTGAATTTGTTATGACAAATCTCTGAGCAATAACCACCAGCTCCATCACAGAGCCATTGGTCAAATAAAAATATGGATGAAAATGATATCAGACACATGCATCTTTTCTGAATCCCAGGTGCTCAGCGTGTGCGCCACTCCTCCTGACTCCTGGTTATTGTTCAATCGCAGGGTTTCACTGTCAGCTTCTTTTACAAACACAACCCTAGTACAATGAAGAGCCCTGTGTTTCGCCATGTTTCCTGGACATACAGTAGTTGATGGAACTTCAATAATGTTTGATGCTCCTCAGTTATAAATCTATAGATTTTTAACAGTTAAATGTATTTATTCAATAACTGTACTGTATAACACAGATGAATTCATTAGTATTGTACTCTTCGATGTAATTGGAATGATCTGTATTTTAAAACCTTTTTAAAAAGGATACTTCAGACCTGTTTCATAGTGATGAATAAAAAATAATAATACATTTAATATGTTATCACCACTATGCTATTTGCCAAAGTGGTTTATTTTATTCAAATTACATTTGCACTTCACTTGACAACATTTAAAATGTTCAGGCCATAATTATCCAGACATTTAAACGTACTAGTATAAAGCTGAATATAAAGTGCTTCATCTTAAAAATGGTTGACTGTCCCTTGCTTGTTGTTGTTGTTGTTGTTGTTGTTGTTGTCGTTGTCGTTGTTGTATTGGCAGCATACAGTTTATAACATTTGGTGCAAATGCTTCTGAGGTATATTTTGTAGTGATAATACACCACACTTCCTATTGGTAGAACTTGTAAATGATACAACAACATTTTAAAAACTTTATTTAAAAAAATGTTGTGCACCCCATGTGCTCGGCCATTTTGTACACATTGGTCTGTGTAGATCATCAAACACGGTGTATGTTTATGGGTTATAGAGTTAATGCTAATACTGATCAAATCTCCAATTTTTTATTTTGTTATTTGATTCAATAGTAGCCGTTTCTCATCTCCCGATTTTCGCCTCCTTGACGTCATATATGAGCTATTGTCCCTCTGTTTGCTCAAAGGTCCTTTATTTTGAAACTGTATATTCTGATAATGTCTGAGTGGCTATTTGCAGTGGCCTGCTACCACCCTGAAGGGAAATGGTTACATGCTGCTATTCCGACATACTTCTACACCGACATTGACGTCTAATTGTCGGAGTAGCGGCATTTCCACTTTTTTTTTTAACTTGCCGCTACTCCAACAACATTTTTTTTCCATTGTCGGAGTAGCGGCACTTTACTTTATTTTTCAAACATTCCGACATGGTGCGTTGGGTCTGCATAGCTCGACTTAGGTGGAAGCATTCGGAGCGGTATTTGACACTGTCAGACACGCAGGGTCCCCCTCCTCCCTCATGGACACTTCTGATAGCCCTCCCAAATCCACCGCCACTGCTCCTCCAAGTCTCTCCATCGTCATCCCATCAGCTCCAGTCTACAGCTCCGCAGAATTGGGAGCAGCCTCGATGGCTTGCATAGCTTTAACTTTCTTTGAGCGTCTTGCAGATCGGATGCAGGGCGATCGGACAACAACGAAATTGAGTGCCAACCAGTCAGTGTATCCATTACAACAATAGGCTATATTATATTATACAAAATAAACTGAATATGTTAAAAAAGTTTATGTTAAAAAGACACACAAACAAAAATGAAAGAAAGACGATGCCCCGACGCGCCTCGGGTAGACTGTCGGAATGACGGTACTAAACTGTCGGTACTAAAATTGTGTCTGAATAGTGGCATGTCGTTATAGGGGGATGCTGGAATAGCGGCATGTCGTTATAGAGGGATGTCGGAATAGGGGTATGTCGGAATAGGGGTATGTCGGAATAGGGGTATGTCAGAATAGGGGTAGGCCTATGTCGGAATAGGGGCATGTCGTTATAGGGGGATGTCGGAATAGAGGTTGCACCCCAAGTGAAATGAGTGTGTGAATATGGACAGTTTTTTATTCTTATCGAAAAACTGAGGGACGATAGCTCATATAAGTGATTTCAAAGGTCTTTTATTTTGAAATTATACATGAGAATGTCATGTTATTTTTGGAGTGACTTTTTGTGATGACCTTTTAAAATGTATCCTTTAGTTTTAAATTTGAAAAGTAGCCTATTCACTCCGGTTAAATCCGTTCATTTCATGTAATGAAAAAATATTGCCGCTTCAGTCAAATCATCCCGGCAGCTGTCCACAGCCTGTTATTGTCTCCTTATACCACATTGTGAATGAATTAAAAGTGAATATATATATTTTCATGAACACAGTGCTGCTGCCTCCTGTCATCATTAATGGACGTCGCTTCAGAATGCGCTCAGAGGAGATGTCTTCTCATTTCTCTAAACGCCCGTTATTTCCACTCCTCTCTCCTCGGTACCCCTCCTTGATTCCTCCAATCGCATCTCCTGTGGGCGAGACTAGACGCGAGGCGAGGAGTCGAGGAGGGGAAAACTGAGAAATGAGAAAGGGGTAATGTGTTCTCTTCTCTGCCTGTTGCTTTTCAAAAAGAACATGTCAAATTCCCCTTGGGGTTCTGTAAAGTCCTATATCTTCTTTTATCTGAACATTCATTTATTTACTATCAACACTTTCAAGAATTGAATAAGAAACAGTTGAAAAGTTGTTAATGTTAAAATCCAATGGACTTTCTACAGTCTCGATCTGCTTGATATTTCTAATCAACAGCTTGTCACCAGAACATTATCCAGTCACACGTTGCATTTGCGCAGATTTTTTTTATGCAAAACGTTTTCACAGACACCAGATAAAGACTTGTCAGTTGGTACAGATATATTGTTTTCCTACCTTGCTCACCAGAAACCATTTCCTTCTAGACAAAACTGTTTTGTGATTGTGCAAAACGAAAAAATAAGCCCTCTGTCTCAAATGCCACTTGTCAAATGGATTTGACTGACGCAGATTGCAGAGGATAAGGTTTCAGACCACAGATTTCCAGCCTGACATGCTTGGCAAATCTGGTTTAGCAGTGAGGCATGCAGCCCTGTCGTGTTCCCTCAAAGAGGTTTACTGTGGAGAACACTGTCTTCCAGACCCTTTGACAGTATCTCAGGCTCCACTTTCCCTTAGTTTATGAAGCAAAATGTGTTAAAACCTTGTATTTTCTTATGTTGCCTTTTAAACCATTTCATGTGTCTTTATTTGCATTACTTTTAACATTGCTGTTATCCAAAATGGAAAGTAATTTCAATGCACAATATTAATATGTAACCATACATTCTGTTATTGTTTATTTAATTATATTCACATGTACATATAATCCTGCATATACTTGTTCGTTTTTAACATTTCCTGCATAATTTAGCTTATTGTGTTTATTTATTTTTGACATGTACATACTTCATCTGCACTACTTTCTGCCCGGTCTATCAACCTGCACTATTTTACTCATTAACATTACTCTCTTATTTTGAGACTCAAACTAGGTAACTGATTTATTTGCTGTTTAACAGATTATATTTTTAAAGTAACCTTACCAACCATATCCATAACTCAGTCAATACATTTAAGTCAACATGTTTTTATAAGGTTTTCCAAAATTCCAACCAATCAGCATTTATGCATACAGATTTCACACAGTAGAAATTGAAACATTGACTTCATTAAATGTATTATATGAACACATTTCACATAACTGTATTATGTTAGTTCAACTTAATATTATTGCTTTCAACTAAACTAACACAGTTATATGAAATCTGTTGACATTATACATTTCATTAAAGTCAGTTAGTTTTTCAGTGCAAACACAAACTGTTGTTTGTAAAAAACGTCCAAGTGAAAATGAAACACTGTGTCGCAGACCTGAAATTGCCAAAAAGTAAGTAATTCATCTTCAATGAAGCATCAATTTCTCATGTAATTGCTTTGAGGCTGCAGGTTTGTGGTAAAATTGGTGCTTTCAAAAAGGTCAGACGACTACATCTGTATTTGCAGACCGGCTCCTGGTTATAGGATTCAGCTGCTCCTCTATGATTCCATCTGAGGGCCTTTACTTTGCAGACAGTCACTGCAGCGCCTCGAGTAATTGTGCAATAGATCTCTGCCAGATGGTGACCCTCTGCCAGGGATGCAATAATGGGGACTGGACCCTTATAGGTTAATTTTCTCTAGCTCTGCGAGAAATTTTCCAGGAGCCCCCCGCTCTTTGATACAGTTTAAGATCAACATCCTCAGCCCGCGGCCCTGTGCGAACACTTCCCCCGCCATTCAGTCACAACAATCTCCAGACTCAAAGCAGGATTTGTCATTTGAGCTGCATGTGGTTCCTGCTGCAACTATTGAAAAGAGGACAGACTGTCATTACAGGCAGGACCAACAACTATTTACCACCTCATCTATATTCTGAAGCCTCACGTCTTTCCTATATTTACAGCACCACTCCCCCTCCAATCTCACCCAGGTTGTTATTACCATCATTATCATCACCTTTGCAAAAACACTCCCATATTGCAAGCGTCCTCATATTGTCAGTACGGCAATTTTGCTGAGAAAATATTTCACCTGTGACGAGCCCTGAGCCACGACACATCCTCAGAGGCTATCCTTCTTCCTCAAGGAGTTAATAACATCACGTGCGCATTTCTGGTCAAGGCGAAGGTCAGCCCCGACATGATTACAGTGCTGCTCTATTTCAAGTTATCACTAATAAAGGGCAGTGGTGGCGGCCCCTCATACTGTGCTGTCAGAGTGACACAGCTGATCAGCCCAGCGGCCCCTGAGAGGGACAAGCTGCTCAGGCTGCAAGGTTACAAACCTAGACACTGGAAAGGAACGTTGGTCATATGAAGAAAGATGACATTGCTAAACCATACAGCATTGTGCGATTATATTAAATGTGGTTACAATGGAATCATGTCATATAACACAGCTAGGTCGTATAAAAGGCTGTTCAAAAATGTCTTGAGGTAAAAAAAATGTAAAGCTGCTCCAAATAAAGAAGTCAATGGTTGGGAAGAAGGCTTTGGGAGGTTCATTACATTCAAAGTAATTCATTGAGAGCATGAAAGTGCTCAACCAATTTCATGGCAGTTTGCATATTAAATATTTATAGAGTGGGGCAGTGATGATGTCATTTTGTAGGCTGACACAGAAGTTAACATCACCAAGGGGTACCTCAACAAAATCCAATGAGATTTTCCCATTATAATCTCCATATTAACATCACTTTGTAATTTTCGAAACCTAATCGGCAGAAGTGAAAACCTAATGCCAGGCTACAAACAAACACATTCACGATCGCATGGCTGTGCATCACCACCACAAGCTAAAGGTGGACTCTTGTTGGCTTGAGGACTTTTAGTCTTCTTGAGTCACTTGTAAGCAACCATTGTTTTTATGACACAAAGAGGCTTCAGACTTTCAAGAGTGGGGTATCTGACGTATTTTACGCTGGAGAACAAACTTCTGAACATCCCTTCAGCTTGTGTTAACCACAGACCGTATTTCAGGCATCTAACCAAAAACATGACACACGGAAACCAGAAGTTGTAAAAAGTTATTTCTTGGTTTTAGTGTGATAGGTTTTATAGTGTGGGCATTTTTTGTTTTACCTTTTGACCTCCATTTCCCGGTTCCAGATCTCTGAACACTGCTCACTGAATGGTTTTGGTCATTAATGGGTGTGGCCCAGTAAACATAACTGAACCAAACATAGCTTTATAGGTGGGTGAGCTTGATATCCTTTTTATAGACTTAGCTGCTGCTCACTACAGTACTTAAAAGTCTTGACACAACACCACCACAGACATTAGAGTAAGCTCAGAGCAGCTGCTAGCTGCTGCTGCACCGACTGAACAGTTCAGTCAGTATTGATCAGTGAGGGACTAATCAAACCCTATTCCTAGCAGAAAATGGTTAACATACATTTTACCGACTAAATAATGAAGTTAAAACAAAATAGTTAAACATTCCACCCAAGAAAATGTTCAGCATCAAGTGCCTTAACACGTGAGTTGGTGTTTTAATAATAATATATCTTCAGTGGTTGCGTGAAATAATCCTCTTCTCTGTCAGTAGCAACATTTGTGACAAAATTGTGAGGCAACAAAACGCGTATTATGAAGTGGTTAGGGTGGTTGGACGGTCAATAAGGGACTCGTGTTCTATGGTTTACTTCCAATTGTCAACATTGGTTTCTGTAAAACCATGACATATACCTCCATCACCGTTCATTGATGCAGCACACCAACCCTGCTCTTCTCCATGAACTGCAATTCCTGGAGAACCCTGCCTATTGATGGACATGGACAGTCCCTGGATCTGGAGCTTCCCATAGGAGAGTAGAGGCCTTTCATCTGGCCCTTAACACCCCAGTACTGACCGCCCACACTGCCACCTTGGCTATTCTCCTTTCACAGTAACACATTCACATCCCTTCTCTGGGGAGCATTAATGAATGTGTTCAGTAAATTAGTATCAGTAAACATAAAATGTTAAATAGCTCTTGTAGATATTTTGGCAGATGGGTATAGTGGAAGTGAAGATGTAACAGAGAATCCATGGTAATTACACCTTTGACAACCATGAAGATTGATAGTTTGCAGCAATCTGACCAGTAATTGCAGCAATATCTTTCTCTGGACAGAAATTCTGCACAAAATAAAAATTCTTCAGCTGATCAACCACAACAAACTTTACATTCCATACATTATTATTTCATGAAATTTCATCAAATACATTGAAAAAACTTAAACGTCTAATTAAATGTATTTGTTTCTGCAAATGTGAAATAAATGTATTAGGTTAGTTGAAATGAATAATATTAAGTGGAACCTATTTAAACTTAAAGGTCACCTGTTATGCAAAATCCACTTTTTCATGTCTTTTATAAGTAAATATGTGTACCCCTGTGTTTCAAGAAAAAGATTCCCTCTCTTTTTCTGAAAATGAGCTGATCAGATTTGGGCCACTTTGTGATGTCACAATGTTTTTTGGGGTTGTGCAACTATTAGCCAATAACCAACCAAGGTACCACCCGCCCACCTTAGCACCTGAATCTCCTCCTACAGCACCATTGTGTTTTTTTAAACCAATCACTTCGCAGAGGGGCGTGACCAGCAGCAGCTCATTAGCATTTAAAGCTACAGAATCAGCAGTTTTGGAACAGGGCTGAAACAGAGGGGTTTATAGCATGCTACAATGATTAACTTAGCAAATAGGTAAGAGCCTCCCATTGAATAATTACTGCATGGGTGATTATGTTTCAGCTGGCAACAAGTTATTGAACCCTAACTGATGCAGTGAGTCGCTTCTCATTTGTTAAACAGTCATGTGGAAAGACATATCCTGTGGTCGTGGAAAATATGTTAATCTGTTTCAGAAGGGTCAAATTATTGTCATGCATCAAGCAGAGCAAACATCTAAGGAGATTGCTGAAACTACTAAAATGGGGTTAAGAACTGTCCAATGCATTATTAAAAACTGGAAGGACAGTGGGGAAACATCACTTTTCAGGAAGGAATGTGGTCGGAAAAAAACCTTGAATGATCTGATCAACGATCACTTAAAAGTTTGGTGAGATCAAATGGAAGAAAAACAACAGTAGAACTCACGGCTATGTTTAATAGTGAAAGTAAGAGCATTAGCACACGCACAATGCGAAGGGAACTCAAGGGATTGGGACTAAACAGCTGTGTAACGGTAAGAAAACCACTTGTCAGTGAGGCTAAAAATGGCTTCAATTTGCTACGGAGCGTAAAGATTGGACTCTGGAGCAATGGAAGAAGGTCATGTGATCTGATGAGTCCAGATTCACCCTGTTCCAGAGTGATAGGCGCATCAGGGTAAGAAGAGAGGCGGCTGAAGTGATGCACCCATCATGCCTAGTGCCTACTGTACAAGCCTGTCGGGGCAGTGCTATGATCTGGGGTTGCTGCAGTTAGTCTGGTCTAGGTTCAGCAATATGCCCAAAGAATGAGGTCAGCTGACTGCCTGAATATACTGAAGGACCAGGTTATTCCATCAATGGATTTGTTCTTCCCTAAAGGCACGGGCATGTTCCAAGAGGACAATGCCAGGATCCATCGGGGTCAAATTGTGAAAGAGTGGTTCAGGGAGCATGAGACATCATTTCAATCATGGATTGGCCACCACAGAGTCCAGACCTGAACCCTGATTGAGAATCTTTGGGATGTGCTGGAGAAGACTTTGCGCAGTGGTCCAAATCACCGGTCATCAATACAAGATCTTGGCAAAAAATTAATGGAAGACAGAAATAAATGTTGTGACATTGCAGAAGCTTGTGGAAACGATGCCACAGCGAATATGTGCCGTAATCAAAGCTAAAGACGGTCCAACAAAATATTAGAGCGTGTGACCTTTTTCTTTTGCCGGGCAGTGTATATTCAGCTCTGTGTCAGCGTACAGACACGATGCCTATAGATACCTACATGCCGCTGCTGCTGAGCCAAGGTTCCCTGACAATGTAATCAGTGGCTGGCTCAGCTTTGAATAAGCTCCGTTCTGACTGAGCTGTATTAATAAAGCAGAAGATATGTTCAAGGTTATTGCTGCTTATACAGATTGTGCGTTGCTTTCTGTGACTGAGAGGGAAAGTCAATCTAAATTGTTGAGGGGGAGAAATGTGAGATATTGCTTTTCTCTCATCATCGTCCCCCTTAACCCGGCTGCATGATATTATGAAACCTGGTGAACTGCATGTCTGACTTCACGCAGCAGGAGAGTTGTTATTTATTCACATTCATTGTAGCCTGTTCTGTTTGCGAGAAAGTCACCAAGTTAACATCACTGACACATCTCCTAAGCCACTCCCTGAAAGCATCACTATTAACTCTAACATTATGAACTCAACCCTTGTGTTGTGTCTGAAAGCTGTTTATCTTGTTTGAGAGTCAATTTTGACCCATGATTTAACTCACTCCAATTCATTAATTAAATTCCCTATAGTGAATGTTAGGGAATATTTTGCTTAGGTGTTTAACCTTTGACCTAGTTCATCATTTTCTCCATCCTCTGTCTGTATTGTCATGGCATAGTTTTTCGGCCTTGGAGGTGCTGTTATCTTCATTAAGGAGGGGCAGCCTGGGCTTCCTGAGCCTTGTTGTTCCTATACTGTGTACGAGCTCATGCTGACCTTAGATTGGTTTTATTGTTTTGGGACACCTGGGCGCCAGTCAATTCTCTGGCCGTTAACTTCAGAATAAACCTTCAGTGTTTGCCATCAAAGTTCCAGCTCTCCCCGTGTCTCTCTGAGTTTTGTCTCCATTGCTTCAGAAGTTTCCATCACAGTGAAGACAGTGGATAATTGTATTATCTGACTACCAGTAATATTAGAATACAATTTCAAATTACTGTTACAGTGGAGGTGGGCTGTCTAAAGTCAAAGAAGAATCTTGATTGGGTCAAATTTAACCAGATTCACCAACAACAATGTGTAGCAGGTTGGAAATGCCATATGTTACATTTTATTCAAAGAGACACCCCGTATTTTTTGTTAATAATTAATCTTTCCAACACAAATATATACAATATATTGTAACGTGAGTAGATGGCACTCTGGCGCTGCTATGGATGCATTAGGGAAAATATTGCGACAGGCTCTGCTCATGCGCATGTCAGAAATATGGGGGTGTGGGTGGCTGACATCTGGCACTCTGTGGCATCAGCGGACGTGTTCTGGATGTTGTTGGGAGTGTAGGCCAGCCAGCAGTGAGTGGATGGTGATGCGGAGGGTGCCATGGTTGAGCTAGTTTCACGGTTCAGGTAACATAGCGTGGTCGCGCCATATTGTCACGTGCCACTGTTGTGTGTGTGTGTGTGTGTGTGTGTGTGTGTGTGTGTGTGTGTGTGTGTGTGTGTGTGTGTGTGTGTGTGTGTGTGTGTGTGTGTGTGTGTGTGTGTGTGTGTGTTGAATGAGTATTAGCAGGACTGTATGTATTAAAATAGGAGTAACTGTAGGTATGATGGTCACGTGAGTGTGTGTTTTGAGTTATATTATTTTGGTATTAACATTTCCAGTTAAGCCAATTCTTGTTCATGTGGAATATATTTTACATCATTTTGATTCATGTGACTGAACTGTATATAATGCATGTCAGAAATGAACGTGCTGTGACCTGAGCAAGACGTTAACTTTTGTCCTCTGTCTATTAATCCACAGACACTGTTTATATGTTGGCTACAAAGTCCTCCATAGCCTGTGTAACCCTTGCTGCTGGTCCAGATTACCCCTAGGTCTGGTGCCGGTAACAAATGCGCTGCTGGGTCATCCCAGACCCGAGCACCAAATAATTCACTTTTTGGGGGGGAAACTTTCAGACTTGGCTTACATTTCCAAATGAGTTTTGTAATGTTTATATAGCTCTTGTGGAGGATATCATGAAGACTGAGAAAACTAGAGGGTAGTTATAATATCATTTTAACTTGAAACGGTTCACGGGAGACCTGAACACAACATAAGGGTTAAAAAACATAATATAGACAATATATAATATAATATAATATATACAATAATATTGTTACTAGCAGCCTGTGTAAGACTGATAAAGCGCGATGAGTGCAGGGTCAGAGCTTGCACAGGCAGGAACGGCCTCACCACACCATATGAAAATATAGGAACAATATGTAAAAGCATTTTAAATACAAACACACTAAGCTTTAAAGGGGAACTTGATTGACTTCCAATCAAATGGTTCTAAAGAGAAAATAATAGCTCAGTGTCACTCTGTTTTTTCATTTGATCCATCTTAATTAAACTATAGCACATCAACTAACGTACCAAATTCACATCCTCACTCTAACATGCTGGCCACTGGCTATAATTGACCTGTATGGCTTTTCCCAGTCTTAAGATATACATGAATTAAAAGATAGTTAATAGCATCATTGAAAATGTTGCTGAGGCCCAGGGCGCTTTGCTGTGTGTTCCCGCCTTATCAAGACGCCTCCATAGCCCCACACACTCCTTCCCTGCACTAATCAACTTTGAAAGTTTAATCAGAGCAAATATGCACCGTCATCACTGCATGGGCAGGATAGCAGCATACTGCGTCCATTAAACTTTCATAGATTTTTTAACAAGCACTGTTCCCAAACAGTACACCCCTGCAAATGCAAACAAAACACACCTCACACCAGGATAATGGCCGACTCTCGATGTTAACACTGCAATAGGTAGCCATCTTGTTGAGAGCTTAGGGAAGGTGAGCTGTGGTGTGTATATCACAACTTCTATCCTCCACGTTACTGACTGTATATTTCATGGAACATTTGCATTCCCAAGAGGTGGATTTTGTTTCTTTTCTGCACCGTTATCACTGTCTCTTCATCTCCAAACCGCACAAGAAGGTGGTGTGTAACTACAGAATGCATGGACATGCTGCCCAGAAACTCGGCTCCTGCCGGTGCTTCTGCAGATTAGCCTTAAGAGATGCATGCTGCCTCCCTAAACAATGCTCCCCCCCCCCGAGTCTGTGTGGATTATAATGAAGACACAATATCCAGGCATGGACCTCATGGCTCTCTCAGCACGCCTGTTGGGTGATGTTGCAGCCGCTCAAAACAACTCCAGTTTGGAGGCTGCCCTAATCACCCTCCCTAGAGGCACACCATGAAGGTGAAAGTCTCACAACTTATTTTTGATATCACCATGGCAATGTGACACACACAGCAGCTGTAGTTACCCCTTAGTGTCTCGCGGCTGGTGCTTTTCACAAATCAGCAGATAGGAAAGACTACCAATTTTAAAAGGGCTCCTTGTTCGGTGATTCATTCAGAGTGAGGAGTTTCCCAAGCTTTGACAGATGATGACTTGCTTCTTATTGTTCTTATTGCTTCTTCTATTGATAGCTTTCAGTCATTAAAGTATCAAATTCACTAGTTTATTTTATATCCTGGGCAATTTATTTTATGGGGACATTGCACTCACCAGAGTAATAGCTGAAATCTGGGAGGAACAACATCATCACACACATTTAGAGGCAGTGAGGCAGGAGGCACAAGGTTGTAAATAAAGTCAGTCCAAACATGGACAAAAATGACTGTGTGATTATCCATCACAGTCATAGAGGTTGCTTTGAAACTTTAAGGTGACCAAAAGCTCCAGTTTCAAATTGAATAAACAGATTACGGCAATATTATTTGTATAATTTTTTGTATCTTAATCTAAGTAAAAGATAGGTTAGCAAACAAAAACTATTCCTTTCACATGTAAATAGATCAAGTTTAACCATAGGCTGATTTTATTATTCCTGTGTTAAAAGGTGATTAAAGTTCATATTTTAATCTCTTTTTATTTTCAAAACATCTATGCAAATGTAACTTTGTGAGGGATTTTGGTGCAAGACCTGTTTTAATAAATTAGATGAAACACATTTAAATAACTACTGAAAGTCTGACATTGACCCTGTGTCATGTTCACCGGTATTTCACTTTTGTTTGATGAACATGATGTTATCAATACTGCTAACTGAAATAATAAAAAGCAACTCATCCAAGTCCATCTTAACACCCTACTTATTCAGTCATCTGCGGCTGATCCGCAGCAGGAGTTTGTGTGATTTATAATTTTCATTAAACAGTTTGTTGAGTGGAAAGAAGTGTTTTTATTCCTTTCAGGGTGAATGATAACATATTCATATATTAACAGACCACTGACAATAGTTAAAAGGACTGCTGATGAGTCATCTCTGATTTGCACTTTCAAATGAAGGTTGATATAATATGGATAAAGAAGCAGCTTGTGTAATACCTGTCTGATGGTCGTCTGGTATTTGTCTCGTTACATTTTGTTGCTTTGCTCCCAGATCTCAGCAATGAACTCGATGAGTGATACAAATGATGAGCAAAACCACAAAAACAACTTTTAATTAACCAGAACCTTTCTTTATGTAATGGTCACTCTGAAAAAACTGAAACTTTTAATAGAATTTAAGTATTATGTCAACAGATTTCACACAACTGTATTAGGCTAGTTTAAGGTAAACATATTAAGTGTAAATAAAACATATTAGGTTCAACTTAATATTATGGCTTTCAACTAACCTAATACAGTTGTGTGAAATCTGTTGACATAATACATTTAATTTAAGTCAACGTTTCAGCATTTTTCAGCGCATGCTGATTACTAAATCTAAAGGAACATCCAAATAAAGCCCAAGTTGATGTCAAAGTGCAGAACACATCCCCGCCTGGTTCAGCCATCTCTGTCACTGAACTCCTCACCTCCGTCCGGTGCTCTTGTTGCATTAACATACATTTTCTTGAGAAGAAAAGGTTAAATATGTTGCCCACACTCGGGTGAATATCCAGCTGCAATAATGCATGTGGGTTCCTTGTGGGTGGAAACACACACAGTATCTGTTGAATTGAGAAATGTCGTAATTAAACTACTTTGACTTTTAGTTAAGTGAAATACCACTGATCTCATTATTTTTAAAGATACCCTGAGGCAGGAGGAATATATAAGCTGTTATGTTGGTCACACTTTATGGACGAGTGCAGAGACTATTATGTGACATGCCTTTGTCATGACACACACTATAAGACTTCTGTAAGACTAAATACAGCGTGCTGTTATTAACAGTGTGCTAGGGGACGCATATAATATTGGAATCTGTTAAAGCCCAGGTGCCATTACATAAGTTGTGTTTTAAAGACTCAAACAAATATAACAGATGACTTCTCCACAGACAGGGCGGCATGACTTGTACAAATCACTTAAACGTCACCTGTGCTGCTGAAGCTTGGTCACCTTGGTCTACAAATATGTGATCCTGGGGATTTATCGTTTGACTTTACTGTGAGAAGATTAGCCTTTAACAGGAAGAATAATATGCAGGATAGGGAAAAGGAGAGCTTGGTTTTCATACAGGCTCCACAGCTGAGACAGCCAGCGGCGAATTGACAATCATTTTCCTGTTATTATTCACTGGCATACATATTCATCGACAGAGCACACAGGGGGCAGGCGCATGGATCTACCAGAGATGAGGTCATAGTATTATAATAGGGAGACAGTGAACAGCAGGGGGGCGTTAGCGGGGGGAAGTTAGGAGATCCCAGCCTGTGACTGCACCCTTTCCTCGGGGTGAAGCGGATCGTTTCACTCCGGGCCGGCAGCAAGGAGGCAGGGCCTTAGCTCTGTGCACAAAAAAGCAAGATGGATGGGATACAATTACTCACAGCCACCACGGCAGCTCAATCATATCTCACTGCAGATTCAAGCTGAAAAACAAATGGTTTTACCAAGTGACATATCAAAGAATCCCTGACGATTAAAACAATTCATGACGAAATGATCTGAGGAAGAATCTTGCACCTGAGATCCAACACATTCCATCACCACTGAATGGTACTAATGTGCTCCAATGGGTGGATTATGCCTGTGAGTATTATAATGTAGTGGCATTACTGATTAATGCACGCTCTGAAGTGTGATATTATTTTAGTAGAAAAATCTCTGTGGCTCTTTATCACTGCTATAGCTAATTGTGCTCCCCTTGAAACATGATTTCCTACAAATGAGAGTGTTAAGAGGAGTGGGGTTATGTGCCAGAAGATGCATTGTCTTCCTTTAAATGCCCCATTAGGCCTGAGCTAAAGGATTTTGAAAGTCCTCATTAGTTAGCCTATTCCTCACCCTGACATGCCATCTCTTATGGGTTCCCCTGCTGTCATGGCTCTCTGAACTGTGTTTAAACAAGCAGAGAGCCTTGTACGACTCAGAAACGGAATTATGAGCAATGTCTGAGACTGTCAACTGTAAAAAAGTGCTCTATATTTTTTTCACAATGTAATACCCGCTGCAAGCTTTACCTGAGTCCTTATTCTTTATAAATCCCAAATCATGTTTGCATCCACATTTTAGGCAAGGTTCTGTCAAAGAATCGGGGGGGATAGGATTTAAATTTGAAATAAGTATCGTGCTCCCAGTAAAAGGGATGTGTCTGCTTCTATTTTTACCCTCTTAATTGGAAACGGATCTGCACAATAGCAGTTTTCATGAAGATGTTGTGAAAGAGGATTAGCTTTCAAATTGTATCAAAGGTTGTTAGGCTAAGCGGGATTCCACGAGTCATCCAGAGTACAAATGTGTCGTCATCAAGAATGCCAGTCACTGTGGGACTATGGTTTGCTGTGCACAGATGGTGCTGCCTTGTATTAATCCAAGGTTAAATATTTGGCACAGAGACTTTGATTTTGATTGTTGAAAAGTGAAATATTGTAGCTACAACAGCAGAGAAAGTGGCACACTTGTATTAGTTCATGAGCCATAAGTAACTCATAATTTAATTAAAGAGGCCCTGCTTTTCAGGGTTTTCCCTCTCCTGCAGTGTGTCCTATATGTTTTTGTGCAGGGAGATTCTCTCTTCCTGCCTGAAACGCCCCCATTGATCTATATATTTAATTTCCAGATCACAATGATCTCTATGTAAAGCTCATGCTTCTATGGCTTGTGCTCCAACACATTGTGGTGAAAGGGGCTAAGGGGCGGGACATTTCTGACACACCTCTTAGCGGTTGAACAATAACAACAGAGCTGGCCAGCTAACCAATCAGAGCAGACTGGGCTCTGGTTTCAGACAGAGGGTGAAAAGAGGTACTGCAGCTCAGGCAGTATGAGAAAAATAAAGAGCTTTTTTGAGCATCAAAGCATCGAGAGATGTCCTAGTATAGGCACTAAACACTAATATGAAAATGAGCAGAATATGTCCTCTTTAAATAGAATACATCTTTATTATACACATGTTAAACCCCACATGCATTCTACACTCACTATGATTTAAAAGTGAACGAAATGCGGATCCACATAATTTCCAAGTCAGAAGAAAAGCTGACATTCTTTATTGCACTGTGTAATCTCTACACTATCAGTGGAAGACATTGATGTTTGTCTTCAAGGGATTCCAAGTAAACCAATCAGCTAGGTGGACTACAGATAGCACAGAACCCCCATCAAGTAGGAGCCAGAGTGGTCCACGGTCTGAGGCCGAAACCACCGCTAACTACACCGCAGCGCTAACTGTGCCTGTGGAACATTGGATACACCCTGGATGATGATTGCTTTTTTCTCTCTTTAGGGAAGCGCTTTAGTAATCAGTAAGGAAGAAATACTTATTAAGATGGGACCACTCTCCACATTCCATTTCCATCAGTGTTAATATAAGCTGCCGTTTCAGGAGTATTAGTTCTCATGAAAAAAATGTTAGTCAGGATGCAGTAGACATAGTTCTTGTGGAGCAGATTACTTGTTTAGGATTGTATTAATATTTCTTTTGATATTACTGTGTAATACATTTTAATACGTGCGTATATTAAAAATATGTGCTGTTTCAACCCAGTCTCACACATAAACGTGTAATAGCTACGTTGGTCCACAGGGCAAGACATACTCATTTAAGTTATAAGGGCTCTTTCATAGTCTACGCAAGCTACGCGGACGCAGTTGTAAATGCAAGGTTCACGCGCATATTTTTATTACATACAGAACGCAGGTCAGTTGCTGCGCTGTGCCTTGTCAGACGCGATACACCGCTCATCCAACAGGGGGTAGCAAAGTCTCCGGTGACTTGTCTGTCTGGTAGAAAAAAGGAAAATGGCTACAGAAGAGGAGTGCCTCATTTTGCTTCTCCTGAATCGCCGGCAGCTTGATGTACTCAGCAAGCCAACCAAGACGAGAAAGTATTGCGGGGTAGCCGAAACTCTTTTTAACCACTTTTTGCTGCCTGCTTCCATTTTTTCTGGGCTCGCACGAACCGATCCCTCATCTGCTTCTACTTTTTTTTATGGTATCAACATCGATATCTAGGTCCAGCACTATTTCTCCCCATGCATTTTCAACTGCGTTTCTATCTGAATGTGAAATGCTCGCAGTTTCATAAAGATGCTGGTGCACACAAACTAATTCACAGAGATGCTCCTCGTTGTCAGCCATGGTTGCTATAGTACTTCTTCTGTTAATAGCGATTTAGTAGCCTACAGTACAGTAGCCTACAGTACAGTACAGTAATTCTCATCAGCGTCCCTATCGGAAATGCATGAAATGGCAGTCGTGCTTGCGTCGCGTTACAAAAATCTGGAATACACATTTTGCTACACAAGTACGTGTCAAACCCTCCTTGCGTAGCTCGATGCGTTCGCGTCCGCGTGGCTTGCCTAGACAATGAAAGGGCCCTAAACCTCTCAAGACGTGACATGGATATGTATTTTTTTCCTATAGATTTCTAATGGCCAGTTGTTCCCATGTCACGTGATCGTCAACTTTCCCGGTGTGAAAAGAAAAAACATGGCGGACACCCGACTAATTTTTATTGAAAAATCCTAAATTGTAGGATACTTGGGCCATTATAATGCTTTTTGATTACATTTCTAGCGAGAAGTGTATATTCTACCAGTCCAGTGGATATGTAGGATCTATAGTTGATAGATATTACGGAGATTACTTCAGGTCTCGCCAGCCACACGTATGCTATGCGCACACCTCCTGTAAACGTTCGATTGAAACGTCTATCCCTCCATTCATTTCTATTGACCAGCATCCATGTGAAGTTTTCGTCAATCCTCACGGTATAGAGCTCCTGCGGTCACGTGACTTTTGGTTGGGAGCCACCATTTTGGCAGTCAACATGACCACCGGTGCCAGTGTTTTCTTACCGAGCGAGTATACTTCTCATTTTAATTCAAGTGAAATTCGGCTTTATAGTACAAAATTAGAGAGATTAAATATAAGCGACCCATATAATTCACCCGGTGTGCTTTTCAAGAGCGTTGAACGTTATTGTTTATAACCATATCACGGCAGTTAACTATTTGAAATAAAATAATCTGAATAACACACCGATCACAAGTAGACCCAACATGTAATCAGACAGGAGTTTGATCTACCCACCTTTGACGGATGGCTTCTGCAGATATCTTTGCCTGCTCTACTTTGTGCAGTTTAGCCTTCTGCCTTCTGTTAAAAACCTCCAGTCTCGTTTTATGTCTCCTCTTCTCTGGAGATGGAAGGTAATCGAAAATTGAGGGGATAAAATCCGGACTCAACGGATTATCACTCTTTCTCCCTACAAAATAAGAAGGAATATTTCAACACGGGTTTGTTTACCACTAGCTTGCTACAAGCTAACTTGCTAACTGGCTAGGCTGCGCCAGAGCCACACTTGTTGAGTTAAAAAGGGACATCACAGTGTCCGTTAGCTATAATAACTGGGTGCTACTTCTTAAATTAAACTAATCAAATTTAATTAAACTGACCAGAAACTTTTTGTAGCATTGTACTGTATTCCTTCACCCACCTGATATGAAGTGATCACTGCATAAGCGAAAGCCAACGGCCGGGGGGTCCCATCTTTCAGTCTTTTTCTGAAGGCTCCTGGCTCTTTTAATCGCTCCAATCCACTTCTCCCTCCTCTCCGCGTCTTTAGGAATGCGATAATACGATACACCTTTCTTTTTCCCACGCCTATTTGTGCAACCTGGTGCACAGCAGTTATCCACCATCCTTGACAGTCTGCCAGTGCCTGTCAATTTACTGCCGCGATGACTGCCAAAATGGCTGCCCCTGTCGTATCTCGTCACGTGACCAGCATATATGACATCATCTGCAGGAGCTCTATTACCGGTCTTGCAGTTGTCTGATAGGCGTCAGCTGTCAAGGACGCAGCTCTCGTTGCATACACCCGGAAGTAACATATTCTCACTCTCAATTCATCATATATTGACGTTTGTTCAGAATCCCTTATTAGCGTTATTTCAAACTCACTGGGAAACCCTTCAGCGTCACAATTATGATTTTTTTCTTTATTTTTATTGTATAATGACTTTTTGCCTTCAGTGAGGAAGAGAGCCACAATTTGGAGCAGCTCATCCGACCGTCCCTTTTTTGTTCCTGGTTTCTTTCATTTCAAAATAACTTTTATATTGTGTTCGTTATTATTTTTGTTTATTAACTAGACAACTTGGTCATGTTATAATCAAATATATCAGTCATAAACTAAACCGGAAACAGCAGTGTATTTTTTTGTAATTGAACCTATTTAGAATTTGCAATACAGTACAAAAAGCTCGATGAGAATACACATAACGTCAATTCATCATAGGTGCAAAAATAACTGAATGAACATCAAAGACAAGAAACTTAATTCAAAAAACCTCCAGCGGATAAAAAAAAAGAAAAAAAAGACACAAAATAATTAAAGAGGCATTAAGGAGCATAGGAAAATTTTTTGTAATTTTCCAGGACTATTTTTTCAAGACATTTGAATTCATTAATAAAACAAGGAAAGGATGGCTTGCTACATCTCCATTACCAGCAGTGTGTATGGCATTTCCCATAAATAGTTATTAATTTAACTAAATCAGATATTGAAGATTCAAAATAGACCATTTAATACAATAAGATTGAGCTTTTTCAGCAACACTGTTTTTAACCCACACTACCTAGTGGTTAAAACACGTTGTGTATTTTAGTCATTGCAATGCAAGTAGGTTGTGCTGCTAAGTTCTGCTGCATGTTTTGCTGAAGATGTTGTATTTGATGAAAACAAATTAACATATTAAGAGATACACAGCAGGGGGCAAGTAGAAGGCCAATGTTCGAAATATAGAATAGCAAATATCAAGAAGATACTGTATGTGATATCTAGAATATCACAGTTTAGTGCTGGATGTCCAAAGATATTGATAGGAGGATGAGCGAAACAGACAAAAAAATGTGGCTTTATTGAAACGTTAAAGAATATTTTAGGTTAAGGTCTTCTTTTCAATTGGCAAAACGCTTTGTGGATATGTGGAAGCACGTATTTCAACTGACATTATACGTTTGTCTTACGCATATTAGATGTATGTTGATAGTGTAAGAAATGTGCAGAATATGACAGTTTGATGGAGGAAGTACACAAATTTGATAGAGGGATGTGCAAAGTAGCCAACAGTCTTTAATGAACCATTTAGAGAATGACATGTAATGAATATGGTTTATAAGGATCTGCAGATGTTGTCAAGCACCCACTATCAAATATACCGCTAAACTGTTTGAGGGACTTGATAATCACCATCCTGAATTTTACTCAGGTGTAACTAAAGTGTTATTTAAGGGTTGTTTATATTTCATATCAATAATCCAAATCTGCAAAGAAACTAAAATAAATATAATGGAGTAAAAACACACAATTAACATCTGAGTTGTAGTGGAGTAGAAGTACAAAGTACCATGAATTTGAAATATGTAAAACACTTACAGTACTTACAGTACTTGAGTAAATGTACTTAGTTACTTTACATCACTGCTGCCTATCACCTTTTCTGCAATGTCAAGCGAGTTTATCACAAGAGGCTTATCTTTTAAATAAACTTGTGTATTTAAGGTTGTGGCCTACCATTATGATTTTGCTTGAATATTTATCAAAATCAATAATATCTTAACATCATGTTGATCTGAAGATGATAGATGGCTACTGCCATATTTGCAAAATGTCCCTCTGAACCTTAACATGTGCATGTTTCAAAGCTTATCAATTGACAACAGGAGGGGTCAGAGACATAGGACCAGCTGTTAGATAACGGTCTTCTGACCTTAGCTGCCATGTGGGTATAGCCTATGTATAATGTCCAATATCGACACAAGCAATTTTCACCCATTTATCAATTATATATTTTGTATTGATAACACCAATGGATTCCCCATCCCCTGAACTGTCAGGGGCATACATAGTTTAAATACTGGTAACTTATAACTATGAGAAATATACAAATGTATTTTAGAACTACAAGTCCCAGTAGATATTGCCGCCATAGAATATGTTGTGAAACACACAAATAGCCAGCCTCCGTGTAGTTGTTCAGGTGTGTGGGTGGACTCGTTCGAAATCCTGTTTTGTATTGTCTGCTGTGGCTGGGCGGAATTCCATGCAGTCACTCTGCCTCTCTGACGGAGAATATGTTACTTCCGGGTGTATGCAACGACAGCTGTGTCCTTGACAGCTGACGCCTAATGCCGGCTGCACACTACATGCGGAAAATGACTCCGGTGGCCGGAATACGCCATCTAGTGGACACCATACTACCTAAAAAAATAATCCGTACAAGTCGAGGCTCCGGTAAAAAAAAAAAAAAAACATGGCGGACGGGTCTGAGAAAATCATCCTGGCGGTTTCAGGGCACCGGGTGCTGTACGACCTGTCCGCAGAGGGATACAGAAATATAAACGATCAAAGCTATGGCGTGGGAGGATGTAGCACGCACGGCAGGCAAGACAGGTCCGTTCAAATCTTTTGGTTGGTTTATTATGACGCCGATGTCACGATAGCATAGCTAGCACTGCTAGCGCAGCATAGCTATCGTTTTAGCTGTCCCGAGTGAATGAATGAAACGTGAATTATTTTGGTATGAGGGAGCATGGATATTTGCAATTGCTAAATATTCACAATTACACTTGTAATGTTGTTTTTATTATTATAACAGCAAAGTAATTTACGTTTGTTTATTGGCACCATAGCAACAACAACTTCCGGTCCTACCAGCCGTACGGTCGAGCTTTGCGGTTGACCGGAGGAGTTCAATATTTTTAACGTATGCGGAGGGCCTCGGATGCGGTGTTTCTTCCGCACCGCTCTCGACCGGAGCTGATCGCATACGGAGTGCGGATCTCCATTGACATTGAATGACTTCCGGTCAAATCGGATACGTATTACCGCATGTAGTGTGCAGCCGGCATAACAGACAACTCCAGGACCGGTAATACCGTGAGGATTGACGAAAACTTGACATGGATGCTGGTCAATAGAAATGAATGGAGGGATAGACGTTTCAATCTAACGTTTACAGGAGGTGCGCGCATAGCATACGTGTGCCTGGCGCGACCTGAAGTAATTTCCGTAATATTATTACAGGCTTGGCCTGTCCCCTTTTAGAAATGGAAGCCGGGAGGTATGTGTGTGACATGTGCACCTGGGGGTTGTTGGAAAGAGAACTGTCTGGCTGTGTAATGGCAACGACCACGGTGAGGAGGCGCACATGTGTAGTGTAGAGAGGGAAAAAGTATCCAGTTTAGCTCATTATGATCTTGCTTGAAGACATGTATCACGTGTAATCCGGCGCCCCTGCTGAGTAGAATTACAAAAAAAATGCCCGTGTTTTTGTTCCACGCAGAACCACTAAAAGGTCCGACATTATTTGACAAATCGCCTTTGGAGTGTTAGCAGGCGGCTAACCGTGCCAAGGTCAGCACGAATAGCCATGGGCATCCTACGGTTCGGGCGAGTTATACTTGTCTCAGTCATATTTAGAAAGGATAGCATTTTCAATTGAGATCTACAACATGATATCTGAGTCGCAAATACACTTTGCTGAATTCCCACACAATGCATTGTTCTTAGTTCAATTGCCATTCCTTAATAGCGATTTGCACTATTTCGGCGACCCGTTTTTTATTCCTAGACCACAGCGAAATGACGCACCGTGAGCATGCGAAACTGGCATAGATCTGAGTGAAATCATATCTGACACGTTTGGAGGGTTATCTCGTTCAAATGCTTTTGCTGGACTGTACAACACCGTTTAGTGCGACTTGGTGGTGTTTTGAAAGACTTGGGACCCGAGCGTCCGGATTTAAACATTCAACAGACGACCACTGATCGCGGGAGAACCTACACTCGGACTTTCTCCTCAAACTTGTATGCTAAGCGGAATTGGTTAGCTGGTTGTACAGTGAGCAATGCCTTTTTTTGTTTCCCTTGTCTGTTATTTCAAAGTCCTGGGACTGAAACACTTTGGACTACAACCGGGATGAAGGATCTAAAGCACTTCACACAAAAATGTAAGAAGCACGAATGTGGCCGCAGCCACCTAACCAACTG
The DNA here is from genome assembly GCF_036324505.1 of Eleginops maclovinus. Taxonomy (NCBI): domain Eukaryota; kingdom Metazoa; phylum Chordata; class Actinopteri; order Perciformes; family Eleginopidae; genus Eleginops; species Eleginops maclovinus. Next base: position 19,809,977 of record NC_086363.1, on the reverse strand, counting down.
TCTTAAGCTAAACCTCTAAAAAAGTGCTATTTAAACCGTGCCGCCCAACTGCGCCCCCCCCAAAAAAATGTTCACCAGCCGCCACTGATCCCAACTACGGTTCGGGGCCGAGATACTGTCCAAGACGGAAAGAAAGGTAACAATGTCTGTCAAACTATAGATCCTACAAATCCACTGGACTTATATTCTGAAAGTAGAATATACACTTCTCGCTAGAAATGTAATCAAAAAGCATTAGCTATAATGGCCCAAGTATCCTACAATTTAGGATTTTGCACTAAAAATGAGTTGGGTGACCCCCGTTTTTTTTTCTTTGGACACCGGGAAAGTTGACGATCACATGACATGGGAACTGGCCATTAGAAATCTGTAGGAAAAAAAATACATATCCATGTCACGTCTTGAGAGGGTTATTCGTTAAATGAGTATGTTTTGCCCTGTGGACCAACGTAGCTATTACACGTTTATGTGTGAGACTGGGTTGGCTGTTTTTGAGTTCCTTAAAGAGAGAATTGTCAAAGCACCATGTCCAGATCACTTTTGGTCATAAGGCTGGGTGTTCCTCGTCATACTTGTTAACTGGAACATAACATTCACACTTTACACTATACATTGTACTTTTGTATTTTATTTAATATTCCATTCATTGCACTATTATGTAGGCCTATGTAATATCCTGCAATAGTGTTTACTTGTCTTACAGTTTATAGATTATGTATCTTCATAGTCAACTATATATATACACAATCCTTTTCCAAACCTTAACTACTGTTTTATTATTGTAAGTTCGACAATCTTATCAAAGTCATTTGTAATGGTTTTGGAAAGCACAAGTACATGTTGGCACTGTGATTTAAATTCCAAGTTGATTCTCGGATCAATGTGCTCCACATCCAATAACAACACCTCTTAATCTAAAGTTGTTCTGCAGTGATAGCGTAATTTATTTAGTTTCAATGTAACCACAGTACATTGGGAGTACTCCATTTAAAAAGCTGTCAACAAAGTATCATGAAGAACAATCAATGAGTCAACATATATTATTAAACCCAGGAGGTTTCGTGAGAGAAGCGCCATATTAGAATTACAAAATCATAGAAAATATATAAGGGGAAGCTGGATACAGTAGTTGTATGTATTTCTGTAAATGTTATAACGATTCATATCTGAAAGAAAATCAATAGACTGGTGAGAATAGACTGCCCCCCCTCCCCTCTTGGGGCCATGTTAACCCTGTTGGAACCACCCCTATCACTCCATTAAGCCTTTACATTCTTCTCGTTATGAACATAGTTAAAAACCAATTAATTGTAGTGATTAAAGTGTTTCCTAATTCAAGTGAAGTTAAAAAGATTGAGGTCAAATAGCGTTAATGTATTTTTGTGAATACTCTACTGTTGCCCCCTCAAATGATCAGAAGCACCCTGCTGCCTGTACATCGATTAACTCCCAACCTAAACTGTTGTGTGTGGAATAGACCAGGGCACATGGACAAGCCTGCCCTTTACTTCAACTCCAGTGTTTAAAGTGGTGTTAATGCAATGAAACAAAGCCACAAGCTAATCAGATGTAACATTTATTATAAGAAGCTTTGGAAGGCAAAAACCCACAGCAAGTTGCATTCAATGACAGCCATGCAGTGCTGAACATGTTTTTCAGGTAAACTTTTTATCTTTTCATAAAGGAAATCTTTATAATTTGTGGAAAAAAGACGTCTTTGTCCTTGAGTAATCGGAGGATTCAGATGTATTATTTATTTGTGCCCTCAATTGAAATATATCCTGCTCCCCAGTAATAACATATTTTATTCCAGACATTATTAATTTGAGTCAGCAGAAGGCGAGCAGCGGCCGTTTGGCCTGAATTTGTTAAAAAAAAAAACGAAATTAATTATCTTGTTTACTACATTGGTCCCATTTTTTTCAAGCTGTTTGAGAAATGATTTATTTTCACTTCTATCGTGTAACCTTAATAAAATAGTTTGATGTCTTCCAGTCAAACCAAAACATATTACCAAACCGATTGGAAAACTGAGCAAAAAAAGAGCCCTAGAGTTACAAAAACATAGTAGGGCCTCTTTAACACAATGCTTGCTGTTTTTTCCTTTGAAAAGCATTAAACTGGCAGCCCATCGAGATGTGTGTTAGGCATTCACAAAAAAAAACGTATTAATCCCAGAGTGCTCTTTGAGATTGATCTTTCATCACAAATACATTTGCAAAACATGACAGAGACTGCTATTGAAGCTTTTTGTCATTAGATTAAAGGCTGCGCATTAAAATCACCTCAGATTAAAAAGGAAGATTATTTACAGAGGTCTTTATGGAAACAGCCTGATTGTGTTGGCAGTAATATGAAACAGTTACACCACCTTCTCTTTTGTAGTATTTTAAATGCTCTTTTGATGTGAAGCTGAGTTGTTATTCGACTGCAATTCAAAAACACTATTTTCTGAATAGCTACCCTTTCTCTGTTGTTGTTGTATCATCAGGACACTGCAATCACAGCTTCTCTCCCAAGTTAAACTCCTAATCTACAGTATTGGTTCACAAAATGATCTCTATGTAACCATGGCAACCATACAAACTGTTCATTCTTGTTGCCAATTCACGGGTAAAGCAAACATTACCATGAGCTAAACTATGCGATGCATTTTGAAAATGAACAGTGGTTTCAGCCTAATGCACTGTGATTGCTCGGTTTGGGAAATAATGAAAGCAGCAGAAAGGATTTCTTTTTTTTTTGGCTCAACATGGCCTATTTTGTTTCACACATCATCTCTCAATACCATAAAGCACAGCGGACTGAAACACAGAAAAACTTGTGAATCACTCATCGTGCCTTCGTCATGAAGGAATGCAAATGATCACTTTTGAAGACAATAAAGGGGAAATACAAATAAATTCAACAATATTACAATTAATGTGTAGAGAAACACATTTTAACAATTTAATTTCATTAGTAAATCTGAGATCGTGACCCCGAATACACCATGAATAAAGATTGTAAAATCATAACAGAAGAAGTTCAAATACAATTCATCTAACAATATTCCAATGATTAGTTATTTTAAGAGAAATATAATTACAAAATAAATAAAGAATATATAGACAATCCAGCACATTCTTCTCATCCTAATGACTTATTCAGATCATGGTCAATATTACGAATTCAAACGTTTTAAATATGTTTTCATCCTTTAAAAAATATAACATTTACAAAAGTATCATTGGAGGAATGTATTATTATGATTTTTGATTTAGCAGTTGCTACATTTTTCTATTTCTAAGCAGAAGCTGTGCTCCAGCGTTCCCAATGCAGGGCAAACACACACACACACACACACACACACACACACACACACACACACACACACACACACACACACACACACACAAACAAACTCTAAGACCAAGGCAGAAACAGCTTGTCGTACATTGTGTAACAGTGTTCCCTTTTCCAGTGCTTGTACACGAACAACAGCCCTGTTCATGAACCCCCAGCACTAATTATAACATAGCAAGAAGTTTCATGTTTTTTTCTCAGCGTGCCATACTTTTTGGCTGGTGTAAAAGCTTCATTATCCCGATGCTTATGGAGTGCTTTTTGGAAGTGGGTTAGTTGTCAGACAACTCAGCTTTTGGCTGCTCTTGACACTCTGGGTGAACCCTTCCTATTAACGCTGGATTACTGTGGAGAGGCCGTGTTTCCTTGACAAGGGAATAGAGCACAACATTTGAGCGGGTATGATTTCATCTCACCCGTTTTTAATTGCTCTAGCATCTATTCATGCCCTCTTAAGATGTGCCAAGCAGCTTTGCAGATTCCCAGGGAAAAAAGTCAAGGTTCAGCAAAAATGGCTCAAACCGAATCCTGGAGGTTTACGGCTGCAGCATCAAAGTGTTACGCTCTCAGGATAAACAGATCCCTTTCCAGCTTTAATATGTTTCTACCACCATCTGACAAATCTCGCAATTTTCAAGGTCTTTTGTGTTCTCTTTTCCTTCACACAGTCAGCATGAGCAACACAGAGAATTAAAATCTGTTACTAAATGAGCATTTTACAGGACAATAATGATAGTGATCAGTGAGTGGAAAGTGAAAGAGAGTCAACATTAGCTTCTCTGCTGGTGGCAGTTTATTGAAAAAAAGCACTATGCTGATATTCCAGACCCGTCCTGCAGATAACTATCCTGATGGAGTTGTATTCTTCAAGTAAGATATCTTGCTGAAGAAATCAAGCAGCTACAATTACATAATTTATATGTGTGAGGTTTGCTCTGAGAGAGAACGCTGTAGAATAGGATCTTCTTCATGGCTGTAAGGATCAAAAGGTCCGGAACACACACCTTCATCAAACAGAGACGGCTGTGGCGGCCTCCTGCAGTATACATCATTTAAAAAGGGAAAGAAAGACCTAAGACTGCAGATACATTTCCAGGATGTGTTCATTAAAACAAAGCAGAGATTGCCGAGAATTTCACACACTTACTCAGCAACTATACTTATTTCCTAACTTCAGGAAATGTGTGAAGAAACCTCAGAGAATCGGATCAGATGAGATTGAGATGGAAAATTAAAGGGACCCTCATAACTTCTTTCTTTTTATCTTCTCCATGCATGCATTCCTTTGCACGGATTGACTAATTGTACAGCTGCGGAACAAATTAAGAGACCGCTTCAGCATTATCAGTTAGCTTGTTTTATTTTTTTAGGTCGTCTTTTGAGTTAAATGATTTGTTATTATTTTTATTGTATTCTATAAACTACTGAACATGTTCCCTGTGTTGGAATTCAACAGACACTGTAATGGCTGCCATACATGTAGAGATAAAGATTTAAGAAAAATATTGGAGTGGTCTCTTCATTATTTCCGCGGCTGTATGTTCTATATTTTGTATTTAAGAGGTGTTTAGTAAGCATGGGTACACGGAAGAACTTGAAGTCGACTTTTATTAAATGTGTTATGTCAACAGATTTCACCTAATTGTATTAGGTTAGTTGAAAGCAATAATATTAAGTTTAAATAAAAGATAACTTTATCTTAATTACAGTTGTGTGAAATTTCTTTACAGACTACATTTAATTAAAGTCAACATTTCAGTTTATTCAGTGTATTCTGGGGTCTGCATGAGATGTGTTACGTGCAATGGTGTGTATTTCAAAACCACTGCTTGGTTTTAAAGATCTACAACAACATGGTGACCCGTGGACCAGATAACCCCAGCTGCAGGGAGGAAAGTAGTATATTTAACTTTAATAAATAAAACAGGAGACAATCTGTCCATAGAGCAGAATCAGAGTCAGTGAGGTAATGATGTAATGTCATGCAATATGCGACATTAGAAAGAGAAGTGTTGGATGACTGTGGTTGTCTTGCAATTAAATACTCCAGATCATAAGCTCCTTACTCCAGGCTTTTTCTTGAGATATCCAGAAATTATACGATTATTAGCTGTAGGGGACACAAAATTGGCTGAGGCTGCAGAGCCAATCAGAGCGATTTTTTATCGCTGATTTCATTCACAGACCTCCTCCTTTTTCAAGTGTTCTACTTGTCTATTCTAATCATATTTTTTTGTCATAAACACAACTTTTCATCACATCATTTTTCCAATAGAAAATGTTCTGGGAGGAAAACAATGTAACCCAAGATCTGAGCTTCTCTGCAAATACACACCTGCAGCATCAAGATAGCCAAGAATGTGTTGTAGCACTTGAGACCGGGCTTGGTCTCCAGACCGGGCATGAGACCACTCTTTTAAGGTTTTGGTCTCGGAATAGACTGCATTTGTACTCGGTGTTGTCTCGGTCTTGGACTTATAGGATTCAAGATTTAATGTCCAGACCGGTCAAGACCACTGCTGTGGCTGGGGATGTGATTGGATGCAATAACGTGACTTCACTGACTTCAAAGCACTGACAAGACTCCCAATCTTTTACTCTTGTGCCTCAATGTTTGTTAACATGGGACTGGTCTATGATGGCTGCTACCCCCTGCTCTTGCTCGGCCTCTTAAAGTCTTGGTCTTGTCTTGGTCATGATTTGGTCTCGGTTAAGCCTGTCTTGACTACAACACTAGCCGAGAACAAAAACACTCTGGTATACAAGGGATGCAGATGATCTCCAGAAATGACAGTAGAGCCAACAAATCTACATCCACAGAACACAACAAAGGAACTTTGCACATTATCGACTTAAATGTATCCTTTCATTCAAATCAACACAATAAACATAATTACCATGTCTGACAATACACTTTTTAGCCCACCGATATATCTTGCCTTCTTCCTGATGGGGACCTTGGGCGTTATCTCCTATTACCCCACACCTTGATGTTGGAAATAATCCACCACTCTTTAGAAATCTCTGAACACACTAGTGAGAAAAATAACTCTGTGAACTGCATTTTCCAATTCCCCCCCAAACTTAGACAAACAACCACTGTGGGGCCGCTGGTTGATTACCGCACATCACGAATAACAATAATGACATAAAGTATGAGGGATTCAATTATGCTCCTTATGATTTATTTGTGGTTTAATGATTAGAAAACAGCCTGGTTAAAAAACATTAAAGCTCACACCGCTAGCAATTATGAGGCGGCGTAATTTACCCCTGACGATGTATCAAACCATCATTTCAGTTCTGTTCTGCTGAACTTCATGCCAGCTATAATTGACGTGAGTCTTGTTGACTCTGGCGTCCTCAGAGCAGCAATGATTATCTGATATTTGTTTGCTCAGTCACGTTGTGCAATCGTGTATTTAATAATTTAGCTTCTTATATACCCAGGTGAGACTGCCTTTGCTTGTTAGCGCACTTGACAGAGGCATGCATCTTTTATCTTCTGCTTCTCTTTGCTGCTTTGCAATTTGCTGCAGTGCTTTCATTTAAATTAAAACGTATGTCGCGTCTCTAACCAATGTGTTTTCTTTGCACTATTTTCTGAATCATCACAAGTTAACACATTGCTACTTGTTCAAAGTATACAGCCTGGGAGAGGTGAAGCAGCCCGGCTGTTTGTCATTCCACAGCAGAAACAATGCAGCCTTGCAATGTGTAGTACAAGAGATATAAGAAGATTGCCCTTAAGGAGGAGCTTGGCTATAAATAAAGTTTGACTGAATTCAATGACATTGACCGGTGCCTTCAGCAGAGGTGTTCACTAAAGTGGAATGATGAGACACTTAGCTCAAATAAGTGCTTAAAGCGCTCAGACCTTGTAAACAGCAGCTGGACAAAAGAATATCAGATCTCACCGAGGATCAGAGGAGTGTGTGGCCCTGGGAGCCGGGTTTCTACCCAGCATCATGTTTGATTTGCTGCCTTGAGCTCCTCAGCGCTAACTCTGCTGCCCCCAGGTTACAGCTATCATGAGGTTTTCAAACAGCCTTTTTTCCCTCTTTCAGTTTTATTATACTTTCCTCAATTAAAAAGGCACCACCAGGGGATGAACAAACACTGCCCATTAAGAAAAGGAAAACATGTTAAAATGTCTCACTTTTTTAAAAGCAGTTACTTTGACTGTAAAAAGTGTGATGACACTGGACTTTTCATGTTGTAAAAAGAACATTTCAGAGTCAAAGCAATTGCATATAAAGTTGGTGCTACAATCAAAAACAACTCCAGTTAAAAATGTATTAACTGTAGTAAAAAATGTGTGCACTAAACCACTTTAATTAGACAGCTTGTACACAAACAAAGTCCACACACAGTGAATGTATCTATTGCAAGTTAGCTTGCGGCTAACGTCTTTACGTTATGTACATAACATTGCTAGTTAGCTTATGGCTAGCATCTGAACATTAGCGGTTTGTTCTAAATTGTCACTGACTGCATGAACAAAAACACAAGGTAACATTTGAACAATTATTCAGTTTAAATCCACCATCGTCAGGCATCTGTACCCAACAGTCTAGACTGCATACTGTATGGGTCATTCTACGAAAACGTGCCATATTGTGTCCCTGACACAAAATCTACCCATATAATTTGTATTAACAACAAATTATTTAAAATGTAGTTGGTATGATATGGTAAACAAATAATCTTCATTTTAAATATTCATTAAATATTCATACATATATATATATTTCTTTAGAATTTGAAAGATTTTATATTATGTATCTGTTAAATATGGTAAAAATGGCTGTTCCTCGGTAACATTTTTTCTATTACAACAGACTTTAATTTATGAATAGCCTCAAATTTTAGATAACATATAACGCTTTTTTTAATTCTTGACCTTTTTGGAATATTGAAAAAATAACATTTTAGTACTGTCCCTATGTGTTACGTCAAATGCGTTACTTTGGATAAACACGCCCCCAGGGACAATGCACTATCCCAGAAGTGACATAAATTTCAAGAAGTGACATCATCTGCCTTTTATCAGGAAGCTGCCAAACAGACAAGTAAGTTGTGTTGTCATAGTGTGTCAAAATGCGTTACCATAATGTCATGTATTAAAAAGTTAAACGTTTTAAATGAAAATGTACATATAAACAATCATTTTAGCATATCTAGAATGGACACCATGTGGTGTCATGGTGTGAACCACATGGCTAGTAATGGCTGCCAAAAGCATATTTCGTCAAACCTGTTACTGTCAAATTTGTTACTATTAACCCTTTCCCTGCCATGTCCCCATGTTTATTGTGTGTCCAAACCAGAATTAGTTATACAATACATAAGTATTAATGTTATTTATATTAAGAATAGCATGGTTTGTCCCTAAACATGTTTGTAAGCTTATTATAATGATATGTATATAGCAAATTCATACCAACGTGTATTGACCTCATATAGTCCCGTCTTCTTCAAATCATTCAAATATACGTTATATTATGAAATAACCTATTGTGAACAAGAAAGGTGATTTAATATGCATTTGTATTTTATATGCTTTTGTTAGGATGCCTCTTTCTGCAGCAGAGAAATTGACTGGAGTCAGACTGACATTTTTGGAAGCTGGTGCGTCGTCAAAGGATGAGGCCAGTGTGCAAGTCAGGTGCATGCACCATGCAGGTCTGGGCAGAAACCGATTCTATTGGACCCCCCTTAACGCAGAAATTTGGTACTTGTTGGATGATATTGTGAGGCTCATTCCTGCACCCGAGAATGTGACGTTGCGGCATGTAGAAATTCAGAAAGACATCTGGGCAGAACTAACTAAATAGAGAAGGCCAATTCAATCTACTTCCAAAATATTTGTTTTAATATTTGTTTAGTTCCTAGTGTTAATAAAATGTTAAAAAGAACAAAGTTCCTGTGCACAGCCTTTTGATTCTCAGGTGCTGGTGATGTGCAATCACCAATAGTATAAAGTCAAAGAAGTGTAAAGTCACCGCACACTGGTCAAATTATTTGCTTACTTATTTTTGTGAACGACGCGTTTCGCTGTTGCTTCGTCGGGTTCACTCTTCTGTTATTTTAATGTTGATGTTAATAATCCATAATTTTCTATGCCAAATCCACTTACATACAGTCTAAAAACAAACACGTCTCCTGAACAGGTATTCTATTGTCAATTGCGTTACTTTTAGAATACTCTCTCTCTATATATAATTTTTTTTTAAAAGCCAAATATAAATAACCTATTTTAATGTTAAGTAAAATATAACAATACCCGTTTGAGTATATAGGATATGATTTTAAACATATTACTTTTTGATGACTTTTTCCTAAAAACTAACACACAGTGGCTGGGCCGACATGCATTTGAGCATACATCCATATAAAACAAATGCATTCCTTGTTATTTTCGTTTCTAAACACTCTAAATATAAACAGGGATGATATATCTTTCATAATATACCAGATTTATTCTGAAGTGTCACTTCAAATACTTATTTAATACAAGTTGGTGTTGGTAACGCGATTGACAAAACACATTTGCATGTTGATTATTTGAGGGAAATAAATGTATAAATAAGACGACATATTTTTCTGACAGGTAAAGGTCTACTTTAACCAAATAAGTCCTTAAACACAATAAAAATAATACTTTGAAAATCAGATTTTCAGAATGGAAAATGGCACGTTTTTGAGAATGAGCCATATGCCAAAGTGTGACAAGAGCTTCATTTCTAAATGCATTTTTGCAGCAAAAATAAATAAATGAATACATTCTTACATTAAAAAAAACAATGGAAGGGCAGTCGGGGATGATCTTTTCTATCCTTTATTGTGTGAGAACCTTTTTGGATATTATGTTGGTTTATTTGTTCACCCTTAAGCCCTACTGCCGCCTGACATTCTTTCTTGAATCTGCCTAAATTTATATTTTCTGAAAATAGAAGTGTGACGGATAACTGTTGGCTTTTTTTACCAGAATTTGCAGGTGCAATGTTTACTATCTGACACAGAAAAATAAAATAAAAGGACAGGACTCTTTCATGGGTTTGGAACTGTCCCTCTCAGACATTGTTTAACAGTTCAGAGTAATGACATAACTAATTATGTGTCTCCACAGTTCCCTCCCACGCTGACTGTCAGTGTTCCACTCCAGACATGTATCTCTTTTCTTAAAGAAGAATGCATTAATTGACAAGCTTTCAGATCTTAATGGGGTTCTTATTTAGTAAGTGCTTTATTTATTAAAGCGACATTCACTGAGAGGTTTTACTATCTAGGATTGTATATATAAAAAGAATGTTTAGTTTGTGCTAATAATAAAAAAGAGCAGGTAATTCTGTCAATTTTAATGTGTTTTTAGAGTCAAATATGTGTTGAACTGCGAGGATTTCAAATGAACTCTGACGCATTTCTAATACAATTAGTGCCGAGAAACAAGATGCAATTATGCCGGGGATTTTACTGGGAAAGCTCCAATATATCCAAATTGGCACTTAATAGAAGGTAAGTGCCTGTAAAGCAAATAAATGTGAACGTTTAAGGTAATTACATCCTAAAGTAAATGAATACAGGGCTATATTGTTAACGTATTGTTTAAGATGAACTTTTTCAGAGAAGTAGATTTTTGGACACAACATAAATGATTTTTATTTTTCAGCTGTGACAGCGTCCTTCAACTTGAATCCAAGAATTCTCGATCATAGGACCCTTTTTGGGCAGATCTGGGGGTTTTATAACCACAGAAAAAGTGTTAATGCTTCAAGCAGTGCTATCAAGACAGACTAAAATTCCACAAGACATTCAATCCAGTTTTAGAAAAGATAAATATTATTTTTTTTCCATTATCCATACACAGTCTGTACCATCCTTTATATGATGGTATAGATTGTGTCATCCTGCCACATCCTGACTTGGCTGTAAAAACAATAATACTAAAAGGCAGAAATGTTCTTCTTCTGGTGTTTTAGTCAGCTACAGCAAAGACCTTCGGGTGCATTACAGGAGGAAGGCAGAACCTTACATATAGTGGAGAACACATAGAGGATTGTTTTCCTATAAGTGATTTGACCATAACAGTGGGCATGCTGGGAAATCAGAAGGAGGGACAGGAAAGATATAGCAGCCATTTTGACTACATTTTCCCATCATTGACTTGTGGAAGTTTTGGCTGTATCCAAGATCTGACATTGTTTCTATCGGTTATGATTGTCTGCCACTGAACAATGTAGGTGCTAAGATCTTGAAGCGTATCAGAATCTCTGAAAGTGTCAGACACAACAGGAAACAGGTAAGCAAGTAAAATGATCACTCACTGTCCATTGAACACATCCATCATCATTTAGAACTACTGTAATCTATAAATGTCCTCATGATGGGCATATTCTGAGCATCATCATCACGTTCAAAGATCCCAGTTTGGTGGATGAAGTGTTATCATAATTCATTGACAAATGTTTGAAAGTAGGACCAGAGTAGGAAAAAACCCCAATAATCCTTTCATGTCTTTTTTTAACAAGGCATTAAAGGTAATTATTTATTGCTTACTGCTCATAAAGCTCAGGATATAAAACTCACTTAATGTTAACTGTTGATCAGCTGCTACATAGCACAACTAATGAATAATTAAGACTTCCTTATGTTCATCTTTATGTTTTGTTGTGTTTTTTGTGCATAAAGAGCATTGTCCTTTAATGTGTGCTATTCACTTTTAACTCAGTCATTAAGATTAAAGGCTACTGTTCACATGTGGAAAAAGTCACGCTGAATCTGAGTTGCGATCCTGTGCCATCCCACAATATATTTTATAATGCTAATGTTCACTCAGGGGTTAGCGGACGTTGCTGACACTGAGCTGACCTCTCAGTAAGGCAATAAGCCGTTTTGCTCCACCACATTAATATAAGAGATTTATATTCTCATAATGGAGGGCCTCCACAGTGCCATTACTCACTTTCATTAGTGACTAATGAATGACTGCCAACCTGTGTTGTGGTAATGCATTCCTCTGACTGATTGTGATCAGCCCTGTTTGGGAAGGCAGCCAAAGAGAAAAGTTTATTAGTAAAGCCATATTAATTACCAAGTAACAGGAAATTAATTTAGGGAGGGGGCTCCATGACTTTCCTTATCATGATCTCATTTTTATGATATCCAACCCTAACCCCAACCCAACAAAAAGTAATATTGCAGCAGGCTTGTGATTGTTTATCCCCAAAAAGATATTACTCTAAAATGTCATTGGTGAGCTGTGGTTGGATTTAACAGAAGGTTAGCGACGTAGTTTAAGCTAAGGGAAGGAGGGAGTGGCTATAACTCGATGTATTTCCCTTCTCAGACAGCTACAAGTTATTATTTTTTGGTCCTTGGTGGATATGAACAATGTGGGAGCTCTCAGGATTGAGAAAGCTTCTAATTCTGAAAAATAATTGCGGATGGTGCTCAGTTTGAAAACACTCAGTTGCGGATACTTGTTAATAAACAGAACCCAGATTGATGGAAGTAGAGGATTAGCAGTAACAATGCCTTAGGCCGTCATTATGAGGGATTCAGCTGTTATCTTAACAGACTGAAGAACTGTAGGCTTGCACGAGGGATATGTGAGGCTTTCTGCTGCCAGAGAGATTATTGCTACCTCTACTTTAATAAAGATGTTCACTCCTGCAGAGAGGAAACATTTAGAAACCTCGTCCACAGATGCTTCTCTGACGCCTCTGACACTGTGTCCTCCGGCTTCCCGCAAGTACGAATCTGTCACTGATGGTCCTGGCTTTATGAACTGCACAGCTATATTTAAATGATACACCTGTAGTGAGAAAAGAAACGTACAGAGCTAGAATTATTAGTTACTCTGTCAACGTGAAGTCTTAGTGTATTAAACCAATATTGTAAGAGACTATTTACTCTGTCACTCTGTTCAAAATTACTCCAATCATGACTTCCAACACTTAAGAGAGCAATAAGGAAGATCTTTATTACACAAAATGACTGCAATATATCATCAGGAATGTGATGCGTTTGTCATTATTTCAGAAATTGCTAGCACAAGTCATGTTCTGATCCATAGCTCTTTTTAATTGATTAAAAGACCACCTTTTAATGCAATCGCTCAAACTTATGTTCAAACCTTACTTTTTTTTATCAGCCCCTCATTGACGAAAGCCAGAAGAACATTTTTTGAAATGTTTTGCCGCCCTCCACCACCCAGCAAAGGACATACTGTATCTAAGCCAATCACAGCAGAGTTGGCCAACTAACCAATCCGGGCAGCTCTGGTTTCAGACAGAGGGTAAAAAGAGGTGCTGCAGCACAGGCAGTATGAGAAAAATAAAGAGCTTTTGGAACATTATAGCATGGAGACATGTCCCAGGAGAGACACTGCATACTGATATGAACCTGATCATGACTATAACATGTTCTCTTTAATGCCCATAACCTTTGCTAGTGTGCATTTAATATCGTCTGATTCTACATTACTTTCCTGTTAAGTACCTGAAAACCTCTAGTATAATACAACAACAATGCAGAAGGGGTTTTGTTTGTTTCTATGATGCTAATTGGTGCCGTTAGTGACTCAGGAGGTAGACAATTTGACCCTTAGACTAAAATCCTCTTTCTATTTACACAGGTAAGAAACATCATAAAGAGCTTTTTGAACATTAAAGCATGGAGACATGTCCCAGGAGAGACACTACATACTGATATGATCCTTGAAGTTCTGGAAAGAGCCCCTTATACTTTGAGGAAGTTATTCTCAGCAGACAACTTTACATTGCAAATTGCTCATTCGTTTACCTTTCAGGTGATCCTTGCCTGCAAGTAATCATGACAGTAGATCAGTTCTTTACCCTGGAGATGGTGAGGGTTCTAGTCCAGATTTGGGACTTAAGGTTACCTCAATTTGCAGCTGTTCTGTGCACACACAATAAGGAGTGAGTTTCTGTGGTTGTGCTGGTCTTGGTCCCAGTCACCCCTGGCGAATACTGTACCTGCTTGTTGAAGGGATACATTAGAACCCAATGCTAAACTATAAGAACTCTTGAGTTCATTTCCAGACTTCATGCCTGGAAGCAAAGATGCAGCCTAATTTAATAAAGTGAGGCAATAACACCTGGCCACACTCTGCATCAGCTAGAGCCGTCCCACTTAAATGCATCTTCACAACAACAGAGTGGCTGACTGTCAGGTGCTGTCAGAGTCTGCAAACTTTTTCTGTTTTTGAAAAGCAGAGTTTAACAGCAACTGCTACAGTCTGTCAGGGATGAGACGCAGCTCCATTAGCACCTCAGGCTACTTCCCATTCTGAAACAAAAACACCACCTCTGGAAACTTTGGTATCCAAAAGTTTTAGTCTCAGTCATGGGGTAATAAAGGGATGGGATTGTGTCTTAAAGAAAGGTGACACCTGACAGACAGCAGTGCTTTGAAGAACAAACAGCAGAAATAAATCTCCCCTATCCATGTATGCCTGTAGCGGAAGGTCCCTCTCGTGCTGTATATTGCTTTATGTGTCTGTACTCTCTAGTGATTTATACTGTGGACGTTCAGTCAGTTTGTGCCCCCTAAATTCTTTTGGCTGGACTACACCCTTGTCAGTATCAGTTTGTTGTGATGTGTTGGTTCATAGATCCCATACATCATCCAAGTCGCCAACAAACACAAAAGTGAGTGTCTGTGTGTGTGTGTGTGTGTGTGTGTGTGTGTGTGTGTGTGTGTGTGTGTGTGTGTGTGTGTGTGTGTGTGTGTGTGTGTGTGTGTGTGTGTGTGTGTGTGTGTGTGTGTGTGTGTGAGTGTGTTTGTGGAGCAGATTGTTGTTTTAGTTGAACAACATTTCTGGGGGCAGAACTTTCTGGCTCTGGAAAAATAAATCTCATCTGAGTTCAGCTTTGATGGCAGGTACCAAAACTTTTTCTAAGAAAGCGTCTAGCTCCTGTTTTCTGTTCACCTCCCTTTTGGTGCAGGGGACCAATGTGGCAGCGATGGCTACATCCCATAACTAAAGTAGTTCTTCTTAAGAGTTGCTTGTTAGGAGGATCGAGTAGTGAGAGAACCTTGTCCACAGACTGTGCAACAAACATGAACCTTGTCTCAGACAGCTCTCTTAGCAGCCCAGCTGCCTCTATTCTGGTTTCAGCACCAAGGGCTAACAGAAGGTCGAACTCTGTCAGACGGTAGGTTAGGTCTTTATAGAAGGCTATGACAACTGAGACAGTGGCCATATGATAAGTGCATCTCTAGTCAAGCAAACATTTAAGGCACCGGCCTTTGTAATGTACAGCAATCTGTTTGCTTAAAAAGTTTTCTAGGGCGTTGTCAAATCCTGTAGAGGACTTTACTGTAGATTGAGCATGTGCAACAAGATACAACAGTATCTGGTACATTGCTATATGGTTACAGTATGTTCAGTGGTGTAAAGTCACCAAGTACATTTACTCAAAATTGAGCCTAAGTACAATTTTGAGATACTTGTACTTTACTTGAGTATTTCAATTTTTCGCTAATTTTTACTTTATACCTCTTTGCATTTAAAAGGTTAATGGTGTACTTTTACCCCAGTACATGTATTTAATACCTTGAGTTACTTTACAGATCTGGATTAATGATGGTAAATATAATCAGCCCTTAAATCAGACTTTAGTTCACCTGGAGTAAATCCAGCAGCTACCCTGCAGTATACAAAGCCATTCAAACTAGCTGCACCTTTACCAGCTCTGAGAACACTTTAATGATCAATAATTATAAAACATATCAGAGATATTATTCTGAAATGGACCAATCAAACAATCACTACTTTAATGGTACTATATTTTGTATATATTATGTTCTACTTCTACTTGAGTAACATTTTGCAGGACTTGTACTTGTAACAGAGTATTTGTACACTTTCACCTTGACTAAAGCACAAGATCTGAGTACTTTTTCTCCCAATAAATCCTACTGGACTGACTGTCCAGAAAACAGATTGCAAATGTAACATTTTCTCTCATTGCCTTTGTTAAATTGCCATTTTATGAATGCAATAAAACAATTCACAGAGTCCTGATAGAGAGCTACAAATTTGGTCGCCATTAGATGTAAACAAAAAAAATATCCGAGATGGATTTTGTTTTTTTAGTAGTCTATAAAGTCATTACAAAGTCTTGCTTTATATAGTTTTGGGAGCCCTGTGACATTTATTTCCTGTAGGTAATTTCTAGCATCGACCAATAGAAAATTCATTTGGAGTGCTGAAGGGAACGACGAGCCGGAAAGACCAAAAGGGATGAAGCTGTCAGTGGCTAATTAGATATGTTGCACCGTCCAATCTTTTTATAAACTATTCCAAAAAAATAAACAGTTACATCATTTGATGGTAAAATACTCTGGATAACTTGTTCAATTATCTCATTGCTGGGACAGCTCTGTGGCTGATACACATGTTCCTGACTAGCTGTCACTAAGCAGCTAATTTGAGAGCTGCCAATTTCTACATCAACCAACATTTTTCCTTTCTATTATTTTTTAAATACTGAGGAAGGACAGGCAGGAGAACAGAGGGATAGGGAAAGGGATGCTGGTCAGATTCCGACCCCAGCAGCCATTGTAGTAAGTAGTCAGCTTTTGTACTTGGGCTGTCTGCTTATTGACTATATCGTTATGAGGCATACAAATGTTGTTTGCCTGCTGACTCAATTGGCCCTTGAAAAAAGAACCAGGCCAATAGAAAGGATGTGTCTATTTCCTGTGTTTTCCCTTGCCTTTAATTTGATCAGTGGCACTGCTCCCACATCTAGGACCGAGGTCTGACCTCATTTACTGGAGTGTAAAATGTCAATATATACCCACAACAGAAGGCATGCTTCTGCACATCCAGCTCTTATTTGGACCAAAGCCTTTGCTCTGTGAACACCGGGCAGTATCAGAGTTGCACATTTCAACTAATGCCACATCAAACTTAGGGTAAGGAGTCTGCAGCCCCAGAAGGTCCAGTGTTCACTTGTGTTCTGGGATATTTTTATTTGTTGCTCCCCACACTGCACTCCAAAGTCATCGTTTGTTGATATACATGTAGTACGATATATTTGGTAATACAAAAACAGGATTCTGAGTAGTACACATGGTCTTTGTAACGTTTTGATATTTGGTATTTTGCTTGGGTCTGGGGCAGAGACTAAGAATCAACTTGTGTTTTTGCTTTGGCCTCTGTGCCGACATTTGATTGCTTTGATGGGAGGGGAGTGTACAGCAGCCCTGGGAGGAGAAGCTTCACTCAGGGGTTATAACAATTTCAACAGTCAATAAGTCTCAGAAGGAGGAAGCAGGTCTCGCAGCAGGGTGATGGATTATGTTTCTTACCTGTGTAAATTAAAAGATGATTTTAGTCTATGGGTCAAATTGTGTACCTCCTGATTCACAAATTAGCATCATACAAACGAAACCCCTCCTGTATTGTTGTTGTATTATACTAGCGGTTTTAAGGTTACTTAAAGGTGCCATAGAATGCATTTACCTGGTATTTTAAATTGTTCTCTGATGCCTATAAAGAAGGTATATAACTTTGGTTGATCCAAAAAATATCCAGATGCGGTTTACAGGCCCATTTATAACCCTATGATTTGGTCCTAGAATGAAACAAGCTGAATTGCCTTATTTGGCGCTCATTTAAATAATTATGTCGATCTCTGCTCTGATTGGCTGGTTTACAAGGAGCAATCCATCGCTGCCTCAGAGCCCACAGAAGTAAGGGAAGTTCGGAAACTGTGAGAGATGAACCATGGAGGCTATTGGCATCCAACCTTACGTGTTTCAGCCTTTATCGGAGGAGGAGACCGATGAATATGAAGAACAGCCAGTTGGTCGGAGACTGGAGAGCAACGTTACAGAGTGGTAAGTGTTAGCGTTAGTGTTTCTAGCAGCTGGTGTATGCAAATGTTGGGGCTGGACTACCGTGTGTTACACACAGGGATAGTTGTAATTCGCCTGTTTTACTGCTGTGATATGCATATTCATGATTTGCACGTGAAGGAGGAAAAAATGGTGTTTGAGGTTTACGGTATGTCAGTTCAATGTACCGAACTCTCCTTATTCAACTATGCCAAGGGAAATACAGTTTTCCATTCTATGGCACCTTTGAATGGAAAGTAATGTAGAATTGGACAATGTTGCATGCACACTAGAAAAGGTTATGGGCATTAAAGAGAAGATATCATGATCCTTTCAGGTTTATATTTGTAGTTTGTGTCTCTACTGGGACATGTCTCCATGCTTTTATGTTCAAAAAGCTCTTTATTTTTCTCATACTGCCTGTGCTACAGCACCTTTTTTCACCCACTGTCTGAAACCAGTGCCCAGTCTGCTCTGATCGGTTAGCTGGCCGGCTCTGTTGTGATTGGTCAACTTAGAGATGTCCCGCCCCTCATCACATACAATGTGTGGGAGCGCTAGCCAATAGAAGCTTGAGTGTTAGATAGTGATGTCACTATGGTATGGAAGTAAACAAAGGAGTCCAATGGAGGCGTTTCTGGCAGGTGTGGGTGTGGGAGAGAAACTGTCTCTGGAGGTAACACAGGGATTTTAACCTTTGCAGACCATTTACAAGCACAAAAACCTGAAGAACACACTACAGGAAAGAGAACACACCCAAAATGAACCTTCCGTTTCATGTATGCACAAAGAGCCATGTTAGTCCCTTTATATCCTCTATGTGTTTGAGCTGACTGAGCCTAGCATCCCCCTTTGTATGATTCCTGCAGTGGATCTTATTTAGCTGATCTCTTGTGGGATTCTCCTCCAAACTATTAGGTTTGCCATGTTTAATGATGTGGGAAATTTTACTTAATGAAGTTATTTATCTTTATCAATGTCCTCAGAGGAGGTCTGTCTGTTGGAAAAGTGTTGTGTCTATCAATGACTATGGGTCCAAGCAAAATACAATCACCATCTCCGCTAGGGATCCCAGCCAAGCCAAAAGCACAAGTAAAAGTTACATCTTGATAAAATCTTGACATTTCATCTCTTGTAGGGTTCTAAATTCCATAGTAGGAATAGGCTAAATCAATCCAAGAGACTTCTCATCTAAATTTAAGAGGGTTTATTAAAACAATGATGTGATAAGTTTACACAAGACGCTCGGCTGAGGTCTGCTCCTATTTAACTGCTCCACAGTCCATTTTCGAGTGGTTAGCTGTCTACAGCGTCGTAGGAAGAAGGGTGATCTCAAACTTTTCAAATTGTTTTCTACTCTAAGGTCATTCCGGTCTTGTCTTCTCTCATTGGTTAGTATTGTAACCAGGTCTAAATATCTAGTTCCTGCAAAATATAAATATTGTGTGTTATTTTGAAAGTTCATGGTTAAAACAGGAAGTAATGTTTGTGAATAAGGCAAATGCTGGTCACTGATTGGTTCAGGGGGTCAGGTGGAAGTTGGCAGAAAGTGAATGGATGGAGAGAGGGGCGTGAGAGTGGTGGCTTGACTGACAAAGTTGCTGCACCGAGAGTAAATTAAAGTTAAGATAGGGTGACCAGATTTGAGGTGGCGAAAAAGAGGACACTTGCGATTGTTGCACAGAAGTCTAAGTACAGTAGACTTCTGTGCAAAGCGCCATTCAATTTAAGTACACGCTTAATGGTCCCATGAAAAACTGTGAAAACTGGACGTTTTCATGAATTTATAAAACCCCCCCGGACGCTCCGGACAGGACATAAAAAGAGGACATGTCCGGGCAAAAGAGGACGTCTGGTCACCCTAGTTAAGACTTTGTGGCAAATAAGTATGTAGTTAGTGTCCCAGGATTGTCGGCTTGACAGTCTTCATGTGGATTCTTTTTTGCACACCGTCTGCAAGGAACTGGATACCTTTCTACTCAAAGTTTGTCACAGAGTTACCCACGTGTGTATATTAGCTTGTTAGCAACTGAGTGTTAGCATTCATTAATAAAGTGAATGTACTCGTAGCCATGTCATAGCTAACTCAGCTTGTGCTATTGGATTCAGTTTGGGTTTTTCGGCATGAACACCCTGAGGATCTTTATCAGTTTTGCTGCAAGTGGGAGACACAGTGAGGAGTTTTGGACAATACGAGAGAGCACGTGGTCGCTTCCAGCCGCCGTTGATTGCCATCTGAGACTGAGGGATCGGTGCAGTTGCAGTTTGGAGTTGCAGATGTTCAGGTATCGCTTTGGTTTTATTGCTCATTTGAGTGAAGAGGACAAATAGTTTTGACTTTCAACGCTCTCAAGCATCACATCAGGCCTGCAACGTGAGGGGTTTTATTTCATGTTATTTGCCGGCTTGTGTGTGTGTGTGTGTGTGTGTGTGTGTGTGTGTGGGTGTGTGTGCTGAATGAGTGTGGGCCCACTGAGTTAAGTGGGAAATTGATACAAAGGTGATCTGAACTAGTTTGATATTATAATAATTTCCGGTTAAAGGGATTATTAATCTGACAATATTGAAGGCAAATTCTGACTGTATGTTTCATGTTGTTTGTTCACAAGTATACAGTAAATAATTAAGATCTCTATTTCTTAAACTGATTTCAGTGTGATATTTGGTGATTTCTGTTAATAGTTGTATTGAAACTAATGTGGTCAAGGTAAGTGACTAGTGAAGTTACATTATTTAAAGGTGCTTAAAGGGAATCAAGATAACACAAAGGGTACATTGGTAACAAATAAACAGGATAACGAAAGAGAAATAAGACAACATTACCTTATGTATTCTTTATTGTAAATTTGATTTATTTAGTTAACGAACTCAGTGCCCTTCCCTGATTAAACTAGGGAATAACTGGGCTACAGTGGCAACGGGGCGGGTATTCGGCACATCTGACTTCGTCATCTTCTTCTGTCTTCTTCTATTGGCTGACGTTGATGGAGGCGGGTCCAGGGCACGTTCTGCTTAGCCCTTTTGTGAAGTCACCGTCGCCATCTGTTGATATAGTCATCACGCTTCCACCTATGATATTTTATTATACAATTCTTTTGAGGTTTATTGGTTATTAAACACGTAATATTATTATTGCAGCGTCAGTGAGTGAGAGGTAGAGGCGGTGTGTTTAGTATGTAACTCCATTCTCCCTCTGCTCATACGATATACTATTAGCTACATGCTACCTGAGGCTAAAAACAATAACATTCAAAATAAATAACAAGTTCAAAATCTGGTCCGTCGGGAAACAGTGAATTATATCATTTAATGTTCCATTTCAATATATTGATTTATTCTCACACTCTGCAACCTACATGATCTCCGGATAGAAACTATCCTAAAAACGTTAATGGTACATTGTATAATGTCAACACTAAAACTTGGGGACAGTACAGCATGTGGTATTTAATTAATAAGAAAAACATTACAGCAACCAATTGTTAAGATAATGTTTACTATACTAAACATAGAACAAAAAGTTGACTTTATAAATACAAAGTGTGCAAATATAAATTGGCATCACCAATGACCAAGCTATAAGGATATATTTAAGGGTTAAGATTAGTATACCATTTCCTTTTTTACTTACCCGATACTCCTCCATACCTCCACCCTTGCTGGACAGCAGAGAGTCTGTATATCTTCTGTTGTTACAAACAGAAAACTCACCTTTTTCCACTCACCTTAGCCTTTAAAATACAAAAATGTGGTTTTAGCAATCAAAATGTTTATTTTGAACTAATGCAGCAGCGTGTAAAATGGTTGGGTTATTGAAAGCAAATGTAAGAACACAATTATTAGTGTTCAGAAAATGAATCCTCACGAGCGAGGTGTTGGGATGGCCTCTTTGGTTTAGGATGAAAGGATTCAGCGAGTGTCCCGTTGTCATGGCAGTTTGAAGCGGTGCTGCTGTACAACAGTGGGTTGCAGAATGAAACTCATGTGTCCTATGCCAAGCCACCATCTTTAATATTGAATATCCAGTCTTTCATCAAAAACAATTCCAGATCATTATTTTGTTGAAAAAGAAAGCAGAAGAAGGTAGATCATTGGAAAAGAAGAGAGGTTTCTTCTAATAAAATAAAATAAAATCACCCATTCAAACTAAATTTGTTGTGGGGATAGGCTCAGCTCGAACAGCTTTTGGGAAGCCTCATTTATCCTTCAGAAAAAAGTTAAAAAATCAACAGATAAATATGCAGATTTTACTTTAAAGATCATTAGTTTGCTTGACTGTTCTGATCAATTTTCCTAGAAGTCTCTCGGTAGAAAATAATAAAATAATTCACTTATTTTCAAAGACTGAATACCAGGATAAATAGCGTGAAGGTTTTTGCTTTGAAGTGTCCAAAAGAATTTGGAGGAAAGTGCTGCGAGATAGACGACACAACAAGATAAGGCGGTTGAATTCTTATGGTTGTTCTATCCGTCAAACCACAACGTTTTAAATAGCCAGATCAATACCAATAACCTCCCTTTTAAAGCCTGAAATATGTATGTTGTAGAAGTGATTTGGTAGGTTTATATCAGACCAAGTTTTGGATTTAAACTGTGAACTTTATTTTGCAGCCAGCAGTGAGAAAACCTCCAGCATGAGAGTGTTTTGGACTCCCTTCAAGAGAAAATATCAGAAAGACATTCCTGTAGGTGCACTGGGAATATGTACTGTTCACCATGTTATTCAGCTAGTGAGCAGGCATTGAGGCCAGGGGGGGTAATTATCTGTTTGTCTGCTTTTCACCACTTACAGTTCTCAGTTATCATGTACTTATTTATATTAAAAGCAGAGCAACCCAAACTCCAGTGCAGGATTTTTAAAGACCCTGGAACGGAGTTTTAAGCAAACATCGACGAGTGCTGCAGGAGCCTGAAACATCTGGTGGTTGATGTTAGAGTGCGTGCATGAACTTGTAAAGTTGCTAAAGGTTCTTTAGTTTTTCGTCAATAATGGCAAGCTGCAGCTGCCTCTGCCACAACGCTGAACTACATATAAATGTCATAGTATATTCAGTTCATTTAAAACAATGCACATGAAAATGTATCATGCCTATAGAATTACTACAAATGTCAACAAAAAAAAGTGAGTGTGTTTGATATTAAAAAGGAAAGAATATGAGAATAGTACAGTATATTTCAGAAATGTTGACCAGATCACTTCAATGATTTTATTTACAAGTAACAAAACACAATGTAATAGAGACATGGGACACCTCTATACAAATCTGAGGTCCACCCCAACCCTGGGTTGTTTTAAATCAAGGTTAAAACATCCTATACCCTTTTATGAATCATCTTTTTTTGTTTGTTTTGTTTTAAAATGATTATGTGTTAATGTCTATGTAAAGCACTTTGAATTGCCTTTGTGTCTTAAAATGTGCTGTACAAATAAACCAACCTATAACCTTAAAAAAGCTTGAGAATAGGGCCCAGACACTAAACATATACATAATAAAGAGTATAAATACATCTAGAATCAGAGAGACTTAATGTACTATACAGAAACATTGGAAGATACAGTATATGTATACAAACAGGCTATAAAAAGGTAGTTCAATTACACACATTTATGGGAGTAACAGTTCTTCTGCCATTTGGGACTCTCATCACATTGTAAAGTAGCATAAGTAATGTGATTACTAACCCTGTTTGAAAACTGAGAGTATAATGTAACACTAAAACAAATCATTAGTTTGACAAATAAAACTTAAAACAAGCATAATAAGTCATCTTTACGAATTGAATTAAAGTTGTGAATTTAAAACAAAAGTCTCAAAATGCTGGAGAGAATTGTGAAATGTTCTGGAAATCATTCTATAATCTTGACTTTAGAAAAGCATCTTTACTTTTGTTCAGGGAATATATTTATTCTACCCAAACTCAATTACTTCTCTTTAAAAATGTTCATCCTCCCTTACCATCTCCAAACTTTATTTTCTTAATGAATTGATAATAATTAATAGGGACTACTTCTGGAAATCTTTTAATGCAATACTGAATGGAAGTGGCAATAATTTACACATCAGAAATATGTGTGATTGGTCACCTTCACCGATTTACTTGTTATGCATCAAATGTCACACACCATGTTTGATACTTGCAGTGTACATTTCTGTTGTATCTGAATTTTATTTATTCAGTGTGAAGAAATGTATAAAGCTTGTTACTTGACAGTGAAACCTTCTCCTGCTGGGTTGCCCTCACACTTACCTTATAACAAGTTGTTGGAGAGACGCTGTTGTCACACTTGATAAAAGTGCATACACTGAACCAATGAACTCCTCCAGCTACAGCTGCACGCCAAACAACCCACTTACTGTCTGCTCCACATCGTGCTCTGGATGAAATTGTGTTCTTAGACGCTTATCTGTTAGAGAAAGAGGATGAACGGTGGCTAAATATTCATTGTTCCTCGTTCAAAATGCACTTCTGACACCAAATGGAACCTCGATACGCCATGAAGCTCTCATTTGTCACGCAAAAGATGTCATCTGTTGGCGGGAAGGCGAGTCTACAAGAGAAGACAGCTGTGTGATTAAAATTCTCACACGCTCACAGTCTAAGATACTTTGGGGCAGACAGCTTATTATGGCATTCCCTTTCATGTCTTTGGAATAAACTTATCACAGTAAAACTCTCCCCCAGATCTCACATTGATTCACATCCCCCTCGGCATGTCAGGAAACTTCAGATAGAGATGAAACGAGAAGGGGAATAAACAGTCTTTCAGATATGCAAGGCTCTGTAATCAGCTGTGAAACAAACGGGGGGTTCAAAGACAGGTCATTCATCAGCACAGCTGTTCTATACCAGTGGTTAACAACCTCTTTCTCACACGTACCCCGACAGGCCTGACACTTGAAGTAACTCTTCATAAATACCACCAGTCATCATCCAAATTTGAGTCTTCGTGTGTTTCATCACGTGTGGAGACAACTGTTGTAGCAAGAACTACCACGGAAGATGTTTTGAGTGATTTGCAGGTATAAATCACTCTGTCAGTCTGTGGATGGATTTGTTTACCTCAATAGTGACAAGTTAAAAACAAAAAGAAGGCTGGGTAAGGGGATAGGAAGCGGGGAAAGAGCCATTGATTCCCCCTCTTCATGCCCCTGGCCCGATTAAGAGCCAGGGCTAATGTGATGCCATCTCTATTTTGAAACTGGATGTTATTCATCAATTTTTAACACACTAACATGGATAGGTTAGGCAACAATAATGTTTCCGAGCACTGCATTTCATTCAGAGTCGCCGAAGCTATCTATCTCTGCTCATCTCTTACTTTTAGATTTCATATACTAAGACATGAATATAAACATCAACCCTTTCTTCTGTTATTTTGGATAATCATTTGATCTACTGGCTTGCCAACCATTTTTCAATGGATATGTACATATTTACTCATCATTAACATTTTCTACAATCATAAACCATTTTTGTCATTAAAAGTCATTCCGTTTTTCCTCCCCGTACGAAGCTCTTGTAGTCTGGAGTTGGCTTTCATAACATTTTATTTTGAGTTGCTAGCAATTGAGTAAAAGGGATTTTTTTTTCTTAAACTCCAAATCTCCACTCTCCATAAATACACTTCCTAATGTTGTTACTTGCGTACCACGTCGTTGTCAGAACGGCGTTGATTTAATTTGATTGGTCAAGAGCCAAGACAGGGGCCTCATTCGATAGGTCAATTGACCTTTCGCTAAGCCCTTCCCCCCTTGGTTATTGTTGCTAAGTCCGACAAAAATACTTTCAACATGGCGTTTTTGACAGCTCTTCCAGCTGAACTGCTGTCCGGCTTTTACAAAGCAGAAAAAGCTGTTTCTGACCGAAGCAGACAGAGGTTTACAGTATTCCTTTGAGGGTTACATACAGGACATCAAGGTAACAAAAAATGAGCATAATGCGATCAAAATAGAGGCAAAAGCTTATAGATCACCATCAAAAAGTGAGTTGCCACATCAGCTGATGATCCAGACGGAGGCTGGCACAAATGATGTCAACGAGCAACACTGTTCCTGTAAAGCTGGGTAGGTCTATATTCATTATTATCGTTGTTATTATAAAGCAAAAGCACAAAGCACGTATAACATTGTATAGCCTTATATGCTAGCGTATCATAAACATAATAAGCAACGTTAGCAGGCTAGCTGTAATTAACGAGGTCTTTCGTTAGCTCCGCAGGGTTCTGCGCCCACATCATCGGTTTATCCATAACCTGGACCTCTGTAAGACACAGAACGCCAACATGTCTGTAGGCCTAGAACTACAGTCCTCCACAAGCTTACCACAGCAGTGGCATAAACCCAGAGGTGTCAAAGTAACACCACAGCCCGTGACAGCAATCGTTGTGGCCAGGGCCAAGACAGACAGAAAAAGGCGACCCGTCTTCTGCCAATACAAAAAACAAATGTAAAGATTGAAATCACAGAATACCGAATAGTTTAACTTAACTGTAGGGTTAAAGGCAAAAGTCTTACCTTAGAACACACCAAAGTGTGCCGGTCGATCCTTAAGGGGTTCAGCTGAGAGTGAGGACGTCCACAAAGTGTAATCCACAGGCGACACTTGTCAGGCTTTGATTTTGGTTTGGGGAAGGGGAAAAAACGCACACCCCCCTCCAACCTCTCTGGGTAACGACTATCAGTCTTACAAGTGCCCCACCCACAACATTTAGCCATATCTTTCTTATAGTCCACAAACGACAGTGTTAAAAGTACGAAAATCTGAGACTCAGTCAATAGAGCGCTGTCATGAAAGTGTCGGAGCTTTGTCGGAGTCCGTTGTTGGCTCCGCTGTCATTGGCCAGTTTGCATTCTAGGGTGTGGCTTAGCGAAAGGCGAATTGCCCAAAATGTTTCACCAAGGGAAGCCAATTTCTTCCGTGGCATTACAGTGAGTGCAATACTGTGTTTCACCACACATTCCCCATAACATTTAGGGGGACGCTGTTTCACTCTTTGTAAAATACTCTGGCAAAGGGGGAGAGATGGCAGAGATTGAATTAGCCTACAGTATGGAACTATTTTACCGCTTTATACAACATGAAAAAGGCCAGGGCTGAACCACCCCGATTTGTGACGGGGCTGTAGCCCCAGTTAGTCCCAGTGTAGCGCCGTCCTTGCTAGATGACAACTACAGAAAAACTCCTCAGTGCCTAGATGGAAAATCCCTGATCTAAACTTCTGTGCAGCTTCTCAGAAAGGATTTCATCTGGTACTTTAAGATTGCTCCACTCTATGCGAACAACCTAGACATGCTTGTCCCTAGAAAGAGGGTGGTCCTATGATGGATAGTGACAGGGGAAGGATGCACAAAAAATAATGCATCGATCACCCCAGGGAAAATAGCTTGTGGGTTAAGGTTTGGATGGTTTCTGCAAAGTAAAGTCTTCCACACTCATGCTTGGATCTCTTTATCTGCAGTGTGAATTTGATCTGATCATCTTACTGCTGCCCAACGATGGCTTCATGCTGAAATGACCATGACGGATGATTGACATGAAAAACACACATTCAGGGTTTATGTTCAAATGTTATAAACTATGCTACCGTTAAGGTGATGTCTTGATCATTATGCACCTCTGATATTTCCTCATCTGCTACATCACAGCCTGCCGTAACCTATAGCTGGGTTTCAGTCACGTGATTATGATGATGCGCGAAGGTGGCGAGATTTCAGATGGAGGGCAGGAAGTAAAAATGGAGAATACGTCTATGGAGGAAACCGTTGCAGAGAGTCCGTATTGTACAGATTTAGATCCAGTTTGAAGACAAAGATACAAGCAATTAATTAACAAATATGTTGGCCGTGACCCGTATCTCATGAAGATGAGTGAGTGTTCCACAAAAATCTAAAGATTTGCCGACAATGGAGGCTGTTGATATCACAAACTATCTGGTGCTTCAGACATCCTACTACACCAAACAGCAGATGAAAGTCTATAAAAGTCTGGAGGCATATCACTTTTTTGTCAGCGGTTGGGTCCACAGCCTCGGTACCAAACGGCTCCACGATGATTATCGTTTGGTCTTCACCAGGGTGAGTGTTTGTTGGAAGATATCCGCCGTGACGTCTGTCAGTTCGTGCATGGCAACAGGACATTTATGGAGACAGGGACAGTGTTGGATGAAGGGAAGAGTGGACGACCGAGAACATCTGAGGAAAACGTCCATCGTGTAAGACAAGCCTTTGATCGTTCTCTCTCATCCTTCCGTACTACTGCAATTGTACGCGTACGTGTGTGAAAACCTAATTTGAGGTTTGCATAGATTTTCTGACAATCACATTTGTAATATTTAATAATAATGCTGGTTACACATCTTAGTACAATAATTGACCTTGATCATTTAATGTCCCATTCCCACTGATGCCCTCTGATTGTGGGTTGTCAGCTGGCTGCTTCGGTTCGGGGCTCTCAGCTGTCAGTTGGAGATCCAACATAGCCTCTGCACATTCCGACTGTCTTTGTTGGTCTTCCTTGAGCTTCTTCCTCTGCTCTCGTTGAAGAGATGCCTCTGATTTGGGCTTAGTTTTTTGGTAACCTAGGTTGACCGTCGGAGCCCAGTCTACCGACTCAACGTCACTCAAAGCGCTAGGGCAGCCTAAAAAGTCCCAATGAAGTCCCTATTAGACTACCGGCAACTTAATAATCATTACTAAGTAACAGAGCATTTAACAACAACCAAATGCTATATAAACACAGCCACAAAAACCAAGTTCGCTAACTAACAAAGCTCTGACGAAGTGGTCGCTGCAGACACGGGCATTATCAGACTCTGCTCCTCCCAACCGCAGACGTAGGTTTAAAAGCAACTTTTTACGGCGTAGTTCTGAGAGCTTTTTACATTTCTCACCTTTGTGAACAACAATCTTTGGTAAACCCCTTTTCCTTTTCTCGGTTAGAACGATTGGAGCAGCCGTAAACTACACAAAACATGGGCATTTTTTCGGACGGCAGATCCTCAGAAGCTACTTCACCTCCTGCCCTCCATCTGAATTTCGCGCTCTCGCGATGCAGCAATGTGACGTCACGTGAAACCAACCTATTCTCTGCTATACAGTTATGCTAATTTCAGGTGAGATAAACACTCCCGATTGGACCCACAATGCTCCACTTGCCGGCCTACTAAACGCTCCTCAAGCTGCAGCAAACCTCCAAAGGCAAAGCAATGCTCTGGTTACCTTCACACTGGGAATTAACAGTGTCCAGGGGAAAAAGAGACCAATGGGCGAACTGAACCACCTTCAAAAGTCGAAAGGAAAGGTCTCTGTTATAGAGCAACACAGGGAATACAGGTACTGCAAAAGAAACAGGAGATAAGTATCAAGGACGACTCCTCAGCCCTACTTCCTGGGCAGTTTATCAGACCTGTACCTGCCTATCAGTATAATTACCACTGTGGCAGTGCACCCCCACTGGCCCTCAGCTGTTATACTTGTGTGAATATAGAAAACACCCACATGGTTGAAGGAAAATGTATTGGAAAAGTTTCTTGGAAAGATTTCAAAACTCTTGCTTTCCTGGGATACACTTAGTTTGAACAAATTACAGTCAGCAGTACACATCATAGCGTTACATTTAACTTATCTATAGTTCTGAAAATACAATTACTTCAAACATTCTGTATTGCAGTAGAGTGTTTGGCATTTATATGCAAGCAGACACACCTGATTCATTATATTAGCAGGAATTAAGTCCTAATGAAAAACATTGATTAGCGTTGTGGGAAATGTGGTTTTCGAGCAGAAATGTCAATCTTTTTTATTTATTTATGGATCCCCTGTAACCTCCTGCATTATAGAAAATAATAATACTCTCTAGGTTTAAATTGATTACAAAAAACGTTGGTCATTGTTTAGATCTCTGTGTTTGTCCCGTTTGTGTTTGTGTCCCCCTGCCTGGGCGTATCTAACCTACTTTTTATTCCCTGCCTTTACACCTACTCAGCCAATTATCATCAACCTGATTACCATCATTCACCTGCCTCAGTATAAGCCCCTCACCTCCAGTCTGGACCAGTTCATCATGTCTCCTGTCTGCAGATCCTCATATCTGACTGCATGCCAAGTCCAGCTATCCCACTCACTTCTCCTCAATTCCTTCCCCCTGGCTTGCTCCTCATGAACCCCTCTCCCTTTCTCCCCCCTGGTTCTGACCCCTGGATTGCCTCCCACTTCCTCTTGGAAACCTTGACAAACTTTGCTCTGCCCTTTAGCTCATTAAAAGACAACCTAGCTTCTGATTGCACATCTTTGTTTTTGCATTCTGGATTCAGTCCTGTCGCCTCCAGCGAGCCCAGACTTATATTATGTAGAATTTATAGCATCATGCAGTGTGTAATTAGGTCTCATACTCCTTTATGTGATGTGGATTCGAACCACTTTAATGCATGGAGGTTCTAATTGTCACCCATCAGATGTGAAGACTTTAAATGTAAAGCAAAATAAAATGAAATCCCACCTCAATAATGACTACTGCACTTTGGCTAGTTTATTGACTTGTGATTCTTTATTCGAAAGCAGAGCACGTCTGTGTATAAACAAGTATAATCATTTCTACGCTCAAATGTCCTCTTTAAGTGAAACAGCTGAGGTCAATAGTATTTCTCTTTGTGGGATCACTCTCCACCTGCTAACAGGCCAGCCTGAGGCGGATCAATATGTACAGTTTGTACACTCAGGTGGAAATAAGGTGATGTGGTGTTCCCTGCTTCCTGTAATGTATTTCTGATAGTAGAATTGTAGGCTGAGGGCCAGTTTTGTCAGAAATCAATATTTACCTGCAAAGAAATGATTGTTTTCTATAATAGTCATCAATTTTAAGGGTTGGGTTAAAGTTTTAGACACATTTGTCTTTGCGATATTATTAATTTGCAGCTCTGGGCGAAGTCATGTCTACAAAATCAATACAGCACACACAGGTTACAATTAGGTGGGAATTAATCAGTGCCACAGGCTGGCTGCCTGTAAATAATCAAGGGACAAATCCGGCTACCGCCTGCGAACTAGAGGGGAGTGAAACACCCGGCTCCGGCACAATTCAAGAATCAATCAAAAGGCTTTTAAGGAAATGGTTTGAAAAGAGAAGGATTCTGGAATCGAGCTGTGATGAATATGCTGCTGGAGCAGAGTGTGCAGAAATCAATAGCAGATGATTCATTTCTGCCGGCGTAATAGTAGCAGGTCGAGTCCCCAAGGAAGTCAGAGCCATTTCCAACAAGGTGTGTGTGTGTGTGTGTGTGTGTGTGTGTGTGTGTGTGTGTGTGTGTGTGGGTGTCCGTGTGCGTGTGTGCGCGCGCGCGTGTGTGTGGGTGTCCGTGTGCGTGTGCGTGTGTGTGTGTGACACAAACAATATCAACATGATATGACCCAGGTTTTTACCCCAGGGGGAGTCGTACATGTACCGTATATCATAATATACTGTATAAATATAACACAATTATGATATTTACTCAATAGGATGAAATCAAATACTCCCAAACGATTTAAACAATCAATGAAGACAAAATGTTCCGGATATTGTAACATTTGTAGATGACAATATACTGTAGATGTAATCTTAGAAAACAATAAAGTTAAAACAAATCCCAGTGAGCTTTTCACTAAAGTCACATTTCTTGTACTCAAGACTAAATCCACGGCAGAAAAGACTTTCAGCTAGGTCAAATAACCTACAATACATTATTACTGAACTGTAATGCGTTACACTACTTTTGCGTCACTTTGAGTTACTTTCACCAAAATAACTGCAAAAGTATGGCTTTAAATCCTAAAATGTAGTTTATTGCAGCTCATTAATTAAAGCTATCTATCTGGCAGTACATGCTGAACATTAGGAAAAGAGATAGAAATTAAACTCATGCTGTTTAAGTGGGCTGGATAATATGATACCGGTAACATCTTTATTAATAACATGTTAGTGGAGCCTCTGCACGGCCCTGTAACCTGCTGTACATGAACAAGTCTCTATTCAACGTTAGCTCACCTTGTCATTGGTGTGTTAACGGGGATTTGGCTGACAAGCTTTCTAAAAGCCGGTGATTCCAGAGAGGACAGAGGCTGCAGATCTTCAACACTCTGCCACGAATCTCTTAATTTCTCGGGGTTCAAGCAGCAGACCCAGACAAGGTTACCTTCTGTTGCTTCGGCCTGCGCGCACTCCTATCTTTCTCTTTTCTTTTCTCCGAGCCTGCAGCTCTGCATAGGGAGCCTGCAGCTGTGCATTGTGAATCTGTTTCTGCAGCCCTCTTAACCAATAGTAAACAGGCTCACTGAGTTACTATTCTACCTGCACAATTATTTCTCTGGTGTCGGAATGTCTCGCGATGTTTGTGAATTCTTAAAAACAAAAAAACACATTTCGGGTTAAAATGTGCTGTATCTGCGTTACTGAGAATTGTAACGGGTATTATATTACCCACATTTCAGAAGTAATGCGTTATATTACTGCGTTACAGCAAAAACTAATACATTACTGTAACTCTGTTACTTTTATAACGCGTTACACCCAACGCTGCACAATACACACACACATACACAACTATTTGCAAAACATTTAGAAAAAGGCAAGCAATAAAAGTGTTTCTGTGGAATAAGTAAAGCAGTTGTGCAATCCAACAATTCATTTTTCTATTCTGAGATGGGGGAGATACTCTCCGCTGTCCTGATCTCAGTGGGAAGATCATCTCAACGTTTTGGAGCCAGGATAGCAAAACGGTACGTTTTTGTTGAGCGGAACCAGGTTCCACTTCGCAGAGATGGAGTAGCAAGCTGATTTGCTGACACCGAGCGAAGTGCTCATGGTGGTTAAACCAAGACCTGGATGTAGGAAGGGGCTGATCCCTTCACAGCTCAGTAGGCGAGTTCCAGTGTCTTGAAGCGGATTCTGGCAGCCACTGGCAGTAAGTGAAGGGAGTGAAGGAGCAGTGCATTGTGGGAAAACTTAGGGAGGTTGAAGACCAGTCGGGCTGCAGCATTCTGAATTAGCTGTAAAGGTTGAATTGCCGGTAGACCAGCCAGGAGTGACATACTCATTTTTTTACTTTTTCACCGGTTAAAATGGGAATGCTCTCCCACAGCAGGTTATATCACTTGTAGCAAAAAAAAAAGAATTGCGTAAACGACCTACTGAATATTCTCCTGTCCCTCAGGCGAGTACACCATTACATCTCTACAGAGAGGTGAGTCTAGCAGCACATACGGTGAGACTACCGTATACCTCTTTTATCTCGCAGCTTAATTTTCCCCTCTGTGAGTCTTGCTTTTATACATTGTGCCCATAGACCTGCATGACAATCACATAGCTTGAAACATCACTCTGGATGTCTACACACCTCACTACACATCCTTTTCTCATCACTATGACTCCTCCTCCCAGGAAACCCAATTCCCAGATGCAACACATCCCCAAAAAATCCTCACCTTCTCTAATCTTCTTTTGTTGAATCAATAAGGTCAAAAGGCAAAGATGTGCATTGTAAAGGTTTAAAAACCTGCCTTTTCATGAAAAGTGCTGCATCATAGCGGTCACATGTTGAGAGATAATCTTTAGGTCAGGCTGCAGACCGGAGGGCTTCACTGGGCCGAAGACAAATGGAGAGGGGAATAGTAGATCTGTTCATTCTGCAGAGATTCATTGCTGCTGCCATGCCATAATTATCTGCACTCTGGGGCTTGTCGGCCAACCATTCTGCAAAGCACTCATTATACTCTGTGTACTGTGGGCGAACTTTGTCTCTGTCGCTTCCCTCTCACCCCTTCCTGGCATCTCTTCCTGCCACCCCTTCCTCTTCCTCCCAGTCTGTTCCCTCTCTGCAGGCGTGAGTGAGTGTCGGATGTGTTGTCACTTCTCACCAGGTGGGCCCGGGCTGCGTAATTGAACGACTCTGCTTCCCAACTTTCTATCAAAGTGAAATGAGTACAGCCTCTCATGATATTTTTCAAAAAAGTAGACAGGCAGGGGGATTGTGAGGGCCACTGCAGTACCGCTGTGGGTGGAACACATTTCAGGTAGAGGTGTGCCGAGTCTGTTTCCTTAACCTCCTTAGGGTGTTAGTGTGAGCTTGTTTTCTTTTGTTGAGAATCACTGTGAAACAAGTAAACTTGAGCTGCAGAGAGAAGCAGGAGCACGTTCAGACTCGGTGATAGCTTTCAAGATTCAAGAAGCTTTATTTATCCCGAGGGAAATTGAGGTTTAGCGTGTGCTAAATGGAGATTAGGCATCATTAAAATGGATCCAACACAGAAGTTATTTGTCTGCCATCCACAAATGTTAATGTCTGACTGAATGAAATGAAAAAGTCAAGTTTGACACACTTAGATTGAGTAACAGTACGGTAGTCGATAGGTGCAAACGGCCCAAAAAACTGACATAAAGAGAAATGTAACATTTTACAATACAACTGTCACTGGAAACCTACCTAAAAATGTACGTTTTATCGGCTTAGTTTTCCAGTGTGATCACATGAATCCTTCCGATACTATTGCAGATCCACTGTAAGCTAGCTACCTAACGTAGCTAAACTAGTCACTTCAAATATACTGACAAAACACAGTTATGAGACAGACTAAATCTGGCAATAGCTAGACTGTTGTCCAATATGTTTTATAATCCTACTTTATAATCCTGAACATCAACAAGCGCTCCGGTCCCAGCTTTGTGCGCCACTTTTTAATGTCCCCTGGTTCCCATTGTGTTTTGAGCTCCTTGCAGCGTGTTGTATTTTGCAGCCTTTCATTTATGCAAGTGTGACCACATAATTCAGGATGTGGTTAATTATCAGGATTTGCTTATGTTTATTGTTTCAGTATGTTTATGCTAACTAAGTATAACTGGTTAGAAAGGTACCCCACCTTCTATTTGTTATTTGAAAGTAAAGTTGTATGTGGTTATCATTTTATTATTGCATATTGTGTTGTCTTTACAGAAGCACTATTAAAGGTTCCATATTGTGGTTGTTTTTACTGATCATAATTCCATTGTTGAGGTGTACTAGAATAGATTTACATTGTTCAATGTTCCAAAATCACATTGGTTTTCTCATACAGCATCTCTGTGTAGTATCTCTATTCACTCTCTGTCCTAATGCCTTGTCCCCCCCCCCATCCCCCTATGAGCCCAGTGTGCTCTGATTGGTAATCTCGACCACTCTGTTCTGATTGGTCAAGCACCAGAGCGGCTCCGCCCCTGTCAAACAGTGCTTTCCCAGCCTTCCCG
The DNA here is from genome assembly GCF_036324505.1 of Eleginops maclovinus. NCBI lineage: Eukaryota > Metazoa > Chordata > Actinopteri > Perciformes > Eleginopidae > Eleginops > Eleginops maclovinus. The sequence continues at coordinate 19,774,505 of NC_086363.1, read as the reverse complement.
TTACAGCTGAGCATCAGTTTATGTGTTACAATGACGGCGGTACAGCCATACATGTTTGAACTGGAGTCCGATCCTGAAAATGACACACAGACCAGCGTAATGGACCTGATCCACTGTCCCAAAGTAGACTGGAGCAGGCGGTTTCACAGTGGAGCGTTTTTATTTTGTATCACTTTTCCATTTCAGATGTAAAGTTAGAACTGAAACAAAGTAGGAACAGCCTCGTCCTTCAGTACTGCACGCTTTGCATATCGGCATCAACCTGTGCAAGGCTTTTGAAGCTGTCGTCCGTGAAATGCCGGGCACACAGTACAGTACTTCCAACCGTTGAAGGAACAGTGCTCAAAATACATTTCAACCTCTGACTTTTTCGTGGTTCTGCCTTCTGTAAGGCAAACAGATGAAATTTCCCCTCACATTTCAGGGCACAGTACTTCTTTGACATTTCAGCCTTCCAACAATAAATGGTCGGTTGGCAGAGGTTGTGCCTATTGGTCTATAGCTATGGGCGTTCCAACTTACCGATTGGTCTCCAGATTTAGTGGCGTCAATAGCCCCCGGAAGCAAAAAATGGAAAAAGAAAAATGTACAACGAGGTGTTTGAGGGCAGCATAGACACGTCTTTTCTGCTTTAGAGTTTTACTCACTACAGGGTGTACTTTGAGGGTTTGTGACTTTGCAGACCATTTACATGCAGAAAAAGTTACATAACACAAGAAAGGACAGGTTATAACCGGAAAAGCATAACAGGGACCATGAAGTTGCAGATTTTGTTGTTTAAATACAGTGACGGAGTGAGAAAAGACAGGTGATGTCTGCTTGAGTCTTTAAGTGAAACACAAGTGTAAGGATGTGAGCGACTTTGATCAACAGCCAAACTGTTATGGCTAGACGAGGAGTCAGAGCATCTCCAAACTGCAGCTCGTGTGGGTGGTTCCCGGTCTGCAGGGGTCAGTATCTACCAAAAGTGGTCCAAGGAAGGAAAACCGGTGAACCAGCTACAGGGTCATGGGCTGCAAAGGCTCATGGTCCGATCCAACAAAAGAGCTACTGTAGCTCAAACTGCTGAAACAGCTAATGGCGCAAAAGGGAGACCTACACATATTTGGCAGGTGGTCATTACGTTAAGGCTGATCGGTGTATAACTTTCACGTTTAGTACCGTTGTTTGAATATATAAAAATATACAGATATTCAACGAAATCAGCCTTCATGACTTGATTTGGAAGATGTTCGTCTTTGTGTTGTGTAAGTTTAATACGCTTTGGTCTTGACTTCCTGCTAAAAAATAGCAGTCATGTTGTTATTCTTTGCAGATTTTTCACATCCATTATTAAAAAGTATATAAAGCTTAAATTAAACAAAAAAAAAGGTCACACCCCCTCCCAAAGGCAAAGTAGAATCATTCTTCTTATCATTATATTTCTTTGCGTTAATCTTTCACTTCATCACAAGCCTTCTGCCCTTGTTTGTGAGCATGGAAATAAGGTTTAAATGACTTTTTGTGCCAAAGTAGGTGAAATTCTATTTCCTGACTAAACATTTGTCCTTCCTACAGTGCCAAAGCTGCTCTGACAGGCTTTACTGTAGCTCTGTGAACACCTGAGCAGGCCCTGTGAATACAAATACATCCCTACACCTCGTCTGTTTTATCCCAGGGAGGCCTGTCTGCAAGCCTGGGGGAGCCGACAGTATATTTGTATTGAAGTTACCTCCATTTCCTTCTGTCTCTGCTTTTACTGTGACATTTTTGCAATGAAAAGGGAAAAGTGGGCCTGATTATCATGAATCATTACTCAGATGATTACAAGCAGATAATGTTCACATAAGGCGTTAGAGTCATTTTAATGCAAGGTCATGTTCGGGTTGAAATTGTCACAATTTTGTATTATTCACTGTGTGTCGCTGTCCTATTACCTAGGGCCCAGGGCATGGATGTATAATAAGAACTGGATACAGCGTTCGAGGCAGGGCCCTGCTTACCCCTATGAGAGCTGCTCATTGGCCTTTGAAGACAAAATAGCCTGACATCGAGAGCAAAACGTCACAAATCACCCATCATGCCCGGCTGCCTAGAGCATAGAGTATGCGCAGTTGAGTTTCCCCTTAAGCCCTACCCCCAATCTCCCGCTGTCGGCCCAGTAGAATAAATGGAGAGAAAATAAATCTGGATTCAGCTTTTAGTGTATTTTACAACTTTTAAAACCTAGAGATTTCAAATAAGGGCTATATAAATGTTCATACTGGGTAGATTATTTAATAAAAAAAAAAAACAGACATCTCTTTCCCAATGTAAGTCAATAGACAAAAAAATTCTGGGCCCAGTGATGTCACGGCCCGACAAGAGTTATAGTACCGCTGTTGGCCCTGTACGAATATTTTCCTCAGCGTCCGGAGCACGTCCTGGGCACTTGGCCCAGGGTATCTAAGGTGTGTCTTGTCACATGATTGGGTGTGTCTGTCCCTGGAAGGGCATATGGATTTTGACCACTGTAGCGCGAGTGTGTGAGTTCCGCGATGATTCTATGTTCAGTCAGTGCACTAAATATCGGTGTATATGAGAAATAAATGGTGTGTATAATTCTGCACCTTATAATGAGCCTTCACTATTGAAACAACAACACAAACGGTATCGTTTCAACACAGTATAGCACGTCAGACAAGTCATTCCTGGGTTTTTTCAACCAGAGTGCGCCATTTTCAACTTCGGAGTCATGAAAGCACATTTAACCCCCGCCACACCGTCCAGTCTCAAACACTGATTTATTTGTATTGCTACATTCTACTCCTGATATTTGTCACCATGCATCTAGACTAATGACAGTTGGTGTACAGGGGCCTGGTGGCCTTCTCCAGAAGGGAGGCCTCTCTACACACTGTAGCCCCAGATGCTCCTGGCAGCTTGTCCCCCCCACGTCACATCTCGACATCAGGAATGAGAAGTTTGCGACTGAGGGAGCATGTTCCACTACTGACGGAGCATGCAGCCGGTCCTTAGAAGTCCAGCACCGCCAGCATTTTGAGCTACTAAATCACAGCCTCTTGATGTTGGCTTGATTGGCGCGGAGCTCTGAATGAACAAAGAGAAATAACAGATCATCTGCGCTTTTGAAGAACGATGTTTAATCCACACACAAACCGGTGGGGTTTATTTGATACATGGGCAGACTAACTGTGGAGTCAACACTTATACATCTGTGATAATTACAAGTGATTTCCTGTGAAATATAATAACTAGGAATTGTGCCCCAGAGTAAAAATGGATGAAGCTGTAATTCAGGAGCAAACCCAATGTGGCTGTCAGATGGCCGCTGTGTATTAGCATCACAACGGTGATCTTAATAAGGGAACATTAAGCAAATTACCTGTGAAAATGGACAGTCATTTCCCAGCCCCAGGCAGCCCGTTTCCATCTGATAAGACCATTGCAGTCATTAATCTGAAGAGAGCCCATTCTTCAGCAGCCTCACAGACAGTGTAGCTTTTCATAATTGAGAGTGTTTATTTTTAATGTAATGTTCAGAGTGACAGAGGTTAAGAGCCCAGGTGGGACAAAGGAGAATATCAAAGAAGACCTGAACTCTGCCCTCATCCATGTGTCACCATGTGTTCACACAGCGAAACATGCATTTGCACAAGTCTGTAATACAAAAGGATATACTGGTCATGCAAAACTAAAATGACTCATGCATTTAGATGAATATCTACCAAAAAGACACACATTTTTCTTAAAAGACTTATCTATTCATTATGCAGAGACTACACATTAAACCTGAAAAGAAAATGTGTAAATACCACAATCAGGTAAGTGTAGCCATAGTTTCCAAGTTGCTAATCAAGCATATCAACAGTCTGAACATCTGGGATGAGAGTAAATGGTTTGAATTTGAGGGCACAATTATTTAGCATGGTATGATTTCAGGCTTTCGCAAAAATAGGAATTACGTAATAGAAAAATCAGGTGTAACTAAGGTTCAAGGTTCATTTAATGGCATACGGTTGCACAATGCAAAACAGTTGTAGTCCCTTTATTCAAAACAAAGAGGAACGGTGTGAACATCAGCAACAGAACATAATTTATATCAATTGTATATCTGCATCTACACAATACAAATTCATCATCATTGAAACAATGTCCATCAACTTTGACATTCGAGCACCTCATCATTTCTCCCCTGACACATTAGTCAGGAGAACCACTGATGTGAACCATGTGCTTTGTTATTTACAGTGAAATCATATCTTGATTTTAAACAATGTTGTCTTATAGGCTACCAAAACTCCTTGGCTTTTTCAGTTATCATCAATTGTCGGCTAAATCTATTATATCTACGCTCTCTCCTCATTGGGGATAATTGTAAAAAGAGGCTGGTGCTGAGAAAGAAACGCTACATATACACTCTGTGATCTGGTTCATCCCAAAGGTGTGGATTATTGTGGAGAGTCAGGGCTCTGTGCAGGCAATTTCTGTCCTAGCAAACTGGGAGAACTATGTCAACATACTTTAGTGGAAACAGAGTATACACTAGCATAACCAGCTAACACATGTAGGGTACAGAACTATAAGACAGAAATAAAATGGAATCGTTAGCAGCTGCGGTGGCTTTCCATTTTACCTTTTGCTGTCAGAGAGACCAGGTACAGTTAGACTGGCAGAACTGCTGAATTGCATCTATACATTTTCAGCAACTCATGAAGAAGAAAATAAAAGGTTTTTAATTACAAATCTTGTAAAGCATTCTGGTTTGTGCAATGTTTTCACATAAACCACATATATTTCCCTCCTCATTTAGATGCGATTGGTTATAAACATGAATAACATTTGGTGGTGATTACGCAACCAGTTATTTTATAAGTGCATGGATAGGTCAATGTAAGGTCATGTCTGCTTCATATAGTGGATATTATACATTTTATCACTTTGAAAATAAGGATACAAGCATTTGTTTTTGACTGATCATTTGTCCAACTTGTCCTCAGCTCACAGGACTACAGACATGTCCTGGAAGTGGCCCAAAAGTGAAACTGGCTCTGCAGTATAATGAGTAGAGACATATTTTCTCCTTTGTGTCGTATTGGATGAAAATTGTGTCTCTCACCAGTCCCACAGTAACTAAACAACTGCAAAGAATTTCTGCTTACCCAGCAAGGACCTAACAGTCGACAATATAATTTCTTTATTCATTTCTTTTTTATTTGCCTTTTTTTTTGCCACAGTGGAAATAACGAGACATGCCCTGGGAGAAGTGTCCCAGCTCTCCCTGGTGTAATTGGTGCTGCGTTCATCCTGATGTGTCACTCACCCACTGCAGTAGATTTACAGCTTCATCTGGAGCAGGTGAAGCACTTTCCCCTGACAGACTCTGTTTCACAGCTCTACAGTGGCTCCATCGACAGCAAGGGGATGGAGGATGGAGGTTTTCATGCTGTCTTTACATTTTAGTGTGTTCTCCATCTTAAGAAATAAGACATTATTTATTAAAACTCTTTCTTAACAATTAATTTATATTATTATTATTCATTTAATTATAAACCATTGACTACATTAATACTAAATAATATTATTCATCTATACTTAAACCAATTTCAGAGCTCTTACCACAAAATCTCAACATATATCAAACCCTAGACCTAAGTTAATTCAAATATTTCTGAAAGAGGCAATATTACAAAATGTTTTCCAGTTCACATTAATATTAAGTGTCACTGGGACATGTCTGCATGCTTTAATGTTCAAACAGCTCTTTATGTTTCTCATACTGCCTGTGCTGCAGCACCTCTTTTCACCCTCTGTCTGAAACCAGAGCCCAGTCTGCTCTGAGCAGTTTATTGGTAAACCGCTTAGAGATGGCCCGCGCCTTAGCCTATAACATATGTGTTGGAACACTAGTCAATACAAGCATGTGCATTCTAACGTCAATTAGTGATGTCCAAACTGAAAAAACTGAAACGTTGACTTATTTAAATGTATTGTCAACACATTTGACCTAACTGTATTAGGTTAGTTGAATAGGTTCAACCTAATATATACATTAAAATATGGGAGAGACTCTCCCTCGGGTGGGAACACAGGGATTTTAGCCATTGCAGACCATTTTTTAATACTTCTAATCAAAGAAAATGTTGTGTACTTCATAAAATAGGCTTAATTTGAAGATGTTTAGGCCTCTGGCTTTAAGTTTTCTACTTCATTTTTAACTTAAAAAGATGCAGGCAACTTAAAACTTTTTAGATTAAGTTGTTGGGTGTTCTAAGGAATACATGTAGAATTAATGAATGCTGGGAGTTGTCTACCATCATTAGCGATGGCTGATGAGAAGAATCTGTTGCCCAAGACTACAACATATGTGTGTGTGATCCACACTGAAAGCAGAACAAGGGAAGGAGTGAAATGGCAGCTAGTACATTACATTGAGCTCAGTGGCTCAAATGGAATCCTGGTTGTGGGCCCTTGTTAAGATAAAATAAATGAAACACGTACATACGAGAGTAGATCTGGCTAGATGAAATCTGTTCTCTTTTAAATAATTAATAAGTTCTGTCAATTTCCCTTTCTGTGCTGCTACTCTGCCCCATACAGTCATCATTCCCCTTTCAATTATTTCCAGTTTGGACAAGCTGTGGTTCAACCTGCACTGTGCAGAACAGCCACAGCAGGCTCTTCAGTACTCCGGCTTGCAAATGAGAGCCACTTGTCAAGGTCACACCACAATCCGTTATTAATTTGTCAGCCGACAATAACTTCCTGGGGTCTTCCCCACCATCTTCATTAGCACAACTCAATCTCTCTCCATTTGTGTTTACAGAAATCAGCAGCATCAGGCGCCTGCAGACAGCCAATTGAATATTTCGCCCCCTGCATCTTTTCAAATGACCATGTAATGCCACCGCTGTTGCTAAGATGTGATCAGGAAGATATTTCTTAGAGAGTTAATGAACACAATAACGCCTGCAGATGAGATTGCCTCATCACATTCTGTCTCCAGTCTGCAGTACTTTGTGTTTAGGAAAGGCCACAAAAGCATTTCTATCATCCAGTGTGAAGTATGATATAATAACTGCAAAGCATAAGCTCAGGGTGTGAATAGGTTTTCTCTTTCTTTCCTGTTTCTTTATTTAAAGCCCATGCCAGAGTTTAACAAAAAAGTGTAGAAAAAGAAGAGGAATGGTCTAATGCTGTGTAACGCCTCAAGAGGCTGCAGGGTTCATTATACACACCAGCGGGAAACTAGCCATCGGGGCAACCGGGACATTTACTAGTGACCTAAGGGTCGCTCTGACTAACTTATCAATTTATTAATATTATTTTTTGCTAACTTTTCATTTTATCAACCCCTACACACTTGCACTCTGTTTCCACGTTCACGTTGAGTACCGTTCCAAACCATTAAGTAGTGGGAGTGGGTTATCAAGCCCTCTGACAGCGAGTATTGGGGAATCTTGTGTGTGTTATGATGTTTGTGCTGGTGCCGCTTTATAGGAAGATTGCTGAGGCACAACAACTGGATGTTGGGCCACTGGCTGAAGTGCAGCTTGTAGCTTTTGAGCAGGGTACAGCTGCAGACTGTGGTTGATATGATGGTTGGACAGGTGCAGCCGGATGATATTGATTTGGATGATATTGATTTGGTGCGGGTGTCGTTGTTGTAGACTGATAAGGGATATGTGTTGCCGCCTGCATGCTGCCATGCATGGTTGCCACAGGAGGAGGCACAAGCTGGTATGGCTGGTGAGCAGGATTATGACCTCACCTCGCTTCCTGCCCCCACAGAGCCTGAAGATACGGCTGAGCACAAACGAGGTACTTCTGCGGCCTAACGCGAGCAGGTACGGCACCTCCAACACCAGACGTCACACAGACGGACAGCTGGACAGACTTGGTCGAGGCCACCAAGCAGTTCCTTCACGGGGGAATTTTCAACAGCGAGTCTGTATCGAAATTCACCTGCTGCTCTATCTAACCAGGTGCAACGCTGTTTGTGTCCGTCATAAAGCACTCTGTTAAGAAACAGTGACGTGCAAACATTTACTCATATATTTATTCATGTAGATTTCAAATCAAAAAGAGTTTTACAAAAAATAAAGGCAATTAAAGATGTTGGGAGTTTTATTTTAATTATTATTTATATTTTTTGTCCAAAAGATGCTGATGAATCTGTTGTTTCTGTCAGAGAGAGGGGACTTGATTTCAATCCCCCACCTGAAAGAAAGGAGCCTCGTTAAGCTGCGAGTGTGACTACAGAGGGAGTACAGTCCCTCACAGAGAGGGAGTGGGTAAAGGGCAGAGGGCCTGTTGGATTTGGGCCTTTGTCATTAAGATAACATTTCAGTCTCCTGTGGCGAAACGGAAGATTAAGATTGTCAGAAGGGGCGCAGAGAGGAAGAGGACAAAAACGAGAAGAGTCCTCAATACAGTTTGGTGAATGTTTGCCCGAAATGGACCACGCACTCATGAACTCAAGGCATAATACACTAGCTAGCTAACCTACTGCTTAGCAACATTAGCTGCTAACAGTGGTAAACTGTTTGCACGTCTATCGTCTTCGTGTAGCAACATAGCGACGATGAAGTCATGACTAGTTGCAATGACATGCACAAATTCAGTTCTTACTGGGTAGAAGCATTAGCTACTGAGATTCTTACATTTGGAGTCATTAATATCAAATATCAAACCATTTGGAGCAGTCACTTAAAGGTCTCCTATTATGCCAAATGCACTTTTTGATGTCTTTTATACATAATTATGTGTCCCTGGTGTGTAAGGAGACTCACAAAGTGTCAGAAAAAACAACCCTCTCTCTCTTTTCCTCCTTACCCACATCTCTAAAAACGGGGGTACAAACGAGCTGATCCAGATTTGCTGCTTATATGACGTCATGACCGAAATGTGGGCTGGCTTTACATTGAACTCCTGGCAACGTCCCGCCCACGTGACACGTCCCAAACTCCAATTTACAGTAGGCAAGCTCAACCACCCCCCCCCCCACAGAATCAGCACTTCAGGAACAGGGCTGAAATAGAGGGGGATAAGGCATGCTACAATGGGGGATCTGTTTGGTATTTTGGGCAAAACAACTTCAGACATGGTTTGTGTAGATAAAATATAGCATAATAGGATACCTTTAAACCATTAGGAATCCTTCTTTTAGATCCTTATTAGATGTGTTTGCACCATAAAAAGTCTGACTTCATCAGACTCTCATGGCAGCAATGCTAAAGAAAAAGAACCAGAACATTCAGCAGTAATTAGTGACATAATGATTTTGTCCTCTACTTGTGAGCTCCCTTTCGTTCAATAGCTCTCCAAATCCCTGCTGACTGTCACAACCAATACAGACACTTTGCACATTCATCCAGTCTGACATCTTGGCGAACCACCATGAAATAGTGAGGTCCAGCTTCAGCAGCTGGAGGACAGGCAGACGTAAGAGGGCGAGCAGGAACCAGAGAGAGGAGTGGAAGTTATTTCAGAAAGAGGATTTTGGTCGAAGAGAACAGGCAGGAGGACTTTATAAACTCAACTCAGTTATGTGAATTATGTAGGTAGTGTGCAGGCATCAGTCCTGAAATATTCACTCACAGACAGTCCAGAACAGAGAGCCTGTTCTCTCCTTCCCACAGAGGAAGTTTACTGTGGGATATTTCTTAGCTGCTTCTTTTTAATAATATCTATGTCTATGTTGGTCAAGGTATTATGAACATCTTACTCAAAGTTATTTTCTTTTTTTTACACGAAATGAACACAGTATATTTCACTCACTGGTCAAGTTGCAGTTGTTTGGTTTATTTCCCACCTTCTTTAATATTGGTGACTTATTGAATTTAAATTGTTTTCATTTAATAAGGGCATATAAGACTCACTTTCAGGTTCATATCAGTATGTAGTGTTTCTACTGGGACATGTCTCATGCTTTAATGTTCAAAAAGCTCTTTATTTTTCTCATACTGTCTGTGCTGCATCACCTCTTTTCACCCTCCGTCTGAAACCAGAGCCCAGTAGGCTCTGATTGGATAGCTGGCCGGCTCTGTTGTGATTGGTCATTGTGTATAGCTTTTTAAAATGTAAACCAATAGTGTAAGCCTGCATTATATCTTGTGTTTTAACTTGGGGAATTGTTCAGGCAGTTAATTAATCTATATACATTGATCTGTGTACCTGAAGTGAACTATTGAAAGATTCACCCAGACGACTGGGCAGTGTAAACACTAGTTTGTTCTGTTCATTGATTTCCATTTGGACCCTTCAGCTGAAACACAACCCGAAACAAATCTGCCACTGTGCTCGTCTCCACGGTGTGTGCCGCACTACTGAAGTCACTGGATCCGTCTCTGGCTGTGTGTGTACATGTCCATCTCTAATCCATCTTCTGATGATATGTAAATATAATGATTTTGCATCCACACAGCTGGGAAAGGTGGGAACCACAACCACTGGATTCGATTGATTACACATTATTATTTAAAATAAAATCACAATACATGTTAAGTGATACATGATACCCATAATTAGTAGAAATTGCGTTGTGTTGCATGTGTGCAGTAATCAGGTAAAGCCTGATGCTCTAAAGTCTCTCGGTGCAACACACGGAGAACACGTTTCCTTCCTCCTCCTAAGGTCCTAGAAAATATAACTCAGCAAAGTACAAAATCACGGTGACTTTCATTTCATTCAGTCTTTTTTTGAGTGTGACACAATGAGGGCATGCTCTCTGCTGGAATACAAAACTGGACAATGGGGTTACAGCTACAAAGGGAACGGATAACCGCATGAATGATACTGAACAGTTGTGCAGTGAATGAGACTTTGTATGAGAGGTGGATTTTTTATCAATGTTGGGTCCCATATTATCACCGACCTGAGAGAACATCAAATTGCATTCATATTTTCTTTTGCCACATGGGGGCAGAAATTCACAATAAGCTTAAAATCAAACACTTATTATCATACTCTCTTTAAGCCTTGTTTCGGTCTTCAAACTCCTTCAAAAACACCTGCCTCTTTTTCTGCTAAATCTTTCATTAGCTTTACTTATATTCAATGCCTTGTCACTGGAAACCGATGGCAATACTTATACATATGCAACAGTGGTGGGCCGTCAGGGCCAGCAAGGCCTTCTCTGCTGGCCTAAACATCATCAGAATATAAATTAAATTTTGATATATTTTTTCCACAAATACGTATTAAATTATTCCCCATAGTCTATTCTCTTCATTTTATAGCGTTCATCTTGGCTGCGCTGCTTCCAGCCTCAGAACGAGATTTGGAGGGCTGGCCTTTATGTTAGAGCTTTTATCCAATCATATTTCAGCCATAATGTGTTGCTAGGGTCAAAGAAATCTGCCCTTAGGCCTTCAGAATCAACAGTGCGGGCGGCTGTAGCTTAAAGTGAACGCAAACAAAATTGTGGCGTTAACCAATCAGATTTCGAGGTGGCAACAACGGGCCAGCTAGCAGGCGTACGCTAACGTTAGCACGTGCACATCTTCTGATTGGATACGCACTATTGAGAGGCAGAGCTAGGCAGTAGGCAGAGCCATACAGTCTATGGGCAAAGCTAGCAAACAGAACTAGAACTTGAGCGAGCTAATTTGTGTAGATTTCTACAAGCTATTTTTTTCAACCCACAATGGCTGAAGGAGGAGAAGAGATCAATTTGGTCGAAGATATAATTACAACGCCATTTTCAAAACGAACTTTTCAAGTAAAGCTACACATCTTGAAAAGGGAACGACCAACTCCGACGCTAGCGAGCCTAGCACAGCAGGGAAACTACGAGCGGTACCCCTGGCTCACAGCCTCCGAGAGGCACTGCAAATTGTACTGCCGGGAATGCCTGGTATTTGCAACTGATCGATTTGGTGTTTGGAGCCACACTAAATTTGCAAACTTGAGTTGTCTAACCAAGGCAGCAACGAGACACCAAAGCACAGCTGGGCACTTGGAAGCACTGGTGCTTTTGAAAACCTTTGGGGACACCCGAGTGGATCTACAGCTCAACGAACAAGTGCGCAGGGAAACGGAGCTCCACAACGAAAGGGTGAACAAAAATAGGGAAATATTGAAAAGACTGATTGGTTGTGTCCTGTTTTTGGGTAAACAGGAACTTTCATTTAGGGGACACGATGAAAGCGCCGTGTCCAGAAACAGAGGAAACTACGTGGAGCTTCTTTCTTTTCTTGCTGAGAACAACACAGATTTGCATTACCACCTGTACACAAACAACATGTTTACTGGGACGTCAGGCAAAATACAAAACGACCTGATTTATGCTATTGCTGAAGTGATGGGAGAAGAGATCAAAATGGAGATTAAAAATCACCCTTTGTCGCTGTTATGGTGGACGAGACGTCAGATGTGGGTAATGTAGCACAGCTGGCACTTGTTCTGCGTTATGTGACAGACACAGGTGTCAAGGAGCGGTTTGTCAGATAATCTGATGAATTAAGTTAACTGTAAATGCTGATGTATTGATTATAAATGCTTCGGAAATATTAATATAACTCTGTTGTACTTGACTACGTTAAGGTGATGCAACGCCCGGTTATACTGCGTTTCTGTCTAAATGTATAGTTTCTAGAGCCATGGCGTCATAATGATGGCATTAAGAGGTGGAATAATTCAGGTAGGACTGTGTAGGACATCACTGAAGGCCTAGGTGTGAAATGCACGGCCCGCCACTGATATGCAAAGCAAATGAAGAAGTAAAATAAAATCGACGTATTTCACAAACGTTCTTCTGAGAAAATGAGAGGAGGTGCCTCAGATTACTTAATTAACATGGGCATGTTACAACTAAATAAATATCCCATTCTTCTGTAGTGGTAGTAGTATCGCTTACCAATAAGTGAACTTCTCATTTGGAATTGTAAACTTAGTTTCCTTTGACTTCTATATGAGTCTGTGATAAATCCACACATCATCCATGAGCTCCCTGAAAAGGTTGGTGTGTGTATGACATTCACAGCCATCAATAAGTCAGTTTTAACTAAACTTTCCATCATTGTCCACTCTGATTCTTTTCAAGCTTGTTTCTTAATGAAAATGAAAAATATTGCCAAAGTTTCAAGGACAATAAAAGTTAATTAAGTAAAAATATAAATAGATTTAAAAACAAGACACTGGTACGATACAATAAAGAAACAATGAACAGCTATTTATTGATACAAAGTAAGTATCAAATGTGTGCCGGGCATACAAGTACAAAAGTAAATATTAAAGAATCCTGTTAACAGTGGGTAAATGTATGATATTTTGGTTTGGACTGGCTAGTAGAAGCCGCAGGATTTTTGTTTGATTTCTCACCTACCTTTAGGAGCTTGAGCAATTTGCTTTTTTCTATAAAATATGTTTGAGTTGGTAATGTTAGATTATTTTAGGTAAAATAAATGTGGTAAAAAGTTTTACATTTACTTTCTCAGAACTAAAGATGTAGGGGAAACATCCAAATAACAAGCACACATTGTGATGGATTGCCAAACTTAAAGGAGGTGTTATTTTCTTCATATTCAGCTTTATATTTCGGTAGGGAAGATTTGTGTTGATTGAAGCTCATTCGTATATTAGGAAGCATGTACTAAATTTAGTTGTTTAACCTAATAGCGTGTCGAAGTGATGTGTTAGGCCTTTTTACAGTTGGATGGAAATGACAGGGGAAGCAGAAAAGTCCTGGCTTAATGATACAACTGTCTGGGACTTTAATTGGACAGTTATTGTTAGTGGACAGTTACTGCAGTCGTTACAGTAGTTAATCTGCTCTGCATTAACTGCTGCTCTGCTCTGAAAATGATATGAAACCTGCATGAAATGTGTTATTTATTATCCTGGTTGCCTTGAAACATGGGCATGGGAGGTTTGTAATAGTGCCAAGCAACAGTGTCAGTTTAAAATATGGGTCATATCAGAAGATATATGCTAAAAAGAAGGAAAATCTAATACGAGCAGCAGCAGGGAGGCCTGCGGTGTGAACACAGCCTCGTCTTTAGTCTCTCACTCAACATGTTCCCTATTTGCTGCTCCATAACTGCTATAGTTCAACAGGTTCTCCTCAGCATATGGTGTGACTTAGACTCCCATCAGGTGGTAAATCCTGCAGTGAGAACACATCTACACAGCACGGAATCTGTGGACACAAGACGTGTTTTGCAATTCATTGCAAAGCTTGACACTTGCGACATTTTCTAAAAGAAAAGCTGACTGTTGTTATTCAGTCACTCGTCACAAAAGGAACATTCCTATCCTCTCCTGTCGCCTGATAACTGGCACGCTGATATTCACTTGCCTGTTCAAAGTTCTCCGTCATAATGGAACGTTTTACAAGTGTGCCGCCTTGACAAGTAAACTAACCAACGTTTTAGGTGAGAAACGATAGCAGGGGTCCCCATCACATAGAAACTGCAGGATGCTTACTTGCATATGTCCGTCAATTTGCATTATTAGCATAAGTTACATTAACTAAAAAGAATGGTATCATAGCACATGTGGACAATAGTTAAAAAATGACTTGGCAAATTTGGAAAATTCTGGAGTGGTTTTGAGTTTTTTTCTGGGTGCAGGATGTTGAGACCTTTTTTTTGGTTTTAACCAGAAAGTGGTCATATTTGTACTGTCGATGGGCTGATTTTGACTACCATGAGTAGCGTTTGCAACCATTGGATATAGACAGCACAAGACGAACAATTATTATCTCTACTGTGGATAATTATTTTTCACATTTTTCTGTCCAATCCAAATGATCCAAATGATCCAGAGTCCCCCAAATCGGCACAAAGTTAATCAAAATCAGTCCACTGGGAGCATAAATATTGGCATTTTCCGGTTAAAACTGCCATCTTTTATCTGGAAAATTTCAAAAATGGACTCCAAAATGATCCAACCAATTATTTTTAAATATTGGTAACTAATGGTGATCAATGCTAATTAACACAACATTCAGTATGCAAATTGCCCAACATATGCAAGTTAGCATCCGGCAGTTTCTATGTGCTGGGGACCGTACTATACATTTTATAACATAAAACTTTGGGGTACCCAACATGTCTGGGTTCACAATAGGACTAGTAGCATGAAAGAAGAGTTAGATTTGCGTAGTTCTCCTGTGGAAGCCTTGCATTTCACAGACAGCACATTACAGTCCATATATAAAGGCCTGACAGTGGTGAAGCGGCCCTCCAGAGAGATGCACTGCACTGGTTGATGGCCCTTCCTGTGCATACCGATTCCTTTTATTGGAGACGACTTCTGAATGGCAGCCTTTCTCTCTCGCAAGAATCTGAAACTCAGTCTTCCTGTCAGCAGCCGCTGCACACCCTGAACACACACCTCTGAATTAATAAGCTCCCAGGCACAACAAATCCATGTCCTGTATGGACGTAGCTCAGAGATAAAACATCGGAGCCAAATGATAACGACGTAATAACACAACAATATCAGCTCAAAGGGAGGAGAAACAAACACATTTTTCAAGGCGTGATAAAGTATCCTGAGAGGCTTTTACATAAAAATTCACAGCAAACAGCACAAAAGGAACACTTCATTATCCCATATCTAATACTACACTGTGCAGCGAGGTAAAACACAGCACAGCAGAAACTGGGTCACACTAGATTTTAATAGTGAAATAATATAACTCACTTTATTTAAAAAAAGAGTTTCAGGGAAATAAAGGCGGAAAAGGAGAAGTAGATAAAAGGTGGTTGGATAACAGATCATCTTTAGAGTGGGATACATGGTAGGGCAGATTCACAACTCAAAGCATAACACTTTTTAACCACATATCTGTTCCTTCCTAAGTTTTAAATGTTGGTTGGAATTTAGAAGACCTTAAAATCCTAGCTGTGTATCTCAGAACACTGATGAGAAGCTTCACCATGGTTTGAAACAGTTATATTGTGATTAACGCACATCCTATCACTTAGTTTAGCGCCATTGTGAACACGTTGGAATCTGTAATAAAAAGGTTCTAAATCACCGGTCCATGTACCCGCAGCAGTTCAACTGTATTACAGTTGATACTTGTGCAGTTGCTTACTTCACCATTTAACCATAATGGACCAAGATTTTATTCATTCATGGCAGATTTCCACTGCTTGATACGGCACAGCTCTAATCAACTTTTTGTTTACATGTTACAACTACAGTACGACCGAGGATGTATAGGAGCTGACGCAATACCAGAAGGTAGAGAGCTTCAACACTTCATAACAGAGAATAGTCAGTAATGCAATGCACGACATCCTCCACAATCATTCAAACAATCACTTTTTTTAAATGTTGGCCAGTTGCTGTTGTGCCACATGTATCATTCACATGTATGTTTACTTTTTTTGTTTGTTTTACACCATGTCAACATACCTTGGCAAAACTATGTTTTTGATATGGTCATGCCAATGAAGCTCCTTTGAAATTCAGTGACAATGTTGAAGTGTGGGGGGCGGGTAAGACCACAGCACAGGCTCAAATCAGCAAGGACTGAGCACCCAGCAGGTGGGCCCTACCCACTGCAGGGACTGGGCTATGTAATGTCTTGTCTGGTGACACGGTTTAAGGGATCTGACCTCATTGGACTGAATATAATTCCGCTCTGGAAGACCTGTGCTCTAAACATAGTCTGTAGAGGTAAGAGATCCACACAGTGACACAATTCTCTGTCACCTGGTGCTGATTTGACCATCAATACTGCACTATCCAATATGAGCAGCGCCCCCTCTCACAGCAGGAGGTAAATTGAATTTGTTTAATCTGGTAGGAAATCAATGTAAAAGCCAACGTGGCATTAAGGGTGCCGGTGTTGCTGTACTGAGTTTGATTTAATAAGGGAATTACGATGGTGATTGAGGTCATCTTACTCGTCCTCTTCTTTGAAACCTGCTCTGACATCCAAGTGCAATCCCAATCCCACACACTAATGCTGACATCTTCATTTGCTTCTGCAGTGCAGGTTTAGTGCTCTGAAATCCTTTCCAAGAGGATTATGCACATGCCTATTTTATTCAAATCCAATTCCAATAGAAATATTTTAGCTAGTGGCAAAAAAGAGAACTCTTATTTCTTTGAGTTTACCTCCCACATAAGGTGTGCTCATCCTTGAAAATAGAGACCAGACACAGGGGAGAGCTTCCTGATAATTGCTTTTTTTACACATTTATTTTCCTGCGCCGTATTTACACGCAGGCTAAAGGAAAGAGAAAAGGAATCCACAAGTGAAGTTATTACACACAGGTCAC
This sequence comes from Eleginops maclovinus, assembly GCF_036324505.1. Classification (NCBI taxonomy): domain Eukaryota; kingdom Metazoa; phylum Chordata; class Actinopteri; order Perciformes; family Eleginopidae; genus Eleginops; species Eleginops maclovinus. Next base: position 19,757,283 of record NC_086363.1, on the reverse strand, counting down.
AGCCGCTGCCTTCTAACTATGACAGGAACTCTGCCTCATCATTCTTTTTATTCATCTGCATGCCGCTCCTGCTTTCTGCAGACGCACTGAGCCGGCAAGTTACTGCTGCACCGGAGCATTCGTAAGGTGAAGTACCTGACTGCTCTCCGGCGGGGGGGGGGCATGATTGAGCAACTTTCCGAGTTCTCTAAAACAACAAGCGCTGGAGCGAGGATGTGCCGGACTCTCAACTCCTGTCTCATCACAAAGAGAGGCTGCTCCAAAAGTGATGAGCGAGCGTTCCTGGCTCATTATTTTTTCAGCTAGACACAGGTTGTCACTTTGGCTCTGCAGAGTCAAAAATAAAATTCCACACTTTTTTTCCTCCAGACTCTCATAGTTTGAGCTCTCACCAGACATCTTTATTACCTTTCCAGTGTCGGCTTTGCTGCACACACTGTTCCTGTTTTGGACAGTCGAAAGACATCTTTGTTATTCTGTGTGAATAGGGACAACAGAAACCATCGCAAGGATCCAACATTTAATCGTTGAATTAAGCTGATTAAACATGTTGAGGTCCATTGTTGTGTCAGGATAGGTCATTGATGTCATTGTAAAAGACACCTATCATCCCCTATATACAGTGGGCGAGCTGAATCCCCTCCGCAGCACCTCTGTGTGTCTGTGTGTTCAGCAGGATGTCTGCAGGAGGGACTTAGAGTTGTTGTTTATATAATACATATAATGTCTCTGTTCTAGTGGTAAACCCTGAGAAGTGTTTCAGAAATAATGCTGGATGTGGTTTGGAACATCATATGGCGTTTAATCACGGCAGCGTTTAGCTGAGTTTCTCCCGGTAGAAAACTCTCTTTAGAGGAGAGATCATGACGCTCCAAAGGGGTGTGGCCAGCAGCAGCTCCAAAGGGGCGTGGCCAGAAGCAGCTCTTCAGGAACAGGGCTGAAATAGAGGGGGATGAGGCATGCTACAATGGGGGATCTGTTTGTTATTTTGAGCAAAACACTTCAGACATGTTTTGTATAGATATGAGACCTAAAATATATTGTTGAAATTTAGTGTAATAGGAGACCTTTAATATCAGACCCAATTAAACCCATGATTAAATAGTAGTATCATATCTTAGTACAAAGCATCTCTAGTATGGCAGAAAATAATTTAACAAACATATCTATCCCTTAATTAGCCACCCAGAGGCGAGGATTAGACACCTGGCAGTTGAGTTGAGTTGAGTTGAGTTGAGTTGAGTTGAGTTGAGTTGAGTTGTACCCATTTAACTTGAATTGCAGACCAGCATGAAAGTAGTAGACTGGAATAACTGAAATAAACCCATATTTTAACCGCAGCAGCACAGTGGTGGGTCGAATACGCTTCCCTTGTTAATTGCATGAGTGCTGTGTAAATGTCTCTGAATTTACCATGTGAACTACGTGAGAGTGTACAGCTTGGTGTTTTTCACCCTGATTCTGCCATTATTTGTCCAGACACCCTGTTTATATCCAAAGCTCAAAGTTAATGCTACTTATTCTGCAAAGTATCTATATTTTTTTATACAACTACGACAGAGGATTTAGGGGAGCTGAGGGGAGAGAGCTTCAACACTGCAGACCAGGGATTGGTCAGAGAGAACCTTCAGTAATGCTATGCAGGACATCCTCCGCAATCACACTCTTTAAAAAAAGTCAGGGTTTTGTCAGTGCAAACTGCAATGCTTTATTCACTTAACCCCAATGTTGAGTAATAGCAGCCCGCAAAACCATCAGGGCAAACACAGAGTTGCCAAATTCCAAAAACTTAGATTTTCTCTTTATCGTGTTGGATGCACACGTTTAAAAGAACAGGGTTTTTTTTTATTATACTGATCATTTTTAAAGCTTTTTTGGGCCAGTTGCGGTTGTGCCACATATATAATTCACATGTATGTTTACTTTTATTTGTTCTGTTTTGTGTTTCAAAGAATTCCAAACCTTTAATGAAGACCAAATTGTAGGGGAGGCATCCAACCTTCATCAAAGGTCTACTGAAAGTAAATTACAGCATCAAAGCAGGTTATTTCTATCCAAAATGCATCTCGATCAGTCCACTATTACTTCATCTTGCAGGCTTTCAGCGTTTTACTAGCATACCCTAGTTAAAGGGTCATTTCAGAAATATTTTTTATTTAGTGCCTATACTGGGACATGTCTCCATGCTTTAATGTTTAAAAAGCTCTTTATTTTTCTCATACTGCCTGTGCTTCAGCACCTCTTTTCACCCTCTGTCTGAAACCAGAGACCAGTCCGCTCTTATTGGTTAGAGATCCGGCTCTGTTGTGATTCGGCAACCGCTTGGAGATGTCCCGCCCCTATTACGTACAATGTGTAGATGCGCTAGTCAATACTGCAAATGTTACATAGTGATTATGTTATTTACAGTGCAATACAGCACTGGCATCTGTTATTAATAATAACAGAAACATAACCTTAGCATAGTCCAATAATATCAATATATGCAAACCATGCAAAAGTCTTCCCAACATAAACATTTTCCGAGACATACTGTAGTTATGTGCTTAAGTGGCTCTCGTATTACCCATTAACAAAGTGTACGAGGCCCTGCTCTTCTAATTAGCCTTTCAATAAGATGCTATCTACTGGAATTGGTGCTTTTTGCAGGTGAGCAAGCTCAGGGAGGATCTCCATTAGGTCTCTTGACAGAAGAGATATTTTAATTAGCATTTCATGCAGTGTGGGTCACCAACATAGAAATCCATCTGAGACTGTTCAATATTTAATTAAATGGCTCTTGCTTTACACCTTTGTTCACCTCAGATCACAATTCCCTGCAACACCTTTTATTCAGCCTCCCAATTAATCACTGCAAAACACTTAATGAGAAACAGCTGTCACAGCAAACACTCAATAAATCCCGCTAGCATCAGTTTGCTGTCCTCTTAAGTAATGTTGGCTATTTCAAGTGATTTACGGAGGCTTTGGAGATTTGATATTATTTTGCACTGAAAAGAATTAGCGTTGTCAAATGCTGAAGTTTGCAGTTGTGCAAAAGGGGGGAGGGGTTACCTCATTACTATCTCCCATAAGCTAATTTATTATCCCACAAAATAGATGCAGGTCGTGTTCTCTCAGGAAGTAAGTAACACAACTATCTAAACCCATTCTTTTTAGATGTTTAGTGCAACGGCAAGGTATTATAGCAAAACAATCTGCTACAGGTGTCTGTGTGGTTTTTTTTTGGGGGGGGGGGGCATATTGGATATATTGGACAGGTCAAACAAATACAGCTCTTCATGCAGGGGACCAGCGCTCATGTCCCTGCGAATTCAAAAGTTGAGTCATTTTACTGAGGATGTTGTTCATTATTGTAATCGTAGCCATGATCTTATTTCTATCCCTAACATTCCACAACCTTAATGCAACTGTTTCACAACGTTTATCAGATGTTACAACATAAACCTTGTATGAAGCATCTGCCTACGATACACTTAATTTTTTCTTTGTGGGGGTGGCTCAGGTGCTTAATGAGTGTCTACCTATCAGAGGGTCAGTGGATCAATCCCCATCCCCTGCAGCGAACATGCAAACTGTCCATGAGCAAGATACTTAACCACAAATTACTCATAGGAATGTCTAAGGTATTGAAGTGCATGTAAATTGCTCTCAATAAAAGCAATGTGTGACTTTATTGAACAAAATATGATTTCATCATAAGAATCATGTTCAGTTTAGAGTGATGCAGGAATGGGACCAGAAATTAGTTAGCATTTTATCATTGGCGGTTCCCTTGTCTCCCCTTCCCTTGATAAACACTAACAAATTAACACAAAATGTCAAGTTGTTGTTCGACATACAATATGTCAATAAATATCCCACTTGTAAAAAGTCGGGAGCTTTGATGTGTCATAAAAATTGCTGTTGCTAACAAGTGTCTTAATGAGACTGCTAGCGTCATCATGCCAAACATTAGCCGTCCTTAGCTGAGCGGTGGGGATGCACAGACATTTCACCGTGATGCAGTTTCATTATAGCCTAACATTAGCTATTAACTTCCTTATTTATGCCTTAAAAATCATAAAAAGTGGTGTTAATGTGGAGATAATCTTCCTGATCAAAACGAATCATGAACATTTGTTTGCCACAGAGATTTATTTTCTGCAATATTCCAAATTCCAGGGAGAAATCCCATTTATTTATATCGAGGCAGCCTTGCTAACTTCCAGGTCGGCCTACAAAAGCATCTCAATCATTCCAAATGTTTTGTGTCTCTTTGTTTAGTTTGATCTCAGTGTGTCCTCTCGCCTGTTTGATTGCAGGGATTATATGAAGGTTTACTCTTTTAAGTCCCGTTTCATTTTGCCCGTCTATCTTGTTAGCATTTAAATGGCTTTTTGTAATTTATCGGCAAAGCTTATTTTCTCTCTTCATTCCCTCCTTGTTGTTAACCTTCATTCAGTCTTGATAAACAGAAACAGAAAATCCTCAGCATCCCTGTCAGGAATTTGCTTCACTTCAGAATTCTTTGCAAAAGAAAACCCTTTGAATTTTATTTGCCCCCTATATGGAGGATACATTCACCAATTATTCACACATGCTGCTAGTGAGCTCGCAGAGCAGATCTTTGAACATGTCTCTGTGTGTGCGTGTGTGTACATGTTTGTGAGGACAGTATAAGGATGCCTCAGATGTCCTGCGGTTAAAGTCCTTATCTTGCTTTTACACATAATGACTTCTGGCAGGGCATGACTTCATGTTTAATCTTTAGCCTCTATCCCAATATGATTAAATCCAAAACAGGGACCTATAGAAGGAAGTGTGGCCAGAACATCCAGCAGCTCTCCACAGATACACTTCACTCGAGGGAAGATCAAAATCAAAGCTAAAGCAGAACCCACTCTAACCCTGAAATTAAAAAAAACTTAGTTTAGTGGCACTTGGTCCGTTGGGAATCATTTTGAAGAATAAATATACAATAGCCACATAAGTATCATTATCTAATGATACGTAGACGTGCACTGAAACACATTGATTTTAATGAAATACATTATGTCAACACATTACACATAACTATATTAGGTTAGTCGAAAGCAATAATATACATTTTAAGTAAAAATGATACAACTTAATATTATTGCTTTCAACTAATCTAATAATATTTTATGAATGTGTTGACATAATACATTTAACTCAAATGACAAAAAAGTCAACGTTCCAGGTATTTCAGTGCACATACCTATTGAGAACACTTTGCTGCAAGTAGGAACATTTCTTTTTAAATGCAAGATATTTTCATAAACTGTCCCAGTCGTGATAAGTCAGTGGATTAATGTAGAATCAAGCACTTAAAAAAAACATGTCTGCATCCAACTGATAAGCAGGCAGCATGAAAATAAAGTTATATCATTAATGCAGCTTCTACCATTGGGAGGGAAAGATTTGTGACAGAATTGATAAAACATTAAAGAGAAAATACGTATAAAAATGTGGCTCAGACAGCTGAGATTACATGTAATGTGATTAGAGATGTGATTACGATGCTAACACATGGGAACATCAACACAGTTAATGCGAGTGGAGCATAAAAAAGGCTTATAAACAAATGTATTGATTCCTCTGAAGGTGGTGAATTGCAGCAGTGAGGCATGAACATGATAACAACACAAGAAATTAAAGGGAATACTTAAGAAACCAAGTAGAAATGAGGTTGACCTATCCAGATGTTCCATTGTCTGATGCATTATAGTCAACGCATCTATCCACCTTTTCACTGTGTAAAAACAGGACGATGCACAATTCTGTGTCTGCTATATGAGTGGTTTGATTTATCTAGTGTGCATGGAAGGAAAGCAGCAGCTACCAGAATACTTTTGGCTTTTTAAACATGCTAATTATTTTTCGTCACTCAGCTGTTTGGCTCTACTTGTCAGTGAACTTTGGTTAACTTCAAACAGAACCACCTGAGCAGGTCTGTAATGAGCGACTCTGCCTCCAGGTGCGGATAATAGAAGGTTGATGAATCAGCGCTGTCATGGAGGTGTTAAAAAAGGTCTCCATCACTTACCACCTGTGGGCACGAACTATTATTACCATGCAGCTGATTTACATTTCTGCAGTTTATTATGAAATGATAATTAACAAACTACACAAATGACTGTTCTCTGTTTGGCCAGAGCTGGTAACTGGATGGTGTTTTTTTGGCACTGAGATGTAAAATAGAGGTAGTTGAGTCAGATTTAAATCACAAAGCTAAAGTCATACAGAATAAATACCGTTATGTAAACGACTTGGTCTTAGCTATGTCAAAACATAAATGTTTTAACATTTGAATGGTCCCTCAGCATTCAACAAGACTGGAGGCCTGAATATTTGTGAGTTGACTTGAAGAAGTTGACTTAGAAAGACTTGACTGGAACATGTCACAGTTAACCTTAAGTCGCCTTTACATTGTACGCAGTAAAACGGCTCTGTGCTAGCGTTCCTGTTGTGTTTCCATGGAGTGAACGGTGCTGCCCGATTTGATGGAAGCACTACCCTAGGCATCAAACAGCGTTAAAAGGATTTCAACTTTTACCTAGTTAATGCTGCCATTCAACGCACAACCAATCAGATGACAGCTGTATGTAGCGGTGCAAGCTAGCAGATGAGGTTACCATAAAAAGGAAACTTAACTGGATATTTTCACAGCAAGGCTCTGTGCCCAACATCGCAGTGAGTAAAGAGCAATCTGTTCATGTCTCAAGCTGCATTCATGTGGATTATACACGGTTCAGTGTGTAGTGAAATGCTATTTTGCCTAGCTATGCCTGAGACATGACTTTGAGTTTTCTGGATTTATTTACTTGGGTAAGACTTTTTGAGTTCTTGAGACAGTCTTTAGTCTCAGTTGACTCAAGACGTGTGCTAATGGACTTTAGGCAGATCTCAAAGATGTCATGATTTAGGATTGATCTGAATTTTTCTTGATTTGACATGAGATTCGATTTGAAATGTTTCTGATTGAGTTGAGATTCAACTTGGTCTTGTCTCATTTAACTTAACACCATAGAACGTATATAAGTAGTGGACGATGTGATCCTGACGGGAGGAATGAAGGGTTGTAGGGATGGAGGGAAATTGGGATTTAGTGATGAAGGGATGAGGGAGAGGAGATATGAAGAAATGTCGGGATGCCTGTATAGAGGTGAAGGATAAGACATGTTGGCAGGAAGGGGTGAGGGAAGGGAGGGATGTAGGAATGAAGGGATTGGTGAATGACGGGATGTAAGGATTGAGGGATGTATGGATGTAGGGAGGAATCGAAGAAGGGGGTCAATGGGTGGAGGGATGAAGGTGTTTGGCTAAGTATGAGGTAGGAAAGGATAAGTTAAAAAGAAAGGAGAGGGAGGGTTGGTTGAGAGAATGGATACAATCGATGGCTGGATGTGTTTAGAGATGGGGTTTAGGCATGGCCATACTGAACCTAAGTTAACAAATTAACTTAATTTCTCTGCTTTTTGTACATTCTAACTTATTTTTGCAACCAGTGGTGTCTCCACTCTTGGCCATGTGAAGAATGCAGGAGTTAGGCACTTTTGCATTGGATTCCCTTTTCAGACCCTTTAACTTGACCTTGTCTGTACTGACATAGGTTTATGGCATGTCTTTGACTCAACAGACAGAAGATATAGTTTGAACTTGATACGACTCAGTAAAGACTTGTTTAGATCGACTTGATGTTTGACTGTAATGCACAAATGTTGATTACTCTGATCATTAGTGTTCCAGCTGGGTTCCACCCTTATACAGTCACAACTCAGAAATACTATAATTAATGATTGTGCTCCATAAAAAAGAAGAATTCAAAATGTGTGGAAGTGGAGAGCTATGCAAGGAGTTCATTATCACTGTTATCATCTCTACAAGGAGACTGTATGAAACCGTAGGCCTCAGTGGATTTAATCAATCTCATGCCTACATTTTTTACAACTATTACCATCAAATTAATCCAGCCTGTCCTCATTTGATAATTCCCCAAGTGACTCACTATATGTTGCCTGTCTGTAGCATTGTCTGGGTCTCTCTCCCGAGCAGTTCACTCACCTCCCAGTGAATTAAATAGTTCCAAATAAAGAGCTGCCAGCAGCTATTCACTGAGTGCACTCCTCCTCCTCCTCCTCCTCCTCCTCTCCTCCTCCTCCTCCTCCCTCCCTCTTCAACATCTCTAACAAAACACAAAGGTGACCTATGAGCCTTGTGTTTACCTCCAATCAAACGGAACTGCAAGAAAAAAAAACCTGTCAAGGACTTTCGCTGATGTTTCAAGTATCCTATGTTTGGATAAAATGAAAAAATAAAAAAAACTGCTCTCTGGTTCTTTATGATTTATTATCACTATCATACTGTCAGAGCTTAATTGTTGAAGGCTGCTGGTTACAAATAATGACATTGACTTTGTATTCATCACTGAAATTACTGAGTATGATCATAATACATGTGATTAAGCAACATGGCTGGTAACCACAGTGAGCCAATGAGACTCTTGGTGTTTGAATGGGCTGAGGTTACAAAATGGAATCTGATAAAATATTAACTGCTCAACAGTTATGAGACGGGAATAAATGGTCAAATACATATTCTCTGGACAATATATTGGTGCAACAAAAACACTGAATATATTTCAGTACTTATTCACAACTGACTAGCTTGTATGTGTCACATCCAACTGTGGTCATGTTTGGCAGCTAATGACCTCACTTGTCGATTAGAAAATGTAGTACAGGATCAAGTCAATCTATTTGCATTCACTCAAGGCTGATAATATGAAAGGGCCCTTACCATCCGCTCATTTAGCCTTTTTCAACAAAAAAGCTTCAATAAGAATCAAATTAGAACCAGATATTTTCTCAGAACATTGTGAGTCTAAAACAAGAGAATCCTATATAATAATGTAGAAACAAAAACACTCCAAATGTAAACATTTACCTGCTTGTTAAGTACAGTTTGCTAACATGTTTGACAAATCAAGTTCTTTAACCATAATGTGTCCAATTCATCAATGAGAAGTACCTATTGAGATAAATAAAGTTAATTCTCATTATAACAATTGTACCCTATATCTCTACTCCAAATAGTTGAAATGATTTTACTTTGAAGTGTGATGAGTTAAAGAGGCCCTATTACGCTACTGTCATGTGGTCTTTGTGTCTTATGATCCCTGAGTTTCTCTCCCACAACAAAATACAATTATAAAACCTGAAAATGAACATAATAGGACTCCTTTAAGTATTTTTAATCACACTAGATATAACACTTGGCTAAAAGCTAAATAGTAAGATATTTCTAGCATGGAAAAAAATTAATGCAGATTTAAATCCTGTGGTTGAAATGTGTGTGTGACTATAGCTCCTTTTGTAGGAAAATAAGACATCAGTAATCACTGGGGCATCCTTCGTGTTGCTTTCAGAGTAACTGTCTTTTTCTAATAAACAACCGTTATTTAGATATTTTCAAATAATACAGAAGTTGTCACGATCGGTCTGGGGTTGCGGTTGAATAGTCAGTTTAGCTTAGGTAGGTTCCTAACAGAGCGAAATGACCCGGAAGTACCTCAGTGGCCGTCATGATAAGAGCTGTTCGAATTTTCTAGATCAGGGGTCTTCAACGTTTTTCAGGCCAGGGACCCCCAAACTGATGGAGAGTTGGAGCAGGGACCCCCTACTATTAATATGGCATACAATTGTGTTTTATATTAAACGGGGCCTAGTGCAGTGTGTAAACATAGATACTGTTATTGTACATTCAATACTAAGCTATTCAAATAATACACAGGTTAATATATTCATGTTTTTATTTTAAACAAGTGCAAGGTACAGTGTGGCCGTACCACTGCCATTTATGAACATATATCTTGCACACAACACAGGGCTATTAAAATAAATCACAATAAAAGTTTGAACTTTAAACAAGTGCAAGGTGCAGAGTGGCTGTGCCACTGTCATTTATAAACAAACACTGAGCTATGAGATTTTAACACTAAACATGCATGTAGATGGGACAATGAATCCTCAAACCATCTGTGGATGGCACACGTACTCTCACATCAGTGAGATGTCTGACCCTGATGAGCAGCACACAGCTGATCCAGCCTTGGACGGATGGAGGTTGTCAGGCAGAGGGTCATATCAGCCTCAGGCTGCAGCCTTGACCTGTATTTGTTTTTCAAGTAAGTCAGTGAGGAAAATCCACTTTCGCAAAGATAGGTTGTGGCAAAGGGCAAAAGGCTCATCGTGGCTTTTCCTGCCAATTGCGGAAAGTCTTTCTGGCAAGAGATCCAGAACTGGGTGAGTGGTTTTGTGTCATATATGTGTCTGAACGTACTGTCAGTGGATAGTTCGATTAGCTGATCCTCCTCCGTCACTGTCAGGTGTGTGCCGTCTGCTGCGTTGTCTGTGAATGGAAACAGTATCCATGTCTTGTCCCTGCGCCAGGAGTCAGCCTCAGAAAAGTAGTGCCCAAATTGTCCCTCGAGCGCCTCCAAATGCGCAAGAATTGCGCGTGTAATGGGGGGCGAGAGCACAGCAGAATCTCCCAGCTCATCCACTGATGGAAACATGGAAAATATTTCCTCCCCGATGCGCTCCCTCCACCTTTTGATTTTTTTTAGAAAGCCTTCCATTTTGTCATACAGTTGAATGGCATGGGTATTGCGGCCTTGCATTGAACTGTTCAGTTTGTTCAGCTCAGCGAAAACATCAGCAAGATAGGCAAGTTTGGTGACCCAAACATTGTCACTGAAAGGTGCAGCCAGCTCTGTGCGCTTTTGGAGAAGTAAAAACTCCCGAATAGACTTGCGCAATTCCAGCACACGTGACAACACTGTTCCACGTGAAAGCCACCGAACCTCGGAATGGTAGAGTAGCGCAGTGTGTTCTTCTCCCTCAGCAGCACAGAGATTCGAGAAGAGACGTGTTTGCAATGCGCTCTTCTTGACTAGGTTGACTACTTTCACTACCGAGTCCATGACATCTGCCAATTCAGCGCTCATATCTTTGGCAACAAGTGACTCCCTGTGTAGCATGCAGTGCGTCCAAATCACTTGCGGAGACACATCCCTTACAAGCGCGATTAGTCCACTTTTTAAACCAGCCATGGCTCTTGCACCGTCAGTGCACAGCGCAATACATTTTGTCCACGGAATGTTATTCTCTCTGAAAAAAACATCGATCACTTTGAAGATTTCAGAACTAGTTGTGCGTTGAGGGAGGCACTTACAAAACAAAAATTCCTCCTGCATTTCCTTATCATCGACAAAGCGCACAAACGCCAGAAGCTGGGCGTCCTTCGACACATCTGTTGACTCGTCTAATTGTAACGCAAATGCATCTGCCAACCTCAGCTTCTCTATCAGTTGCATCCTCACATCAGATGCCATCTCGTCTATACGGCGAGCTATGGTTGTGTCCGGCACTGGAATGGTTTTCAGTTTATTAATGTCAATATCATTTCCATACATGGTTTTACACATATCGGTTGCTGAAGGCAATATTAAATCCTCTGCAAGTGTGTATGGCTGTTTCTTCTGGGCAATCCGAAGAGCAATTTGATAAGAGCATTTCAAAGCTAGCTCCCCAACTTTGGCTGATTTTCTGATCAATGTCTGTTGACCTTGGAGGGATTTGAGGCTAGCTTGGAAGTATTCAACAGGTTTGTCTTTTAAGTGGCTGTGTGTTGTCTCCAAGTGACGCTGCAGCTTTGATGGCTTCATAGATTCATTTGAAAGAACAGTAGAGCAAATGACACACATTGGAAACTCAATGCCATCTGTTTCCTTAAAGGTAAACCCGAACTTCAGATAATGATCTGAATATTTTCGTGTCTTCTCCCTTTTGCGCTTACCCTTATTAGCTGCAACATCTGCAGGCGCAGCAGGTTCTGCCTCGTCACTTGCATGTTCACTGGTGGATGGTATCTCGCTTGTGCTTGTTGATTTTTTCGCTCGAGTTACAAAACGATCCATTTTATATGTATGGTCTTCTCAATAATGTCGCTGCGTGCATCCCTGTGTCTGGGTCTTCAGTAAACTGGGGCCTGAATAGGCTCTCGTCCAATCACGGGGAACCTGACAGAGCCAGCGCATAGACATAATATTATGTCTATGAGCCAGCGTGTGTCACACGGCCTCGTGATTGGCACATCTGCCTCCATTTTTCCGTTCGCTATAATATTTTGGATTTGTGTTGTGCATTTAAAGACATTGCAATTTGTGGGAAAAAACGGTTTGTAAAAAAAATATATATATATAAAAAATTGTCTAATCAACCAAAGATTTCGCGACCCCCCTGCAGTACCTCTGCGGACCCCCTGGGGGTCGCGACCCCCCTGTTGAAGACCTCTGTTCTAGATGATAGGAAAGGAGCTTTGAAACTTTCTTCATAACCTCCTTTAGTTTAGGAAACACTGGACCTTCCTTTACGAAAGGAAAGGAGAGAATGCTGTCCCACAATGCATTGCGGCCGCAACATTTTCCATGACACAACATTCGGCTGTTCAAGGAAACAGCCGATAGTGACGGAGAAATGCGTTTCATGAAAGTTACGGTGCTCATTAAGCAGTTTAAAACGTCTGCCGTAACTTGCTTAAGTGATATTTTTTTAACATTCAGCTCTTTATTAATCAAAAGGACAAATATGAACATTACCTTTTTATTGAAATGATCAAATGAAGTCCACATTTCAGTGTTTACTGAGCTGTGTGGGGTTTCTTAAACGTTTTAAAACATGTTTGAATTGTGATATTCAAAGTGATAGGTTAAGGCATAAAAAGTTTATAATAAATACATTTGTTTTTATTATGAAATATTTCATATAATCGTACGTATTGGGATTCATGTGTGACGTTTCACGCCAAGGTCAAGGAATAGTAGATAGGAATAGACAATAGGAGCTGATTGTTTGACATTTCGACCGTACCCTGGGTTTTGTCTGGGTTTTATTTTGAAAGGTGCTCACCCCCCGTCTTGAATTTCCTTCCTGTGCGGGGTGACAATACCCTTTTTTAGTTAGCTTACCACCCAATAACTGCCTATTAAAGAAGGACCTATTTTGCTCATTTCCAGGTTCATTTACTGTATGTATGTTGTGCCTCCACTGGGACATGAAACCAGAGCCCAGTCTGCTTTGATTGGTTAGCTGACTGACTCTGCTGTGATTGGTGAACTGTTAAGAGATGCCCGTAACCTATCACGTACAATGTGTTGGAGCCAATAGAAGTTTGAATGTTTCTTAGTGTGGGAGAGAAACTCCCTCTGGAGCGAACACAGGGATTTTAGTCTTTGCAGACCATTGACATGAACTAAAACCTATACAACATACTACAGGAAAGAGAAAAACCCAAATAGCATAATAAGGATTCTTAAATCAATAATATTAACAATCAGAAAATAGTCAACATAGTTTTTCCTGACAGTTCCACTAGTGATGTTGCAGCTGGTCGTACAGCGGGACCGGGCCCTTCAGCTTTCTCCTATGCAAGGACGTCCTTCAGTATTTGCAGTGGAATGCTCCCAGACTGCTGCATGCTACAAGTTAGGCCAAAAAGGAGTGACAGCGACAAGGAGAGAAGTGTTGTCGCCTCATACTCAATCACTGTGAATTCATTTGGGGGCAATGGAGGAAGTCTAATCAGTCTCGCAGGATCACCCGTGGATCCTGTTCTATTCACATCAGCGGCATCTGCTCCAGCTGCATGAAGCATGGCACTCTGCAGCGGCGCTCACGCTCTCAGGGCGGAATGACGAACGCTATCCGTGTCCTCTTTTCCTCTCACTCCTGTCAAAACACGATGTAATTATGTTGAAATTTCAAATTTAAGGGAAGAGGCCCATTCTTTCTCTCTCTCAAGTCCCAGCTGCTCTCTGCTAATGCCTCGTAAAACTTGTGAATTACAACCACAAATAAATCTTTAAATGAGGCTTTACAAAGCACAATAGACTGAACCTTTAACAACGGATGTAGACTCATGTCCAGTTTGGTCTCTAATAGGAAATGTTCTTTGAGAGATTTGCGTTTATCATATTATGTATTTCATTTTTTGTTTCCTTCTCGTTCTGTCATCTCTGATATTCAAGGTCAAAATAAAATATTTTGGCATTTTCTACATATAAATCTTTGCAGAAAGAGTGGTGGAAGTGGAATGCAACCTCTTGTATAATAAAGCATCATGGTATGTGTTGTCATTTATTAAAATATGAATTTGAAAAGTAAATTGTAACAATAAATGTATAAAAAAAACACCACTTGGAGCAGAACTTTGGCAGAACTTATGTGTACTGTGGCTTTATGTTGATTTGAATGCTAAAGGACTGTTGCTGTTCAGTCCACATCCAGCAGACACCGAGCCACATTCACATTTCTTGTGTTGGCTATCTGAGGAATGTAAGTCTAGTATTTACTCATCTTTTAGCTGTGTTAGTTCTCCTAGGAAGAACAACTTGCTCTTTAGCTCCACTTGACCAGCTAGCTCACAAACAACAACTGAACTCGAAACAACAATGACAGGAGAGATGAGAACAAACCAACGCAGTAAAGGTTCAGTGTGTTAACCAAAACAATGATCTAAAAGAGGATAAAACGCTCTGAGCTGAGGGGGACTGCAGAGTGATCATTCTGTGTGGGTTCAACACTTCAAGGTCACACGCAGTCTTTTTTAAATTATATTAATTAGTGCATCTTAAAGTTAGTCTAATTTGGTGAAGGCCACAAAAAAAATGAAGCATCATTTAAAAGGCCTAACTGAGAAAGTCGGAACAACATATTTTAAAAAGCGTACTACTCCCCTCACAGATATTTAAGGAAAGCTCTTGTATTGTATTACATTTCAATCTGGAATTAATTTCTTTTTTTTGGTATAAATATATTGATGCAGAGGTGTGAAGTAGCATGCTCTTGTAATGCACAGGTAAATACTTTAGAACTGCATTATAGTACAGTTATAAGTAAATGCACCTAAATAACTTTCCCCCACTCTTCAGAAAATGTTGTGTGCTAAATTAAAGCCAAAGTCATAACCTGGACCCTATTTGCTGATGTGCAGTAGTCATTGAGGCACAAAGCTTTGTACACACAAATAAAAAAAAAAACACTCATATCAGAAAAGTATTACCCGTTGTAATATACACGACTGAAGCGTTCCTTTTCTGCACCTCGTCTAAAAAAAGTTATTTCAAGTTGTTTTCTGGGAAATGGATGTAAGGAGAAACTTCCTCAGTCTGCCTCAAACCGCCAAGTTGGGTGAGTAGATTTCTGCCAGAAAAAAAATGGCAATCATCTGGTGTGTGCCCATGTTATTTTTCACAGAGATAGTGTTTTGATTGCCTGGGGGGAAGAAATGGTATTATTTACTCCAAAATTGCCTTGCTTGATCCGCATTGGGTGAACTAGCAAGCTGAGACTAAATATGTCTTATCTCCTCTGCGTCTCACAGGCTGCCTTTCTGCCGAGCTGAGGAGTGAGACGGCAGTCTTAACAGCTGAAGAAGTGAAGTCTTCCAGTTTTCAGCGAGATGCCTGTGTCAAAGGGCTGAGTGGAAATACTTGAACGCAGCATGGCCCACACAACATGTCTCCTCAAATGAGTTTTCTCCAGGATGAGATGGATTTCAGTGGTTTAATGCCTCTTGTGAGTGACCACCAATAAGAAAAAGAAGAACAAATCTGTCTACTTAGATCCTCTCCTCCATGGTATTCACCAGCAAGAAAAAAGGGATGCTGTTTTGATCAAACGCCTGCGCTCCTCACTGGCACCAACAGGCGGCTGTGCTCGTGTCTAAATGTGGGCTAAGTGTAAAAAAAGATTCAGTCGGATAGCAGGTGCGAGATGAATCACGCCGGGTTTTAAAGGCATTGAGGGAATAAAATGAACGTATTACACATTTCCTGGAATGGATCATTTGGCATATGCAGCAGTCTGGAGGATAAACCTAAAACAGAAAAGGCCTCACTGAAAAAACTGACTTTAATTAAATGTATTATGCCAACAGATTTCACATAACTACAAGGTTATTCAATGACATTAAGTTGAACAAATTTGTTGACATTATACATTTAATTAAAGTCAGCGTTTCAATTTGTTCATTCCTTGAAGCTAGTTCTTGTGTCATCGCAGCAACCATGGCAAAAATATCCCAAGAATGGATACAACTTGCTGTATTTTATTTTGATTTCAACTGAATTTCACTTAAAGTGTCATCCTCATGGGAGTGAGACATCATAATTCAGCAACAGAGCACGCTCCATGAGGCGGTGGAGCCACCTCCGTCAGCTCAATCACTGTGGTAATCAATGGCAATAAGCTGGGGGCATAGCGGGAACAACCCTCCTCATTTACACTTAACCTTACATATCAAATGGCAATTAATTTCTAATATGCGTCAGAAATTGTCTAATTACCACATATGCCCGATACTCTGAGTCGCCATTTGGTTGAAAGGGGATGAGTGAGCTGTTAATGATGCTCCGCTCAGAGCGTGCTCTCCACAGTCTGCTGCGACCCAGACTCTGCTCCTAATTACAGCCATACTGTACACGCCTTCATCATTACTGCTGCAGGGTGAGGAGCGCCGCCATCGTCAGGTCTGTACTTTCCGTACACTGCATCCAATTTTTATAATTGTATTTTACACTCCAAAATATGATTTGCATTATGTGTCATATTGACAGAGCTGGGTTAACCTGCTGGGGTCTCTGGCGCAAAGATGATCAATTGGATGTTGCTACCATGACTTTTACTATTTGGTTAACAGAGCAGTTCTCTCTGAACCAGAAGTGACATAAGCGGTCCAGTTTTATATATCCAAAGGCTGAAAAATACATTTTAAAGGGGCCCAATTGTTGAAACGTTCACTTAAAGGTCTCCTATTATGCTCTGTTATGGCCTATGTTATAGGTCTCATATATATGAAAAAAACATGTCTCTGATGTTTTGCTCAAAATACCAAACAGATCATGCATTTTAGCATGTCCGCTATCCCTCTGTTTCAGGCCCGTTTTTGAAAGTGCTGATTCTGTGACTTTCCCTTTCATGCAAATGAGCTGAAGCTGGCCACGCCACTTTGGAGCACAGCTCTCTGTCTGAACAGAGAAGTTTCTAACTCAGCTAAACGCTGCCGTGATTAAACGCCATATGATGTTCCAAACCACATGCAGCATTATTTCTGAAACACTTCTCAGTGTTTACCACTAGAACAGAGACATTATATATTATATAAACAACAACTCTAAGTCCCTCCTGCAGACATCCTGCACAGAGTAACAGAGGTGCACGAGGGGATTCAGCTCGCGACTGTATATTGCGGCCGATAGGTTGGGACGCGTCACATGTGGGGGACATTGCCAGGAGTTCAATGTAAAGCCAGCCCACATTTCCGATATGACGTCATAGCCAAAGCAAATCTGGATCAGCTCGTTTGTACCCCTGTTTTTAGAGATGTGGGTAAGGAGGAAAAGAGAGAGGGTTGTATTTTCTGACACTTGGTGAGTCTCCTTACACACTGGGGACACATATTTATATAAAGACACCAAAAAGTGCATTTTGCATAATAGGGGACCTTTAATGAACTTTTCAGTAGCATGAACCCATCAACTATCATTTAAAGATTTGATAAATGGGCAAGAATGACATTCGTTGGTCTCGGAGGAAGCACAGTCCAGGCAGAGGGAGACTTAGAGGTTACAGGTTCCGTCTCCCGTCCCATTTCCAATCGAGTGGATTTTTGGGTCCCCCAGACATACCTAGTGAGACAAGAGAGGAGTATGCACAAGTTGAAAAGGAAGGGATGATAGGAAATGGGTAAAGAGGATGAAGGGATGATGGGATATAGGGATGGAAGGATGTGCGATGTAAGGATACATGGTTCATTGGGTGGAGGGATTGAGGGATGTAGATAAGGATGAAAGGAATTGGACCTCTTTTTACAACCTGTGGTGTCAAGATAAAGTTTATAAATCACAAGGACTCAGATAAGATAAGAGGTACTTTATTAATCCCAAACTGGGAAATGTTTGCATTGCAGCAGCATAAAACCAAACAAGGCATTCCACATAATTTGAAATGGAAAGAGTAAATAAACAGTTCTAAAAATATATAAACATCGCCAAATAAAAAAAAGGAATAAAGCAGCATTAGAGAGTAAAAAATATTATATACGTTTGAGTGCAAGGAGTGGAATATTAAATGAAATATAAATGTAAAACGTACAGTTAGAAGTTATAAGTCCAGTAAACAAAGGGAAACTATGGAGCTCTTTGTTTACTGGACTTATCTCAGTGTACATTTTACATAGAAATTAGAATTTTACTAGAGTTTTAAGATTCAAGAATCCGTCATAAAAACATCCTCCATCTTTAAAGGACTGAATCTCACTGACAACAGGAGGTGATAAGCACTTAATATTATTTTATTCATGAGGATTTGCTCCCTTGTGATATAATTTCTGTCAGGGTTCGGGAAATAGGACCCAAGTGAAGTAAATCAAGGGGAGGCAGGTAAGGGTCCAAACAAAAAGCGAGCTTTATTCAACACGAATCAAGGGGAACACAGGACATGAAAAACACATAGCTTCAGACATGAAGGGCGACAGGAACAGGCATGTATCATGGACAAGATCAGGGAAGAAATGACGACGACCAAACAAGAGACAAAAGAGAAACAGGGACTAAATACACATGGGTAATCACAAGACAAGAGACAGCTGGAAGGGGGAGGAGAAACACAGGGGCAACAGGTGAACACAATGACACAATCAGGCACAGGAGGGAAACGCAGACAGGAAGTGAAGCTTAACGAGTGACACAAGAGGGAAACATTTCAAAATAAAACACAACACAAGGACATGAAAGACACACACAAGGATCATGACAGAACCCCCCTCTCAAAGGGCGGATTCCAGACATCCCAACAAAGACCAAAAAAATCCAACAGGGTGGGTGGAGGAGGGACACATGACCAAGGCCAAAAGAGTGGGTGGAGGGGGTCCGGAGGCGGGATTCGGGAAGGCAGCCCGGGGGCAAGACAGAGGACGAGGAGGGTTTTTCGGGCGGACGACCCGGGGGAAAGGCAGAGGACGAGAAGGGTGTCTCGGCAGACGATCCGGGGGCAAGGCAAAGGATGAGACAGAACATGGACAGGGCCTGTGGCAGGGGAACTCCGGGGGCCTGAGACAGGGGCGTAGACCATGGCGAGGGAATTCCGGAGGCTGGAGACAGGGGCGGGGACATGGGCGGAGGTAGGGGCGTAGACCGTGGCGAAGGAACTCTGGAAGGCGACCTGGAGGACAGTGGAATAGCTCCGGAGGACGACCTGGAGGACGGTGGAATAGCTCCGGAGGGCGGCGAGACAGTTTCGGAGGACTACGAGAGAGCTCCGGGGGCGGCCTGGAAGTCGGCGAGATGCCTCTGGAGGACGGGCTGTAGGACGGACTTGAGGACGACGAGACGCCTCTGGACTACAGGCTGTAGGATGGCGTGACGCCTCTGAAGGACGGGCTGTAGGACGGCGAGACGCCTCTGAAGGACGGGCTGTAGGACGGCGAGACGCCTCTGAAGGACGGGCTGGAGGCCGGCGGGACCGCTCCGGAGGAAAGTAAGGAGCACCTGGAGCAGGAGGCGGCAGGGCCATCGAGGAGATAGGAGCACCAGTCGGCGGGACCCCCCGACGGGACATGAGCTGTTGTCGGCGGGACCCCAGTTGGTACTGGCATCTGTGGGACCCCCGAATAGGCAGAAGATGGCGTCGGCGGGACCCCTGAAGAGGCAGGTGCAGGGACTGGCAGCACCACCAACGCGACATGAACTAGAGTCGGCGGGACATGAGCTTGAGTCGGCGGGGCCCCCGACTGGACAGGGACATGGATTGGTGGGACCACCAACCGAACAGGTGTCGGAGGGACCACCGACTTGACTGGGTGAGGAGTTGGCGGGACCCCCGGCGGAACAGGTGACGGCGGGACCCCAAACGAAGCAGGTGTTGGCGGGACCCCAATCGGAACAGGAACAGATGTTGGCGGGACCCCCATCGGAACAGTTGACGGCAGGACCCCCAACAGAGCAGGTGCAAGTGTTGGCGGGACCCCCCTCGGAGCAGGTGCAGCCGGGACCCCCATTGGAACAGGTGTCTGGAGTCGGGACTGGAGTCGGGGCTGGAGTCGAGGCTGGAGTCGACTGGACAGGCGAGGCTGGAGTCGACTGGACAGGCGAGACTGGAAAGGCGGGACTGGAGTAGCTGGAGTGGGCCCGACTGCAGCTGGGAGCATGGCGGCCAGGGCTTGGCCGGGAACGCGGCTGCTAGGGCTAAAACTTGAACCGGAAGCGGACAGGGTGCAGGCTTTCTGGGGAAGTGACAAATGTCCTTAAATAGTCCGGCAGTGAGCTCTCGAACAAAGGCTTATCTGCCAACTCCCGGCGTGCATTAAGGAGAGCTGCATCCTGAGCCTCTTTAGAATCTGCTCTCCTCCACTCTCCATAGATACATAAAATGTGGTAGGAAAATTCCACAAGAGCATCCTCAAGAAGTACTGCTGGGTCCATCGGTGGTTTGGTCGTTCTCTCAGGGTTGGGGAAACAGGACTCAAATGCAGTAAATCAAGGGGAGGAAGGTAAGGGTCCAAACAAAAAGCAAACTTTATTCAAAAGCTGTTGACGAAAACACAAAGCAAGGGGAACACAGGACATGAAAAACACTTAGCTTCAGGCATGAAGGGCGACAGGAACAGGCAGGTATCATCAATAAGATCAGGGAAGAAATGACGACGACCGAACAACAGACAAAAGGGAAACAGGGACTAAATACACATGGGTAATCACAAGACGAGAGACAGCTGGAAGGGGGAGGAGAAACACAGGGGCAACAGGTGAACACAATGACACAATCAGGCACAGGAGGGAAACGCAGACAGGAAGTGAAGCTAAACGAGTGACACAAGAGGGGAAAACATTTCAAAATAAAACACAACATAAAGACATGACAGACACGAAACAAGGATCATGACAATTTCCACTCATCATTTATGAGAAAGAAAAGCTTAATTTCCTTCCAGAACACCGGCCAAAGATTACTTTGAAATGTGGCCCTACCAGGGGGGTTTCCTCAGCGCTGTCACTCACTGATGTTCTCATTAAAATGAAAATGGATTTTGAGCGAGACATTGCATGCAGGTCGCATCATAGGGCCGTTTCAAGTGAGTGTGAGGTCATGTTTGTGTTCCTTTCATGTCCTGATACCAGAGGAGAACACTCTGTCTCTGTCCCACTGCTCTCCTGTCACTACCTTTGTAGCTGCATAATGAAAAGTCTCTTCTCACTGGGAAATTTGAAACGTTACACACAAAATCTCTTTTCCTGGTGCTGTTTCTGCCAGCTGAAAGGCAAAACAAAGGATGCATTACCTTTCTGACAACTATTTAAACAGCAGTGCTCTCAGTTATTTTATGTAATCCTTTGTTTGAGTTTCTGTCTCGGTCACAGGAAAGCAATTCTTTTTAGGCAAACAGTAAGATGCTCTGATTTTATCTAGCCATTCTGTGGATCATCTAATGCATTCTTCTTTCTGAGTGGATAACTTTTGAGAAAATGATTAATGGTTCTGTGGATGGACTTAACCGACAATAAGAATGCTTTCATATTTACACTGGAAAAACTGAAAGTTGACTTTAATTAACTGTATTAGGTTAGTTGAAAGCAATACTATTAGTTTTAAATATGTTCAACTTAGTATTATTGCTGTCAACTAACCTAATACAGTTATATTACATTTGTTTACATAATACCTTTAATCAAAGTCAACGTTTCAGTTTTTCAGTGTCTTCAATGACAATCACTCCCCTGTGAGTCCCTCTGTGTTTGCTACACACTCTGCATGCATCCATTTTGGACCGCAAATTTAATACAATCTGAAGACATGAAGAATCCCAAGGACAGATTGATTTATTTTAACCTGCAAATACATTCCCAGTGTGAAGCGGAGAGATGAATGAAATGAGTCTGAGGTTCAAAGTTTTCGCTCAGGCTTGTCGCATGCTAAGGCACCAGTGGGAGATCTCTGCTATTGCTTATCAGTGAAGGAATCACAATTCCTTTCCAGCGATATGCTGTTTATTATATTCCAGCACAGGAGAGGTATGTGTTTATGGCATGTTAAGAGGAAAGATAAGCGCTTGTTGGTCATGCCTATCTGCGCTCATGATCATGTTATCAAGAAAATACACACGCTGACACGATGTGCTCACTTCCATTCTGAGTCTAGGAGGCAGAAGGCCTATAGAGACTGTGTCGTCAAACAGGCAGAAACCCCTCCATCCTTGTAGAAAACACAGATACAACAGCAAATCAGCATACACATGCAGTATGTTACATTCAGGGAATTGCGAAACACAAGCCCTGTAATAATTAGAGCAAATATTTTCCGTGCACACACATCTTTACAGCTCCTTGAAAACACAAGTGCTGCTGCCTGGAATCGCACATGCAAGAAGGAAAATTTGATGCAGCTAGCAGGGAATTGATGTGCAAATATGTAGAGTTTTAGTTACTTGTATATACTAATGGTTCTTTGTGCCTTGAACATATTCTACACAGTGTGATCAGGCTCCAGATGATATGGTTCACAACAACATATTAGGATAAGTGGAATGTGTTGTTCCACTGACCAGAGCCTTTTTTGTTATCTAATTCATGTTATATACGTTATATGTTATATAAGTAATACGCTATATAAACATTATGATAATTGTTTTAATATTAATATCAATCTCGTGTTAAAGCTGCGTTAACAACATATTGTTTGGGTAAAATCTCAAAACTAGCCTGTCAGCACATTGTGATTCAAGTGATTGGAGAGAGTATACTAAATCTTCGCTCAGCTCAGTTCATCTTTGGAAAAGCTATCCTATGACTGGAGACTTTGGGCAGGTTATTTTAGAGAAAGCGTTTAGTACTGGCTGTTCCAAAATTTCGAGGCAAATCCCTCCTGTGGTGAATGTCTTGCAGGAAAGTTACTTCTCAAGCATTGGCAAACAACTGTCCACATGGATAAAGCAACCTAAAACAAAAGGGGAGGATAGACCTATCAAAACCGAGTTGGACAATAACAGTGAAGTCTTTTTGGAATGTAAAGGTAATGCTCACAGCTGTGGTTAGTAGTCATGAGCTCACATTGGCCACAAGGTTTAGATAATGTCACTATGTCTGAACGGTAAGCAGAAAGCTAAACTTAGCAAAATGTTCTCTTTAGAGTTTTCTGTATTAGTAGCCTTCTTTGTGACCTCACCGCTGCAGCACACCATGACAGCTGAGTGGCTATAGGCTAAAGGACAGCAACATGTTCTCTATATCTCTGA
Source organism: Eleginops maclovinus (assembly GCF_036324505.1). Taxonomy (NCBI): domain Eukaryota; kingdom Metazoa; phylum Chordata; class Actinopteri; order Perciformes; family Eleginopidae; genus Eleginops; species Eleginops maclovinus. Next base: position 19,733,931 of record NC_086363.1, on the reverse strand, counting down.
AACGCTTTGCAGATATTGTAGCAAGCCTTGAATCACAGTACGTAATCTCAAGAAGCTTAACAGGCCAATATGTTTGCAAAAAACAACAGATAACTAGTTTACCATGTGATCGATGATATATGACATAAAAGACTAGTACTCGTGAAGGTCAATGTAGGAATGCTTGCCTGGATGGAGGAGCTGAAGACAGAGAGGAAAGCTGCAGGAGCAGAGGATCTGTTTCAAACTGGCAGTTTTTGGCCATTTTCAGAGAACAAAATACATTGGATTCACTTGAGTTACAATATGCTAACAGGTTATGATGGAATTTCTGCCAAATAATGCCAAGAATTGCTCAGTTTGTTTTGTTGATAAATTATCATCATCTGGTATAGTTAGAACATCCAACATACAAAAACTGTATCTTAAAAATGTGGCTAAATATTGGATGAAAGTACATTCATGAGACCGATGCACAAAAGAGGTGAGGAGTACCAGAGTGTAAAAATACTCTGTTACAGTAAAAGTCCTATATTCAAAGGGTTTCTCAAGTAAAAGTACAAAAGTATTAGCATCAAAATGTACTCAAAGTATCAAAAGTTAAACTACTCATGTGCAGATTGGTCCATTTCAGAATCATACAGTACAGGACTTGAGTAAATCTACTTAGTTGTTTCCCACCTCTGGGTTTAAACCGTTTTCTTCCAATATCTGGTATTATGTAAGCACAGACGTTAATAACTAGATAATTCATATCTAGTTTGTTTTTGTTATATTAACACAGACAAGTTACACATTATATCTTCAACTACAGAGCTTAAGATGCTTGCCAATTTTGAAATATACATATATATAAATATACATATATACACATATATATATATATATATATATATATATATATATATGTATTTAAGCCAAGCACAGCACTTTATTGTTTCTTGTACAGTGCTCAGCCACTCCCGTTGCATACTGTAGTAGATTATTGTTTTCAATAATACAGTAAAACTGCTTTTTCTTGCAAAATATTCACATTATGAAAGAAAATTGGAATTTGTTCTCTAGATCACTTGAAAGTTGTCCAGGTTCATCTATGTGATTGAATCAGGTGAAATGAAAAATCGATTAAAGCTGTGGAGAATTTAGGTATAGTGTAAGGCAAAAGTTTTCATTTCATTTTTCATACTAGCTAGACATGCAGGAAATGAAAAAGGAGAATGAAAATGCTGACTCAAACATCGGAGGGAAATACAAAGGAAAACTGTAACTCGCTTATGTTCTTCCTTTGGAGTATAAAATATATATTGACTTAATCAGAGCAATCATATGAGGCCGACTGTGGCACCAAACGGAGACGTGGATAAAAAACAATGATAGTTGTGCCCAATGATCCAAGAGGAGTCACTCTGAAGAGTAAATTAAGCCTCGTTCAGCTCATCAGGGAGGAGAGGATGGAGCGTTGGGGTTTTGGAAATTACTTTCGAAAAATCTGTAAATTACCAAATGACTAAAAACTTCACTTGAAAAACACATTGTTACTTCTCCCAGGGCAGTACAATTTTTCAAAGTAACACTGCTTTAAAAAGCTAATTAAGCTGCCTCCTTGGTGGGGAAGGGGTGTTAAAGGGTCATAAACGGTATTATAGCTTTCACCTTCCTTCAGTACAGCAAAAAGTCCTGGACACAGCTGATTGATGGTGGGATTGCTGCAGTGTAAGCCTATTAAAACCCAATGAGCCTATAGGGTGTATGACATATACTCAACTGCTTGGTCTTTGGTATAAACACGGCCGTTGTAAACAACAGATTGGTGTAATGACCTGAATGGTAAGCACACAAAAAGTGAGATGGCACTGAATGAATATAGTAGAATAAAAGTTTAAAAAATGTGCGTTGACTGGATCATGAGTAATCATAGACTGAAATAATGGCCATGGAGACAATAGTATGTTCCTGCAATAGCTGAGGCTGCGGTTTCAGGACCCCAACCGTAGGAGCTCATCGCTACGACCCTACTTTTTTGCAACATCGCCGTCTAGGGAATTGGATGCCCGCAAAAGTACAACCAGCGAGTATTGAGTGTACTATACAGCGAGTCTGTTTAGACATTGAGATGCTTGTTATTATCCATCTAAAAATGCATGTTCTAATAATTATTCTTTAGATCTGTTATGAAGCGTGGCAGACCATAAGCCATCTCAGCATCACTCTGAAGAAGAATATAAAGGTGTTGGAGTCATGGTTGCATCAATCTGAACTTTAAGTAAATTAGAATAGTAAGCACAGTCCAGACGCAGTCAGCCATTGGTATTGTTGTGAGGGATATTCGAGCTAACGTTCCCGAAAAGCAGTCCTGGCGGGACTCCTCTATGGTTTTTAATTGATTAGCTTGTTGAACCAACTAAGATCCAAACTACTGTAGCATCAGCATGGAACTAGAATGAAAGTATTTCAGTGGAAAATGGGTATTTCTTGCTAGGTTAGGGACTTTTTGAGCTAGTGCTGCTAGCTACCTTCATTGGAAAAGCGATGACACTGGGAATATTTTTCGGTTGGGTAATTAAAAAAGCTGGTTACTCTTGCTGGCAACTGTTTAAATATGTATAAACTATGTTCATTCAACTGAACAACGTTTACCTTGTTGTTCTAATATCTTGTTTTAACAGTACTTTTTTTATGTTATTATCCTTATGTGAACTCCTATCTGTACTGCCCTGTATTTCCCTCCTACTATGATGCTGCTTTAACTCCTGATTTCCCTAGGGGGATCAATAAATGTCCATCTTACCTTATCCTACTCCAGTGTTCCCCACCAAAGCTTTAGGCAGACATAGAAAGTAACAGTATGAAAAGCTACAGGATTAATCAATTACAACACATAAATACTGTCCATTCTGTACATGTGAAGAAACAACTTCTTTTTTGAGGCATACAAAAGTGATTGATGTCTTGCCCAACATCAGAGGGATGATTCTATGTGTGGCCGTTCAGTTCTTTCACTAAACTCAATAGCAGCAAGCCCTGACCAGCTCTGTTAAAAGCGCTGATCTATTGCTTTTTCATAGGAAGAGATGTCTGTTGCTGGCCACAAAGAACACCTCTTCCTGTTGGAGCTGAAAATAAGCAATTTTCTACTTGGCTTAGGGCCCCCTCATAGGATGCATAAAGTACGTGACCTCTGTTTGACAGTTTTGCTGATGTGCCTGCTGAGGCCGGCATGTATAAATGAATCTCAATTTCCTTTATTAATTTCAAACGTCACTATACATTTGCCTCTAAGTGGATCTGACCTAAGATTTCAGCTCACTACGACACAAAAGGTAGGTGACTCCCATCAAAGCCACACACACTACATTTTGCAGATGACATTGAAAGTCACCTTTGACCTCCTTCTAGTTGAATAAAGAATGCATAGGAAAATATGCGATTAACTGTAATTGTCACTACGCACAGCAGAGGGGCTGTAAGGCTAAGCATTTACATACGTCTAGGGCTTGGAGATACATGATTTCATCTTATTTATAAAGCACATTTCATACAAACAAAGAAAATATAGTATGCTTTATCTCAAAATGTAGAATGAACCCTGAATCAGGCTTCTATTCAAGTCACCCAGTGGTGGAAATAAGGATCAGATCTTTACTTAATGTGAAAATACTGGAACACAAGTAAGTATTATAAGCAAGAAATTCTAAAGTGACCGTACAACTTTTTTTATATTAATGTATTTCCACAAAGCCTAAATTAATTTAGCTGTTAGCTCGTTAGGGGGATTTTTGTTTGTTAAATATTGAATATAATATCATTATGCCTATTTGGGCCTTTAATATTCTTTAAACCACTCCATCCTGAAAGACCAGGGACATGTCCTGTCCATAGAGAAACCTACCAACTCATAAAACACATGAAACATGGCAAGGGATCCCATACTGTTTTTTACAGTGTTGTCAACAAAGAGGTTGAAACAGGAAGTAGCATAAAAAAGAAATACTCAGTTAGTCAAGCGCAATAACCTTACAAGTATACTTAAGTCGAGTTCTGTATGACAGTGAAGTGCCGTCAGGGCAACATTTCTGAGATGAGAGTTAATGTTCGATGCACAGAATGCTGCTGAGTTGCCCTTGTATGGCCGTGAATCTGTGTCGTGATTCTGCTCTCCTTGGCTCAGCTGTTTCCAGGAAACCAAGTCATGATGTACTTTTTTCCTGACTTGCCTCACTATAGTGCATTAATGCAGTAAAATACAAAATTGGCGTACGAATTGAGGTGTTCTCTTATTACAGAAAAGTTGTTTATTGCTAAGTTTTATACAGATGGATACATTAATGATGTACTGATTAAAAACATTATTAGAGTGAGCTTTAACATAGCAGACTAACCTTTAAACCAGTGGGAAATGTAGCTTTTCAATTAAGGCTAACAAAACTCCAGCCAAGACTGATTCCCATTGTTGTCTGAATCAACACAATCTGGCTTTCAATCTGACGTTGGCCTGATTCATCACCGGGCAGTGGGCCAAGGCAAGACTGAAGGCCAGATTCTGCATTGCATTTTCTGTGATGCTATATGTGTAGAGGCACATTTTCACACGTGTAGGTAGGGCCAAGATATTTGCTTCTACCCCTCTGCTTAGACAGAAATAATCTCAGAATAACCCACCATGTGACAGCCCCCGGCACATGGAGCCTGCCAGAGCTGCTCCGGCCCCGGCAGAGCAGGGGAATAACTTTATCTGAAATATGATGGCATCTGTCTCTCAAGCAACAGACTCCTCATTACAGGCAGTTTCTTTGACTGGTTGTTCAGACATCAGCTGTCACTGTTCATCAGCCATGCCAAGGTAGGGGCAAAATAAGCAGCTGCCACAAGTCTCCTCTGCTGCAAAGGAGCCATGTGGAGATAAATGCGGGGCCACAGAGCTCTGGAAATACTCCAAACTTTCAGTCACTCTGATGTCTGTGAAGTCCAACACACCATTTCATTTGAATTCACGTCTGCAAATTGGCTTTTTCACACATAACACAGTTACAGGAAAGTGCAGAGTGCAAATGCAGGTGCTGTAAAACACAAAAAGACAATGACTAAAATGTAAGAAGACGATTTTAGTAATAATAATACAAAATAAATACAAAAATGTACCTTGAAAGTTCTCGTCACGTAATCTTTGATCTTTTGTACTTATTCATATTCTCTTATTTTTGTGATTACAATAATTAACACTGAAGGTCAGACCCTAAACTAAAAGTAGTCTTGCATGTTTAATTATTACCTTATCAGTTTCCAAACATCTGGCAAAAGGCTGAAAAATAGCCAACTTACAGATGTGTTGATTTAAGTGTGTCGTGATAAGGCCTCTTCAATAGTACAATTGAGAGAAACGTACCTTCTTCTGTGCAGAAAGTGAATTTTCTCCTGCATACCTGTCGCATGAACTCTCCCGGGTGAGCACAGATGCTGGGGTCGGGAAAGTCAGTGGTCAGGCAGAGAGATACTGCTGGGCTACCCATAATCCCCCTGAATCCCTGAAGGTTGTACACCTGACCCAGTGGCACTGACAAGAGATGAGTTCCTCACACTCTAACCATTTCTTATGTGGCTTCTGGGTTGAGAAGGAGTTGCTTTAAAATGCTGTCCACTTTTTCCTGCTGTTTTTCATCCTCCTTCAGAAGCAGTCCTGCACATACTCGGAGGAATAATCACAAATAACAAGAATGCCCTTGATCCCTGTCTGACCCCCCCGCCCCCCCTCTGGAGACTACCACACTCTGCTCCTCTGTGTTCCCGCCTTGACACTCCGCATGCTCAAGGGTACGGACATTACCTTATCCCACTCCTCCAGGCGTTTTGATGCACAACAGTGATGTGATGCTGCCCTGGCCTCTCCTTGGCAAAGGGATCTGTCTTTATCACAGCTGCAGACTCTTGACTCTGAGTAGCAAAGGGGAAGATGCAAGGAATAACTGATTGTATTAACTTGTCTCTGAAGTGGAAAGCAGCTGTATGTGTAGAATAAAAAGAGCTGAAGAACAAATCTTATCTTTCAACACTCCCTTTTGGATGAACTGCAGAGAACAAAGCCAGGTGAAGCAGAGTTGATAAATGTGTTTTCTGTGTGAGCACTAGTAACTTCATTTCATGACTTGGCTAGCAGACAATCTTTGAGAGGATGTCACGAGCTATACGAGCCCTGTGATAACCCTGTGTGTTTGCAACAAAAACACCAAGCTTCTAAATGAGTGTAAACCACTTCAGCTCTGAACCACTGTGTCCCAGTGATTTGTTTCCATAATCATAGCCTCCAAAGCTAAAACAAATCTGCAGACAGGCCTGTCAGGCTGGTGGCTCCGCATGAAATGTAGTGTTTACTGAGATGGATCCCATGGGAGCTCTTTGCAGAACTAATCTACAACTCTTGATACCATCCAACAGTTTTGCAATTTGTTTAAATATGATTGATTCCCTTGGAAAATATATAGTGGTGCACTGAGCTAAATGTAAAAAACAAACAAAACCTTTTAAGGAGGAAATTGGCTGATGGCACAATGTGCTCACATTCTTCAGCTTCAGACACATATGAAACTGAATGCTAGACATTTAGAAAGCTTATTTAAGCTGTTTGTTTGATAGCAGTCTGGGTGGATGGAGCATAAAAGTCCCTGAGAAAGTAAATATAAGTTAACTGTTTTTGTTTTGAAAGCTACTAAATTGAACATAATTTAAATGTCTGGAACAATATTCCAAAATAAATGACATCCAAAGACTTAGTTGCTTAAAACCAACTAAACGTATATAATATGGTACGATTCGGCAACACTCCAAAATAATGTCAAGATTTTTCATGCCCACTACCAGGGTTGGAAGAAGTACTCAGATCCTTTACCCAAGTTAAAAGTGCAAATACCATTGTCTTAAATACTCAATTATAGGTAAAACTCCTGATTTTAAATTGTTACAAAATTAAAAGTACACTGGAGAAACTGCATTTGCATAACTGTATCAGGTTAGATGAAAGCAATAATATTAAGTTTAAATAAGTTCAACTTAATATTATTGCTTTCATCTAACCTGATACAGTTATTTGAAATCTGTTGACATAATACATTTGATTAAAGTCAACGTTTCAGTTTTTCCAGTGTACAAAATTACTAGCATCAACATCCACATGTACTTATTCTGCAAAATGGCCCCTTTCAGAATAATATAAAGAACAGAAGTGTTATCAACTGAATGTACTTTAAGTTTTGAAAGTACTCATCATGCAGAATGAATATTCTTCTTCACAGTATTACATTATTATGGTTATGATGTGATCCTGTTTTTATCCCTCACATAGAAGAGCATTTTAGTACTGTACTGTGGACCAAATTGATATACTAGAAATACTGTGTAGAGTACTGCATTATACCATATCAGCATGTCATGTGATTTTATATAAAGTAAGTGTGAGTGTTAAATAAATGTAGTGGAGTAAAATGTACATATTTGCTTCTGAAATGCCTTATTGTAGAAGTACAAATTAGCATAAATGGGAATACTTAAATAAACATGTCAAAAAAGTGGTATACATGGGTAAATGTACTTTTTGCTTTCCACCACTGCTAAGGTGTTTACGGTAAGGAAAAGTTTGAGAAAGTCAGATGCTAAATGAACACTGTCAAAACTGAAATGTTGCCTTTAATTAAATGTATTATGTATAAGGTCTTGAATGCAAACTCTGCATGAACGTTGAAGATGCAAAACCCTTCAGACATATAGGCAAGCAAAAAACAATAACACCTCTAGCAGCACATCCACTGTGTCACAGAAACAGCTGCATTAAATATGTACCCTTATGAAACAGGAAACAACATCAAATAAAATGTAAACAGATTACCTTTCATGACTTTATTTCAGCACTGATATTATTTTCCTACAATCTAATATGGTCGGTTCTCTTGCGGAATGAAGGAAGTTTAGACTGTGTGTTGCCACTGATGCTATGATTGACAGTTGAGTAGAGTAATGTCACTGTGCAGATTGTCATGTAGTGTGTCCAGGGCCTTCAGAACATCATTCAGGGTGGGGGGAAATGTCACTGAGGCTCAACTTTGTGTGCATCAGGTTTCCTTATCTGGTCCTTGGCTGGAGTTAAGTGGCTGTTCCAATCCGTCCGTTCATTTTATTCCTCATGTTAACTTTGTGACAAACAGTTGTTTCACTGTTATTTAAACTTTATATACCTCTGCTACGCTGCTGTGAGCAGTGACAGAGAGTGAGGGATACGGAATCTGTCAGAATCTCAGCCACCTGGCAGGTGTTTTGTCCAACGAGAAGGCTCAAAAATCATCCTAAAGGTAGTATTAGTTTTGAAAATGAAAAGGTCAGTCACCCCTCAGTGGATAAATAAACCCACATGAGCAACAGGGAAGGGTTCATCACACAGGCTTAGTGGGATGGGATTGTAGGAGAGGGGAAAGCTGACAGCAGCGTGGACCCCAGCACCCTCCACACTTATCAACACGCTGATGCATTCCAGTCTTGGTGGAACAATACGGAAAGGTCACTCTCGGTCGGTACACCTCCACACCCCCGCCAAGCATTCAGCCCGTACAGCCACCTCCAGCTGTGATGGACTGGAGCTGCTTTGTCACTTGGTGAGCAGGAGGAGAGGAAGGTTGGGGGGGGGGCAATCTGATTCAAATCAGCTCTTCAAGTGAGAACAGAGAGGCAAATAATGGCTTCATTTCTACATGGGCTTTGAACCTGCCTCGGCTGTAATAGTCCCAGCGCTGCAGTCTTTGCAAAGCCTTCTGTAGGATTTAAGCCACTCTTTCAGGTGCAGCTCATTGATTCCCGCTGTGACTCTATTGGGTATTCAGCCGTGTGCATGCTGCAGAAACACTTCCTCAGACTAATACTAATTAGCCTATGGGATTATTTTTCAGGTGATGTATTTCCTCTGTCCAATAAATTCAGTGTAAGTGAACGGGGCATTTAGATAAAGTAAAAATGATTTTGCAAAATGACTGCAGAGGTTCCCAGTGTCTGCGGTGTTTACTTATCGGTGTGCAGCGGTGGGAGTTGCTCCACTTATACAAAATGATTTGGGTGAATATTTGCAAACAGTGGTCTTTTTTACCTCCACTCTAATTAAACAATGTAAGTGTTATCGGGGACAGGGATATCCATAACGCCAACCTGGAGCGCTTGTGCCACTTAAAAGCCATAAACACAAGACAAATGTTCATCAGCTGCATGAGTGAACCATGATCAATCATAGGACTTAGTGCAGGAAACAGATTATTTCCTGGGAAGGGGAGTGCTGATGCTGACATAGGAATATAAATGATCGCATTCTAAATGTGAGAAATTCTGTGTATAGCGCTACACTAACAGATGAGAAATACTGCTCTTATGTAAGGAGAGAAAAAGAGGGAGCTGTGATTGATCAATATCAGACGCTGAAGAGGAGGACAGCTGTTGGAAGAACAACAGCAGCACCCTGTGGCCAGAACGCTCACCACATCGACGAGAAATTAGGGGATTTACAGGAGGAACAATTAAATGGCATCTACTAACATTTAACTCGTTTTATAATGAATGAATGAATTAGTACTGTTACTTATAAAAAGTCATCAAACTTAGCACTGACCAGCTGCCCAATTATAATGTCCAGCAGTGGCTCAGTAAGTAGGGCCTTGGACTGGGAATCGTAGGGTTGCCGGTTCAAGTCCCCGAACAGATTTGAAAAAATATGGAAAGTGGACTGCTACTTGGAGAGTTCCCAGTTCACCTCCTAGGCCCTGCTGTGGTGCCCTTGAGCAAGACACCCCCATTGCTGCACAATAGCTGCCCACTGCTCCTAGTACTAGGATGGTTTAAATGCAGAGGATAAATTTCACTGTGTGTGCTCTGCTGTGTGTATATGACTAATAAAGAGGGTTTCATCCTCCGATTCTAGGGTGTTTCACATTAGTGGATCACGATTTATAATCCTATGCTATATTATATATATTATCAGAAAATGTCCATTCTGCATGATGAGAACTGTTAGTCTTGGTACATTTTTCTGCTGATAATTTTCTACTTTAACTAAAGTAACATTTTGAGTGGCAGACTTTCACTTTTAACAGAGTATTTATTCACTGGGGTTTTATAACTTTTACTTAAGAAAAAGATTGGAGAAATGTTTTCACCGCTGAGTAGAAATCAGTTTATAAAACACCTTACTCATGCAGAAATATTGATTGAAAAAAAAACATGATAAAGCAAAGGCAAGTCTCAAAATCTGGATCCTGATCCGCTTTTTAAATCCTATCACCTCAAAACTATGTATGTATTGTAGGCCTGCAGTATTTTAGTATTGCATATGGTAAGAATTTGACATGAGGAAGCATTGTTATACACTGTGAATAATTACATTTAAAAAAACACTCCTGACCAAGGTTAATGTACTGCAGTTTAAAATGTCCGACCTCTTTGTAGTTTTATTTTCGATTTCATCTTAGTTCGACCTACTTTGATATTAACATTAGACCTGAGCTGAAGAATTTTGTTAGAAGACGTTTGATCTTATACTCAATATTTAATCAGGTGAGGTAATTTTGACAAAATGCCACGGAATGTCAAGTCCTTTTACTTTCTGAGGTGAGTGTCACCAAGAATGATGGAAATGAATGCTGTCTATTTTTCAGTTCTGATCTTAGTAAAAATTTGAACTTTTTTTATTTAATCAGGAAATATTGGGTCATTTTATGACACAATATTTCACTGCTTATTTTAGTTTTGATTTAGTTTTAGTTTAAAATAATAACCCTTCCCCCTGACAAAGAGGGATATCGAACTCTGTTTCGCCCTCAATTACCCAGTATCAATTGAAAATAGAAGATTAACCTTTATTGGGCTACAATATGAACTTCGAACATATCTTTTTCAGAACACAGTGGCCCAGAGTGAAACTGAGCCAAAAGTAGAGTACAGGAAATCATTGTGCATCCACATACAGTATCTCCTGAATGTATTGTGATGACAGATGTATTTTTTCCTCTATGAGCTCACATTAAACTCCATCCCCAGCCAGTTGTTACTTCAGGATATGAGTCAATGTACTCATTTTAGTCTAGTTCCAGCATAGTAAACCCGGAAATGTTCAGTACCCCCAAAATGTTATGTAAGAAAGGTATCCAGGTATTACTGTATGGGTTAATTAGCATTTTAAATAATACAAAAATAAAATGGTTTTAACCAGAAAGTGGCAATATTTGTACTCTCTCCGGCTGATTTTTTCTACCATTGGATATAGAGAGCACAAGATTAACATTATTATCTCTACTGTGGACAATTATTTTTCAAATAACAGTCCCCTATATCTTCCAAATCAACCCCAATGAATCAGAATCAGCCCACAGAGAGTCCAATATTGGTATTGTTCATTTAAAACAGCAAGTTTTGATCCTCAAAATGTCAGAAATATAATCAACATCCTCAATAACCCCTAAATTGTCCAAATCTGCCATTCCATTTTTCAACTATTGTCCACATAGGCTATAATGCTAATTAATGCAACTTGTGCTAATATGCGAATTGCCCAGCATATAAGTTAGTATCCGGCAGTTTCTATGTACTGGGGACCCATACTATACATTTCTAACATAAAACTTTGGTGTACTCAACATTTTACTGGCATCTACACTATTTTGTCACATGATGATCCTTAGCTAGCAGTGATATTAACCTGTCCAGAAGGAGAGAAGTCTCTCTTCAAAGATTTTAGGCAGCTGAGAGTAACAAACAACTTCCTCTTGGCCGCAGGTCCCAAACCATATGCCGGTGTAGGTACTGAGGTCCCATAAAAACTGCCAGGTGAGAGCATTTTAATCATCGTAGAAATTAACAATTAGAATAATTATTTTGCGGGGAGAGGGATGGCTCCTGCTATTAACAACTCTCTATTCAATATCACAACAAATGAGTTCACGCTCATTAGTATGAGTTGTGCTTGCCTAGTGGTTTGGAAAGCCTCCATCGGGAGCTTGTTTTATTACTCCCTGTGAGTGGAGCATGTAATTAGCATTCATCAAGTGTTGTGTTTATATAATATCCCTCCTCACAAATGTAATTTTGACATTACACTAGTGTTTCTTGCCTGATTGAGGAGGGTCTTGCTTGCAAGGCTAAATTGTTACATCAAACTTCAGTAGAACTCAAACTGTGTAGAGAAAGGAGAGATGCTCCTGGCAACCAATAAGTTGTATTTCACACAAAGTCAATTGTCAAGTCAATAGTCAAGTCAATTGGCTTTTGATTTGCATGAATAACATATTTAAGGGCCCACTCAGACATGCAACAATGTTAAATGAGCTAGTGCAGGAGATCTGCAGTAATCAAAAATATTAGCACAAAAGGAAAAAAAGAAAGGGGAAAGCGAATTCAATGGGAGAGCTTTCCCACGAGGGTTAGGAGCAGGGCAGTAGCACGGTCAAAGGATTGGATAAATGAGTAGGAACACAAAATGCAATAACTGAAATACAATAAAACAGTTGAAAAGCAGTATTGAGATTGTTTTTCACAAGTACTCATTAGACATTAGAAAGTCCCTTGCCAGTTAGATATGTATTTATTAACATGTAGTATTGCACTACATTTGATTTAGCTGATGCCTTTATCCAAAGCAACTTATAATCACCATTCAAACATGAATTAATTCTGAATGGATGTAAAATAATGGATTTAAATGTTGTTGAATTAGAGTGGTTGAATATAACTAAATATATGCAAATACTGTAAGCACCACTTTTAGGTAGGCATATACTTGTACTTCAGTCAGACATCTTATTGCCCTTCCCCCCATGTGCTTCCACCTATAAGATACCCACACAACATCCCTGCTTCTCCAGTTCAAACACCAAGATTAAAACATCCCAACCAACCATATAAATCCTAACCATTCTCTCAACATCAAGCCTTACATCCAACCAAAGACTTAAAAACGTTAAAACATCAACTCTTTCAATACATAGGTTCTCCATACAGTATATATTTAGTCATTTTTTTTGTTTCACTTCAAAAAGTTATAACGTCCAAGAAAATATTTCCTTTGTATGTAGCTACAGTATAGGCTGAAATCAGTTTTCTTTTAAAAATAATTTCAACTTTATTGAATAAGTATTTCAATACATAGAAAAAGGCACAAAACATCAGAAAAGGGCAGATAACATCAGAGGGCATTATAAACAGAAACAGAAAAGAAAAAACAAACAAAAACAAACAAAACACAATTGGTCACTGTCAATGTGTTTAGACATTTGTTAAATAGTTGAGCTTTTTTACTTTTGCACAATTTACCCAGAGGTGGGAAGTAACTAATTACATTTACTAAAGTAAACTTACGTACAATTTTGACATACAGTACTTGTACTTTACTTGAGTATTTCCATGTCATGCTACTTAGTACTTCTACCCCATACAATTCTGAGGTAAATGATGTACTTTTGCTCCACTACATGTATTTAATACCTTTAGTTACTTTACACTTCAGTTACGTTACAGGTTTGGATTAATGATGGTAAATATAATCTTTAGTTCACCTGGAGTAAATCCAGCAGCTACCCTGCAGTATACAATGCCATTAAAACTAGCTGCACCTTTACCAGCTCTGAGAACACTTTAATGATCAATAATTATAAAACATATCAGAGATATTATTCTGAAATGGACCAATCAAACAATGACTGCTTTAGTTTTGGTACTTTCAGTATATGTTGATGCTAATACTTTTGCACTTTTACTTGAGTAACATTTTGAATGCAGGACTTTTACTTCTAACAGAGTACTCTTTCGCTCTAGTACTTTTACTTAGTTTCCCACCTCTGAATTTACCTAATGTTTCGTATAATTTCATGTAATTAAAGGAAAGCAGTAACTACTGGGAAATGTGGAAAATGGCGACATTTGTGCAAAAAATATTTTGCTAAAATAATCACATGATTAATTCCAAAGCTGGAAGGAGGTGTGCTGTTCAGAGTGTGTTGGGGACACATTTGCAGTGCGCACACACTTCCTGCTGGAGCTGCTCCTGCGGAGAATAAAAATACACTCCTAGCAAGCCAGCTACACGAGTTGTTAAAAAGTTATGTCTGGCTGTCAAGTGGATAGAGATAGACTGGTTTTAAACATGGACGTTACTCCTCGCTTTTCCGTACATTAATAACAGAAACCACCCCCATGTCCAGAGAGCCGGCACTGGTGACAAGTCAACTGCGAATGGTCGGATTGTTTAAGCTAATAAGTCCCGGTAGCTAGCGTTAGCAAAGGCCAGCCAGCTTTAGCAAGCTGGCTTTAGCAAGCTGGTTGGGCCACTAGGCACTGTAGGCCTTGAGTAGCTTGTTTTTACTTGCGATTCTGGCATGGTAATGATAAAGTTTGGTTTATAAAGATATTGTAGTCGTGTATTACGTAAGACAAAAGCTAACGTTGATAAATCAGTGACGGTTCTGCTAGTGCAGCTACAGTTCGCTCTGCTAGCAGTTGGTTGGCTGCATCACACTAAGTTAACTGACAGCAGGCTAAAGCCGACGAGTTGTCTGCGACAGCATTATGTTACGAACCGAGATATCCTTTTTAAGTTAAGCTAGATAACGTTTTTCATTATGTTACCTAGCATGTCCCTGGCTAACTACACTTTAGTCGTTCAGTTTTGTTGTTGTGTGCTGTCTTGAAGCTGGTCTGCACATCCTTTGACAGAATAGACGCTAACATTGGGTTTTGATTTGTTTTCTTTCAGTAAGTTACTAGCTGTCACTAGCTAGTAATGTCTCTAACGTTACCATCGGCCGATATACTTGAAACACCTCCTGGATATCCGTTTGAAGAAATCAACTATGAGGATATTGAAGTTGAGGAGGTAGGTTGTGTTTATTTGTACTCTAAGGAGGTGCAGACTATTACCTTGGACTAACTGTTATCTTAATTGTCTGTTTCCAGGTGGTGGGAAGAGGAGCTTTCGGGGTTGTGTGCAAAGCCAAATGGAAAGGCAAAGATGTGGCCATCAAGACCATCGAGAGTGAATCAGAGAGGAAAGCCTTTATTGTTGAGGTATTGTTTTAATTGCTGATACTTGTTCTCATTACTGCAACATGTTTAGTTGACAAACATTGTCCCTATCCAATTACAGTTAAATTGCTTCACTTCATGACAGTGATATCAGTAGTCGCTCGGCAGAGTACTTGTAATGACAGACTTGGTGATACATATTTGTGAACTTAAAGTATTGAATAGCACGCATGGCATTGTGTGAAACCTTTCCTCTTTGTCTCTAGCTCCGGCAGCTTTCACGTGTGAATCATCCCAACATTGTGAAGTTGTATGGCTCATGCAATAATCCAGTAAGTTTAATGGAGTGTTATTATGTGCTATATGATATCTATCCTCACACCATAATGCTGTGTCAAAATACACTTGTGTTTACTTGATGTTTCTGATGGTATTCTCTCCTGCTCAGGTCTGCCTGGTGATGGAATATGCTGAAGGCGGCTCATTGTACAATGGTGAGTGAACAATACTTTATATTACACATGTCAGCACTGGTTTTGCCTTAGTAGTAGTTAAGGGAACACAGCTTGGCACACACATACAGTCAAAAGCAGCACTGTTCAGTTGACCCCCCCACTGTTTGCATGTTCAGTCATCTGTCCAATCTGTTTGCACAGTGACATGCAGCATATGCTTGTTTGTTCTGTAGAAAATATCAACATGGACCTAGGAAATAGCGAGGAAACAAACAACAATGCGTTATGTCATACTCAGTGTTATTTAAGACTGATTAGTCCCAGTGTTTTAGCAAAAGTATGCGTCAAAAATGTTACCTTGTGTTTAATAAGTAGGACATTAGTCTGAATAGTGGATATGGACCACTATTGGCTTAATTGACAGTTTATAAAATAGTACGCCCTTCACTGGTTCCAGTTAAATGATACCTATTTTTAGGTCATGATTATTTAGCTTTGACCATTATTTTATCATTATAATAAAATTGCATTTCCAAAATGTATTGTTGAAATCTTAGGATTGCAAAAACAGTCCCACAGGGTCAAGAATTATGAGCAATCAGATGATGGACAGGTTTGTTTAACCTTTTATACATAGGTGTGTGGTAAATTAACACCAAAACTAGCAGCCAACTGATTTAACTTTGACCAGAAATGCATGAATGCTGGTTGGCTGATGGTTAACATTTACTCAGTTTATAGTTTTTGCCACATTGGACTTTGATGCAGCAGTTTTGAATTGATGGCCAAAACAAAGAAAGAACAATGTGTTAGTAACCTGGGAGTTATTGATGTATGCATGAGTGTTTCATACTGTCTCTAGCTATTATCTGCTTTCCCAAACTTCAATGTTTGGAAAATATTTTAATCCCAAGAGGTTTTAAATGTGAAGCCCACAATATGAAACTCTCTGCTGGGCTTTACACCTGACAATCACCTCTCTCCCCCACTCACCAAATCTTTATCAAAGTTAATCCTATGGCACCATAACTTTGATGTCATTCAGTTGAGTTTTACAAACTGTTTTTGAATGACTAAATATTTCCATCTGGATTAACCTTGTTGAAATACTTAGAAAAAGGTAGCCAGCCCTTTTTATGTACGTGTACGTGTATGTGTGTCTGACAGCGTCCTGATGTTTAGCCTGGTTCCCTTTAGGTGTATTGTGTGTGACTGTACTCTCTTGTCCACAGTGCTGCATGGTGCTGAACCCCTCCCCTATTACACTGCTTCCCATGCCATGAGCTGGTGTTTTCAGTGTTCCCAGGGCGTGGCCTACCTCCACGGCATGAAACCAAAGGCTCTCATTCACAGGGACCTCAAGCCACCCAAGTATGCTCCTCCTCCTCACCTCACACACTCTTGTCTCCTCTTTAGTTAATGAGGTTCAACAAATACTGTATTTTCAAATGGTCAGACTGTCTTTATGTTGCGTGCCTAAAGTGTTCATGTTTTTCTAAAGCTACACAGTAATGCAAATCACTCAAATGATGTGTACTTCCTCAGGTGTTGTCATGCAAGCTCTTTATATCTGGACATATGGGGTTATTTTGTCTAGAACCGTGTGCTGAGGTTTCTAAGTAGGCACGGTCTGAACCTATGTTTCCTTGTTTATTCACAACTGGAGCAACCACGTTCCCTTGTTTTGCAACACCTTATTTTTTGATGCAAAGTCATAGTATTTTATAGTTTTTATACTATGAAATTACTTTAATACTCTTCCTATGCGGGTTCTTTCTATATTCAATTTGTAAACTCAAAAGCCATCACGTATTATTCTATTTAGACACTTTAATGTTTTTTAGATGTGTAAATGGTTGCATTTACACCTCTGAGAATATGCACAATTTCAATTTACACCTCTGAGAATATGCACAATTTCGTCTCATTTGCTATTGACGAATAAGAAGACTTATTGGACAAAGATATTTGTTTCAGAACAACAAATACGCCTTAAAGCTGGTTTACACTAAAATTATCACCGTCTCAAATACCAAGGGAAGACACCAAGCTGCCAGACACCTTTGACCATTCCCGCCTGTCACTCAAAGCAGCCCACCCTACACTCATTTATTAAAGTAAAAAAAGAATTGTATAACAATTCCCATTCATCACATACATTAACATTGTGAACAGTAGCTACATTGTGTGCACAATTCTTCGGCAAGTTGTATTTTTGAAGATTACTTTCATTCTTATTTTATGATAAACAACCACAGCCCTCTCACTCAATCCTAAATGTTAATTTTTTCCCATTTCACTTACTTATTTCCATTTGTTAAAGTGAGAATAATGAATCAACGAAATCAAAATATACAAATAAAACATTTCTGACATTTCAAAGAAAAGACCAGATGCCAATATAAACACACTTCTTCTTAATAACAGTCACAAGCCTTCCATTCCTGGAGTCTGTCAGTTTCTGGATCTGTTGACCATCAACTTTTGTGCAGCAGCAGCCACTGCCTCCCAGACTCTGCTCAGAGAGGTGCACTGTCATCATTCACCCTAAATCTCCCGCTTAAGAAGGGCACACTCTGGTTCTCAATAGGATTATGGTCAGGTGAGGAAGGGGGCCATGTCATTATTCTTTCATCTTTAAGGCCTTTACTGGCTCGCCACTCAGAGGAGTGTCTTGATTTGTGCGATCGAGCATTGTCCTGGTGATCCTGGTCTTCTTAAAGAAGCAGACTTCTTCCTGTACCACTGATTGAAGAAAGTAGGTTTGGGAGTTGATTTTGAGTCCATCTTCAACCAGGAAAGGTCCAACTAGCTCATCTTTAATAATACCAGCCCGGCCGTCGTATCAGTGGGTAGAGCAGGCAGCCATATACAGGGGTTTGAACCCTATGCGGTGGACCCAGGTTTGAATCCGGCCTGAGTCCCTTTGCCGCGCGTCTTCCCCTCTGTCTCCCCGTTTCTGAACTGCACTATATTAAAGGAACTGGTTGCCCAAAAAATTCAAAAAATAAAATAATAATAATAATACCAGCTCAAACCAGAACCCCACCTCCACCTTTCTAGTGTCGAAGTGGAGCTCTTCATTTGCGTCTTTTTTCTCCACATGCAACCCTGTTGATTATTTGTGACAAAACGTTTAAAGGTTCTGTGATCACACCCCAATATCTTAGCAATTTCTAGAGTGCTGCATCACTGGGTGTTGATCTCCTTAGGCCACACCCTCCCTCTTTACAAAAATACACAATGCCTGATAATCACTTAAATCCAATATGCATTCAAGTTGTTGCATAACAATGATGATATGGTCAAAATACTCACTTGCACACAGTGTATAGACACAAAAACACATGTTCTTACCAGGCTAAAATCATTTTTATTTCTGCAGTAAAGTTGGGCATTTTAGGAATTGATTTAGGAAAAAACTGGATACAGCGTTGGAGGCGGGTCCCTTTTTTTTTTTTTTTTTTCCATAAAGGTTGCTTAGTGGCACATGAAGCCAAAATGTTTCTAATACAGATTGATATAATTTTCTGGATGATCAAGTGATCTTCTGGCTCATGGTCATTTGGCCCTGCTTTTTTGGCCGTGCTCTGTTTAGCCATGTGAACAGAGGAGGAAAAATAACTGTGACTATGGCTATTAGCTATTTTTAACTTTTAGAATGTTATTATATAGAAAAGGGCTTCTCAGATGTTTGTACTGGGAGCGAGAGCCCAATATCTTTGCCTAAAAAAACAACTAGTTCTTGGTTTCCAAGTATCCCTGAGCCAAAACTCTGAAGTGTTTTCACGCTTGTTTAAGTGCTACAGTGAACACCTATGAAAAACATACCGTTTGTATCTAAATTCTTTGGGTTTGATTCTTAACGTGGAGGCCATTCAAGGAATGGTACCTCCCTATGGGCTCCACTGATTTGCCCTGGAGTTCTCCGCTTGGTTTGAACCCCAGTGTCATGCTGGGACTGAAGGATGTTTGGATCCCAGAGGAGACTGGTGGAAAGAAGGCTCTTGGCAGGACTCTCCGGGAACAACCAGCTGGTCTGTTTCCTAGAGTGCTGCGGAGTTTCTAGGAATTAAAAGGTCTCGCATTGTGACAAATGGTCAACAAGGGTTTACAGTCCAATCATTTATTTATATGCTCCTTTTAATGATCTCCCCAGATTTACTACCTGTCCTACGCTTACATTTCCATCTCCTGTGATGAGATCAACTGTCAACAAGCTGATATATTTTGCCATTTAAAGTACAGCGATGGCACCGTTAAGCTATTAATGATGTGTAATCACAGCATTATGTTATCTTATCTCACCAATTAAGGCATAAACCATTCTCAAGAGCTTCCAAAATGACAAAAAAAAGTGTAAAGAAACCACCGGTATAACCAGTATGTTGTACCTAGCTGGTTATTACACTGTTTTAACATTTCAGAAAGTGTTACTTTTATTGTTAATCATTTCAAGTTTTGGGTGTTTTCAGTGTCTAATGAGGTGTATTTCCTGTTTGTTTTTTTCTTGCAGTCTGCTTCTGGTGGCAGGTGGCACTGTGCTGAAGATTTGTGACTTTGGAACTGCATGCGACATTCAGACCCACATGACCAACAACAAAGGAAGTGCAGCGTGGATGGCCCCAGAGGTATTCGAAGGCAAGTATAAGAGTCAGTCCAAGTTCTTTGGATACCTGCCCCGTTATCTGTTGCTTTCTATAAACGCTCACTGAATCCTTCAAAGTCAAATAACCAGCTCACCTACAGTATTCCTTTGTCAGAGATGGGAAGCAACTCAGTACATTTACTCAAGTACTGTTTTTAAGTACAGTTGTGAGTTACTTGTACTCTATTTGAGTATATCCATTTAATGCTACTTTATACTTCTACTCCACAACATTTAAAAGGGAAATAATGTAATTTTACTCCAGTACGTTATTAAACATATACTTTAACTAACAATACATTTAACAAAACGCATCTCTAAAATTAAACTAGTGGACTATCTCTTTAAGTAACAAAATTATTGAAATATTTTACAAAAAGTCAATCAGAACTTTGTTTGTCTACAGCAGTAAAATGGTACTTGATGCAACAATATAATATAGAAATGTAAGATATATGAATATAGTTATATACAGACTAAAATGCCATTTTTCTGCACAATGACTACTTTTTTTCCTACTTTTTTCCTGCTAATATTTTGTACTTTTACTTTAGTGAAATTTTGAATGCAGGACTTAACTTGTAATGTAGTATTTTGACAATAATGTGTAAGTACTTTTACTCAAGTGAAGCCTCTGAATACTCACACACACCTTTGTTTTGTTACTATTCACCTTAATGTCAGTGCTCCCAGAATAGAGGGATAAATTCTTGATCCATCATCTGCATCTCACTTTCCTCTTTTATTGATGGTGGTCTCCTAAGCACAGTGAGGAGATGGATGGCGGGATGCCGGTGGCTTTATTTCCCCCGGGATAGGACGGTGTACAAATTGTGTTCTCATTCAGCCAGGAGCCTAACGTATTTCTACATGATGAGGCGAGGGGGCAAGGAGGAAAGATGAATTTAGCCCTTACCGTTATCTTGTTTTTTTGGAGGCAAGGTACAAGACAAGCAATTAAACGCCTCACATTTGCCCTCACCGTGAACTCTTCACAACTAATTAGCATCAGTGTGTGCAGCGCAGCTACTCTAAGAGAGGTGTGTGATGTGCACTTTAATTTTGCCATAATATACCCAGTAATTAGGCAACACAGGAGCTTTTCCTTGTTAAAATTGCTCCCTTATTTCCATCCTCATCCCCTCCTGGACGCATCCTGGCTCTCTTCTCGATTGTGCCATGGAGAATTGCCTTGCCTATTGCCTATCAGTCAGTCAGCTATGTGAAACGGAGCGTGTTCTCCCTGTTTGAAAAAGACCTAAGTGTTGCTGTGGGTTCTTCTCTCCTTGCAGGCAGCAATTACAGCGAGAAGTGTGACGTGTTCAGCTGGGGGATCATCCTCTGGGAAGTGATCACTCGCAGGAAGCCCTTCGATGAAATTGGAGGACCAGCTTTCCGCATTATGTGGGCCGTGCACAATGGTGAGTCACCGTGTGTGTGTGTGTGTAGCTGGATGATGCAAAGGTCATATCCAGCTGTTAGCAAAAGGGATGGGTACCTGATCCCGGTGTTATACGATATGCTGTGATATACAGATTTCAGATGCATTATGGTACATAAACGTTTTCTTGTACACTTTATCTAACCATCTCCGTTTTTGAAATGTCATTACAAAATTCCTCTTGGATGAATTTTGTAATGACATTGCATTTCGCTATAAGAAATCTCTCGCGCTGCAGCGCCGTACACTCAGAGATCTGCCGGTAACGATGGCAGAGAGAACAGAGCGTTCAAGAGTATAGTTACACTCTACAAGACTCAGTGTAGAGTCTTAGACAGTGCTAATTTGTCATAAGTGCTTGGAAACACGAGCAATCTGTCCAAACAGCTGATCAAAAGGCTCCATATTCAGACGGACAAATGCACCGTTTTCCACTGCCATAAATCGGAAACTCTGTCGCCCATATTACGAATATCGTTACTACGTCAGGTGTGTAACGTATGCTAGCAGCCCAGAGCCAACACAGAGTTTAAACTGAATTATACAAACATGGGTTGATTATTACAGGTAACCATTTATTCTTTTGCTCTAAATAATAATTTATTTTATTAGTTTTGCATTTCCATCATCACATTAGTCTATAATGATTTCTTACACAAATATATGTGTTATTTAATTGACATAAAATAAAGCAATGTCAATGGTTGTTTCCACTTGTTTTCCCTGAATAAACAACAAAAATAACCAATAGAAATACAGAATCTTAACCATAACCATCCGTAATTAGCCACTGAGGGTCCTCAGACCACTAGGCCTGCTGGAATACTGAATATAAATAGTGAAGCTAAAAGGCATGTTCACCTGTGCAGCACACCCTGCTAATGATTCCAGTACAGAGACGGATGAAGGAGAATACTAATGGGACACTAACAATACCTGGGGACAAGTTAATATTTTCCCCTTCTGAATCTGCCTGAGTATTTATAGTTTTTGCAGCAGGAGATGGGGGATTTAGCAAACATTTGCAGCCTTTCTCTGCTTGTCTGCTGTGATCCTAAACGTAATCTGTTCATGTGACTGTGCCTGAGCAGTTCCCCTGCTTCATTTTTAACATCCAGGCACAAGACCTCCTTTAATCAAAAACTTGCCCAAGCCCATTGAGAGCCTGATGACTCGCTGCTGGTCTAAAGACCCCTCCCAGCGGCCTTCCATGGAGGAGATAGTGAAGATCATGACTCATCTAATGAAGGTAATCTGTCCTCACACATGGCTTTCCCTCTCTGCTTTCATTGAACTGGAGGGAATGATTCAGTATCCCTGAGCAAATAGTTCCATCTCAGAGAGCAGCATGTAACATGACAGGAATAGTTTAGGAACATATTTCGGTTACAATCAAGATATAATTAGGAAATCCACCTCCCCCTGACCTTCTATATAAGGTCAATGCCCCAAACCAGTACTCACACCCAACTACCATCCATGGGTTTCTGCTGTTGTAATTATTATTATGACTATTATTACTTTATATTTTACAGATTATTATTTTTATGTATTATGTATATTTAGAATAAATTGCCATTATATTTTTAGTCCTATTATAATGTTTTTAGTCATCTTTTTTTCTAAAACATGCACATCTGGAAAAAGAAGTTTTATTTCTCATGTGTTTTCTGGTCTCCATCTGTATTTTGTCATTTGTTATTGGTCTTTGCTCGTGTGTATTCATGACACTGTACTTGTATGCACTTGTCCTGTAATCACAAAAACAATTCAAAAATGTAAATAACAAAAAGAAATGCAATTGCAAACATCAAATATTTTGCACACCCAAAAAAGCATATATTTAGGATGGACAGTGCAAGAGAGACACAGAAAATTGAAATGCAATTCCTCTTGCCAATGAGTGACTAAATGAGACTGCTAAACATCATCATCACACCGAACATAAGCCGCCGTTAGCTTAGTGGTGGTGATGTGACCGTGCTATAGTTTGTTTATAGCCTAACCTTAGATTTTTACTTCTGCATTTACATTTCAAGAAACACAGAAGTGTTAATATGTGGAGATTATCATGCTGACTAAAATGTGCAAGTATCATAAACTTGTGTTTGCCACATCCTATTTTCTGAACTCTTACGATGCTAACGTCCTGTTGGGCCTAGAAAATACGTCATCACTCCACTATTGTATGGCAGTCATTTTACCTTGATGCACCTGATAAACTGGGAACTGAACTTATTATTATGGATTATGCTTGAGTGAACTCTTTCATTCACATCTTTGGTAGAAAGATGTTAAATCCAACCAAGCTCACTCGTTCTTGTATTTATTTTCTGTTGGCAGTACTTCCCTGGATATGATGAACCGCTGCAGTATCCATACCAGTATTCAGATGACGGACAGAGCAACTCTGCTACCAGTACAGGTACAAGAGTCCTCCTCAAACCCTTGCAGGATGTTGGTGTTAAAGCCAGCATTTATCAGCACAGAAGGAAACATTATATTTCACTCATTAATTTTTAAGTAAGGGATTTACCGGAGCTAGTCTCCTGGAAAGCATCATTATAAAAATACATTTTTGGATTTCCTGCCAGCACCAAAGAATTGTATCATGTCTGAAATGATTTTATGTTGAGGACTTTGGTTAGCTTTGATATCGATACAGCACTATAGTCTATATAGCGCCTTTAGTGCTGTGTCATTAGTTTGATCTGAGTTTATCCAATGTTTCTAGTGTTCTTAACCATCAAAGAAATGCATTGGAAATCTTTGATGAAAGACACCAACTTTCAGAAAGTATGAAATATTTCTCCTGTCCTGTTTCCTGGGAAACAACAGGATCATATGCGGACTACACTGGCACCAGCAACAAAAGTGACGCAAACATGGAGCACAGTGATTCTCAAGGCAGTAACGACACTATCAAGATCACGC
The DNA here is from genome assembly GCF_036324505.1 of Eleginops maclovinus. Lineage (NCBI taxonomy): Eukaryota > Metazoa > Chordata > Actinopteri > Perciformes > Eleginopidae > Eleginops > Eleginops maclovinus. The sequence goes on along the minus strand of NC_086363.1, from coordinate 19,709,444 downwards.
CTCAGTTCGCACCTTACTTCAAGCCAAAGGTAAACCAATACCACACCTAATATCTTTATTATTCTTTAAGTTGTATCTGTGATTTAGCAAATATTGTCCAAACAAGCTTCTGCAGTGAGACATTTCTATTGTTCTCTTAGGCCGACCCGTTGAGGTCTCTGCCTCTGTCGAGGGGGGGCAGCGTGGAGAGTCTGCCTGCACGGACACAGTGCCTGCCATCATCAGACAGCAAGAGAATGAGCGCTGACCTGTCGGAGCTGGAGCCCAAGCTGCCATTTGCACCTGCAGGTAATGCCTGACATCACACAGCAGGATAAAGAGTGCGTCAGGGAAAATAAGCATGCTTTTAGGAGGTTTTTAAATAAGTAAAAGTGCTCAGGAAAGGCATGCTGCAGGACTGTCAGTGCAAGTCCTATTTGAATGAGGCCTCTCCAAGTCCACCAGAAGCTCCTCCCCTTTCAGGGTTATTCTTATCAATTGGAGGTGGAGATGGAGCATAGAAACACAGATATTACCCTGTACACTGAGGGCCATCAGACCCATCTGTCAGCCATCTCCTGACAGAAACAGCAGTGCTGTTCTGTGCTGCTGAAAACCTCAGGAGCTTCTAGCATGGAGTTTGATTTAAGCATACAGAAATGGTCAGTGTAGGGACAAACTAGAAAGGAAAAGTCCCAAGTCTAGAACACGGGACATTGTGGTCACATGGCATGCGCTGAACCACTCTGCTACAATGGCACTGGCAATTTTTATTTTTTGTTGCCTTTTTTATTTTTCTGCTTCACTGTAACTTAATAGTCTAGTTGACAGCTCATAGCGTCCTATTGTGAACCCGGAAAAGCTGATTAGACCAAAGCTAGAAATGAATGGTACGTGTCCCCAGCACAAAGAAATTGCCGGATGTTAAATTGCATATGTTGGACAGTTTGCACAATTATCTTAAGTTGCATTTATTTGCATATGCAGACAATAGAAAAACAAGATTTCTGGGGGACTCATTACTTCCATCTCTGATCCTGAAATTGTCAGAAATTGATTCAAATTCCCTAATAACCTTTTGTCTGCATATGCTAGTTAATGCAACTAATTGTGCAAATTGTCCAACATATGCAAGTTAGCATCCGGCAGTTTCTAAGTGCTGGGGACCCGTAATAAACATTTCTAACATAAAACCTTGGTGTACTCAACATATCTGGGTTCACGACAGGACTGTATGAGCTGGAGACTGGACCATAAATGAATAGAGTTACTGTATTTCCACCATCAACACTCGCAGTCCTTAAATCGCCGTGTTGAACTTTGAACCCAAACGGCAGCAGAGCTTTAAGCCTGCTGCCGTTTGTGCTCAGAAAAGTAATGTGGTGGCTGCTGGCGCTGTAAGCAGTAATACTCCAAGGCGTCGGGAAGGGACGGAGTGCATGCTGCCCCTGCAAGTACAATGTATGCTCTGCATGAGCGGGGCCCACATGTCCGGTCCTGTGGGCTCCCAGTCTGTGTCAGTCTGCATGCTGGTTTTGTTCGCAGCTGTGTGTGTATGTGTGTTTTCCGCAGCACGTCCGCCGTATAAACGAGGCCATCGTAAAACGGCATCATACGGCACCATTCTGGATGTCCCCAAGATCGTCGTCACAGGTATCACTGGACCCCCGGGTTTCCATGGTGACCGGGTGCTGCTGGCTCTGCTTGGCTGGTTTTGGGCTGCTGTGCTCTGACATGGAGCTCTCCTGTGTGTCACTCCATAGGATGCCAAACACAACATGTTTATATTCTACATACATGAATCAGGGTTGGGAGGGTTACACTAACTAGTCACACGTCAATTTTAACCAATTTTAGTCAATGTAACCTGATTACTTTCCATCACTTTTGGATTAAGGCAAACCAAATGCAATGCAAATAGAATAGGAGAACTGTAATAACAATAAGAAGTTCTTTCCTTGAAATGAATGAAACCTTGGAAAAGCCGAAACCAAGATATTTAAGATAATAGAAAATATATTTCCTCAAATGCATAGGATGTACTTTTGTTTAATAAAGCCGCTATCCACCTACTGCATGCAATTATAAATGAATTAAAGTAGCCTAAATGGTTTTTTTTAACGTAATTGTTATCAGAAACATTTACCTTTTTTGTACCCTGATTACGTAATCTCGTCACATGTAACCCTGAATACAAATGAGCTGGTCCTGGAGTAACACACACGTGAGTGGCTCTGTGTCTCTGTGTCTGTGTTTATAGAAGGCAGAAGCAGAACATGAGTTAATATCACATCTGGTGAGGAAATCAGAACGTTTTCTCTAGTGTTGATGTGTTTCCATCATCTGTGTCACCTGTCAATCAGTGCATCTGATCAGGTGACACAGATGAGCTGCCCCTCTAACTCATGGCTCTGTCTTCTCCTCCCTCTCTGGCTTTGCAGTGCACCAGTTCTTCTGAATTTCAGCTTGTCCTTGCCTTTCATGCATAAAGGACTTTGAGAAAGCTTGGCTTTTTTTTTTCTCCCCCTATTGCTGTTTTTACATCCATTAACTTTGACAAAGTCACATTTCTTTCACATGAGGGTCAAAGCTATTATTACAAGCAGATACGGATGAGAGGAATGGGGACAGCTGTGGATGTCCTGAAAAAAGCTTATTTGGAGCTGGGTGAGACACATTACCTGTGGAGAAGTTGATCCACTGCTAAGGAAGTCAAATGATGCATGTTTTTAAAGGTAGGGAATATCATCGCACGGGTACCCCTGGACCTTTACCAGGCAGATACATCATTGGTGGTCATAGAGGAGGGGTGTAATGGTATATAAAAAATCACAGTTCTAAGGTATAAACAACAATTCCAGAAGATCAACTATTTTAAATGTAAAGATGAATTGATAATTATATTTATTTCTCCTGTGCCACATTGCCTTTATAGTTTCAGAGACTGTCCACTTGTCACCTGCGAATGTAAAGCAAAAGTAAAGAGGAATTTTCACAGTATTTTGACAGCTTACAGCAACAATACTGCAGGGACAATGTCTATATGTTAAAGCCGTGAAAGAAATTGTAATATTAACTGTTTCCATTTCAACAGAAAAGTCTTCCAGGGTTTTTCTTTGTAATTTAGAACTTTTAACACAAGATATTTGTCAACATTTGTGTTGTTGTGAAAGAACAGAGACTTGCACAGTTTGATAAATGAATATATAGCCAGCATTATGAAAAGCAAGTTTATTCAGTAAAGAAAGAGCTGGCAGTAAAGCAGCGCTGCCTGAGAGACGAGGCAAGAGTGATGAAATGAAGTCCAACATTCACAAAACACATATGCTGTCCCCGTGCCAGAGCTTCCAAGAAGAGTTCTCTCTTAAAAATATGTTCCTCATACATTAGGCTTAGACTAAAGAACAATACAGCTCTTGAAAAAATTAAGAGACCACTGCAGCATTATCGGTATCTCTGGTTTGACTATTTATAGGTATTTATTTTATTGTATTCTTTAAACGACTGACAACATTTCTCTGTGTTGGAATTCAGCAGACCGGAATGGCTGCCATACATGTAGAGATTGAGATTTAAGAACCATGTGGAGTGGTCTCTTAATTTTTTCAGGAGCTGTGTATAAGGGATGCACCAAACTGAAGAAAGCCACATATTGAGAATACATCCTGTACTGATGCTGGATTAGTGCATGTACCGTTACACCCCTTTCACTGAGCAACAACTGGAAACGTGGCTGTGAGGTTAGAAAAAAGTAAATCAGAGAATAAACTAATGAAAAAATGAATTCCAGTAGAGAGTTCTGCTCAGTCCTTTGTGTTTGTTTGTGTGTTGGTATGTGTTGTTTCCTTTAGAAAGAGCCTGTCTAGCCTAGAGCAGATGCACTCAGTCCTCTGTGTTCGTTCTGAAGTGTCAGTGGAATTCACTTCATGAATTCTAGGTCATATAGAGGTCGGGAAATAGGAAAAAAGTGCAATACACATGACTTTATGTTGAACATTGCTGTAATATAGGAACTATGTATGCCAACTTATTTGTGTTTGGGCTTCAGTTGAACATATGTATACTGTAGATTAAGAAATAAGCGCAATTCAACCCAAAAATGCAGCTGGGCATGAGCACATTTAAAGACTTTTAAGGAACTTTAAAGACAGATAGAGCAGGGAAAAATAAATAAATAAAAAAGACAGTAAAATAATTGCTTCCAGATACAGTTTTTACAAATTGGTTCACATACAGCCGACTCACAGAAACAGGTTTCACAGGGCTGAATGACAAGTCAATGGTTGTGTGTCATGCAATCATATGCACATAAAATACAAACAACTGCACAAAAATAGACTTTTGCAATCAAGCAAAAACTATATATATTTACCTGCCCTAAATATGATGCTGTTTAGTAACATCGACTTCTATTTTCAGCGGCCAGACAAAGAAATAATCAATAGTGATACAATTGATGTGATGTCATGACATATTCTCTTGGATGCATCTAGTGGGGCCCGTCAAGTGTGTATGATGCAGGACACTGTCAGTGGGGCGGGATGCTTTTAGCGCTGTGGTCATGTTGTAGCCATGCCACAGCACATGTTGACAGGCCAGGACCTACAGGGTTAAATCAGTGCAGCTGTCCCCCTCCCACGCCCGGGTGAGCCTGGATCTCTGTTGAGCAAACACGGGCACCAATCTCCAGCCATCACTATCTGCCATCACCACTGCTCATTTTCTGTCCTCTGTTCATCCTGTCCACAGCCACATGCGAGCCTCAGAGACGCCGGTCAGTGCAGGACCTGCCCGGCATCTGCTCAGAGTCCAGCCAGGTAAGACTCAGACACACTCAGAACGGCGAGGCATTGCTAAGACAAGTCGGTCTCTGTGTTTTTAATGTTTATGTCCTTGACTTGACTTGACTTATATAGTGCAGAGTTATTCTCTAGAGAGGCATTTTAACATTCTTCTACTGGAAAAAGGGATGTACATGAAAATCTAAGATGTGTACGTTCCCAGCCAAGCTAGATTCGTTTTGTCACAAATGTGAAAGTAAAATGCCGTCTAGTTACGGAGGTGGGAGAAGTACTCTGATTGTGTACTTGAGTAAAAGTAGAAGTACTCAGATTGTGTACTTTAGTAAAAGTAGAAGTACCAGAGTGTAGGAATACTCTTTTGCAGTGACTACTAAAAGTAGTCATTGTTTGTTTGGTCCATTTCAGAATAATATATCTGATGTGTTTTATAATGATTGATCATTAAAGTGTTCTCAGAGCTGGTAAAGGTGCAGCTAGTTTGAATGGCTTTGTATACTGCAGGGTAGCTGCTGGATTTACTGCAGGTGAACTAAAGTCTGATTTAAGGGCTGATTATATTTACCATCATTAATCCAGATCTGTAAAGTAACTAAAGGGATTAAATACATGAAGTGCAATAAAAGTACACCATTTAGCTCTGAAGTGTAGTGGAGTAGAAGTACAAGTCCCTGAAAACTGTATTTAAATACAGTTCTTGAGTAAATGTACTTATTTAGGGTCTTAAAGATAGTTAGCATTAGCATAGTGAAAGTCAAACATGGTAGAGTGCAGGTTCTGGATGTAAACCTGAACTGGAGCTTCTTTCCACTAAACCTATCAATCCCACTGTGGACTTATTGTGTGTTGTACAGTCCACTAACCCCTTGTCAGTCCCTGGAAGTGAACGCTGAAAGAGTACACTTTTAATTCTGCTATTGGTTGTTTTGGGTTGCACAACAGATGAGTCATCTATATGAAACACGTATTACCGGATCTCAACTTTGTTTCCTTCATAAAATTGACCAGTGGTTGAAACTATTGCATAAAATTGCAATTGTAGCTCTGCACCACACCACCATCTGTTGTGCAGTTTTTACCTTTTTTTTTTTGAAAGCAATGTAAAGCAAATATTAATCATAGCAGAGGGTTTTTAATAATTTAAAACAGGTCTGGAAGAAAGCTTTTTGTAATGCAATTGCTTCCTTTACGCTTACAATGAAAGAAAACACAGTGAACATAAGACAAAGATAAGAATGACTTTATTAATCCCAAACTGGGAACTTTTTGTTTTGCAGCAGCATAATACAATACAAGGCATAGAAAATAATTAGAAATAAAAAGAAGAAATAAACAATGCTAAAGTTTAGACCTCTCAAAGAAGAAATATAAATAAAAATGAACTGGCATTAGAGAAAAGATATATATACATACAGTGGGGCAAAAAAGTATTTAGTCAGCCACCAATTGTGCAAGTTCTCCCATTTAAAAAGATGAGAGAGGCCTGTAATTTTCATCATAGGTATACCTCAACTATGAGAGACAGAATGGGGGAAACAATCCAGGAAATCACATTGTAGGATTTTTAATGAATTGATTTTCAAATGATTGTGGAAAATAAGTATTTGGTCAATAACAAAAGTTCATCTCAATACTTTGTTATATACCCTTTGTTGGCAATGACAGAGGTCAAACGTTTTCTGTAAGTCTTCACAAGGTTTTCACACACTGTTGCTGGTATTTTGGCCCATTCCTCCATGCAGATCTCCTCTAAAGCAGTGATGTTTTGGGGCTGTCGCTGGGCAACACGGACTTTCAACTCCCTCCAAAGATTTTCTATGGGGTTGAGATCTGGAGACTGGCTAGGCCACTCCAGGACCTTGAAATGCTTCTTACGAAGCCACTCCTTCGTTGCCCTGGCGGTGTGTTTGGGATCATTGTCATGCTGAAAGACCCAGCCACGCTTCATCTTCAGTGCCCTTGCTGATGGAAGGAGGTTTTCACTCAAAATCTCACGATACATGGCCCCATTCATTCTTTCCTTTACACGGATCAGTCGTCCTGGTCCCTTTGTAGAAAAACAGCCCCAAAGCATGATGTTTCCACCCCCATGCTTCACAGTAGGTATGGTGTTCTTTGGATGCAACTCTGCATTCTTTCTCCTCCAAACACGACGAGTTGAGTTTTTACCAAAAAGTTCTATTTTGGTTTCATCTGACCATATGACATTCTCCCAATCCTCTTCTGGATCATCCAAATGCCCTCTAGCAAACTTCAGACGGGCCTGGACATGTACTGGCTTAAGCAGTGGGACACGTCTGGAACTGCAGGATTTAAGTCCCTGGCGGCGTAGTGTGTTACTGATGGTAGCCTCTGTTACTTCGGTCCCAGCTCTCTGCAGGTCATTCACTAGGTCCCCCCGTGTGGTTCTGGGATTTTTGCTCACCGTTCTTGTGATCATTTTGACCCCACGGGGTGAGATCTTGCGTGGAGCCCCAGATCGAGGGAGATTAGCAGTGGTCTTGTATGTCTCCCATTTTCTAATAATTGCTCCCACAGTTGATTTCTTCACACCAAGCTGCTTACCTATTGCAGATTCAGTTTTCCCAGCCTGGTGCAGGTCTACAATTTAGTCTCTGGTCTCCTTTGACAGCTCTTTGGTCTTGGCCATAGTGGAGTTTGGAGTATGACTGTTTGAGGTTGTGGACAGGTGTCTTTTATACTGATAACGAGTTCAAAAAGGTGCCATTAATACAGGTAACGAGTGGAGGACAGAGGAGCCTCTTAAAGAAGAAGTTACAGGTCTGTGAGAGCCAGAAATCTTGCTTGTTTGTAGGTGACCAAATACTTATTTTACCGAGGAATTTACCAATTAATTCATTAAAAATCCTACAATGTGATTTCCTGGATTGTTTCCCACATTCTGTCTCTCATAGTTGAGGCATACCTATGATGAAAATTACAGGCCTCTCTCATCTTTTTAAATGGGAGAACTTGCACAATTGGTGGCTGACTAAATACTTTTTTGCCCCACTGTATGTGTATATGTATGTCTATGTATATACAGTTGACTATGAAGTTAAATAATCTAACATTTGACAGTAGTCACAGTAGTTGTATGAGTCAGGGTGGGGTCCTCTGTAGTTCTTTTCACAATTAAGTAAAAAAGGGAAACCAGTAACTGGAAAATATAGCTAACCACGAGATTTAATAGATCTTTCTAGTGTTGTAGTATTTTATCAACGTGTTTAATCCCCCGCTTAATGAAACAACAGAGTAGGTATCAATTGCAGCTGTTTTTGCTTTCAAGCTAGCAATCTAGAATGAAAATGTCTTGCTACACTTGATCTTTGTGAAGGAAATAACAAACAAAATCCACTATAGGAAGAATGCACTGCTAACAGACTAGCTCTCCTATTGGCCAGTTAGCTGTAGCTCAGTGAGCAGCTCAAAGACAGACAACATGTCAACATGGGTCAGTTTAGAAGTCAAACAGCTGTCAATCAAAGGTCACCATGAAAACTTAAGTACTTTTTTCCAATCAATTTAGAATCAATTGAATTCTAGACATGATTAATGGTGATTTCATTTGGACTTGAATATAATTTAACCTATTTAATACCAATGATTCAGAGCTGGCTCATGTTTTCCGCTGAAATGTCAACCTTTGTGTCATTAAAAATATAAAGCTGAACTCCAGCAGCACCCAGTCAGGGGTTTATTTTATCTTCATCATCACTCCTGCTGTCTTGTGGGTTCTTGACTGATGCCTTTTTTTAAAAGATGTGATGCATTCTTTGTCAAGAAAGAGAAATCCTGTGGGGGAAATAAAGTTCCACAGTATGACATTTGTTTGATATGTCAGCTCCAAGAAGATGAAGACATCAGTGCGCTCTCCTCAAACACACGCAGCCTCAAATATGATCCCTGCTTCAGAGTATTCCTCCTGCTTTCCCAAACATTAGGCTCCATTTGTTTAGGAGTACACTCACACCTCTGCATTCAAAAGTTCATTTGGAGTTCAGCGTAAAGACTTTGTACAGAGATCCTGTTTCTAAAGGAGATAGATTGTTATTTTCTGCCTGTGGGATTCCCAGTGCTCTGACAGCTCCATTGATCATGGAGTGTGAATTTGCTTTGTTATCATTTCACTTCTCTTCCCATATGGAGAGACACTCTGAATCACTGTGAGCTGGTGACAGATTAATCTCAGATTGAATACTGGTGTTGTAGTTTCTCTGTATACAAAAGAATCCAACTTTAGAATGTTCATGTTTAGTTTGTCATTATTTTACCAGACATATTTCAATCATCTTTTGTATGCATTACATTTGGAAAATTGAATTATTTTGTGAGGTATGTAAAATCCAACATGGTGTACATTCCACAAGTTAGTGTTGCAGATGTGGTTTGCCACCTGCAGGCTCTGAGCTTTACATGCTTTTTGTGAGAGCCAGCACCTTTTTTCAATTGTGAGTGCCGTTCCATGCCCCCGCCTCGAGAAAAAGTGCTGCATCCAGACTCCTTTTCCTGAGCGCTCTGTGCGGCCGATCACATCAAGATAAAAATGTTGGAACTTTGCTTAAAATCACCACTGACGTAACTGTAGAAGTTAAAGGAGAAATTAGTTTTTGCCGATGTCTGTCAGACCAAGAGTCCTAACAAAGACCCAAAAGCCTTTTTATTCGTTTGAGCAGATTGTCCGATGTTGCTGCCAGTGAGTGTGGTATTTCTATTGACGGCCAAGTGTTGCTCTCCTCTCTTTACGACTCTGACTGAGCAGTAAAGCTAATTCATGCAAAGTCTGAGAGCAGACAGAAGTGCAGTCAGTGAAAAAACAAATATATAGAAGCACAAATGGAAAATAAGACGTGGGGAGAAGCTAGTTTGTCTGACATCCTTGACATGAATACATTAAACAGAAAGTGCTGGCAGTGTTCTTTTGAGAAATGTAGATGTGCAATCAGTGGCAATCAACAGTCAGCTATGGAATGAAAGCTCATTTTAAAAGAGGAAGTTCAGCTATTACACAACTCATTGAAATGTTCAGGACCAGTTTGGCATTGGTCCAACCTTCTCAACGTCAGTACTGTCTCTTACTGTGACATTGTGAGCCGTCACAACATCCCTGTGATGGCCCGGAGTTTGTCGTAGACATTAACTCCTCAGTGGTAATTGCGTCACAAACTCGGTCAAAGTTACATGTTCTCCTGTAAGCTTTGTTTGGCCTCCATGTGTGCGTGACAAGAAGACTGCCTTGCTTCATGTTTTTATGTTTATTCCTGTGTGTTCTCCTGCAGGGGAGCAGGAACAGCAGCCGCTCCTCCAGTCCCAGTGTGAGGATGATGCCCCCTGATAAGCCCAGCAGCAGAGGGTACTTCTCCCCTGATGACCCTACAGGTGCTCATGTGCTTTTTCACAATCACACACAATTTCACCTAAAAATGTTTTTAACAAAAGCTTAAATGTGTTTAGAGGGAGTGTTTTCCCCTTTCTCTCCATAAGTTAAGAAACGAGACAGACCTCGAGTTACAGCTTAGTTTGTAATCATTGTAAAAGCATGAAGAAAACTGACTTGATGGCTAATGCACGAGAGTTCGTAAAGCCAGCCTCATTTTTTGGGGGATGTTCCCTATGTGGGCGCCCAAAGACGCAGAGCTGCTCAGTGTGTGTTTTTTCAGAGCGCTCTTTGAAAGTCTCTGAGTTTTTTCAGAAAGGCTCTGTGGTTGTTACTGTGGCTCCTTCAGGCTACTTGGTTCTCATTGCAAAAAACACATTTCAAACCAATAGTTAAAAGCCCACATAGATAAAGAAAGCAATTAATAAGTTCAGTACAGTTTAATCCCAGATCAGACGGACATTAAAGGGTCCAGAACTCATTTTGTGTACTGGTTGCACTATAAGGTCGGATGTCTGTTCCCTTGTTTCTTGTCCTAAATATTTGTCCATGCAGAAAATAGAGCTGCATTGATGCAAGAAAGATGTCCCACTTGATCCAACAATATAGTATTTATGAAAGTAACAAAACAAGCACTTCTTTATGGAAACATTAAAAAACATATAGGCGTCACTTTATCATGAGGAACAGCTGAAATACTGGACCAGGAGTAGAACCCTAACAGCTGTGTTTAAACCTGAGCTCCTGGAAGAGCTTCTCGGGCTGCGAGTTGTTTGGTCCACAACAACACTGTTTACATCTATCATCTGGACTACTGCAATGGAGTCCTGTCCGGGGGTTCCCAGCAAAGCCCTGGAGAGGCTCCAGCATGTCCAGAACCTGCTGCCAGGGTTCTCACCCGCACCAAACCCTGGCATCACATCACCCCCACCCTCATCTACCTTCACTGGCTTCCGGTCGAGTCCCAGATCCAGTACAAAACAATCATCCTCACATTGAAATCTCTCCATGCCCTCGCCCCCAAGTACTTATCAGACCTCCTCGATCCCTACACCCCCTTCTCGGAGTCTGCGGTCCTCGGACACGTGCCTGCTCTCCATTCCCCGATACAATGAGATCCGATGCGTTCCCCACTGCTATTTAGTTAATTGATTTAATTTGTACTTTATTATTTGCCCTACTTGTTTGTTTGTTTGTTTGGTTTTTGTCTGTTCTTACACCATGTAAAGCGGCCTTGGGTCCTGTGAAAGGAGCTATTAAAATGTAATCTGTTATAATTTTTATTATTATCACAGCTGCATTGTGACCTTGGCCAGAGTTCTTTCAAACTGTATTGGGAGTGAAAGACCCCCACAGAAAGCTTTTTGAATCAGCATCAGAAAACCTTGATTCGTCCCACATGGGGGAAATTCAAATTGTTTCAGCAGAGGTGAAAATATAAATAAAGGGCAGGCACATAATATTTCAAATTAACAAATTAAAGTTATTCCAATTTAACCCTTTAGAGTCTTGGGGCTAATTTGGCCGATTTTAATCTCCTTTTTCTCGTTGATTTGTCTCACTAAACCCCATTAAGAAATGTTAAGCATGTCAGTGTTATCTTTTTTTTTATGACAACCTCACCTATATAACCTGATAGCTATATTTTTCATTCTTACATACTATATGAACATTTTGGACCCAGAATCACACCAAAAATGTAAAAACGTGTTTTGAAAAATATATTATTTTTCATATGGGAAACACAAACACTTTGAAAGCTGGAAATATATACAGGGGATGTTACTATGATAATGTAAAAGTTTGATTGAGGTATTATGAACCTATGTACAAGTGTCATGAAGAAAGAGTATTGTAGCTTAAAAACTCTGAATCTATCTAACTATATCTCAATTCTGAATGTTTGGCTGTCACTTTCCTTCAATTGCCGTCTCTCTTCATCTATCCAACATTAACATTCCTAATAAATGTTTCCAATTTACATATTGCACAAAAGTGTTATCGCACGTCAGCGGTGTCTTTAAAGGAGTGTGTATTGCTGTGAGTGTGGTGGTCTCCCAGGGGCTATGATGCCTTTTTCTTTAACTGTTAATGTTGAATTAAACCCCCTAAGTCCACTGATCCTGTAAGTCACCTCGGAGATTATTCCTGAGGAAAAATGTGTTGAACCCAACCCTCTTGCCTTGAAAATAACCCCCCCCCCTCTCATTCTCTTCCTTGCCTTCCTCAGACACCAATGGCTCAGACAACTCCATCCCCATGGCCTATCTGACCCTGGATCACCAGCTGCAGGTACACCACACTCAGCCTCCAGCACCACCTGAAACCCATCTGACATTTAATAACTGAAATATTGTCAGCATTGCGTCATGGCTACCCTCTTCTCTCAGAGAGGATTTGAAGGACACTGTAAATGAGTTCATTATGAAGGGATTAAACCTGAAAGTGGAGTGTGAATATTAATACACATTGGCAGCATCACTTCGCTATTGGCTGTTATTATCTGCTCAGACTATAGCTGATATAAATACACTGTGCAGCAAGTCATCCAGCAATGTGCGTGTGTGTGTGTGTGTGTGTGTCTGTGTCTGTGTCTGTGTCTGTGTCTGCAGCCTCTTGCTCCCTGTCCCAACTCCAAAGAGTCCATGGCTGTGTTTGAGCAGCACTGCAAGATGGCGCAGGAATACCTGAAGGTGCAGACGGAGATCGCCCTGCTCATCCAGAGGAAGTAGGTCCAGCAGCTCCTAGCATCCACACTGCATCTGATCCATGCCATGTTCAGTGTTCAAGCACAACCGGGGGGATGTTTCACATACAGGCGTGCCACAGGGCCAGCACAAACAACCAGGCCCCCCACCAACACACATTTTATGGTGGAAGTGTACAGCTGACCAATCACAAGCTCCAGAAATGATAGAAAGACCACTGGAAAAGGATTTGTTGTAACACTGGTTTTACATTTGATAGTTTTCTGTTTTTAAAAGAAATGAACTTTTTAGTTTTATTCTATAAACCATTAACATTTATTCCAAATACATGTTTATTTCTTTTAGATCGTTAATAATAATAATAATCCATTTAAGATAAGATAAGAAGTACTTTATTAATCCCAAACTGGGAATTTGTTGTTGCAGCAGCATAAAACAATACAAGGCATAGAAAATAATTAGAAATAAAAAGAAGAAATAAACAATGCTAAAGTTTAGATAAAAGAAGAAATAAAACTAAATAAAAACTAAACCGGCATTACAGAGAAGATATATATACAGTCGACTATGAAGATAAATAATCTATAAACTGTCAGACAAGTAAACACTATTGAAATTAAGGGAATATAAAACAGGATGTTCGATACATAATAGTATATTTTATTTATAGAGAGCTTTTCTTAAAACTCTGACACTTTACGGAGGTAGAATTCATTAAAACAGAATTAAAACACTTACAGAACGCAAAACAAGACATTAAATTACAGATTAAAAGCAGTTTTGAAAAGTTGAGTTTTGATTTGAGATTTAAACATGGTGAGATCAGGGCGGTCATGGGTGTGTTGGGGAGTGAGTTCCAGAGGGAGGGGGCAGCAAATCAAATTTGCCATAAACCTGCATTATCAGTAGTGTATAAAAACAGCATCGTCTTCATTAGTTTGACCAAGGAAAACCAGTTTCAATCCACATTCTCATCATTTAGAACCCATATCTGGTGTTCATGTGTTTGAATGCTTTTCTATTTTGAACCAACAGGAAATGACATGCTGATACATGTCAATGCAGCTTTACAAGGTTACCTAAAGTGAACTCAAAGGACAGGGCTGCTGAAAGATCCTCACTAAAGCCTTCTGATGGAAATGAAAGGGGCAAAATGCATTCATTGTTGTAGTGGCCAAATCCTTTGTGAACCGTCTCATAAACTCCCATTTCTCTGTTCCTTTTGTTGGCCACATATGACAGCTTAGGGCTGGGAAGCAGTGTTTGACTTGCAGTTCGTTTAGGTAAAAGAAAATCCAATGGTCGTTGTGAGTTCCTGATCTTTAAAGTTTATTGCAAAAAACGAAAAGAATATAAGAAAACAAAATTAACGTCAAGCTTTTCACTGTGGCAGCAGATTCCACTAATCTCTCCACGCTGCGGCTGCGGTCAATCTCTGTAGCGCTGCTGCCTGGCTGCTCCCCCCCGTAACACACCGTACCTCCAACTTAAAACTTAAGCCGCGACCTCACCACCTGAGCAAGGCGCACCTCTGGCTGAAATAGAGAAGAGGCATGAATAAGACTTGCGAATAGATCCACAGTAGAAAAAAAATACACTTAAATGTGGCTCCTATATTGTAAAGTTACAGTTAATATAATCTAGGCTGCTGCAGAACGAGTGAAATACAGGGGCTAGGTTTTATCAAAACAGATTTTTTTGCATAAATGTGCGTGCTGAGAGTGGTTTTATCTGCTCATTATCCATTCATTCTTTAATTGTAACAGTTAGACTAATACCTAAAAACATATGTTCTAGCTGTATAAAAACCCTGCAATGACTGAACGTTATACATCTGTGAGGACTAAATGAAATCCTCCGCTTTCATTTATTTTTATCTTTCAAAATGTATAATTCCATAAATGCAGCGGAGCATTTGAAGAATCAGAATGTTTTTTTATAACCAACCAGGAATTAGCTTTGGTGTAAATGGAGCATATAGAGACACAGAAAGAAGAATACGTAGGGTTTTGTTAAATAAAAAGAGCAAACTATTGTGCTGCTTTTAAAAACTATTTTAAAGACTATTGAGACAAATAAAAAAGAAAGACAATATTTACACAAAATATAAATATGTAAGAAACTGAATATAGTATTTTAATATTTCATTCAAAAAAATAAAATATTGATATCCTAATGTAGTGACAGCACCACCCTCTGTAGTTCAGGTGTAGACAAGAGAGTGGTAATATTTCTACATCTTTCCCCTGTGCAGGAAGGAGCTCATCGCTGAACTGGACCAAGACGAGAAGGACCAGCAGAACACGTCCCGTCTGGTGCAGGAGCACAAGAAGCTGCTGGAGGAGAACAAGAGTCTGTCCACGTACTTCCAGAAGTGCAAAAAACAGCTGGATCTGATCCGGGTGCAGCAACAGAAGAGACAGGGCACGTCGTGATGAGACGGGAGACAAATGAACTGCTACCCCCCTCCCGTCTCTGCCCCCTCCTCACTCCGGCACTATAACACTACCCACTCTCACACACACACTGCTCTGTCCAAGACCTCTCCTGTGTCCTGCATGTTGTAGACCCTCGCTCTGGTTTGGACATTTGCACATGACGTCCCTCTGAACATTTGCACATCCTAACTTCTGTGAGCGCAGACCAAACAATCATTGCCCCCCCCTTGCCCCTCCTCCAGCAGCTGTGTGTCCTCTGATGGCAGGGTGTGTGGCTACATGTTTGCTCCTGACAGCCCCTCCGTCCTCCACAATGTGAAAAACCAGACGAAGGCTTGTCAGTGAGTAATGTGCAGGATCACTGATATGCAAACCCCCCCCAACCCCCCACCCCTTAAATCAACATATTTATCTCCAACTTTTTTTAATAGTGAGCATGAGCCCTTCACACACCACCTCAGCTGTGTCCTTCAAGTTGTGATGTCTTCAGGTCAGAGAGGGACAAACTTCCTGTCCCTGAGAAAGGAACGCTGGGTGTGAACCTGACCTGCTCCTCATGCTTTCCAAACTACACCCTCTTCTGGATCCTCTTCCTCTTTCGACTTCAGTATTGTTTTTGCGTGTAGATGTTTTTGTCTTTTCTATCCAGTAGTACACATTGTATGATCATTTTCGCGCTAGGAAACATTTTATCTGCTGGGGAATGCCCTTGCGGACAAATAGAGGAGCGTGTTCCTCCGTACAGTATCTAGTTTGTTTTTAGTTCACATGTTGCCTTAGAAGTTGCCTGCATTTTAAGTGCTTGTTTTACGTGACATGTAGTTGGGGTAAAAGATTTAAAAAGAGGATATTTTTTAATGTAATGGACTTTGAATGAAGTTCTTGGAGGGAGGGAGAAATGTCTATGATGTCTCCCACCATCCAAAACATGTACTCTAAAAGAATGTGTTTTCTTGCTCTCATATCCCACCGATACTTTTGCACAATCAATTTAGTTTTGTCTGGTCACATTTTATTTTTGATTTAAACTTAATTTTTAATAGCAAGACTTGACGAGTCTTACTTTTAGATGTGTTTCTATGCAGGAGTAATCTTCATGGGTTCTCCTCTTCAGGTTTCTGATCATGGATTTACCACAGTATACGGCAGTGATGATGAAGGCATTATGAAATAAACTGAACGGTGAAAAGACTCGCTGTGGGTCGTTTGTCCTGCATGCTTTTACACTCTCCTTGTGTCTGTTTTAACTTTCTGCTTAACTTGACAGAGTTTCAGTATTCTGTAAGGCCATGTCATTTATGGAATTACAAGGAAGAACTGCGTGTGGATATTCGATGAAGGTTTTCAGGTGCTTGAAGGGAGTGTTGTAGTACTCGAGACCAGTCTTGAGGCCACTTTTTGAAGGTCTTGGCCTTGGAATCGACTGCATTTGTACTCAGTTTTGTCTCAATCTCAGACTAGAGATTTTATGTCAAGACCACTTCTGTGGCTGGGGATGTGATTGGATGAAAAACAACCCCTTTCAAATGCAACCAATAACGTTACTTCACTGACTTTTAAGCGCTCACTAGATCTTTTACTCATGCGCTGCAATGTTTGTTAACATGGGACTGGTCTATGATGGCTGCTACCCCCTCACCTCTCCCCACCCCGTTCACACACACGGTCCTGAAGTGAAGATGTCGGGTAATTCAACGATAATTACATTTGGCTATACAAACAAAAATGTCACTCACTTAGTGTTCTTTTTTAAAGAAAATTATCACTTTTTGAATGAGTATGGTCAAGTGGAATTGATATGTTAATGTTTGTATGTGGGCCTTTTTATGATGATGTGGATCCTGCAAATGGAATTAACTGTGGTATCTTCCACATTCACAGTAGTCTGGTTTCAGTCTTGATTCTGCCTCGCCCTGCCTTGGTCTCGGCCTCTTAAAGTCTTGGTCTTGGTTCACTCCGGTCTCAGTCATGACTTGGTATCGGTTAAGCTGATCTTGACTACAACACTACTTGACAGAAAACATCCCAACAAAATGATCATTATATATCAATTACCCGCGCATGTGAATTTATGAAGAAAATGTTTTATTTTTCTTACAGGTGATGAACTAAGAATCCAAATGTCATACACTACTGCTACTGTTTATGCAGATATCCTGAAAAGTGTAAGTGTCTTGATCTGGAAAAGTATGATTTGAAGCTTAAATACTCTCACATACACACAGCAGAGCACACAGGTAAATGTAGTCTCTTTTTAACCTACTGTAAGAAGCAGATGTTTTATTCACGGTGAAGCCAAACAAGAAACACGAGGTGACTATGTGATGGATAAATGTTCATTTTGGAGAGAAAGTACTCATTGCAGAAATAGGTTTCAATAAATATTAAAATATTTACATTTCCTCCCCAAAAAAAGCAATATAAATGCCTCCCCTCCCTCCCCCCCAGCCAGCAGATGGCGCTGAACCTCCAGCAGTGGAGCTGTTCTCCTCTCAGACAAAGAACCATACATCCTCAGCATATCAATGGCCGGGATCAAAGTGAATCCTTATTATGTAATGCCGGACCAGCACGACCTACTTTATCCATGTGTGTACCCCCGCTCCTCTGAACAGCGTGGATGTCTCTAATGTGGAAATGGATCCAGTTACATAAGCCCGTCTGGCCTCCAGCACCATGAGGATGACCTGTTTGTCAGTTAAAAAAAAGAGCACCGGCTCCTTCTGGATTACATTTCAGGTTTAAAATTATTCTAGCATTCTGCTGACAAAGGCTTCTGTTTCTCCCTGTTTTGTTTGAAGTCGATAGCTAAATGGGGAACAATGAGTCACTTCATGGTGGAGAAATGATGTCATCTTCCTGCTCCAGCCAGGTATTGTGTGTGGTGCTGCCTGCCCTCACTGAACTGCTGGAAGTAAGGAAGAGCGCGTCTTGCTGCCAGCTTTGTCTGAGCTCTTTTGTTCTCAGGAGGACATGCAGTGTGTGGCCTGCCGTGGGCTGCGAGGAAAAGGGCGATGGTGTGTTTGTCTGTGTGAGGAAGGAAGGAAAATGTCCATTTCACTGACAGCTTTTATTTTCACAAGCACTGATGAAACCACAATTTTAACTTCAGAGCTAGATCTCCTCCGCCAGTCTACAATTGAAAATATTAGATTACATCTTTAATTTAATGACTATGTATTATGTCAAATTACACATTAGTGTATTAGGTTAGTGAAAGCAATAATATAGAGTGGTGCAGGGATGACGTATTTCTGTAGGCCGACCCGGACGTAAACTGCGCATGGGTTCCCTCGACTAAAAAGCAATGCAATTTCTCCATAGGATTTTGGAATATTGTAAAATATCTGTGGGAAACGAACCTGTTTGATAAATGCATGTTTTGTTCAGCAGGATAATCTCCACATGTCTACTTTTATCATTTTTGAATCATAAATCTAATCGGCAGAAGCATAATGCTAACGGTATGCTATAAACGAACTACAGACGAGTACAGCGGGGTCGCATGACTTCAACGTCATGCCAATTTAAGATCCTTTCAACTGACTTTTGCGTGCTTGCTTTCAAGCAGAACAGGGGCAAACAAACGTAGTGGGAGCGTTTACGTGTTCGGCGTAATGACGTACAACGTCCTCGACAACTTCTGTAGTCCTATTCAGCCACTTGTGAACACCCATCTTTTTCCAGACACGACACTCTTCAAAAATCACCAGGGGGGCGGGGGGAGGTCACTGCTGATGTATTTAATGTCGCAGAACAAAACGTGAACCGTCTCTTAAATGTGTGTCAACCACAGACCTTATTTCAAGCTATTTTCCAAAATCCTATGGAGAAATCCCACTGACTCTGAGGCGAGGGAACCAGAAGTGGTAAAATGCTAACTCACTTCCGGGTTTTAGGACTTGTTCCTGCACCACTCTATTAAGTTGAACCTAATATGTTTTATTTGATCTAGATGATTTCTTTCAACTAACTTAATGCAGTTATGTGAACTATGTTGACATTATACATTAAATTAAAGTCAATGTTTCTGTTTTTCAGTGTAATCTTTAACAGTTTTTATTCTCTGGGTTTATACGTCAGAAGCACTGCAGCCTTTCACTAGAAACATGATAGTGTACTTATGTTTGACTCCCTTTCTAAGTATATACATACTTCTTTATTGAAGTGCGTAAATGAATGTTAGTCTGTGATGTCACCCCCCCCCCTTTCCCATAGCAAGGGAAAGTTGTTGCACTTGGAAACCTGTGAGTGCTTTAGATTTTATCCATAGCATGGTAGCCATGGAAACTGGGTGACATAAATAGGCTAGCAGTGGCAGAGAGACATGTTGCAGTTTTTAATAATGGACGGAATTTGGGTCATAATATCTTGCATGTTGGTCTATAAATTGTGTGGTGTGCCAGTTAGGATCCCATTAATATGCAGCAGTCCCTGGTGGTGTTCAAAGAATTCTGCACAGTCCGAGATGTTAGAGGAGCACAGAGCCCCACCCCCCACCCCCACTCTCACTTCCAATTCTTTGTTTACTACACTTCATGCATTATGTAATCACACACTGCGTTTTAGATACAATAACAGTGTAAGTATGCTAATTGGGATCATGAATTAATTTGTTATTTGGAACAGCGCGGAACTCCGTCATTTCTCCTCATTCATAATTTCACCGCGGGTATATTTAGAGGGGCACTAATGAGGCTGGGGGGGGTGGGGAGTGAGCAGCTGCTGCTTCTCTGATGCAAAACTGAGAGCAAACGCTTTGACAATTGTTATTTTCTAAAGAAAATAACAATTTTATTGGACTTGTGAAGAGAGGATTAACCCTCCTGTGATTTTGTTGGGGGAGAAAGGTCAAACCTGTGCGCAGGGGGGGGGGGGGGGGGGGGGCAGGTATGACTCAGTGATTACATCTCCACTCCACACACTGAGGGGAGGAGAACAGGGCAGGGGGGCCACCAAACACACACCAAGGGACAGATATAAAAACAATATGAACACTCTTTAAAATGACATTCCTAACCTTAAATGCCACATGTTCTCTGAGAGTGTCTCTTGATTACTTTCAAGTGTGTGTATAGACGCACGTAAAGCAGCTGGATCAGAGGAACTGAGGGGCTGATTTATAAAGGAGATACGTCTTCAAGACTATAAGCTATTAGACTGTTAAACTCCTGAGCTCTGTGAAGTGTTACGGGAGCCCCCCAGGGTTGTGTGAGCTACCCGGCCCTCTTTACACTGTACACAAACGACTGTACGAGAATCCACCCCGAGAATTATATCATCAAACTCTCTGATACAGCAATCCTTGGCTTAATGCGCAAAAGCAGCAGTTCATCGGCTTACCACTGTGAAATTGAGAGAGTTGTGCAATGGTGGGATTTTAACCATCTTGAGCTGAATGTGAAGACGACTGAGGAGATGGTGTGGGACCCAAAGGCAGTGGGTGACCCTCCAGCTGAGTGTACTATCATATGGTTACTTGACGGTGCAGTTGAAGTCACAGATTGCTCACCTGGTACAGACTGCTATGAAAATGACGGGGGTTGAAACATCCATCTCTCCAAAACATATATGAGCAGTTTTTTATTAGACAGGCACAACAAAGTGTGTCTGATCCCACCCACATTCTGCCCCCGAACTCCAGCTCCTACTTTCTGGTAGAAGATGCAGGGTTTCCAGGAGCAGGCTGAACCGCTATAAGAGGTCATTCCTGTATATCCATTACGCTTCTCAACACTCACATGTAATGTAATAAATATGTAAATGTTGGCCATGAGGGTTGTGCAGTAGGTCCCAATTGTCAGTATGTGTGTCTGTATGAGTGATGATATGTATTTCAATGTTTAATATGTTTGTATATCACCACCAGATGGTGATCAGTTGACAACTCCGCCCCTCGCTTCACACGAGTCTCCAAAACATGCGGCCTCAGGTCCGATGATCCATCCATCCATCCATCTTCTCCCGCTTTTCCGTCAGGGTCGCGGAGGTAACAGCTCCAGCAGAGAGCCCCAAACTTTCCTTTCCCTGGCCACATCAACCAGCTCTGACTGGGGGATTCCAAGGCGCTCCCAGGCCAGTGAAGAGATATAATCCCTCCACCTGGTCCTAGGTCTACCCCTCGGTCTCTTCCCAGCTGGACGTGCCTGGAACACCTCCCTAGGTAGGCGCCCAGGTGGCATCCTCACTAGGTGCCCGAACCACCTCAACTGGCTCCTTTCAACGCGAAGGAGCAGCGGTTCTACTCCGAGTCCCTCCCGGATGACTGAACTTCTCACCTTATCCCTAAGGGAGATGCCAGCCACCCTGCGGAGAAATCCCATTTCGGCCGCTTGTATCCGCGATCTCGTTCTTTCGGTCATGACCCATCCTTCATGACCATAGGTGAGGGTAGGAACGAAGATGGCCCGGTAGACAGAGAGCTTTGCCTTCTGGCTCAGCTCTCTTTTCGTCACAACAGTGCGGCAAAGCGACTGCAGTACCGCTCCCGCTGCTCCGATTCTCCGGCCCATCTCACGCTCCATTGTTCCCTCACTCGAGAACAAGACCCCGAGATACTTGAACTCCTTCACTTGGGGTAAGGCTTCATTCCCTACCTGGAGTGGACAATCCATCGGTTTCCTGCTGAGAACCATGGCCTCAGATTTGGAGGTGCTGATCCTCATCCCAGCCACTTCACACTCGGCCGCGAACCGATCCAGTGAGTGCTGAAGGTCACAGACCGATGAAGCCATTAGGACCACATCATCTGCAAAAAGCAGTGGTGCAATCCCTAGCCCACCGAACTGCAAACCCCCTCCCCCACGACTACGCCTCGAAATCCTGTCCATGAATATCTCAAACAGGATTGGTGACAAAGCGCAGCCCTGGTGGAGGCCAACCCTCACCGGAAAACGGTCCGACGTGCTGCCGAGGACCCGGACACAGCTCTCGCTTTGGGAGTACAGAGATTGGATGGCCCTGAGCAAAGACCCCCCTCACCCCATACTCCCGCAGCACCTCCCACAGTATCTCCCTGGGAACCCGGTCATACGCCTTCTCCAAATCCACAAAGCACATGTAGACCGGATGAGCGTACTCCCAGGCCCCCTCCAGGATCCTTGCGAGAGTGAAAAGCTGGTCCGTCGTTCCACGACCAGGACGAAAACCGCATTGTTCCTCTTCAATCTGAGGTTCGACAATCGGCCGGACCCTCCTTTCCAGCACCTTAGAGTAAACTTTCCCGGGGAGGCTGAGTAATGTGATGCCTCTGTAATTGGCACACACCCTCTGATCCCCCTTTTTAAAGAGAGGAACCACCACCCCGGTCTGCCACTCCTTCGGTACTGTTTCCGACTTCCACGCAATGTTGACGAGACGTGTCAACCATGACAGTCCCTCAACACCCAGAGCCTTCAGCATTTCTGGGCGGATCTCATCCACCCCCGGGGCTTTGCCACTGTGGAGCTGTTTAACTACCTCAGTGACTTCCCCCCGTGAGATTGGCATTGATCCCCCTTCATACTCCAGCTCTGCCTCTAACATAGAGTGCGGAGTTGTCGGATTCAGGAGTTCCTCAAAGTGTTCCTTCCACCGCCCTAACACACTATCAGTTGAGGTCAACAACGCCCCATCCTTACTGTACACAGCTTGGATGGTACCCTGCTTCCCCCTCCTGAGGTGTTGGACGGTTTTCCAGAACAACTTTGGTGCCGACCGAAAGTCCTTCTCCATGGCTTCTCCGAACTTCTCCCACACCCGCTGCTTTGCGTCGGCCACGGCTGAGGCTGCTGCCCTTCGGGCCTGTCGATACCTTGCAACTGCGTCAGGAGTACCCAGGGATAACATATCCCGGAAGGCCTCCTTCTTCAGTCGGACGGCTTCCCTAACCACCGGTGTCCACCACGAGGTTCGAGGGTTACCGCCCCTTGAGGCACCTAAGACCTTGAGACCACAGCTCCCCGCCGCAGCTTCGGCAATAGAGGCTTTGAACACCGCCCACTCTGGTTCAATGTCCCCAGCCTCCACAGGGATGCCTGAAAAGCTCCGCCGGAGGTGTGAGTTGAAGGCTTCCTGGACATGGGACTCCTCCAGACGTTCCCAGTTCACCCGCACTACACGTTTGGGCTTACCAGGTCTGTCCAGAGGCTTCCCCCGCCACTCGACCCAACTCACCACCAGATGGTGATCAGTTGACAACTCCGCCCCTCTCTTCACCCGAGTGTCCAAAACATGCGGCCTCAGATCCGATGATACGATTACAAAATCGATCATGGACCTTCTGCCTAGGGTGCTCTGGTACCACGTACACTTATGAGCATCCTTATGTTCAAACATGGTGTTTGTTATGGCCAATCCATGACTAGCACAGAAGTCCAGTAACAAACCACCACTCCGGTTCAGATCAGGGGGGCCGTTCCTCCCAATCACGCCCCTCCAAGTGTCTCCATCATTGCCCACGTGTGCGTTGAAGTCTCCCAGCAAGACTAAGGAGTCCCCTTCAGGAGCCCCATACAGGACTTCTTTCAGGGTCTCCAAGAAGGCCGAATACTCTGAACTGCTGTTTGGTGCATAAGCACACACAACAGTCAGAGTTTTCCCCCCCATGACCCGCAGGCGTAGGGAGGCGACCCTCTCGTCCACTGGGGTAAACTCCAACAAAGCGGCACTCAACCGGGGGCTTGTGAGTATCCCCACACCCGCTCGGCGCCTCACACCTTGGGCAACTCCGGAGAAGAATAGAGTCCAACCCTTATCCAGAAGTAAGGTTCCAGAGCCGACGCTGTGCGTAGAAGTGAGCCCCACCAGATCCAGCTGGTAACGCTCCACCTCCCGCACAAGCTCCGGCTCCTTCCCCCCCAGAGAGGTGACATTCCACGTCCCCAAAGCCAACTTCTGTCGCCTGAGTCTGGTCCGTCGAGACCCTCTGCTTTCACTGCCACCCTTCTGGCAGCGCACCCGACCCCATCGTTGTTTCCCGTAGGTGGTGGGCCCGCGGGACGGAGAAGCGGAGGTGTTGCCCACGTTGCTTTTTCGGGCTGTGCCCGGCCGGGCTCCGTGGCAAGCCCGGCCACCAGACGCTCGCTGACGAGTCCTCCTTCTGGGCCTGGCTCCAGAAGGGGACCCCGGGCTTCCTCCGGGCCGGGTATCCTCGCTTCCAATGATGTTCATTCATGAAGTCTTTTTGAACCAATCTTAGTCTGGCCCCTTACCTGAGACCAATTTGCCATGGGAGACCCTACCAGGAACACAAGGTTCCAGACAACACAGCCCCCAGGTTCATCGGGGCACACAAACCTCTCCACCACGATAAGGTGCTGGTTCTCGGAAAGGTAGGTCCGATGATACGATAACAAAATCGATCATGGACCTTCTGCCTAGGGTGCTCTGGTACCACGTACACTTATGAGCATCCTTATGTTCGAACATGGTGTTTGTTATGGCCAATCCATGACTTGCACAGAAGTCCAGTAACAAACCACCACTCTGGTTCAGATCGGGGGGCCGTTCCTCCCAATCACGCCCCTCCAATCCTGGAGGGGGCCTGGGAGTACGCTTATCCGGTCTACATGTGCTTTGTGGATTTGGAGAAGGCGTATGACCGGGTTCCCAGGGAGATACTGTAGGAGGTGCTGCGGGAGTATGGGGTGAGGGCATCTCTACTCAGGGCCATCCAATCTCTGTACTCTGAAAGCGAGAGCTGTGTCCGGGTCCTCGGTATCACGTCGGAACGATTTCCTGTGAGGGTTGGCCTCCGCCAGGGCTGCGCTTTGTCACCAATCCTGTTTGTGATATTCATGGACAGGATTTCTAGGCGTAGGCGAGGGGGTCTGCAGTTCGGTGGGCTAAGGATTGCACCACTGCTTTTTGCAGATGATGTGGTCCTAATGGCTTCATCGGTCTGTGAACTTCAGCACTCACTGGATCGGCTCGCGGCCGAGTGTGAAGCGGCTGGGATGAGGATCAGCACCTCCAAATCTGAGGCCATGGTTCTCAGCAGGAAACCGATGGACTGTCCACTCCAGGTAGGGAATGAAGTCTTACCCCAAGTGAAGGAGTTCAAGTATCTCGGGGTCTTGTTCTCGAGTGAGGGAACAATGGAGCGTGAGATGGGCCGGAGAATCGGAGCAGCGGGAGCGGTACTACAGTCTCGTTACCGCACCGTTGTGACGAAAAGAGAGCTGAGCCAGAAGGCAAAGCTCTCTGTCTACCGGGCCATCTTCGTTCCTACCCTCAACTATGGTCATGAAGGATGGGTCATGACCGAAAGAACGAGATCGCGGATACAAGGGGCCGAAATGGGATTTCTCCGCAGGGTGGCTGGCATCTCCCTTAGAGATAAGGTGAGAAGTTCAGTCATCCGGGAGGGACTCGGAGTAGAACCGCTGCTCCTTCGCGTTGAAAGGAGCCAGTTGAGGTGGTTCGGGCACCTAGTGAGGATGCCACCTGGGCGCCTACCTAGGGAGGTGTTCCAGGCACGTCCAGCTGGGAAGAGACCGAGGGGTAGACCTAGGACCAGGTGGAGGGATTATATCTCTTTGCTGGCCTGGAAACGTCTTGGAATCTCCCAGTCAGAGCTGGTTGATGTGGCCAGGGAAAGGAAAGTTTGGGGCTCTCTGCTTCTCATATCCGTATATTTATATATTATTACAGTCAACTGTATTTATTCTACTCTTCAGTTTTTGATTGTATTTGAGTGTGCACTTTTTTATGTGTCAGGTTATTGAGTGCACTGTTCGTCCACTGAGTAGACCCAAACGCAGGACACGGCAGAGTGAGTTCACAAAAGTTTATTTAGTTGATAAGGTGCCAGGAGTTGAGATCCGGGGGAGAGAAAATGGTTCATATGACCAAAAATTGCCTTTGAATCTTGAAAGCTTCTCCCCCCCGTTTTATTTCGATTTCTTTGGAAGTTTTTATAAAGACTCAAATAAGTAAGGTTGGATGCCAATAGTAAGCAAAGCTTCCCTTACTTCTGTGGGCTCAGAGGCAGCCACGGATTGCGCCTTGTAAACCAGCCAATCAGAGCAGAGATCATCATAATTATTTAAATGAGCCCCAAATAAGGCAATTTGGCTTGTAAAACCGCATCTGGTCATTTTTTGGATCAACCAAAGTTATACAGGACAATTTAAAATACCACATAGATGCATTCTATGGCACCTTTAATGGAAATCAAATTATGACATGTATGGCTACACAACATGCTGTTAAATCAATAAATGTGATGTTTTTTCAACTTTGACTTCCTTTTAACAAACATTAGAGAAAACGCGTCTCATGTTCTCCGTAAATAAATAAACCTTTATTTTCTATGTGTAGTTAAACTACAAAAAAAAAAACAGCCAGAGGAAGAAATACATTAAAACAATAATCTAAATAGAGGTCTGAGGGTTTAATAAAGGCAGCTCAATAAATACAACAGATGTGTATTACAGTATTGTGTTTTTATGTACTTCCTGCCTTCGGTGTGTGGATGCTGATCTGCTGCCTGATGACTCGGAAGTGAGACATCTCGGTGTCACGGTGAGAGGATCATCTACCCCAAGATGCCTTCAGGTTTAGGATAGAATAAGTGGTAGTGGAAGTGATGAGAGCTGCTATAAATAAAAATAAAATGCTCATTGTAGCTGCATCAGCAAGTTCCTCACACCTCCAGCAGGCACGACTGTTTCTGTTGGACTAAGATTTAGACACACTTTCTCAGCCCGAGGGGAAACTCAATTTTCACTCTCTTGTTATACTCATTACTTCCCACACACTGGCCTGGAAAACTCTGACGCTCTCCAGCTACCATTTCACACAATGATATGAACCAGAAACCCTTTGGTTCCCAGCCCCAAGTCTTACAGACTGCTGCCCCCAAAACCCTGCACTGCCCAGGAGTTGAACCCAGTCCACAAGAATGGGAATCTTGCATGATACCACCAGCAGCACACTCGGAAAAAGTAGAAACATTTATTTTAATAAAATGTATTATGTCAACCGATTTCACACAACTGTATTAGGTTAGATGAAAGCAATAATATTATGTTTAAATAAAACATATTACGTTCCATTCGATATAAAAACTAAAAATAACTCACTATTAGATCAGAAGGCATGCACATAGTATTTAAAATAAAATACAAATGAATAAATAAATGTACAGGAGTACTCATTCCATGAAAATAGGTAATTAAGCAGTATTTATAAATAAAATCACTGTAACACTGTAAAATTGTGTGTTCTAGCTGGTTGATTGCAGTGGTAAATCAACATTAAAGGTCTCCTTTTATGCTATAATTGAACAACATATTGTAGGGCCATATCTATACAAAACATGTCTGAAGTGTTTTGCTCAAAATACCAAACAGATCCCCCATTGTAGCATGCCTCATCCCCCTCTATTTCAGCCCTGTTCCTGAAGTGCTGATTCTGTGACTGTAGCTTTAAATGAACTAGCTGCTGCTGGCCACGCCCCTTTGGAGCTGCTGCTGGCCACGCCCCTTGGGAGCTGCTCCTGGCCACGCCCCTTTGGAGCGTCATGATCTCTCCTCTAAAGAGAGTTTTCTACCGGGAGAAACTCAGCTAAAAGCTGCCGTGATTAAACGCCATATGATGTTCCAAACCACATCCAGCATTATTTCTGAAACACTTCTCAGTGTTTACCACTAGAACAGAGACATTATATGTATTATATAAACAACAACTCTAAGTCCCTCCTGCAGACATCCTGCTGAACACACAGATGGGGAGGGGATTCAGCTCGCAACTGTATATGGAGGAAAATAGGTTGGGACGTGTCATGTCGGCGGGGTTTTTAAAGATTTGGGTAAGGAGGAAAAGAGAGAGGATTGTATTAGCTGACACTTTATGACTCTCCTTGCTCACCGGGGACACATATTTACATATAAAAGACATCAAAAAGTACATTGTGCATAATAGGAGACCTTTAAATAATATATTTCCATAATAACAAACCAAATCTTGTTGGAGTGGACAACCTAAATCAGTCAGTTGCAATTTATTACTAGCAAAACATATTGCACATGATTGTTGTTGCACAACAGTGGTACATTTGGTTCAGAGTGGCTGGGCCTCCGTATAGATGCTGTATTATAACAGTGTAGGGTTTGGAGCTCTCTCAGCAGCAGGTGAAAGGGAGGGAGGTGGGCTGTGGAGTTCAAACCAACAACAAGTCACTCTCTTGCTGTGTCAACACAACGTCTGCATCAACCCGCACAGTTTCCACAAGCAAAACCCTGGGAACACACAAATAAACTCAAATGTCAGCTTGAGGTTTGCAGGTCTGAAGGCGTCATTATATTTGCAGAATAACAGCCTTTCCATCTGCAGGGTTGAATTAACTGAAAAAGTCAGGGTGCTGACGGCCGGCCATCTCAAAGTTGCAAAGATCAATAAGTACAATTAAAAGTGGTCCAAATTAGAGCTGAACATGTTTGTCAGTGTGACTTTTTTCACAGGTAAAATGTTTCCTTGTGCAGTAGGATGATTTCTTTCTGCTCCAGGTGGAGAAAAGAGTCTGAGGATTCAACCCATTTCATCATTTATTTTTCAGAGAAACTAGAGCTTGTCTCTGTGATGAATAGATTAACAGTAGGGGAGCGTGGGGTAACATTTTACTTAAGTTTCCCCTAGGCAAAGAAAAATTAGATAGACATCAAATGACAGCCACAACCTTTAATTCAGTATATCTTCTGTCAATCAAAGTATAATGATGCATTTACCACAAAGGGCCATGACAATATGACTTCTCAAAAAAAGTGTTGTGGTTTATCTATAGCTGTGAAGTATAATGATGGTATTAAGAGGTGAGCTTATTCAGGTAGGAAACTACTGAAGGCCTAGGTGTGAAATGCATAGCCTGCTCCTGGTATTTACACATCCAGCAGACACAGAGCAGCATTAGTATTAACATATGTGATTCCACCTGATGAATGTCTCATTTTAAACTGCAGTTGCCTCAGTCGGTGAGAGCAGAGTTGTCTTGCCCACAAAAAAATCAACAATAATGAGTAACAAGAGGCTCAAAAGCTCCGTAGAGCTGTGGAAACTGCAGGAGTTGGAAATATTTCTCGGTTGGTTTGTCACTACCACGGAAACATTTCAACCTGGTCCACTAAAATGACTTTCCGAAACAACAAAGCTCAGTTGTATACACTCACTTACATTTCTAATCAAAGTCTGCATTGGGGTTGGATTTGATTACGTTACTTTATTGATCCCAAATTAGGATATTGTTTGGTTGGAGCTGCACGTACACAAGGCATTGCACCAGAATAAAACAATTAAAAATAGGAAATATGCATAACCATGTAGTTTTGTTTATGTTCAGAACATTTCAAACTTTCAATCTTGCAGTTCTGATAATCGTTTATCTTTTTGGGTGGTATATGTAGTTCTATATTGGGTTTTATAAAAAAAATATCACTGTGTGCAACCCCTTTAATCAGATGCAGTGTGTGTGTGTGTGTGTGTGTGTGTGTGTGTGTGTGTGTGTGTGTGTGTGTGTGTGTGTGTGTGTGTGTGTGTGTGTGTGTGTGCAGTGGGACAGTGCAACAGCCTGTTATTACTGCCCATGTGACTGACAGCGTGTGGGCGAGGAGGTAATTGCTGAAGTATGCCTGCGGTGCTGAGGGCCTTCAGGGGAGCGGATGTTCAGCAGACGGAGGCACGCAGAGCCACAGAGAGCCCAGAACTGATGAGTCATCTCTCACACACACACACACACATACACACACAATCACTGTTTGTTTACTCTGCTCAGTGGTGACAGACAGGGAACTGTCACCCAATGATTGGCCTTCTTAAAGGATTTCACCTGTTTAGACTTCAGGACAAGCAGCTTAGTTAGATCCAGATCCACTTCATGTAAACAGCCTGATCTGCGGACTCTAAGCTGCTGTTTACCGGAGGAGACGCAGACAGGGCTAAATTTACTCTGTGCAGTGTTTGGGATTACACTGCGAGACATTATACCATTACTTATTACATCTATTCATTCCAAATGTGCAAATTTTATTCAAACATTCTATCTGCTCGAATGATGTGGCTGCGAAGAAAAATAAAGAAATCACATGTTGACTTTAATTAAATGTATTACATCAACAAATTTCACATAACTGCATAGGGTTAGTTGAAAGTAATAATATTGAGTTGAACGTAATCATTTTTATTTAAACTTAATATTAATTATTTTACCTATCCTAATACAGTAATGTGAAATCTGTTGACGTAATACAATTAATTAAGTCAACGTTTCAGTTTTTCAGTGCACTTTTCAAGTTCCAAAGTGCTGTTTATACATAAAACTGAGCAAAACATTGAAAGAGATGGGGAGAAGAGACAAAGCAAAGTGTTACAGTGGCAAATAAATATATGTATGTTGGCAACAATGCATTGTCTTGTTTATACAAAACGTTTTTATATTTGCTATACTGGCTGTCAACGCTCAGTTTTACAAACTGAAAAACTCACGTTAAACTGCCCCCCCCCCTGCCTCTCTGGGCAGTTGTACTTCTGGTACAAGTATGATGATCTTGTTTGTGTGCCAGGAAACTGGCTTTCCGCCCATCTGAACTTTGCAACTCTCAACGCCCACACACATGCATGTCACACACACTTGTACACACTCCCGTACACAATCCCGTGCACACACTTGTACACACACTCGTAAACATAATGAAGACCTGTCATGTGTGGAGGTTCAGGCTTTTACTTTTAAATCTCTGAGCAAAGCAAAGTGCTGCAAACTATCTGCGGTGAGCCGGAGGCAGGGATTGACCCGGGGGTTCCTTCACTCTGACAGCCAAACAGAAGTTTATCAGAGAACACACACACACACACTGGACGGGGGGGATGATATAGTATGCTGTGCGCTCAAGCAGTGTTCAGAACTTTATTTCAACATCTGCTCAAGTTTACAAAGTCAAGTTACCAAAGACTAGAATAATGCATTACATTTTAGAATTAGATTAATTGTTTTTGTCAAATACCAGTTGGTGTGTAATGACATCTCTGATTTAAAGAAAATTTAAATACTTAAGTGTGACAGGTTAGTCTCTTTAGTGTCACTAACCAACAGATGAGTCATTAAATACTCGTTTTAAAAACATTTAAAGATTAAAAGGACTTAAATTCAGGGTTATCTATCCAATAGTTTGGAAGAATTCAGGGGGAAATGGAAAGATGCAGCCATAACTACAGGGATTTATGTGATAAAGTCCGAACAAGTGTATGGAATATTTAAAATGCCTAAATAAAAAGCAATTAAGCAAAGAAATGAACTGAAATAATGTACTGTACATGTTGGTACTGTATAGACATTTCGTATTTATGTATGCATTTAGTCAATTGCAATAAAGAACATAAGAATGTTTCTCTGGAAAAGCTCAATGAACTGTTTTTCATTGGCTCTAAATCTGTGTGTGTGTGTGTGTGTGTGTGTGTGTGTGTGTGTGTGTGTGTGTGTGTATTGATATGTTTGTTGACAGACGAATAACTATTGCTGGTATGCATTGCAGTGCATTATGCTGCATACGTGACATTGTGTGTGTGTGTGTGTGTGTGTGTGTGTGTGTGTGTGTGTGTGTGTGTGTGTGTGTGTGTGTGTGTGTGTGTGTGTGTGTGTGTGTGTGTGTGTGTGTGT
This sequence comes from Eleginops maclovinus, assembly GCF_036324505.1. NCBI lineage: Eukaryota > Metazoa > Chordata > Actinopteri > Perciformes > Eleginopidae > Eleginops > Eleginops maclovinus. The sequence continues at coordinate 19,677,513 of NC_086363.1, read as the reverse complement.
TTTAAGGAGGTAACCTGAGCCGGGGGGGCGGGCCTGTGGTGGCGGCTCTGAATGGCGGTTGGATCTCTCCCTGAGGCTCGCAGTAATTGATGTAATCAAAGTCATTTGGCTCTGGGTCACATGCCGGCTCGCTGGCTGACAACATCGCTGCGTCTACGTCTATGTGCCTCTGCCTGGACTCGCCTCTCCCCTTAGCAAGCACATTTGTGGAAGTTTTTCTTGGCTGCCGTGTTTATCTGTGTAGCCACAAATCCCAGTGAATCACTTTGGAAATGACTCATCCTCTCTCTCCAAGCGATGACTTTTTGACCGACCTGTCTCTCGCTCTGAGTAGGGCTTTTTTTTCATGCTTTGCTTTGAACACTTTTCCGATGAGTCATTGCTCCGAGAAGAGGCAGGACCATACATGTGCCTGTTTTCTCAAAGTGCACATTAACTGATCTCCTCTGGATACAAACTATGCTGCTGTTGTTGAATGAATGAAAAAAAAAAAGTTTAATTGTTTGTATTTCACATTTATTACAAATGGCTTTTCACTGGGTAATTCATTATGAACCTTCTCTGCTCATAAGCTAAACACAACTGCAGTTTGTGTGTTTGTTTGTGTACAAATAAGCACAGAAACTGATGTTATAGAGATCATGTTTCATGTAAACTCTCCTCACTCACCTGGGGTACACAGTGTGTTTGGTTAAGTCCATTTTCTACAGATTCCGTCCATATTGAAAAGTCCATCTCAGACTTTATATCAAATTATAAAAGTTAGTGCCTATGTTTACAGTAATGACCTTCGTGTCCAACTGCATACAAGAAGAACATGTTGTCACGGTGACATCATCCAGTAGTTCGTGGGATACCGCCCTCATAGGCCTTTTCGACTTTTCGCTTTATGGGACCAGTGTGACAGGAGGGTTCAGCCTAAGGGCCTAAGTAGACATGTTTAGATCAAAATGTTACACTAAACTTTCATGAACTGAAAACACTCCTTAGCAATACTGTGGTAGTAACCTGCCAATCACAAGATAGCCCTGCCTTAAAGCATACGCTGCTTAATCATCTATTTTATTCATGGACTTTTAATTCAAATGGGACATCATGCTATTGAAGAACCTAAAACGTAAGTATTTAGACCAAAAACGTGTTCACATTGTTTATGAGGCGATAGCCATCGGAAGTAAATGCATGTTTAAGACATTAGCTTCCCTCTTCAGGGGCCTCATTGATAAAGTTTTGCCTAGGATTGACGTGGGAAGGTGGCGTACGTAGGACAAAGCAAGTAAATACGAAAAATAAATTCCGATTTATAAAACACTGCGCACGCACGTCCTACACCGGTTTCCCTTTATAAATCACAATCAACTCGAAATGCGCGCAGCTTTTGCAGACTTCACGTAACACCCATATTTGCCTATAAATAGTCAAAGAAACGCCCCGTATGAATATTCATTTAGACTGACTGCCTGATGACGATCGCAGGAATTGCCGACAGAACAGCTATAAAAAAACCCATTTCACACCGAATTAGATTTTGGTTCCTGTTGGGCGGGTGCAGACAAGTTAATCATATTGTTTGGTGGACGCAGTTTGAAGATAACAAAGAGCTGCAGCATGTGGAGCACTCTGTGAACGCTGCCTCAGAAAGTAGGATTGACAACAAAATAAATAAATATGCAGTCCGAAAAAGTTAATGGCAATATACACACAGCCTCACACAGGCAGAGTGTGTGTGCTGGGGACAGGGACGCACCCCTTTGATCAAAAGCTGTCAGAAATGACAGGGGAATCCCTAAGGAGTCATGACTGGAAAGGAGAGGGGGGGTTACACCTGTGCATCTGGCACTCAAATGTAATATTCTTTCCTTTTTAGAAATTATATCAAACCAAGTGCAATATAGCAGGATTTGCACATGTACAAACAGCTGGGACTTTGTTTACAAAAGAGATATCTGTTTATTTGTGTTCCTGCTGTCGATCAGCTGTGCGCAGCGTCTCCACTGTACCCTGTGCGTCTCACCCCCCAGAAGCAACTCTATCAACCCGTTAAAGGAAACAAACAACGTTCTAAAATGCTGAACAATGTAAACACATGTTCACACATAATTACTGTATATAGTAAAACCATGCACTCCTAACCAAAACGGGGTCAGTTTAAACGTAATAATGTCTTTCTGTTTACCGCATCATTTATGAGAACACATTTCATAACATGTAAGAGAATATATTCGAGGGGGCGTTTTCAATAACATATCTGCAATTATTTATTTCTCAAAGTTATGTTTTTGTGTACACTCCATTTTTGCAAATGAATTCTATGATACATTGAGGTAATATTTTGATTTATGGTATTATTTCACGTTTCCCTCTATTCTTCCTTCTGCGTGTCCGTGGAGGAGCGCACATTTCCCTTCAAGTTTGTTTTTTTATAAATTGCAAAAATGGCTTAGAAATTGGCATACGACAATGAGGTACCAGAGCCGGGGTTGTTTCTGCTGGTTATGTAGAATGTAAGGGATGAGAACAAAATAATAATAATAATAATAATAATAATAAAGCGCCTTTCATGGTACCCAAGGTCGCTTTACAAATAGGGAGGGGAAAAGGGGAGTGGGGGTTAGGGATCAAAGGACTTAGTGCAAAGAAATGTTTTGAGGTGCTTTTTGAACATGGGCAGGGATTGGGCAGAGTGGACGTGGAGTGGTAGACTGTTCCAGAGTGTGGGAGAAGGCAGAGAAGGCCCTGTCCCCAAAAGTTCGCAATCTGGTGCAGGGAGTGGCCAGCAGGTCCTTGTCAGAGGACCGCAGGGAACGTGGCTGAGTGTAAGGGTGGAGGAGATCTGTGAGGTATTGTGGTGAGAGTCCATCGAGAGATTTGTAGGTGAGCAGGAGGATCTTGTAGGTGATGCGTGACTTGACTGGCAACCAGTCAATGGTTGACGGGTGCTGTATGAGAGTTGGAGCTGTGGAGCAAAAGTGTTATGAACGTGACCTAGACGCTAAGACTGAAGTGCACGACTCAAAAAGTTTCAAAGTTACAGTAAAGTCTTTAGCCTACATGTGAAAAGGCAGGGTATAACTATATAAATGACTCTTGTGAGGAAAAAATGTAGAAAAGCAAACAGTAAACTTGAAAACTAAATAAACTCGACTAAGGAGGAAAACTAAAAGATATCTTGGCATGAATCACAGGCACTCTTGACGACACAAGGCACAAGATGAACTGGCACAGGACAAAGGGAGGCGAGTCTTTAATGACCTGGGTAGACGTAACCGCACAGACACCGGGTTTATCACTGAATGAACCAACAAACCTTGGAGCTAGCTTTCTTGACATAACGTGGAGGGGTAAATCCTTGGTAGCTAGCCAAACTCTTTGTCCAGGCAGATACTGTGGAGCAGGTCTCCGGCGTCGATCCACCACCTTCTGCATCTCGCTGGCACTGTGTAGGAGAGCCCGACGAGCACCAGCCCAGATCCGGCGGAAGCGACGTACCATGGCGTGAGCTGATGGGACTGTGACCTTGGACTCATTGGCTGGGAACCGAGGTGGCTGGTAGCCGTGCACACAATGGAACGGCGTGAGTCCTGTGGTGGCAGTGGGCAGCGTGTTGTGGGCGTACTCCACCCACATCAGGTGCTTGCTCCACGATGCCTGGTTCTGGCAGACCAGGCACCGCAAACAGGTCTCAAGTTCCTGGTTGATGCGCTCTGACTAGCCATTTGACTGCGTGTGATATCCTGAAGAGAGGCTCACGGTGGCTGCAAGGAGATGGCAGAACTCCTTCCAGAAACGGGAAATGAACTGTGGGCCCCGGTCCGACACAATGTCCCTGGGAACACCATGAATGCGGAAGACATCTCGTAACATGTGGTGGAAAGTTTTAGCAAAATGGTACATTTTATTGCACCAACATTTTGATTTTTTAGTAAATAACATCCAGGGTTGCATCATTCAATTATTTCAGAAACAAAAAGGGAGAACAATTAATTTGGTACTCATAGTGGCCACTGGGATTGTTAAAACCTGTCTTCCACTCATCCCCCTCTCGTATCCTAATGAGATGGTAAGCGTTTCTCAAGTCCAGTTTGGGGAATAGCTTAGCATCCTGCAAAAGTTCAAAAGCTGAGGACATGCGTGGGAGTGGGTCTCTGTTTTGTTGTGAGAGAAGGCGTTGCATTTGAAGTGCCAGGTAATTTACTTGATTAGTTATAGCTGACTTGATTAGTTATAGCTGATTGGTGAGGTCCCTCATTCCTTGGTTGATGGAGGACAGCTGTTCAGAATGGAGTGTTAGCTCAGCTTTCTGCGCTAACACTCTGGCCTTGAGTGAATCGGAGTCGGCTGAGTCCATTTTAGGCCAGTTTGTTCTATTGTGAACGTGTCCTAGAAGCTAAGACTGAAATGCACGACTCAGAAAGTTTCAAAGTTAAAAAAAAGTCTTTACTTGTGAAATAGGCAGGGTATAACAAAAACCACTCTTATGAGGGAAAAACGTAGAAAAGCAAACAGTAAACTTGAAAATTAAATAAACTCACCTAAGGACTAATATATCTTGGCAGGAATCACAGGCTCTCTTGACAACACAAGGCACAAGACGAACTGGCACAGGACAAAGGGAGACGAGGACTATATATATACAAGAGGTAATGGGAAACAGGTGGCAACAATCAAGGGAGGGGCTGACAATCACACTGGTAGGAAGACACACAAGGGCAGGGAGGATCTGAAACGATAGAGAAAGGTAAGTGCCAAAATAAGACAGGAAGTGCAATGACAGGACAAGGCAAGGTGAACAAACAGACTTGACTAAACATAAATCTAACCGGACTAAGAACCAAACATGAAGCACATACAATGAACCTGATTTACTAACTAACATGATATGAATAATTCTGCGGACATGACGGGATGTTACAAAAAGAAACCATTGTAAGGAAGAATTCTTAAATATTGGCAATGGGAATAAAAAACCTTGGCAATACAAACGCAGGGTTTAGAACATCTGTTTTCTTTTTTAAGCGTTGGAGAATGCTTTTTGAGACAATCTTCTTTGGAACCTTTGATTTGAAAAGTGAAAAATACAGACAAAGAAGATGACAAGGATCAGACGGGCATTTTCAATACGCACACAAGATAGTAATGATATATACTAAGAATGACCATATTGAGATTTAGACTTATATTATTACTGTAGTTATACACTGCAAACATATAAGAGGAATAGGGGCGCGGGAAAACAAATAGGCTCTCTCTGGTATGGGGTTGCGATTTTCCTAGATAGAAGTTAAATAAACTATACATACATAATAACATAAAAGAAAAAAGATTAGTTACTGTTATTACAATCTTTTATCGGGTTGTGCAACCATTAGCCAATAACCAACCAAGGTAACAGCCACCCTCCTTATCACCTGAATCTCCTCCTACAGCACCATTGTGTTTTTTTTAACCAATCACTTCTCAGAGGGGCGTGGCCAGAAGCAGCTCATTAGCATTTAAAGCTACAGAATCAGCAGTTTTGGAACTGAAACAGAGGCATGCTACAATGATCTGTTTGGTGTTTCAGCCAATCATATACATGTTCTGTATATATCTGAGACCTGGAATAGATTGTTGAAAAGGAGTATGATAGGGGACTCAAGTGACAGTTGTTTCTCAATAAGCCGTGCATGACTGGACTCATTTTCTTCGGACAATTTTCAACAACACAAAGACATTCCTCACATTCTGCACACTCAGCATCCCCGCGTCTTTAAGGTGAGTTTCAGAATGTCTCCCTCTACATGGAGCTTCCTCTCTTCCTATCATGGAGGAATGGCTTCCCATGCTGCTTTTATTAAGTCTAATTAGACTTCCTGACATAAGGACACAGTGTCTGTCCACAGTATGGGCGCTGCCCCCCCCCCCCCCCCCCGCCCACCAAGCCTCCCCCCTTTTCCGCCACCCAACTTCAGTCAGCCTTCCTTGAAAAGGCCTCGAGGAGAGGTCATCGAGTGCAGGAATGCCATTGCTTACTGTGTGTCTGCCTGTGTGTGTGTGTGTTCGGAGAGTCTATACTCTGTAATTAAATTCTCCTCATGCATTTGGTGCGTTGGGAGCATGAGCTAGATGTTGACTGTGAATGTACCGCGCTGAGACAAAGTATTCAAAGCTCGTCTCCCAGCGCCTTTAGACACGGTGCCGCTCCTGCTTGCTGAAGGCCCCCGGCCCAGCTTTGCAGCTCCACTTTGGGTTTCAGAATTTAAAACCCTCAGATGTCTTGAAGGTTTCTGCGTGGATGAATATGAATATGAATACCTTCACTAATCTAGGGGATTAGCTGCTGGATTGTCAAAGTGTTTCTCTGGACCCCAGCTCTTGACAGCTTGCTATTTTCCTCCCTATTTCGGGGCACCTCTGATTTTCTAATGTCACATTTAACTTTTAAATGACTGGTAATGCATATTAATTTTAAGCGGCAGTATGTGAAGGCTGCAGTTAAATCTGTGCCTGTCGTCTGAGTTGACTTTGCACATTAACCAAAGTGCCATTTGGATTAAGCAAATGGCTCCTCTGTCTGTTTAAACATATTTGAAGAGCCTTTTGAGCAGAGCTAGTTTAAACACTGAGGTCTGCAGTAATGTAATGGTACAGCATCCCTTTTCAAAAGTGAATTTAAAGAAAAGTTTCAGGATGTTTTTGTGTAAACGAGAGCACCAACTATATATCGCTTGCGTAGCATTTACACCTCTTTTTGGTCCCCATACATCAGGGCTATTCAACTTCATTAGCAAGTGGGCCAAATAGGAAAATCACAGGGGGTTTGTGGGCCACACAATACTTTGTCAAGGAATCACTACAAATAACTCTTACTTACAGTAGTGTTAAAAGATACTAATACATTCAATTAACTACTAGAACGTGCATCCCTTTTTTCACTTTAATTGTGTCACCATAAATCATTGCAGAAAGCAACCAGTCCATACAAAAGAAGTAGGAAAGCTATGGTTACAAGGCTCGACACAAAAGTGCACAATGTTGCATCTTTACATCTATCGAGACATGAGGTTCCATGTCCACTAATGTACAAAACAAGATGAACATAATAAAACGGTATTCATCACATTAACAGTAAGTAGCCCTGTTTATAATATCCTCAACACTTCCAAGCATACATAAGGTGCTTTGAAAACAACACAAATCCATCAAATGTAAGGCTAAATGCACAATAACATTCATGTCTTGGAAACATGTTTACAGTTTGCAAAACAGTGAGTAGGCTTGTTTGAATGACCATAACATGAATGACCATAAAACCAGATCTGCATACCGCAGACTTCTGTCATGTTTAGCCTGTTTGAGTCAGTGAGAGAAATTACACTGCCTTGATTTAGCCATTTCAGCATAGTTTGGCTCATAAGTGGTAAGAGCAATCCTGAGACACTCTGAGACGCAACTTCTCATTGGTCATGGAGCAACGTGCCCTTGTTTTGATGGCATTCATATGAGAAAATCTAGACTCACAAGTATAGGTAGATCCAAACATTGTCAGTATAAACAAGGCCACCTTCCTCATTGTGGGGTACTGACACTGGCTAACATGGTTAGACCAAAAGTCTCACACTGCTGTTTTAAAGCAAAGGAAGACTGCACATCAACCAGCTCCATCTGAAAGAGGCTCCCATCAATGCAAGACAGTACCTCTTTTACTTTTACACAGCAGTTACTTCAACACCTGTGTAATAAATAAATATGTAGGCTATTTATTTATTTGAAAGTTAAAATGTATTTCATATCTCAAACATTTGTTCTGTAAATCAATGTATAACATGCTAAAAGAGCTGCAGCCAATAGTGCATTATTTAATTGTTTGCATTTTGATATTGCCCGGAACTCATGTGTTGTGTGTTTACCGCTACATATTTAGTTGAGGGACGGTACAGTTCATAGTTCAATGAGTCGAGCGGCAGGTGCTCACAGATCTCCGCTATTTAATGTATCAATTATTGACGAAAGAACCTCTTTTCACGACAAGCGGCCAACGAGGTATTTTGTTTAAGTTATCTGTAAAATGTCATTTGTTTCATTTCGCGCCACAGCGTAATTGTACATTGTCTGGTTTTTATTTGTTTTATGTACTGTATAGTTCTCACGGCGTTAACAAGGCATGAGTGGCGGGACCAAAGGTGGAAGCAATGTACAATAAACGCCCGTTCCAAAGAACCGACCTGTGTCTGTGTCGTCGTGGAGAGAGCTACACGTGCTTCCATGCGAAGTAACATGCAGAGTAACACAAAGTAAAGTGCAGTAAGCTCAGAGTACATACATAGTGACATACGGAGTAACATACGGAGTAAATGTACTTACTTTACACCACTTTACATTAGGATATCTCTAATTAAGGGAGTGGTCGCTTTGATTGTTAGGTGGGGCTAGCTGCTAGTTGTCTGCACTGATAATGAGTATTGTTTGGTATAATTCCTTAAAGCAGCAATAATAACTATGACTATGCAAGCCAGTATCAATAATACATTTACCATCACATGTAACTTAGCTTATTAAACGTATTAAAAGTAACGTTGTAATCGAGTGTTCCATAGAAACGACTCCTGAACTGAATCATGTGAAAATGTAAATTCAGTTTCAAATTAAACGTTTACGTTACGCTGATTCACGGTAACACTGGCCACATTTCTGGTCAAAATATAGGGTTGCAAATTAGGTCTATATTTGAAACAAGCGTTTTTAAACTAGTGCAGTATAATCTCAATAACAGATAGATCTTTAGGTCAAGTTTTGTTGTATAGTTTCAGGTTAATTTACCTTGAGTAAGACGAACGGCAACCGGGAGCAACGAGACCGCAGGGTGTGCTGTTGACTTTTAGCGGGATAGCGCCGCGGCAAATTTCCGTCTTGTAAACGGCCGTTGCCTCTCAGAACGGTCGTTGCCAGGGGTGTAGTGGGCGTTGGACGCGGGGGTACGCCGTCCACCCACTTCTCCCGACGTGATATATAAAAAAATAATAAATATAAAATAGCTTAGGCTACAACTAAAAAAAAAATAAAAAAAAATAGCTTACAACTCAAATGTCAATCCGGAGATATTGGCAATGGTGAGAACAACCTACATAGGCTACATAAGACATCCCCAGTAGTATCTGTCCGTGACCTATATTGGCTACGACATGAACATAACATGAACATTCGATAATTGTCATCAACCTGAGACTTAAAACAAGACAAAAAAAAAACAACGAGAACGTGGATGTGATGTGTAGCCTATTTTGATTTCAGTGTGGTTAGTGTAGTTATTAAAATGTCAAATCGACAGAAAAGTATTGATTTTTATTTTCGGAAAGATGTCAGCAATGAAATTCAGGAGCCAGAGACGTTGACTGAGCCACAAGCCAGCACCACCACCGAAGTTCCCACATCTTCTGCTAATGCTAGCGCGGAGGCGGTGGGGAGCTCCCATATTTCTATGGGGAGCTCCGACAGCTCACCGTTCGCGATCTGGACTGAGGAGATGTGGAAGAGAAAAAAGGAGGCCTATCCCTGGATCGACGCAAAGGACGGGAAACTGGGCTGCAAAGTGTGCACGTCCATTAGTGATCTATCTGTATTCAAAGCCCAAGGTTCGCGAATGGGAGATGAATGGCGGTCCTACAGTATCACCCATAGTGGAACAGAGAAGAGCACAATGTTAACCTCTCTTCGAAAAAAAATTCTGAGGCACCTCCAGTCAAGTGGTCACGTTGCTGCTCAACGGATTCAAGCTAGAGCAAAAAGAGAGACAATCCATAAAGTTTGTGATAGAATGAATGCATCCTTCACGAAGGCTACTAGTGCCGTGTTCCGAACCGTCTACCACATAGCACAGAAAAATAGGCCATTTTCTGACCATTATGGACTGATGGAGTTACAAAGCCAGAATGGGATTGACACGGGCATTGGCTTGCACTCCCGTTACAGTGCATCACAAATTACAGATCACATTGCTTCCCAAATGCGTAAAAAAGCCTGTCAACGCATTCAGGAAATAGAAGGCAAAATATCAGTCCTGATCGACGAATCAACGACCCTAGGGTGCAAAACTACATTGATCGTCTATCTCAAATGTGAGACAGACAAGTTATACGACCCACACTTTATGTTCCTGGATTTAATCGAACTTCCTAACCAAACAGCGGACACAATTCTGCAAACTCTACTCAAATGCCTCCATGCTCATGGTTTTGATGACGCATATCTAAAGAAGCACTTAATAGCTTTTGCAAGTGATGGAGCCAGCGTAATGTTGGGGCGAAAATCTGGTGTAGCCAAACGAATGACTGAACGCTATCCCAATATTTTGACGTGGCATTGTTTAAATCATAGACTAGAGCTCGCAGTTAACGACACTGTGTCTGACGTTAATGGTGTAAACCATTTTCAGGCATTCATGGACAAATTATACACTGTGTACAGTAGATCACCCCAAAATAAAAAAGAGCTGGCAGAGTGTGCTGAAATATTGGAACAACAAGTGGGGAAAATCGGCTGTGTGTTAAGTACAAGATGGGTGGCTAGTTCTTTCCGCACAGTGTCTGCCGTTTGGGATAATTTTGCATCGTTATGTGCTCACTTTACCAATGCAATGACAGATGAGAAGCGATCGGCCTCTGATAGGCTGTCATATAGAGGTCTGTTGAAGCCATAGACTGTATACAGTCTATGGTTGAAGCGGCTGACTTCAAAGCAGTTTTTGCTGGATTTAGCACTTATGAATGACACGCTGCATGAGTTAGCTCTACTGTCAGAATGTTTGCAAAAACGCACTGCATCAGTGCCCTACGCAGACAAACTGATTAAACGTAGCATTCGGTTCATTGATGCAATGGGAGAACGACCTGGGACAAAAGTCCTTGCTGCTGAAATCGCTATCTCAGCAGGCAGATTTGGCTCCGTTGAGCTAACAGACAATGCAAAAATTGTTTCCATAAACCGGCAACAGTTTCTTAGAAGTCTAAGCAACAATTTAAGCCGTCGGATGTTCACAACTGCAGCATCCGGACCGGCAAATGCCCAAGCTGAGTCGGACTATACCCAGTTGATTTCGCAACTTAAAGTTCTGGAGCGCGAGAACTGGCCGCCTGCGCAAGATATGCCGCCTGGTTTTGGAGAGGAGGAAAGAGCGGCACTCTGCAAACGCTTCAGACTTCATATTGCGAGTGCAATCAACGGGTTTAGGGATTTAATCGAGAGCTCTGGGGATGACAGTCACACACCTGATCTTAGGCCTTTAATGAACTGCACGAAAGTCATCCCATGCAGCACTGCAGAGTGCGAAAGGGGATTCAGCCAAATGAATCTTATTATCACCCCAATCCGCACAAGATTACTGATCGAAAGGGTATCTGCTTTGATGTTCATCAAGCTACATGGACCACCGATGACACAGTGGGATCCGACAAGCTACGTGACCACTTGGTTGCGATGCCATCGCTCGGCTGAAGACAGGAGAACAAGACCTGCAACCGAATCTCGCAGTGAGCCTCCTGACCCAGTGTGGCGATTTCTTTGACGGTACCAAGCGCTTTCATGTAAGTACTGAATTTTAAATAAAACAAACAATAATCTATATGACACCTGTGTGTATTTCTGCATGTTAAGCTGAATATATGTATGGCTTTTTGGGTGGGAGTGTGTGTGTGTGTGTGTGTGTGTGTGTGTGTGTGTGTGTGTGTGTGTGTGTGAGTGTGTGTGTGTGTGTGTGTGTGTGTGTGTGTGTGTGTGTGTGTGTGTGTGTGTGTGTGTGTGTGTGTGTGTGTGTGTTTGGGGGGTGACGTCACAAATAGCGTACCCTCACTTAAAAAATCCCCACTACACCACTGGTCGTTGCCATTTTGAATGGTCGATGCCAGTGTCCGAACTACGGGGGGACTCGGGGGATCCGAGACCCCCTGAAACTGACACGAGATCCCCCGAAAACATGATTTGGGAAATGTTGGGGGGTCTCTAAAATAGTGTTTTCGAGATCTGTGCTCTGAGTCAAGCGCAAGAGCAAGCGCCCCCCCCCCCCCGAGAGAAAAATGGGACCCCCCGAAAATCTCGGCATAGTTCGAACACTGGTCGATGCCAGTGTTCGACCAGTGTTCGAACACTGGCATCGCGTGATCATATCCGAGCGACCGATCTTGAATTCCGAATGCTCGTGGAATGTTCGTGAAGTTTTCGTAACTTCCACTTTGAGCTTCATTACAAACCTATGAGTGACGTCACGGATACTACAGCCATTATTTATACAATCTATGAGAGTAACATACGGAGTAACAGGAGTAATGTAGATAGTAAAGAAGCCAGGTACATGCAGGGTAACCTTTGTCCTCAGGGGTCGTCATTCTGTTGTGAAGTTCCACTGTGCTAAGCTACCACTCTGCTGTGCAAGTGTTTGATGGAGACAGATAAACGTGACAAGAGTACGGAGTTCAAATGAATGCATCGATTATAATGAAATTGACAGTACAATTTTAATCCATACATTATATTTTATAAGTTGCCATCCACATAAAATGGAATCATCCCCCTCCTTTGCATACAGCACAATACACTTTGATGCTTCTCCATGCAAATAACAAACGCCTGTTTGTGGTGGTGTTTTGATGTCAGCAGCACCATCTCAAATCGGCAGTTAAATGCATGCAGCAGCGCAGGGATGTGCTCTTTGAATGCCACTGATGGAATACCCTGTAAAAAAGTGACGGCTGCGATGAAGAAGGGGCTGTCTGCTGTGGTGTGATAATTCATAATTACATGCAAACTCCCCGGGGGTAGTTCCTACATTAGAAATTAAAACATCTGGTGAGTGTTCGCTTGTCCAAATAGGATGTGAGTTCCAGAACAAAATCCTGCCTCCCTCACACGGCTGTTGTGAAAGCTGAGCATCTCTCCAGTTTACCTCCACCCACCGCCTCGCACAGCTCATTCAACATCATACATTTACATTTCTGTGTGTGTTGGCTTTGGTCTGTTTCACTTCTGAAACAATGAAATAATCTGACAATACAGAACATTTTGACCACAACTCCTCTTCAGAACCCTGTAGTTTATCTGTGCAAATTAAAGGACTACTTTTCTCACAAAATAACCATTGGACACAATATCTAATTATGAATATCCTGTTGCCTTGAATTCTTAAAATAGAATGTTTTCTCAGTTCACCACTGAGGTACACAATATAGAAACAGAAGTATCACCAAGGTTGGGAGGGTTACTTCAAATGTAATCTGTGATTAAATGTAATAGGTACCATAATCTTTGTCAAATAAAAGAGTCATAGACCTGATAACTTTCTGCTTACTTTAGATTTCCTCAATATAGAATGCAATGCCAATTAATTGAAAATGGAAAAAAAATCATTAAGATGTTTTTTACTGAAGTGTATTATAGATAACAGAACAATATGACCCTTTGAAGTTGAACAATGTTTTTATTTATAGGAAAACCTGCCTTTCATTAAGCATATTCAGGGTGCAAGTCCACAGCACATGACTAAATACTACCATTTAAAAAATGTAATTTGAGATGAGAGAAAAGGATCCGTTTTAGTTGAATACATAACAACGTTTTTAAACATTAACAGTGGTGGAAGAAGTACTTCGATCCTTAATTTAAATAAAAGTAGAAATTATTTGGTCTGAAAATACTTCAATACAATTGAAAGTCCTGAATTCAAAAGTATTGCCAGCTAAATGTACTTAAAGTATCAAAGTAGAAGTACCTATTATGCACCATGGCTGTTGTGAAAATATTATATTGTTATGGAATATTATAAGATTCCTTCTTTTAATTGAATTACTTACAAATACATGTAAGAATATTTCAATGTTGTAGTTTGTTGCTATTAAGTTTTTTAATGAATATATTGGTAGAAATGAACTGCATTATATCATGTACAAATGTCATGTGTTATATGTAAATATATGTAGAGGAGTAAACTGACAATAAAGGTTCCAAAATGTGAGGGAGTAGAGGTAAAGTTAAATGGAAATACTCAAGTAAAGTAAGACAAAATAGTACTTAACTACAGTACTTGAGTACATGTGCTTAGTTACTTTACACCTCTGTACATTAAAATATATTGTCATTTTCAAAAATATATTTTTTTCTTTTCTAATAGTTTTTAAAACGTACACACCAAAGTAAATTATTTGTATGCGTATACCTACTTGAGCGTTTCGGGCGGTCTGACGATATAAATAAGTAAATACTGGACTAAAACGTCCTCCGTCTGCAGATGTGAAAATGCCTTGTGTCATCTTTCGCAGTCATATTCCCGCTGTGTACACCAAAGGGAGAAGGGGGGGGGGGGGGACCAAGCGAGCGCGAGGGGAGGGATCTGAACGAGCGGCCAGTAGTGCGATTCTCCAAACTCCGCTGCGCACGTTCCAGGGAGTGCGCGCACGCTTCCCGCGGCCGCTAACGCAAAGCCGCACCGCGCTTACGATGTTGTGAATGAGGGGATAGAGTGACGTCAGCGGCCGAATGTCAACAATGTAGCGACTGAGAGTAGGCGTTCCAGTCGAGAGTAACAAACAGCGGAGACGGAGCGGCACGCCGCGCTGGAGCACCGCGCGCACACACACACACACACGCACGCAGTCGTACACACAACAGACCGTGTTTTTTACTGAAGCTACACATACGCGAGGTGCTGCATCGGGACAAGAAGTGACCTCTCTGAGGAAAGGAGTCATCATGTGAGAGAACTTATGAGGGAGACGGACAAAAGGGCTGAATAGAAACGCGCGGAATAGAAAGTAAAAGGTGAGCTGCTGCACGTTTCTCAGCGTCATTTCTCTGCTCTTATATATTCCTCGCTGTTTTTCAGGTGTGAATCCACCGTTTCTCAACCTCAGTGTGTTGTTGATGCTCTCTGAACCGAGTTGCAAACTTGCATTAGTGTCGCAGCCAGCAGAGTCCTCCCTGTGATCTGTGGAAAAAAGTCACTAGTAGAAAAACTGAAAGGAAGGAAAACCGCGTGCATGTCTCTGAAGCCTGGCGTGGTGATAATATTGGAGGCTGTAATGCGTCGGGGTGTGAACGCGGGTTCAGGAGTGAAACACAACTCTGAACCACATCCTGTTATGCTTTCAGTCAATACGCCGTGTGCGCTCCATTTTCTCTGTTTTTGTCAAGTAGGTGTGCGGAGATCCCACAGGAGGTCCGCACGCGCTGCTTCTATCAGCAGAAATATGCATACATAAAAAAATAGGCTGTCACCTGCAGCGTCATAAAACACCTCGATTATTTAATGAACAACCCTCAAATCAGAGGATATTATTATTATTATTATTATTATATTATTATTATTATTATTATTATCAAAACAGAAAACTTCAATTTCTTTCTGCTGTTCCCCAATCGTATGCATGATGTCATCACCTGCTCCATAATCAACATTTAAAAAATGTGTTTTGCTGTGTAAGGAAGGTCCTTATTTGGTCTGACAGCCAATGGAATCATGTACATCTCGACGGTGTCTTTTAGGAGCTCATATTTTCAATATCATTAACCCTTTATGTTTGATACCGGGAGCAAGCTCTGCTACCATTACCTGAAAACTAAACATTTTGATATGAAGTGGTGACTGTATGAACACAGCTGCGCTTTTACGCGCGTCCTGCTTTGTCATGTGGATGCTGCTGCAGCAGTGGCTTAGTCAGTCCCTGTCATTGTATTATGTAGGAGTCAGCGGTGTAGTGAGGAATTATGCTGTGATGCAAGTCAGGTCTCACAAGTTGATATATTTTTGAAAAACACCTTTGGGAAAAAAGAGACAAAGCTGTTTTATGACACCTGCATACACTTAATACAATATTTGAATGTGTTTTTGAGGGGTTCTTTCTGAACATAAATCATCGGATCGTCCACCTTTGCTTTGCTGGAATGAAAGGAAGCATGTGTCCGGGGCAGCGGTGTGTGTCGGCAGAATCAGACGCAGAATGAGTGTGTGTATTTCGCGATACTCTTGTTTGATCGCCACGTGTTTGCGCTGAGGTGCCATAAGGGAGTGATGCTGCCGTTAATGATACAGCATTCTGAGGAGCCTCTTTGTCTGTTTGTGCTGATGCAACGCTCTGATGGCACTGAGGGTATGCAGCATCACCCTCCATCCTCACCCATTCCTCCCATCATGTGTCACATTGTTAATATTGGGGTGTGTGCCACAGATGATTTTGAGTGCATGCTGGGTGGAGGCGGTGGAGGTTTTGTAGTATTATTTGATCATTGAGATTTTAATGGGGGCTTACGAAAACACATTGTCGTGTTCTGACATCGCTCTGCTTGCACAACACGTGCACAGCGGCAGGCAGCACTCATGCGCAGTTTTACGCAGGGAGCCTTTTGTTCTGTACAGTAGTCCCACTGCCTTTCTATTCCCATGCACGGCAATCCCCTGCTTATTGTAAGGGGGAGGGAGTGGGGGTGTCCAAAACTGTAAACCCCACAATGACTCAGTCAGGCTTAAATGCCATTTCATCATATCTGCCAGCCAGAGCTCCATTCTCCTGCTCTCTGTAATAATAAGGTTTATTTCTCTGCATGGGTTCATTATTTTTCTTTCTCCATTAATTAAAATAGCAAATGTCATTTTCACTTTGCCAGCACTATGAAATAATCCTAGTCTGCTTTTACTGTGTTGAAAAATACATTCCCATTCAATCAAGCTTGATTTTAATGTGTTTTTTTGTTCTGCATCTTTAAAGATTGTGCAGAGCAGCAGCTGATACCTGCATCAAGAAAATACTTATGTATTGTTGTCCAGTATTTTAAACTCCCTTTTATTTTACTTCTGGTGTTTTTATTGTATGATGATATTTCTTCATAGCAGGTGTTATCATTAAATCATGCCGATATAGCACTAGGGCAAGACAATATTTTAAATCAATATCAAAATATGATCAAGAATACATTACAGAAAACAGAAAGAAATAGTAAGTAAATGATACCAAGGTAATTACAAAAAATCCAGTTGAGAGCAGAGCAATACATAAATCAGGTTGATCACACCTGGGATTCTATGTAGACAATACACTGGAAATAAACATCGCTGCATCATACTATGAAATGACAACAAATACAAATATTCTAAATATTTCTATATAGTTTATTTTTATATTTGAAAAGTTAATCTATATATTTCCTCTACATTTAATAATGCGAGGGAATCAATGCCTTTTTTCTCACCAGGAACGTAAGTGTGATTGGAAATTATTTAATTATTTTGTTCCTGGCTTAAGATGAGCCAAATTTAAGTATGGTGTCTAAATACTAGGATCCCCTGTAAAATACTAATATTTTAACAGTTAAAGTGACTAAATTATGATGTCCAGCTCCGAAACATTTTTTTTAAGCCTCTTCCTATGTGGCCATAATTTTCTGAAAGTGCATCAAAATCAGGACCCTGATGAAGTAAAATGCAAAGTCATAATGATGACTCTCTGGGGTTGAGCTTGGGAACATCAGAGTCTGAGCGTGGCTGTTTTGGGGATCTCGTCATAATGACTCCCCCAGGGCTCAGCCTCTGAAATCCCACCCGGCAACAGGATCCTTCATGTGACCCAGCCAGTCCATTCTGAAGAGTACCGTGCAGGGGGGGGGGTCCTCCAACTTTCTGCTGAGCCCGTAGTAATCATCTTTATGTTACTGAAGTTCCTATCAAGCTAGATGACAAAAGAAGCTGCCCGTGTTCAAAAGTAACTAAGCACTTAAGGGTTAATGATTCATGAAATTGCAGTGGGATGTGATGGAGTGATCTCATTGTGTGATTATAGAAGGATTTCTGCAGAAAACAGCCCCTAACGTGCCAAAACGGCATTGCTTTACGGTCTGAGTAATAGCAGAAGTGGTTTAAAAGGAGAGCAACTTAAAGAAATTTTAAAAAGCTGCATATCCACATCCGCTGCATGTTTTTTTTTTCCCTCTGCATCATTAAAGGATCGTTTGCATCACTGAGGACATTTGAGTAACCCCCACCAGCTCAGCTCAACATCCCAAGTCAGTGCATTGGCCAGAAAAAAGGAGAAGAAACATGTTCCCATAGCTCTCCCACGTCAGCACAAAGGCATGTTTGACTGGGCTGCTGCCAGTGAGAAGCAGCCATCAACACACTGCTGCGTGGAGAAGTCTCAGATCCCGCACTTTACACAAAGAGCTATTGTTTCCCCTTTTCCTCTCTTTCTGATCCCTTCTTTTCTCCATCATATCATGGCTGCTCATTCTTCTCCTCCCACCGTTCACTGGCAACGTCTCTCCCCGTGTGAAATCAGACTGCTTTACCCAGCTGCCCTCAGTCTGCAGAGTGAGAGCCCGTCTCTGTGTTTGATGCGCAGCACAGACACTTGCCAAGAAGCTATCAAATCTAAAACACCACAGGCAGCTCTCTGATTGTTTTGTTTTGTGTTGCCTGTAAGAAATTATCGAGATGCGTAAATCATCCTGATGGCTGCGTCAAACCAATCGGATGATCTCACACTCGTCCTGCCGCCTCCAGCGGAGCGCTTCACCTCCTGAACTCTGACTTAATCCTCTTTAGTTACCCATCCTGTGGTCATCCATGGATTTCAACATATTGAGCTAATAAAAGGATGCACATCTGGTCCTGATAGCTTTGGAAAATAAAAGCTTGAGGGTAGAATAGTTAGGGAGTTTTGGAAGTTATTGAAGCAGTTCCGAAGAATGAGCCGTGTGTAAAGTGGCATTCAGTGAGTGAAGGGAAAACAGTCAGCACAATTTAAGGACCTGTTTTTATTGGCTTGGTGCAGCAATACTCCTGCTGGCAAGAGACAGGAGCATATAGCAGAGGATGTGATTATTCCAAAAGTGAGGAGTCACCTGAGGTTTTGAACACTTATTATCATCAACTTTGCATCCTCACTGACAGCTGCAGGGCCACATGACAGTCACATTGATATGATATTAGTCAAATGTGCAGCATTGTATGGGAATGTTACCAGAAACTGCACTAGTCTTTTGATTTCATTCTAGGAATTGACTTGACTTCAATTTCAATTATCTTATTTATAATATTGGATTGGACTGGATATTGGAGATTTATTCAGAATTTTAATTCATCTCTTTTTTTAATTGATAAATGTTATATTTCAGTTTTTCTGTTGTTTGTTGAGCCGTTCAATTGGGAAATTGCCAGTGGAACATCTATCTTGAAACAGTATCTAAAACTTCAGCATGTGTTGCTGAACACACATCCAGTGCTGCATAAAAAACACCTCCGTATTGGAAACCAATATTTTGCATGTTTTGTTATATTCCACTGACCTATGTGTGTTTTTGGCTTGTATTAATATCCAAGAGTCACACAATGAATGACCTGTGTGCTACGGCCCACTGGGAACATAATGGCTAAAGAGCTAGATCCAGTGCTTTGGTTGTATGTTGTGATATTAGCTCCCACCCTTTTTACAGATTATTCATAACACACACTGTTGTCCCTGTGGTCCCCCTGCTACCACTGTAGGAATGCTTTGTATACCGTATGAAATGAGAGCAGTTAGCTGGATAAACTTGTTGAGTGAACACTGGAGCTCACATCAATAGTGATTTAAAGTGTTCCTCTTGTCTGTCAACTGCTGAGTCACAAGTGGACTCACTGACTGGAGAACAGTCCCTCTCTTCAACCTGTTCACACAAACAGTGTGCAGTCTGAGGCCTGTCACTTATTACAATGCCCGTTGTGATGCATCATTCTCGATTGTAGTTGTTTAACCCCTTAAAGTACTATGTAACAGTCCAATTTAGTTGGATTTTTTTATTTACTGCTGAAGGTTCATGCTGTGCTGGAATTTAGATCATATCACATGATCTTTATTAACAGATGGAGATCTTGTGAGGTGATTAAAAGCAGCTAAATGGACCTGAAGGGGCATCAACAGCTGTTTCTAAGGCCAAGCAAAAACATTGAATCTAAGCATTACCAATAGTTATAATTGTATTTTCCAAAGCATCAAAATGTATTCACTTGTTTTGCTAAATATTAAAAATAATAAAATACAACAATCATTGATATTTGGATATATTACAGTTGCGGAAAAAATTAAGAGACCATTCCAATCTTTTCTTAAATCTTTATCTCTACATGTATGGCAGCCATTCCAGTGTCTGTTAAATTCCAACACAGAGAAAAGTTGTCAGTAGTTTATAGAATACAGTAAATAGAAAAAAAAATAATTTAACTCAAAGACATATCTATAAAAAATCAAATAAGAGAAACTGATAATGCTGAAGTGCTCTCTTCAATTTTTTCCGGGACTGTATATATATATATATGTAAATCTAAATATTCAATCTACATGAAATAAACAGTTCATATAACAGACATTATATGCTTTATGATTGAATCTTCATATTATAGGGAAAGCAAGGTATTACATATAACATATAACATAAAACAGGGGCGCCTTTGTAGATCCCCAGAGAGGAAATCCAGATTTTGGAGCAAAGTTCACATATTGTACATTAGATGTCCAAAACAACACATTGCGGGAGCTGCTGTGTCACTGCGGGTGAAGTGATAAATGACATATTTAACGTTACCTCGGAGATAAAACTCCCTGTTAAGACTGAAAAAGATATGTGTTGCTTCTTCCATATTTAGTACACCTTACATGCCCAGCACATCCGTAAATACACCAGTGTCTGACTGAAGGTATGAGGTGTTGGTCACCACTGTTTCTAATCATAAATAGGTGTGTAAATGACGCTAGAATTAAAGCTTTAGTGTCCGTTTTGTTCCATGTTTTTATTTGAGCTGGGTAATATCATCATTTGGTACACAGAAAAAAAACATCAAGGTTTCACATTTTCTTTAGTGCACTTTTCTTGTTGCAATTTATTTAGTTTATTTATCTCATTAAAAGTTATGAATATAGTTACCGTAGGAGCTTTTTTTTATTTAACAAATGAACCTATCAAGGTGTGATTTTTTTTTAAATGATCTGTACCAAATAAGGATATTTTATTATGTTTGTTGAATACTGTTTGTAGGCAGAAATAATATCTCACATACTTTGCCTTTTAACAAATGTTGTGCTTTCTGCAATTTTGATATTGAACTAGTCCATTTAGCTATTTTTGATCAAATACAGAGTTATGTGCAGCCTTAAACATATATCACTAACTTTTAAATAGTGGCATTGACAGAGTGTGGCCTATCATATTTTAAGTGCGTATAAACACACTGAACGGTACACTGTTTTGAAATTCTTTATACATTTTCTCAAGTTTGAATTCATATACATAGGAACATATTATTTTGCAGATTTTTCTCTTTTTCACCATCAATCCCAGATTCATCACTCAATGGTGAAAGTCATCCTTGGTGTTTTCCGTTTAGTCTTACGCAATTTCAACGGCATCATCGTCGCTGTTTGTACTCTGAATCATTTGTTTTAAAAAGTCAAGTCAAGTTCCCTTTTTGCTTGGGGGCTGCTTGTTTCCTGCCAAGGTCGTTTGGTTTCCCCCACCCTCTCTGTACATCTTTCGGGTCGATGGGAAAAAGAAATGTCTCAGTCGAGCATAGCGGATTCCTGGTACAGAGAGTGAGATCATTGTTTTAGTGAAGGTGGGGTGGGGGGTGGGGGGGGGGGGGGGGGGGTGTTATGGCATGACCCTTGTGGCAGGACGTTGTTGTCCATCCGCCAGACCCGCTCAGTGATCGCTGTCAACTTGGAGGTGAAACTGGCTGTGACAGAGGTCAGCATTCCTCCCTGCAGGAGGGATTTATTTGTTCTGCTCTGCACATCAGAGACACCCTGCAAGACCAAAACACTCCCATTGTGTCTGAGCAGCCTGTTCACAGAGCGCTGACATCTGCGGCTGATCAGAGCAGCATAAATAAAAAATAATAGGCATGCTCCTCAGAGGTCAAAAACAAAGTGCCAGGGAAGAACTATTGATCACTCAATACACGTAACAATGTGGGGCTGTTTGCTCTGTCAGCTCACACATGAGATAACCATGAACGTCATTATTGCTGCAAGTTCACTAACGTGACAAGAACATAAATCATGAACAATACACAAGGTATTTTTATTAAAACACATGTATTCAGTCAGCCCTGGTGGTAGACGGTAATGGTTTTATCTGTGTGAGATTTTTGCCTAAACCCTGACACAATGAAAGTGTATTTTAATTATTTTATATCAATATTGCAATTTGAATGAGTTCAGCTTTCAAATCAATAGACACCATTTAATAAACAGAGAATTTGTATGAATAAATGTAATCAGCTGTTACTATAACATGACATTCTGTAAGTTACTAAACAACTGTATATTTTTTATGTTAGAAACAACAGAATGGAAAGTGATGATCTCACTGTACTATCTCTCGCAGTCAACAAGCTAATGTTGAGATTATCACCACAATAGCTTTGAATTAAGACATAATGTAGAGCATTTAACTCAAACAAACTTTATATTCAGGTTTCAAAGTTCAACTGCGGCATCCTGGAATGGTGTTCCTATTTTCACAACACACACAATAATACACAATAAAACTAAAAATTCAACCAACTCTGCACTGAAAAAACTGAAATGTTGACTTTAATTAAATGTATTATGTCACCAGATTTCCCATAACTGTATGAGGTTAGTTAAAAGCAATTATTTTTGAACTTGTTTAAAATAATATTATTGCTTTCAACTAACCTCATACAGAAATGTGAAAATATGTTAATGTTTATGTTCATTAAAGATCATTAAATATATATATTTTCAGTTTTTCAGAGTCGGGGTCAGCCTCTTGCCTACGTTTTGAGGCAGTTTACAGTAAACCCCGTTATATCTTCATTGGCGTTGTTGAAGCAGTGGAGTGTGAAACAACAGAGTGTGTTGAACGTGCGGTTTGGTAAAGAAGTGCAGCTGTACAGGAGTTAGTGTGAGGGAGGAGAAGAGGGTAGGGGGGACATCCTGTGAGACCAGCACAGGTGGTTCGGAGGGGGTTGATAGTGGTGGGAGGGGAGGGTGGAGGTTGTGGGCGTGGAAGTGCCCACTTCCTGCCCGAGCCCCTGTGCTGCGCTGTAAAACAGTAAGCCTACAACGAGATCAGCAGGATTTGCCGGCGGTGGCTTCCTGCCGTCTCACCGCAGGCAGCCATAGGTGGAGATCCTGTCACTCTGACGTCCCGCTGTGCCTCCTACTTTTCCTTATGGACTTTCTTTCATAATCATGGCAGAGCAAAGGGAACATGTAAAAGGAACATTAATTCTACAGCAAGAAAAAGCTGTGAAATGAACGCATTAAAAACTGAGAGCATGACGTTCACCCTGATGGCTTTTCCATTTGTTGCACACAGATGTGGAATGGAAAACATGAAAGTCTGAGTATTGGGTTGAATCCACGTATACAGCCCTTCTTGTGGGGGAGTAATCCGTGCATGGATACCCTTCAGCCAGGTTTATCCTGATTTCATCCTGTAAATTAAAGCGAATGAGCCTGTGGAAACTTCATGAGTGCCAAACAGACTTGGGTGGAGCCAAAGAAACTGGTCCTCAATGTGGTGCATCAACAATCAAAAAACTGAAACGTTGACTTTATTTAAGTGTATTATCAACAGATTTCACATAACTGCATTTTGAAAGCAACTATATTAAGTTGAACCTGATATTTTTTATTAATACGTAATATTATTGCTTTCAACGAACCTAATACATGTGAAATGTTTTGACGCAATATATATTTATTAAAGTCAACGTTTCAGTTTTCTATTAATATTTTGGGTTCTGACCCTTTTGAAACTCACCACAAATTGTTTTTGCAGTCAGTGAGGAGTGTGGGATCATCAGGGTTACACAGACGACATGCCCTTTATCTGCATATTAAATAAATAACATTAAAGCAAGATCTTTCATATCTTTCAGGAAGCGTTATTTGACTGTTCAGGAATGTTCAGGACATGATTTGCCGGAATCTTTTAAGACCACCTTCGGGGTTTGCTTGCACCGACTTTTAGTGTATATAAATCAGCTTATATTTATGACATCCCTGCCAAAAGCTTGACTGTGTAAAAATGTTTGATTTTCGGACCCTCGCACCTACGTGAATATGGAAAGTATAACTGAAACTTTTGGTTGAAATGATTGTTATTCAGACACAAATTGGCCAGCTGATTGATCAGAAAATGAACACAGAAATAAAAACATACATTTAAACATTTCCATACATGTTTTCCTACATGTCTAAAGAGGCGCGCTCCATTCACTGTGAAACTAATTTATGACTTGTTCATGGTGGACGCTTAAACAGGCTTAAGTATTAGTACTCCCAAGGCAGCAAACAGCTCACCAGAGGATTGAGATGTAAACAGCTGAGATGAGTTTTAGCTAACAGCAAGAGTTATGAAGATTGCACAGACGTAAATCCTTTGCTACAGAATGAGCACTAAAAGCTATAACCATGCAGAAGTCATTTTGTATCCATTCTTCACCCTGTTTATGTCTTTCTTGTTCATTATATACAAATCTAACAATACATTTTAGATATGAAATCGAAACAATTAGCATTCAAGTAAAACATGCTATAATTTTCATCCCTAGTCAGCATTTAGAATGTAGGCCAGAGTCATTTGAGGAAATTTCCCATTTTCTGTGTGTAAGATGACAGATATCTGATAGCCAGCAGTTTGTCATTCTTTTCCAGTGATAGAGGTGAAAACAGTTTGAGTGCTGCTGAGTGAGTCAGGAAATAAGAACCTTAATGACCCACATCTACTGACAGCAGCACAGGGAACTATCAGTGAGTGTGCTGCTCAGTTCACCTGTCCCCCCTTCCCCCTCCCCCTCCCAGGCTGCAGTCATCAGACTGTGCTTGTGTAGCTGCGATGGTCACATGCCTGTCATATCACTAAGGACAGATGGTGAAAAGTCAACATGTTGGATGCTCCACTGTTGATACTGACTGAGACCTGAGTCAGCCGAGCGTCTGAAAGCTCACTCACAGATTCTGTGAAAAAAGTGTAATTTGAAGAATATCCTTCATACACCTGTTTTTAAGTCAGACTTCATTGGTTCCTTGCATTCATGCAGTTTTTGAAGCATTTGTATACACCCCCTCAAATGTGTTCTGTGCAGTACTTTGTAACCTTTAAAACATTTCCGAGACACATTTGAATGATGACCTCAGAGGAGCTGGTGTATTCGGCCAATCAGGGTCCAGGATAGTTTCAGTTTGACATGATGAAATCAATAGTGTTTTGTTTTGATACCTTGCTTTGAAGGAAACACATTTTTCTACTGTACCACCCCCCCAACTAACTGAACATTGATTGATTCTCCCGCAACTTTGAGTTGCATTTAATTGTTAGGACCAAAGAAATAACATTATTAAATACAATGTAATTAATTTCCTACATATGTTCCAAATAAAAAGATACTCAAGAGGCACTATTATCTTTGTTTCGCAGGTGTGAGTAGAAGGGATCTCAGAATGAAGTGTTGTGATTTTTTAAAATTGCGTAAGATAATTTGTTCTTTTAAAATACGGTTTTGATACAGTATATAAATAAAATAAAATGCAATGAACTGAGACATTTTTTTTAAAGAATCATTTAAGAGATTCATATATATTTGGTATTTAGACACTTTAAAAAGAAATTCACATTTATGAATATATATTGAATTATTTATTTTGTTGGATTTCCATTGCACTCTACAGTAATGTTACCTAAACCCCAAGTCAGTTCATAGCAAAACATATATATAATATACAATTTATAGATTAGGACTGATTGATCAAAGCATAAATAAATAAATAATTGACAGGAGCATGATTTCCTCTCTCTTGTATAAAGTGCGTAGAGTTTTCCTATAAAAGGCAGAGAAGCGTAACGATGGAGAAACAAAGGCGGACCGAGGGAAGGAGAGTGAGAGTGGAGATCAATAGTCATGGCTGCCTGAGAGGAAGTGGGAAGCGGACATTTAGATGGATTACAGTGGCACAGCTTCGCTTTCATCTCACTCAGGGATTGTGTCTGGAGGCGAGGAAGCAAATTGCATCTCATCATGCTCAGCGAGGGCTGCTCAGTCTCATTCTGATAGTCTGTTTGAACACTGATGTACATATCCCTTCAGGAGGGTACACAAGAAGAACACTGCGCTTAGAGCCAACTGTCATCCTCTCAGGGACAGAACACAACCAGGCTAAAGTCTGCAGCCTTTCAACTATTAGCGTCATGATATCACACACACACACACACACACACACACACACACACACACACACACACACACACACACACACACACACACACACACACACACACACACACACACAGCAGCGAGGTTCATGTTCAGGTGGAGCCGTGTGATTGTTATCTTTCCAGCAGTGGCAAAATGTGATGAAAAAAGACAGATTTCACAGCTGATTTGAATGAAAAATTAAAGGATTTATTTAACCCCAGCACACACACAGACACACACACACACACACACACCCACACACACACACCCACAGCCGTTAGCTCTATAGGAAAGTCAGAAGTAAATCATCTCGGGTTTTAACGGCTCTATGACGATCTGAAGGGACTCAGCTTCCAGCGGATTCAATCTTAAACTTGTTTCATTTTTTCAGAAATAAATGCTGAAACAAGACAATAATAGCAAATTAGTGTAATGCAATCTTGTGTTGATTTGTATTGGAAACAGACTACATTTTTCCAGCAGCAGATGTAGTTGTTTGTGTAAATTAATGGAAAGAAATATTTAGATTTTTAAATGTGCTGTCATGCGTTTGATGAGTAGTTTAATAAGAACGATCTCAAATGAAGCTTCACTTAAGGAACAGCAACACTGTAAAATCAGTTACTATTTATTTCATATTATAAGTAAATTAATCTTCCCTTCTTTTCTTTTCTTTTGATTTTAGAACATTCCTGAACCAAGTAAACTGAAAGCAAAAGTATTCCCATTGATGTTCAGTTATCACGGTAAGTTTTATTATCTATTTATCTTTGCTCTGTTTAAATAGAGTCGGAGGATGAAACCCTCTTTATTTGTCACACACATGCACACAGCAGAGCACACACAGTGAAATTAGTCCTCTGCATTTAACCCATCCTAGTACTAGGAGCAGTGGGCAGCTATCGTGCAGCGCCCGGGGAGCAATGGGGAGGGGGGATTGGAGGTGTCCGGTGCCTTGCTCAAGGGCACCACAGCAGGGCCTAGGAGGTGAACTGAGACCTCTCCAAGTAGCAGTCCACTTCCATATTTCAAGTCTGTTCGGGGACTTGAACCGGCGACCCTACGATTCCCAGTCCAAGCCCCTACTGACTGAGCCACTGAATCTGAATTCAAAGGGAATACATGAGTTTGGGAGAACATGTCCTCATACATAAATAGTTTATCCATTTAATAAAAAATAGATACATTTGAAAATGTACAATAGCCGTTGAAAAGAGACAAAAGTTCTTGAGACCAAATCTGTTCAGTGTGTATGAACGGACTGTGGTGTGTTTAAGCCTTTCTGTGAGGTTGCATGTGTAACTGTGGATGATAGGATGGTTTGTCTTCACACTGCAGGAACGCCCCCTCCCCCTGACAACGCCAACCTGCCAATCATGCACCTGACCATGTGTTTGTGACTGATGGTGATGTAGATGAGTCAGTGTGACGGTGCGCTGCTCGTGGATCAATGATCACTAATCACCATCAGAAGATGAAGGACAAGTCTGTGAGTAGCTCCGACACTTTGTTTTTAAATGTCAAAACTTTATTTTGTGTTGGCAGGAAGGCTGTTTTTTATTTTTTCCTGTTGTGGTTAGACTGTGTGAAGCCAGAGAACACATTTGTCATGGTGATGCACACAAACAGAAATTCAGACGGTGCTGTAGTCTGATTGTGTTGGTTTATAATCAGTTTTTATTCAATACATCCTGGATTATACCTTCAGCACCACGATATTAAGCCTTGTTGTGAATTGAATTATACATTCCTTTCTGTTCTGAAGCAAAAACTAAAATACTTTGAAAGCTCTCAAAGTCAATATCAAGATAGTTACATTACGAAAGATAAAACCATGCTGTTCAAAGAAAATTTAAATGTGCGCATTTCCATTTATATTTAACTGTTGAAAAGGAAATTAAGCTTCCTTCTCTGACTTCCTTTGCAGGTGCTACAATAGCGCCTTTAGTTGACTTAATATACAATAATAATGGATCCAAGTGTGCGTTTATGCAATGCTAAACCTTTAACAAGCCTCATAACCATTTAAACTCACCCCTTTTTGTTACCCTCTCCCTCTAGTATTATAGCCTAGTAAGATTTACAATTAATGTGTGCTTGTAAAAAAGAGAAACTATAACTCTGGGGTGACAGGCTGCTCACAGATCTTTATGGCAGCCTTCTCCTGTGTGTGAAGTCAGAAGTCTTGTCCCTGCAGTTAAAAGAGTCTGCTAGCAAACACAAAGGCCTTCTTTGTGCCGAAGCTGTTAGTCTCATAGTGGCTTAGCGTATGTAGTGGAGTGTAAGCTGCTGTAGTAAGAGTTCAGGTTGTTAGAGTGCTTAGCCCTCACCACGTGGAGGCTGGCATCTGTGTGTCGCGCCCTGAGTCTGAGAGCGGCTCAGCGTGGACCCTCTTACCTCTGCCGCCTGTGGCATGCTGCTCTGTGACTCCATGACCTCTCTCTGTAGAATACATATATCTGAAACCAACAACCAAACTCATAATTCACCTTTTCTGAAAGAAAAAAATTTATATCCTTGGTTTTCTGTATTTTTTGGCTAATGATGTTGTTGTTGGACTTCCATGCGTGCAAGAGTTAAAAATTATGAATTACATATTTGTAGTTCTGTAAATACTTTAAAAAACGGAAACATTGACTTTAATTAAATGTATTATGTGAACACAGTTCACATAACTGTATTAGGTTGATTGAAAGCAAAAATATTAAGTTGAACCTGATATTTTTATATAAAAAAGTAATATAATTGCTTTAAACTAACCCAACACAGTTATGTATAATCTGTTAAGATAATACATTTCATTAAAGTCACATTTCAGTTTTTGTCAGGGTGGCTAGTGTCAACAACGTCTATAACTTAATTAAACTTAAAAAAAAACTAAAAGTCTAGTTAACAATGAACTCTCTGAACACTCTGACTGATGATATTCAGAACAGATATTAAAGACTTGCTATTTGGCTACAGGTAGTTGTAGTACACGCATTAGTCTCTATTAGCTAGCAGGTGACACATTGTTTAACATGACACACTCGTCGGCTAACTGGTAAAGCTATGATATAATCATGATACAAACCTCACATCTGCATAACAGTTTGTTACACTTTCACATACATAATACATCTGTGTCAATATTTTTATGCATATTTTTACCACTTTAGCTTACCTGAAACACAAGCAGCTAACTGCAACATGGCTGCTTACTACGGGCTATGTCTGAGAAGTGATGCATCTGCATAAACATTTCTTTATATTCAACTTGAAAAACATAAAATATGGAGTCTGCTTGCAATTAATATATGGACAGACAATATTCAGCACACATACATAACTCATGACTCAGTTTCAGGTAGTTACAGTACAGGCTAAAGTCCATATTAGCTAAACTACCATAAATCACATATCTGCATTACCATTTTACATCTGTGTCAATAGTTTTATACATCTTTAGCTAATCTGGAAATAAAGACACATCACTGCAATGTGGCTGCATATCTCGACTTGGTCTAATAAGTGATGCTTTCACCATTTTAAACATAACTGGGCCTACTAAATAATAGTGTTGGAATTGCACATTAACATATATCAAAGACGGGTCAATTAAATACAACAAAATATAAAGAGCTTGTACAACATGAAACAGAATCCATGTCTATTAACATTCTCGGCCCAATCTGAATACATTTAAACATCTGTTATTTTTCTGCAAGTATACTGTACTACAGAGAAGAGACGCTGACTTTAATTAAATGTATTATGTCAACAAATTGCACGTAACTGTATTAGGTTAGTCAAAGCAACCAAAAGGCTCAACTTAATGTTATTGCTTTTAACTAAACAAATACAGTTATGTGCAATTCGTTGACATAATACATTTAATTAAAGTCAGCGTTTAAGTTTTTCAGTGTAGCTTTTTTATATTACTTCAATGTATTCTCACATACCAGTCCACAACATACTAAAGTCACACATTAACACGTATTGGAACATTTTTGAAATGTCGCTAAATAGTCTTAACTATTCTACCTAGGGGTGTATGAAACGTCAAAAACAGGAAGCCAAAATCCTGAATGACTTCCTGCTTCCTGTTCCTTGTCAGGCCTACTGAATCTTTCTGGTAATCTAAACAATGTCTGGCAAAAACTGGAGCGATAGGAGCCAAACTGCAGCTGGATAGAAATCCAAAATCCAGTTTAAGATAACAAATATGTTAACACGTGATAAATCTCCAAACTGCATTCGTGACATATTTGATTTAGTTTAAAATAGAAAATTCCTTGTTTTTGTTGTTAAGAATGTAGCGCAATAAAATACAGAATTGCAAATTCCATAGTCTAGAATAATTCATCCTTATTTATTCCATTATATTCCCCAAGGCTTTGACTTGGGTTAAATGTCTGCACGTCCCCTTTTCTAAAGAACTAGGAAATATTATTTTCATATTCAACCTTTGCCTTTCTTTTCAGTTTCTTTGTGAGTTTGAGCAATACATAAAAATATGAAATCAGCCCAAGTGTTTATACATCATAAACACGAGAAAACATCCTAGTCATAATTCATCTTTTCTTCCATACAGTGAGGAGTTGTGAGCGTCCGTGAATCGCCTGCCCTCACTGTTTCTGCCTTTGTCCGTTTTAGAAAGCACGACTCACACATGGCCCATATCTGGGAGTTTAAGTGCCGCTGCTTGTTGCCGGGGTTTGTGTGAGGCCTCGCTGAAGTATCTGCGCTCAACTGTACGAGCCTGTCTGCTTCCCATGATGCACCTCCCCATCCTCAGCTTGGCGAAGGCAGTGAAAGAGGCCATTGTTCCTGTCACTCTGAGGCATGTTGCAAGCACGTCTGACACAGAGTGGGAGAAATTATTCCCTTTATACTTCTGGAATGTCTTTGAATCAATCAATTCAGTATGTAGGAATGCTGCTATACATCACAGTTTGATAGCAACAAAGTCATTGAGTCACATTTGTGCTGCGTTTAAAAAAAAGGGAAATAAAGTTGTTTTTTTTAAGTAATAGAAAGAAGAAAAAGTCAGTATTATAAGTTTCAAATCAAGAGTTACACATTGTTTTGAGCTCATTTCTTTCCTCGGTGAGGAATTGTTTGATTTATTTTAATCCAGGCCTGAAGCAAGCCTTCCCATGTCTGATCCTCTGAACCCATTTGCCTGTTAACACTGTGCACGAAAACGTGTCTTTCAGGACTCCCTGATTCCTTTCTTTCCTCGCTGAGCTGTGATTGATGTAAAGTAAACCGCAGTTGGGAAAAGCTTGCAGTTTCTCTCATGGATTCCTCCTGCATGATGTCATGTGTTGACGACCCTCTGTGTAGCATGCGGTGACATCAGCACAAAAGAAATATCCTTCCTCTGAAAAGGTGGGCTTCTCAGGCAGATCGTTTCTGCTTCACATACCATGAGACCCTTTGAATCCCCTAAACAGGGCCTTCTTTGCTTTGACGTGCGTGAGAATGTTTGATTCGCCTGTTCTCAAGTTCCAGGCCTCATAAAATCCCAATAGAAGGGAGGCTTCCTGATCCTTATATCTCTATGTGATGCAGAAAATGCATATCCTTGTTGTTGTTGTCTTGTCCAATGAGTCGTAGGAGCTCTTCAGCGTGTAAACCAAGAGCTGTGCAGAGGTCACCAAACACTGCCCTATCCGTCAGCGCTGAGGCTATTTTTAACTCCGCTGTATCACGTATCACGTCTTGCCATTTTGTGCTTTTGTTCGTGAGGAGGGATATTTCAGGACACTCGGGTAGTGTGGGAGGCGAGGTGAGGCGGGTCTTTTTCCCCGATAATTCATCCTCCGTCTGTTTCATTTAAGTGTGAGGGGAGTGAAGCCCATGCCTGCCACTGACCTGTTGCAGGGGTTGGAAATGTGCTTTTTCTGCTCTCCCCATTCATTAGGCTGGGCGGCGTGCACTGCTACCAGGCGCTTTCACTACATCTGTATTTGTGGTCTCTGATAGGATCCAGATGACAGTCTGGAACACCCGTGCAGACCTCTACAAGCTCCACATATGGCCAACACTAAAGGAATATTTAAAGGCGCCTTGCACCCAGGTCACTGTAAACAAGTGAGGGTCCGTGCATTTATAGAATTGGAAGTACATTTATTATATATAGTGTCCTGTGAGCCGGACATTCTGGATGGAATACTGGAACTTGTCCAACAAAGGAGGAATATACATTGTTATAGCAAAAGTAAAGAGCCAAAAATAGCTTAGTATTAATTAAGAAGCGTGACTAAGGTATTAAAGATAGAAATAGAAATGACACAAATGACAATTTACATAATACACATCCAATACCAGTAAAAGTAATGAAAAACATTTAAATTGTTCATACAATGTGTCCTTGGAAACGTCTCAAAGACAAAGTGCATCTACCTTCCTGTGAAGGCCAGGTGAAAGGCCAGCCGTCATACACAGGGGAAAGGTGTGATTAATCAGGATAACACTTCGGACCCTTTTAGGCTCTCGTCAAAGGCATTCGTGGTGTTTCATTGAGATATACCCCCCAGGAAAGAGCTTTAGGAAGAATGTCAAACCCCTTTTATTCTCTGTTCTACACACCTGGCCCCGCTGTGCTTACTCACTGTGGTTGTTGGGTGGTTGGTTCAGGAAAGTGTGTGTAAACAGTTATTATTTTCTTTTTTGCTCATTCAAACTGCAAAGTGAGAAACACAACTTCACTTTTAATGAAGTTCAGACTTTTCACAAGCAAAGATAGGTGATTGTTTTTTTAGTTTCAATGGTTACAGCGCTATGAGCAACTGCCTAACCCTTCAGATAATAAAAATGATCTTTCCCCAGCGAGAGGTAAGGGTGAGGAAAAGTGCAGCGCAGGCATACGTCACGAAAAAACAGTTACCTCTGAAACAAACAGGAAAAAGAATAATTGTGTGATGGTGTTTGTGGGTGTCTTAATTTATTGTGTGAATGACATGCCTAGCAAATCAAGTCATTGTGTCGTAATTTAGATTAAAAACCAAGCAAAAAAGAACCCAAGGATTAAAATGTATAAGAGCGCAGGAACTGAATAAAATGATGTCAAATGTTATACCATTATAAAAGAGGTTTTGAAAGTGCCATCTGTTGAGTTTAGAGGTCTGGTCTGTAATCAGGTCAAGAAGATTCAAGAACTGTATTGTGAGTATGCAACAACATAGATGCATCAGCCTCAAATGTGTATTAAAACTCCACACATATTTCCAGGGATGCACATATTTCAGATGTATTCTCCTGAAAGTAAAAGCCCTCAGGCTCGACTTCTATTTGTTTTGGTTGAGTTACAATCATCCCGTCCAGTCTGCTGCTGCTGCTGCTGCTGTTTTGCTCAGATTTTTCGCTGCTATGTCTTTGGCGGGGGAATGTGCTTTGGGCTGGGTAACTTAGGGGGGGTGCGCTGGAATTCCCACTCACTTGGCTCATCTTGCATTTGTTCTACTCCTTCTCCGAGTCTCCCCCGCCGCACATATAAAGGGGATGTTTTGTTTGTGGAACACAGCGCTCTCAGGGCCATGCACGCCATGCTTGTTTATCAGGCACCGGGACCCGGAGACGCTGCACAATATGGCAGCTCGGTTAGCAGAAGGAGCACCGCTAAGTTCATTAATCCGCCTGTCAAGGGCCTCTTTTTGCTTTTATTTTTAGCCAAATCCATCAGGCCTGACAAGTGGGGGCCATTTGAGCCAAGTCCAGGGTCCTTAACACAAAGTCAATCTTCTTTCAGCTCCGGACAGCCCTGCTCCAGGCCCGGGATTTCGTCGAGTCATGTGAGATCATGTCCACAGAAACACAGGAGAGGTGGGGGCTGAAGTTGGAAGGGGTAAATGAGGCGGTGGGGTTATGGCCATGGGCAGCAGGGGAGCTAAAATCTGCTCCCAGGCCAGCAGACTGCAGAGTCGCTGCCTGGTGCTAGCCTTGTATAAGGTCATGTCTAGTGAGCGTGTTGGGGCGGGACGTGTGCACAGATTTATTTTAATACACTGCTGGTCTTGCCAGTAGGGGGAGGGATGTTGAGCCTGCCAGCTCGTCCCAGGACCACTGTCACACTTCGGACAAGAGGAGACTTTTTAGTAGACAAACCCACCACTGGCGAATAAAAAACACTGAAAGGAGGCAAGTTTCACCCCCAGTTTGACCTTTAATGTGCATGATCACACTGGATCAGTTTTATCCAGCCTTCCATGAGTGCTGTCGTTTTGCTGTTTCATGCTGGACTCTCTCAGATGCATGTTTTGAGTGAAATGCTCTGCAGGGAGGTTTGGATTTAGCATGTCAGTGTTGTATTTAGCATCGAAGTGATACAGTGTGAGTGGTTGCATTAAGGTAGTTATGCTTCACAGAGGTGATAACTGACAAATGTGTCTATGCATCACATGTTCCATATCTGCGGTAGAGAAAAGATGATTTTTGACCTTATCAGTTACTGTTAGGGCTGCAACTGCTAATTTAATGAAACCTTAATGGAATAATCGTTTCATCTTTAACATAATATATGAATCTGCAAATGTTGATAAAATCATCATTATGAATAATCAAAATACTAATTGATAGGGTTCCTAGAAGTTTCCTTCAAACTAGTTTAGTTTTTCTGACCTATCAATTAATCAAATAATTGTCCCAACACCCTTTAGAGTAGTTCAATGTCATCCTTTTTTTTAAAAATGTTTACGTTATTGTATGGATAACGCATTCCTGATGTGTTTACATAGAATAAGGTTGCGTTTTGACCCCGCCTTCTATGGTTTAAAGTTAGGATAGAAAAATGGTAGGTCAAGGACGCTCTGTAAATCCACTGTCACAGATTTTTTTTTTTTTTGTTATTGGTCTAAAACATTCCAAAAGCTTTTGCAGTAAAGAAATGTCATTACTATTGGGGTATCCTTAACTTACTTCTAGCGCCATCATCAGGTCAAATTATCATCGGGAGCATGCATACATTATTTATAGAAGCTCGAAGCACAACTGTGTCTAATTACAGAGACGCTAGCGTGGTCGTAGACTCTTGGTCTTGTTGTGCAGCTAAAGATAGAGAGAGAAAGCACGCCTATCTAGCATCAATAATTGAATCTGGGCTGATTTTGGAGTTGGGCCGGAATAGAATGCTACTATCAGGTTCTGTGTTGTCTCAGTGGCTGGGAGCCAGCCGTGGGGCCCAATCAGTTTTTGCTTGGGTGACAGCATTGTTAGTTTTTTTTTAATTTGTTTATTATTTTGTACATGGCAGATGTGGAATTAAAAGGTTTAGAGGATAACTGAAGTGTTGACTTTAATTAAATGCATTATGTCGAAGAAATTCACATAACTGTATAAGCAATGATATTAAGTTGAACCTATTTAAACTTAATGGTATTGATTTCATCTAACTTGATACAGTTATGTGAAATCTATTGACAATACTTTTAGTTAAAGTCAACGTTTCAGTTTTTTCTGGGCATTCAATGGATAATAATGTTAGAATTTTAAAACATTGAAACACTCACAGGACATTTGTCAGCGAATTGTGTCTTTGCTAGGTTTTCTGAAGCATGTTGGAAACAAGGCTGTACTGCAGTGGCAGCCCCTTCACACCCACCTTGAGCAGGGAAGGTCACAGAAGAGGAGAGTTAATGACACACACAGGGCAACATTAATGAGCCCTTCACAAGTGTTATTTAAATTCGTCTTCCCACTCCCGTACGAGCTGTCAAGAGGCTGTATATCATCCGTCTGTGCATGTGTGACTGTCTCTGAAAACTATACGCTACCATGCTGCTATGTGTGTTCATGGGGGGTTGGGAGGTAGGCGCTCCATTTAAACAATAGAATAAAAAAAACCTCTAAACCACAACTTTGATGATTTATGTCTCATTACTGTACAATAGAGCACTAGCGTGGTATGGAAAAGTGTGTAATGTGTCAGCTGGGTTACCCACTGAAGTTTAATGTGGCATTTATTGGGGAGCAACAGAGGAAACTATCATAGCCCATTAGCTGTGTTGCACCATCCACTCTTTAGTTAACCCTGCTTACCCTTAAACAAGTGAGCCACACCCTAAAGCATACCCTGTTATTTCGCTCTTTCTATTTTAATTCTAACTTAAACAAAATGTACAAAATAACCATCGAGTATTGAAGTCTTGAAACCAGCAAATGAGACTGAGATTTTTTTTTCTGGGGTCATAAATCAATTGAGAAGTAAAGTCATTGTCTCATAGACTTCTACACAATCCGACTACTTTTGACTATTACATTGTCATGGGTCAGAGTGGACTGAAAGCTCCTCCACAGCCAAGGAAGTCATTATACAACACGCTGAGTTGTACTAGCCATGGTAAGCAAACGTGATGTGTGAAATCAATAGCACTTTAATGTTATTTCTTCCAGACCTCCATTAAAATGCTCTAACACAGAGAGAGATCCATGAGAGATCGGGGCAGAAACTGTATATCAGCAATTGTGCCGTAGTAAGTGTAGGTGGAATCTTTTCTTAATGATTGATATCTCATGTAAGAGTCTAATACCTTGCCTTGAGTAGATGTATTGCTCTCCCAGTATTTGATGTTATAGCAGGGGGCTATAAGTGGGATATCACCCCCAGCTAATTACAAGATTCACAGAGCCAACAATTAAGCGAGGTAAAGCTGGTGGTGCCAAAGCTATGGCTGTGGACAGTAAAGCAGTTAGAGATTACCCATGGTTCCCTCAGCTTTTCTCAAAAGAGTGAGATTTGTTCCTTACCTTTGTTGCTCTTGTACTAAGTTGTGGCTTGATAGTTTGATGTTGATTTACTGTGCATTTAAAGCTCATATGAGACTATAAATGGCTGTGTTGAATCAATAATGTAAATTCCCCAATTATTTTCCATTTGCTGAAGGTGGAATGACCCCTCTGAAGGGATGTGGTTGTCCAGACTTGTGGGTTGTGTTAAGGATGTTGTTTTCCTCACGTCTATTGATGCATGCAAATTCCTTCTGTTGTCAGGACTGTAGGCTGAAAGGATGCCCCCTGGCAAAAAAAAAAAAAGCTTTAGGAAGTTTGGGGCTGTATCCATGGACCATGGGAAAAGCAGAGATGGAAACGGAACACGGACAAAAGCGGATTTTCTTTTCTGTAATTCAGCATTTACTTACCTTCTGACACAGACCGGGAAAAGGAGCGGGCTGAGAAATGTTCTGTAATGTGGTGGAAGTTGGGGTTATTGTTCTGCTCGTTCATTTCTGTATCAGAGCCCCGGATCCGAATTCCCATCTCCATGGGAACCATTATGTGGGGCAATTGGCAGCTGAGCACTTTAGAAATCTCCTTGGAATATATTAGTAGCTGCAAAAGCCCCACTCTCATCACCTTCAACCTCTCTGCATTGTCTCAGAGCTGGTTTACTTCAGGCGCTGTTCTCAGGATTTCAGGCCTCAGCTCAGGAATGTTTGACCTATAGCCCGTCTCCACGCAGGGACGCAAAAACAACCCAGCCGCTAGCTGAGATTTCAAATAAACAGTCTGAAACCTGCAAGCCTGCCACTATGAAACCTCCAATTCTCCCCTTGTCCGTTTTGACGCAGAGGCAATCAAATGAAATAAAGAAAATCATTTAATTGACTCATGCACACCGCGGCAGTGCAGGAAAATCAATTCCGTCTTTCATCAGGCAATGAAACGATTTGCACTGCAGAGCAAAAGTACTTTTTCCTGATGTGGCAAAAAACACAAATAAGATGAAAACTTCTATAGAGCAGATGTGCTGAGACTCCAATTCCAGAGAAAGTGCTGTTGAATCAGAATGCTCATTGAATTGTTAAACTGTGCGTCATTAACCAAGCCACACCGACTGCAGAATGTTTCTCTCCCTGGTTCACAGTGATATTACCCGTTTGCCCTTCACACACACTTCCCTCTGGTATTTTGTCAGCGGTATATATTCTCATACCTGAAACGCTTGACAACCTTACAGCCTTCCACTTGGGACTGCTTGAAGGCTTTGAGTGAAATAACCATTTTTCCATTTTAGATTTTTTTTAAAGTATTACCAGTTTGGGTGCTGCGGCCTGACAGGGGTCATTGTTATTGAGCAGGAAAACAAGCTTGCTAAAGATCTGCTCTCCCATCTGGCTGAGGTGATTAGCAAAAGCCGAGGCAGATGGTGCCACGGGCAGATTCTGCGTTGCTTCAGGGGTGCATAATCTGCATCGAACTCTGACAGCCATGTTTGGCTGTGAGGAATGTTTTTGTGTGTTACATGACTGAGTGTGAAAGTCAGTCTTTTCCAGCAGTGTGTGAGGTTTCTGCTGAAGCCGGCTCATTACCGTGGCGAGCCGATTGACTGGGTCCCTCAGGATGTTTTTTTTAAGGGGACAAGGGGGGGTGGGCAGGCAGTATGTGGACCTTCCCCTCTACATCTGTAGCAAAACAAGCTAAAAGTGAATGAGCCACGTAGCAAGCGCCCGCCCTTCACTGCTGGCAGCGGGGTCTGGAAATGTTGACACGATGAGGGAAAGAGCTGCCCCAGAAACCCCAGGAATCCCCCCGAGAAGAGGCTGGGCGGGAGGGTGAGGTGGAGCCTTGGAATGCACTCAGAGCAGCCAGTCACTTATTTACTAGCTGAACTCGGTGAACCCTGCCTTACTCAGCCACTTCCACCAGGCCCGTCTGAGCCCCCCTCCCTGCCTCCCACTTCCCTCTGTTTTGTGCTTAAACCTATCCGATTGCTCCTCCTTTGCTCGGCCCGCCCCTTCCATCCCGTTTCTGACAGGCACTCCATTTCCTGGCTTCTCATTGGGCGGGGTATTCCCCCCATGCACCGAAGGACTTAATCCAACCCCCACCTGACCCCAGTCACCCTGTTGCTCAGCCTCTAGCTCAAACGTTGAGGTCATAAACTCATGAGTAATAAAAACAAATGCCAGTGGGAATGTGATTAAAGCTGAGCAGTGTACAGAGTACAAAGGGCCATCAGAGTTATTCTCTGCCCTTTATAACAAATCATAAAATTAATACAAATTAGGATTTAATTTATTGTTCGATTTGTTTTTGTGCCAACTAGTCTTTTCGCTTTGGTCCTTTCTTGAGTGTTGACTAGCAAAATCTTTAATTTCCGCATTCCAGTATATAAGTACAAGTCCAATACCTCATAATTGCTGGTCACTTGGAAGTCTAAAATGCATTACTGATAATGTATTATATGAAAATGATACATTAAATGGTATTATAAACATCTTGAAATTGGAAGTAACAATACTCCATATATAATAAGCCTTGCCACAGCATTTTATTGTTGTTATTCAGTATTACGAATATTTATGATGGCTTATAACTATAATCACACATGGCTATAAGCAGATTTAAGCACATGAGTGTGTTTATTATGTTTTTTTCAGTCAAGGCTTTCATAGAATGTCTAAACATGTATAGCGAAACCCAGCTTCCCTGTGCGAACATGTTGGAGACAGGATCTTGGGAGCGTCCTCGGCCTGCACAGCATCATGGGACACGGTGTAATGATTAAGAGCCGTCTCAGTCTCTCTCTCTGACCACTGATCTGATGAGAGAACAATAATTCATGACTCTGTGGGAATCCTGCGCCGTCCTGTCAGTGATACTCCCTGCATGTCAATTACACCGGGAAATGTCAATGAGCTTCATCTGAATTCAGCAGCAGACTCTGGAACTGTGCACAGAGATGGAAGCTACACAAGTCATTTATTCTAGTAATGAAAAATAAAATAGGTTTTGCATCATAAGTGCAAACACACACTATTTTATAAAGCAAGAGAAAAGATGATGGGGATACGGGAAGATCATT
Source organism: Eleginops maclovinus (assembly GCF_036324505.1). Taxonomy (NCBI): domain Eukaryota; kingdom Metazoa; phylum Chordata; class Actinopteri; order Perciformes; family Eleginopidae; genus Eleginops; species Eleginops maclovinus. The sequence continues at coordinate 19,637,515 of NC_086363.1, read as the reverse complement.
TGACTGGATAGTAAAGGGCAGTGAGTAACCAGCTGTCCTCAGGTCAGCGGCAATCGGTGTGGATGTGTGGGTGCCGCTCCTTCTCACCTTGGTCTGGCTGCAGGAGTGATACATGGCACTGGCTGACACTTCAGAGCAGAAGCTTCTGAACGCTTACATGCACTCCATCTGTGTTTCCCTGCCTCTTGCGAGGATATTAAATAAGTTTGTCCTTAAGTTACCTGGATATCTGAAAATACAAAGTGAGAAATTAAGTGAAATTTTGATTAAAATCATGGAGCAAGTATTAAGTGGTTGGTAATGTGGGTAAATCGGGATCCTGAAGCATGAAAAACATGAACATTTTTGCATATTACCTTTCATTGTTGGTTTTGTGACTAATGCAGAAACGTTGTCTTTCATTAAAGAAACATTTCAATGATTGTGCAACCTTGGTAGACGTTGTTTCCACCTTGTATAATGCTCACTTAAATATGATTTGGTTTGGTGTGACATGCTTTGGTGAAGTTTATTTTTATATATAAGGATAGTCAAAGGAAAGACAGTGTTAGAAATATTATGTTGTTGGTTTTCGACTGTATTAAAGAATTAAATTAAAGTTTTGTCAATCTTTAAACCAAATGTTTGGTAGAGCTGAATTTGAAGCAGGTTTTTCTGCATCGACAGAAGCACTGAGAGACATTTTAGCTTGTCCCTACAGTACATCTTCTCTGTAATTGTATTTTTTTTAGATCCCCTGTCAGTGTAGCAGTGTGATTGGTTCCGCCATGCAGTTTCTGATGGTCAGGTAAACCCTTCTCTTCATCTGTTCATTCATGGTCTGTTCGCCTGCTCTTTATTGAGAAGTTACCACTGTTGTCTGTGGTTGTGTGGTATCGGAAGACCCTCCAAAGTATGTTCCCCACTATTTCCTTGGAATGACATTTCTCAAACAGACAGACGCTGTCCTAACACTCCCCCAGGACATTCTGCAAGAGCCCTCATTCCAAATCAACCAGTAAGCGAATGCGCCTTTTGTTTTTGTTCTTCTTGTTTTGACTCCCCTCGTCCCAGCAGAAAGTAGGTCACAGGCGGACCGAGGTAAAGTATGAGGCAGCAGTTTGACTGGGGCCCCAGTCGAAGCAGATTGTGTCTCCAGGAAGCTTGTTGCAGAGGAGACGTTAAACACAAGTTCCTGTTTGATATCTGTTTCCAGAGGGCCTCGCAGGCCGGCCTCTCACCTGATATCAACACTCGCTCACCCCAGCCAACTCGGTGGGTTTAACTGCTCTGTGACCCCATCCTCCCCTCCCTGCCTAGAAACCAAAAGAAAAATCGAATAACGTGCCTATCGCTGTCTCCGTGCCCAGAATAACGAAATCTAGAGAGATAAAATCAGGAACGACAGGTCCTTACGCAGGCAGACTGCAGACCCTCAGGGCTGTGAATAATTAACAAGGAGTATATTTAAGGAGACAAGGCAACCCTGTGTGTGCGTGGAGTACATCTGATCACACGCTGCCATTTTATTCACAGATTCAGCTGAATGAAGGCATGATCTGAAAGAGAAACTTCTTAAAGTGAGCCGTCAGGCACACGGTTTGTTGTTTCCTGATGACTCTCATTTGTTTTTCCTTCATCAATAAAGCGGTTGTAAAGCTCCGCTGGCCCTCCGCTGGCTTCCCTCTGCACACGTACAGGCGGACACAGGAAGGGGTATTTTTAGCCCCGGGAGATACTGTGACTCGTCAGACATCAGAGGACAGATATCCTGCTACTACACCTGGCTGCATGTGAAACTCTAGCCCGGCTGAGCCGGACATCGACCCGGCCTGCGGGCAGCGCCGATGTCAGAGGAGAGGCTGAAAGGCAACAGCATGAGTGACAGGTTCCAGGCAGAGGGCCAGCGGGCCCCCGAGTAGCCAGGGAACATTGCTCCTGTCACACAGGGAAAGGTGGCACTGCTGCTCCAAACTGCAGGACACACAGCTATCCTGACTCTTATCATTAACATCATTAAAAGCATCTGTCCAAATAACTCAGCTCCTTTTGAAAACCCTCTAAAGTCATTACTATTATTATTACTATTATTATTATTATTATTATTATTATTATTATTATTATTATTATTATTATTATTATTATTATTATTATTACTATTATTATTATTATTATTATTATTATTATTATTATTATTATTACTATTATTATTATTATTATTATTATTATTATTAATTTTATTACTATTATTATTATTATTATTACTATTATTATTATTATTATTATTATTATTATTATTATTATTATTATTACTATTATTATTATTATTATTATTATTATTATTATTACTATTATTATTATTATTATTATTACTATTATTATTATTATTATTATTACTATTATTATTATTATTACTATTATTATTACTATTATTATTATTATTACTATTATTATTATTATTATTATTATTATTATTACTATTATTATTATTATTATTATTATTATTATTATTACTATTATTATTATTATTATTATTATTACTATTATTATTACTATTATTATTATTATTATTATTACTATTATTATTATTATTATTATTACTATTATTATTATTACTATTATTATTACTATTATTATTATTATTATTATTATTATTATTATTACTATTATTATTATTATTATTATTATTACTATTATTATTACTATTATTATTATTATTATTACTATTATTATTATTATTATTATTATTATTACTATTATTATTATTATTACTAGTATTATTACTATTATTATTATTATTATTACTATTATTGTTGTTGTTGTTGTTATTATTATTATCATTATTGTTATTATACGGCACAATAGCATAGCATATATTAATATTGGGTATATTACATAATAGTGTAAAACCTTTCATCAAGTTTTCGTTTGCTTATTGGATTAAGTCTCAACTTGTGAAGTGACAGGTAAATATGATGATTAATTAATGTGGTGGATGCTAAGACGCAATAAGTGGAAATGATTTTGTAATTTCTTCAGATTCAAAGTCAGTTTCTACTGGAATGAAGTGCACCAATCAAACTGCAGTAAATGGAGTTATTGATTGTTGATTATTGTGCCATGTTTATGTGGCTGCAAAACATTGAGAATTTGTGATTTACAAGGTCAAAATGTGGTGAGATAATTTGGATGTGCTAATGAGCAGTTATGATGTGAGAAATGTGAATGATATTTCACATTAATGTAATGTTATTGTTATTAATGTTATTAATATTATATTATATTGCAATAATGGTGTATTCACTAATTACTAGAGCAAGAAAAAACATGGTTTGTATAATCTGGATAAACGGTTGGACTGTTGTGAGCTGTAATCACCTAACCTCACACAGTTCTCAGAAAGACTTGATAGAAAAAAAAAGAAGAACGATCCTTGAAGTCCAAATCTACATTTGAAAAGATGAATGTGTTTTACAGTGTGGAGCATTCAAATGATTTGCTTCAACTAAATGCCATGTGACTCATCAAGCATTAGATCAAAAAGCTGTTCTGCCCACTCCCCTCCCCCCTCAGATCTCCTGCAGGCAGGGATGTGATACAGTCGGATTTTATGAATGTTAAACCCCTCCACATTTTCCTGTGTGGAAACAATGAGGGGTGGTGGGCCCAGCCTACATTTCCACAAATGTATTTTGGGTTGTTACAGTGGGTGATTCACATTTTCCACTGTACAGCTTCTCACAGCTGAGCGACTCTCTGAGAAATGTGTTTTTTACTAGCATGATTAGACAGCATCTTCCAAGTTTGTTCTGCACAACAACACCCCTCTAACAACGTCTGACACATGAACACAGGGGCTGTTTTAGAGCAACAATCTCTTCCTCCAGTGACTGAATGTGTGTGCTTTGTGAACACCAAACTGCGTCTTCCTAATGATCATTCCTCTGGAAAAACTATTTGCTGCTCATTTTGTGTGATTGTGCACAGGACTTTAGGAATCTCAGCAGCATTGACCCGGCTCTGATCGATAAACCATAATGCAGGGGACTGACTGTGTGGGTGTCAGTGGGATGAGACGGGGAAATGAGCGGAGAGAAAAAGAAGGGCTGTGTTTGTTGTTGCTCCCCGGCGCTGCAGGCTGAGATCAGACTAATCAATAGCAGGGATAATGTGGAGATGAGTAGTATGACATCAATATGAGGCGCAGCAACACCATTGTGCTGCTCCACAGCTCGCCCTGTGCTGAGTAAACAGTGGCTTCCCGGGGAGACAGGAACTCATTGATGGGTCTCTTCAGCCTCCCGCCTCTCGAGCATTGTTGGGCTTTTCATCAACACGGTGGGGGGAGGTACCTGTTGGCAAACAGAGCGCAGGAGAGCAGGTCGATGAGCGGTTAAACACGATAACGTCTCAGTGGTTTGTGACATTGACGGACTCCCCTTCCCACTTCACTTCCCTGCTCGCAAAGTTTTATTGGACAGTGAAATAAATCTCTGGGGCTCTGTGGAGGCCATTGATTGGCTGATGGAGTGGTCTTCCTCGAGGAAGGTTAAGGTTTTACTCTCACCTAATGATTTTATAGCTTCCATTTGCTCACTGTAAAAGTATGCAAGAGGTCGGTCACAAAATGAAGTATGACAATTTGAATGAAAGAAAACAAACTTTAGTTAAGTACTTTATTGATATTCTATACTTCATTAGTGGTGAATGCAACACAAAATGCATATAATTAACTACTTAAGAAGTACTATTATAATTATTTCTTTGATTGAATAATACATCAATCAATAAAAGAAAATTACAGATGGGAAAGAAATTAAATCTCTAATTTGCTGCAGTTCTATTGAAAGAAAATTACGTTTTAATATTCACATAACATCCAGAGATCTGATGCTCCTACTTTATAAAATCCTGAACATCTGCAATCGATGTCATCTTCAATCCAAAGTTTCTGCTTGAAATTAAAGTTAAAATATTGATGGATAAAATATACTTGTTGTTATTATATTCAGTAAAAATGCTCCAGCCTGCAGCCATACCAGAGATGAGGTCACATGCTCCAACAGATGCATTTGATTGGTTAGTCCCTTTATTTTTGTGATGCTCTGGAGCAGCACTAACTGAAATCCAAAATCCTTATTGTTGTAATAATATGATTTGATTTGCTTCCCAGTTTGCCTCAGCCTTTTGAAGAATTACTTTTACTTGTTGTGCAACAAATATTTATCAGCTCTGAAGTTCTTTGCCAGCGCAGAAAGTAGAACTGTTTATTTGACTGACCCATCTTAAATGCAGCTTTTTTTCTACCTGCATGTACAAATCAACTTTACCAAGATTTTTTTGTCTTTAAATTCAAGTTTTCTAATAACTAATACATACAAATCTCATAATATCATGTCTTACATCAATACAAAACACTATCAGGAAACAGGTATTGGAAATAAATAGCATAAGTTATATATATAATGTACATAGACAACCAACAAATACATTCTAATTCAAAGGGAACTTTCTTTTACAATAAATCTACAATATTTATGCCTGGTATATCTCAAGGCTGCGGTCGAGAAAGTTGCACCTGGGTGAAGTCATGGTTAGAGTTAAGCAACTTGATTTAAATAAAGAAAGAGTGTGGTTGTATTATGGTTATGGTTAATAAAACGCACACTATTTGCAGGTTTCAGAGTCAGAGCTGATCTGGAGGCAGAAATAGAAGTCAGTGTGGAGCCAAAGAAAAGCTTTTACTGTCTAAATACTGCAGTTTAATGAAATGACTCATAAATCCAGTTATTGCTAGCTTTCTCCTGTGTGAGGGGGAAGGACTGACAGATGTTCTCCGGTCAGATTCACAGAGGAAAAGCTTGGATTGATAACTACCCAGGATCCTCCACTCAGCCTTCCATCCCCCTCACGGCGAGCAGCGCTCCTCTAATGCAGTGGGGAAACCCAACATAATTGGCGGAGCTTTGATGTGATGCTGCCCCACTAAGCCTCTCAATTCAGCTCTTAGCACTTAATGCACGTCTCATTCATCTGCAAAGCCAATTAATTTGTGGCATGGAGTATAATTTCAAAGAGTGGCTGCAGAGAGGGCAGTGTGTGTGTTTTTCAGATTTTTCACTGGAGTATGGTGTTGCGTTACCACACACAATGCACGAGCATAAACCATTGGGGTGTTCCTCCGAGGTGGTCACAGGCCGAGAGACGTTCACCTCAGGAAACCTCGCTGCTCTGCTGCAGCCGCAACCTCCAGCACCACTGTTTATCCATCAGAGATTTCATTGTCTCCAGACAGCAAGTTCAGTCTCGTCACTGGTTGTATTTATTATGTCGTGAGACAAACAGTCCCCGGCTGAGAGTCATTCATGCTGCACTGAGATGTACTATTAGACTTGTGGAACATTTCTGACTCATTCCTGGCTTCCTCCTTCATATTATGACTCAGGGTGCAAAAAAAAGAAAAAAGTTTCAGACTTCAGAGCGTTCTTCTGTGTGTGTGTGTGTGTGTGTGTGTGTGTGTGTGTGTGTGTGTGTGTGTGTGTGTGTGTGTGTGTGTGTGTGTGTGTGTGTGTGTGTGTGTGTGTGTGTGTGTGTGTGTGTGTGTGTGTGTGTGTGTGTGCATGTGTGTGTGCAGTGAGATTCAATTTGAACTATTTGAAGTTAATTCTTAAAATATAGATTTGTATATAATACATATTAGTGTAACTCATTAGGCTACCTGACTTAAATGCTTTTTTTCATTCGATAAGTCCTGCACTCAAAATGTTCCTCCAGTGAAAGTAGAAAGTACTCTCATCTAATTGTACTTAAAGTAGCGACAGTAAAAGTAGCCATTGTTTGATTGGTCCATTTCAGAATAATATCTCTGATATGTTTTATAATTATTGATCATTAAAGTGTTCTCAGAGCTGGTAAAGGTGCAGCTAGTTTGAATGGCTTTGTATACTGCAGGGTAGCTGCTGGATTTACTCCAGGTGAACTAAAGTCTGATTTAAGGGTGAGTATATTTACCATCATTAATCCAGATCTGTAAAGTAACTAAAGGGATTAAATACATGTAGTGAGTAAAAGTACACCATTTACCTCTGAATTGTAGTGGAGTAGAAGTTACAAAGTAGCAAAAAATTGAACTTGGGTAAAATACTTGCGTAAATGTACTTAGTTACTTTACACCACTGCCTACAACTAACAAATACAATCAAATTCAAAGTCAACTTTTTTCGATAAATCTACATTATGTATGCACGGTAGCTAAAGGCTGCAGTTTAGAAAGACACACATTGGCTAGGATGTGGTAAGGGTTAATAATCACTATTAAGACTTTTAAAGTTATGGAACAATTGTGGTTATAATTAATAAAAAAGGCCAATTTTAATGCAGGATGTGACCAAAAACATTTTTTTGATAGCCGGACAGGTTGTAGCATTGGAAAACATCCAATCAATGCTTTTTATAACATATAAAACAAGATGTCTAGCGTATTCAGCCACCTAAAGTCATTAACTACTCCAAGCTAAAGGACAAAATACGATACAAGTTTAGGAATATTCTCCTTCAAAACATCAATCTCAACAAAGGAGTGATGTTTATTATGACTTCCAATGTCCAATGATGCAACATACCACAAACACTAAAATCAGGAAGTCAAAACGGGAAGGAAATATTGCAGATGTTGGAAAAAATCACCTTAAACTATCTAGAGTGTAATGCAGGATTTAGGACAAATATATCTTAAAACACTGACTTATTGTTCTCACTGCTAAAGTACAAGGACAGTGAGACATTTGTGCAGACCTGTTTACTCACTGAGTAATCCTCCCAACACAGGACGGACTGTGTGTGTGTGTGTGTGTGTGTGTGTGTGTGTGTGTGTGTGTGTGTGTGTGTGTGTATGTGTGTGTGTGTGTGTGTGTGTGTGTGTGTGTGTGTGTGTGTGTGTGTGCGTGTGCATGTGTGTATGTGTGTGTGTGCGTGTGCGTGTGTGTGTGTGTGTGGCCCTCTGTGGGAATGGGGAAGTGAAATAGAGTCCAAATGCCCCCACCTCCTCCATCTCCACTTTGTGTGTGTGTGTGTGTGTGTGTGTGTGTGTGTGTGTGTGTGTGTGTGTGTGTGTGTGTGTGTGTGTGTGTGTGTGTGTGTGTGTGTGTGTGTGTGTGTGTGTGTGTGTGTGTGTGTGTGTGTGAAAGAATGGGAGGGGATGCATGTCCTGCAGCAACCCCGGTGCTTTGTGAGCTGTTTACGAGTCTCTTCTGCCCCCCCCCCCCCCCCCCAGCATCACCTCACCAGTTTGTTGTGACGAGCCCGAGGAACTTTTAGAAACAATATTACGACATTCACACAGGATGTGCAAGAGATCAGAATAAGTCTGCGTGTTGCACACACACTCTGAAAAAACTGTACACTATTCAGTTGGAGCTATTTAAATAATATAATATTAAGTTTAAATAGCTTCAACTTAATATTATTGCTTTCAACTAACCAAATACAGTTATGTGAAATCTGTTGACATATTACATTTAATTAAAGTCATGTTTCATTTTTTTCAGTGCAGACAAATTATACAATGTTAACATTACACATGACTGTGGATTTTTACTCCGCACGGATACGTTTCTACTGGAAAAAACGAAGGCGGAGCAGCGGCAGTCAGTTTAGTTGACGTCAGCTCTTCCCTCAAATAACCTGCAGTCAGTGTTGTTGATGAATGGACCATGACTCATTCCCAACCGTTGCCCTGACAGGTGAAGTCTGGGCTGCAGCTTTTTACGAGCTTTGCGAGCTGCAGAGGTGAGGAAAGTTCACCATATGAGGCGAGAGACGACCAGAGGCTGTGCTGAGCCACGCTAGTAAACCCTGCTCATGCTGGAGCCTGTGTGCAGGGACTGAGAGCCCGAGAGACAGCCCCAAAACACTGCTGGAATGTAGGAAGGCTTGAAGTGCTACTTTATAATCAATTCATTATGAATCAGACTAATGAAGCGGCGTTTTTAAGACAGCTGCATGACGGCTACATTTCACTAGTAAAGTCTGGAACTTGTACAGGCGAATCCATGTGGTGGGCAGATGTAACCAAGCAACTGAATGCTAAGTATTTCACTTTAACCTGCTAACCTACAGCTTAGAAAAGTCTTGGGTATCATAGATACTATGATATAAATACACCGGAGAAAAAGACAATAAAGCACACTGAATTATTTAGTGATTATGAAAATCTAACATTTAGAAAAAACATTCACAAAGTTATAATTCCCAGTTATAATTATCACTTTTTTTAAATATACATTTTCTCTAATGTGATCGCTTGTACAGCTATCCAGTCAAACTAAGACAAGAGTTTGAAATTATTGCGGTGTTGTTTTTGTGTCAAATGCAAGTGGTTCTTGAGTCAAGTGTAAAGTTAAACCAAAGTCTTGGTTACTTTGATATTTTTCCTAATTTTACTTCAAATGTCACGTCAACTAGACTCACAGCTGCAATAATGCCATTTATGTTTTCTAAAGCGTGTGTCTTAAACAGATTCAGGATAACTTTTTTAACTGAAAATCACATTCACATGGGTGTTGCTCTCTTCCTCAGAGGGCGGGGACTGCTGAAAGTGATCAATCCACATCACTCTGCTTTCCTTCAGTGAGCTGTGTTTGATTAAGATTCAAGAAAAAGCAAAAATCTCACCTAAACCAGTTTGCCAACGTGCTGCCAAGAAACAAATGTTTTGTTCACCACACAGAGGAAAGACAAGTCTCAACAGACAAACCTAACCCCTAAAACCAGAAAAACAACTGAGGTCACACTTGATGACTAAAAATCACCTTCTCGTAAAACAAAACTGCATTACCATTCGCATTCTAAGGGAAGCTTATTTCCTCCTGTATAATGTTTGTTTCTGATCGCTCACAAATACTTGTCTGATCAGAGTTTGTGTAGGGAGGTCAGGCTGGATAGATGCATCTACAAACACGGGAGAGGATGGATCACTGATCATCACATCGTTTTGCCATGATGTGATGTAGGAAAATGACACTGTCTACTCAGAGGTTAAACCAGATGACATTCACATTGTAGAGTGTTCACTGTATTGAGCTCATGTTGAGTCGATGGCTGGCTATACATTAGAACATATTGAGCAGTGAGCTGGGTCTGGAACAGGAAAGTGGGACATGTGAAGGACCTCGCCACGGACAGAGGGCAGAGGGAGCAACCGGGGAGGAACAACACACATTCATCTACTCCTGGATATAAATCTCCTGCTATCACGTTGCTAAACACGCTAGCGAGGAGGCAGGGCTAATGTCCGTTTAGATACCAACAACACATTGAAATGATTTTACAGTGATTTAATTGTAATATACATATCATAAGATGCCAACATTCTAACATAATGATACCGGTAAGTAAAAACTATGATTAATGCATTGACAAGTGTTTTGTTTTCTGAATGGAGATCAGTTCATCAGGCTAGGCTAACATGTAGCTGCTCTGCCCATACTCACGCCAATGTCATACAGACATAAATAAGGTAGCGACTGTATTTGCCAGACAGTGGGTGGTTTTACATCTGTGAACACAGTTTTTTTGTCCAGTTTCTGAACAAATATGAGGAACTGAGCTCTCTATGCCGTCACCCAGGGCCAACGACTGGTTTTTGGTTTTGGTCAGTGACGACAGGCTGAGATTCTTCCTACTGAATCTATCGCTGGAGCTGAAAAAGTTCAACTGTTGCGAATTAAGCATTGCAACACCGTTAACTTCCTTCGTTTGGCCTGTGAAAATATGCGTCTATCCTCGCCTTTCCTTTGACTTAACATGTAATGATGCGTGGCGTCCGGTGTCACCTTTAGACCTTTCCCTCTTCTTATTCACGTTCAGTTATTTGCCATTTTTGTCAGAGTTGTTGTAATCTCAGAGAGACTGATTTTGTTCTAGAACATTTTTACTCCTGGATTCATTTACTTACAAACGTGGATGTGCAGACCTTCAAAAAAATAAATAACAAATGTGGGGAAAACATTTTTTCCTTTCATATTACGACGACTAAGGCTGATACCCTATTTTTGGATATGTTCTTACAGAAAAAGAGAAAGAAAATATACTGTTTACCATGCCCCGTAGGAGTTAGTTGTGAGTTGTGGAATGCCCATTGGCTCACAGCAGGGCATCCCAGGAGTGAGAGATACTGCTGGGGAAAATGGGCCTCTGTCCCAGTGTAATGCTTTAAAGCTATTAAAGGGCAAGAGGTGGAAGCTCAGCCCAGCCTCTTCATGGTAATGTCTGCATGATTCTAGACACTCAGAAGAGTCTGCTCCTGATAAACGCCTGGGGAGGGGGCGGGGTTCATGCAGTCTGTGTGTGGTCATGTTTGTCCCCAACCACCTCAGCAGATTAGCAGCAAAGTTAATGCTTAGCTGAGCGGAATGTCGAATGTGAGACATGTCTGTCAGTTCTGAGAGAACTGAATCCTATGGACACTGTTGTCATAACACAATTCTTCTTATAGGTCTGATTTATCAAATGTCATGGTGTCTGTCCCAGAAATGCACTCATGTTCTATAATAAGGCCGATATCCCTTTCCATAACTACTACTGCATGATGCAAGGATTTTATTCATAATGGAAATTCAAAGGGGCGAAAATAATGACAGATGAGACATAAACCTTGTACTATAACATAAAGTGTCTCATGTTTATTTTTGTCATCTGGCAAGTTTGGTCCTTTATAAATCCATTGAAGGATTAGGCAGGTAAAAATAGCCTCCTACGGCCGGGGGCTTAGTGCACTGTCTGACACGCAAACAAACAAATGGGAGCTTCTCTGCGGCCGTGGCTGTCAGCGTTTCAGGGAGTCATTAGTGGTGTGCAGAGAGGGCGACCTCGGTCAGGAAGCCACGGCGGGATAAAACAGAGCCGTTCAGCCTGTTGGAGCTTCAGAGCGGCATGCTCGCAGGCCGCGTCCACTGTGTGGCAGCTGCACGGCCGCAGACCAGCTCAAACGCTCCGGACACTGGATTGGAGATGTGCATCAATCATGCCTTCCAAGAACTGTGTGCCACTAGAAAAAAGCCAATGTCCTGCCACAAACCGTCCAACGTGTCATTTCAGCCAACGCTGTCTGTCCTCCGCAAATAGCCGCCGCTTGCGTCTGCGTTTTTATCCACAGAGGTTTCCACAGGGCTGATCTGAGGGGAAGGCTGGGCTCCTCTGTGCCTTACTAGGTATGTTCTGCACTGGACTGCACTGAAATGAATCGCTGACTTTATTGTCAACAGATTTCACATAACTGTATCAGGTTCGTTGAAAGTTATATTAGGATCAACTTAATATTTTTGCTTTCAACTAACTTAATACAATTATGTGAAATGTATTGATATAAAACATTTAATTAAAGTCAACAGATCAGTTTTTTCAGTGTTCAGGCTGAGTGAGAACCCCAGTGGAGGTACTTCTGCCACTGGTTTCACTGAAAAGTGTGAAAAAGTACAAGTACAGTCATAGGTATTTCCTTCAACAATTAGTGTTTGCAGCACATAGAAAGTACATTTTTTTAACAGCTGGTGCCCTAAGCTGCTAATGATCATTTAATATATTTTTGATTATTTGCTTTGTAGTTCACTTGATGAAGACTTTTAAATAATGTGCTGCCATGTTTACTTTGTTTGGTGTAATGTCCCTTTTGTTTCAACAGTGAATGGGTGGAGCTAAGGAGATCATACACATGTGTATTGTGACATGTTGCTTCAGCACGCTTTAAGCATATTTATGGACTCTACAGAAATTGGGATTTTGATTTGTATGATACTTCTCTAGTTCTTTAGCTTTTTGCAGATATTGTAGCTGTTGTAAATTCCCCAAATCTCCTGCTCCACTGCTCATAGTTACAGATTGAACAATATAAATGTGTAGGTTCATCATTAATTTTTTCACCTAACACAATCATTTGATCTAATGAGAAATAATGAAAAAGAACACTTTTTTTTGACTATGATGGAAAGTTGGTTCTTAATCTGAACTACTTTCGGTAAAAAAAAACATTTGCATATGTCATCACTTCCCTTTTGAATGATTTGTATGTGAGTACAACCGCATAAGAAAATCCCTCAGTCAGGCTTTTCAAGTTGACTCTGAAAGAGAAATGAACATACAGGAATACTGAACGGTTTCAGTCTTATCAAGGCACTTTTAATATCAGTTTTTGTATTCTATTTTCTAAGGGGTTGGATAGACAGAGAGATGAACACTCAGTTTGGCGTCATATCAGCCATAATGACTAAGAAATGGCACAGGCTTTTCTGCAGTCAGTGGACTACACGGCACTGGAGGATGAATCGGATATGTTTCTGTTTATGTCACTGCTCCTTTTGTCGAGTGAAAAAAGGAAATCCCTTCAGAAGAGGACCAATATGTGAAAACAGGTCCAGCTCTGACTGTGTGCTGCCTATAGAAACAAAGATATAGATGCTTTCAGCTGATTATCGGATTAGTCATTTCCAGCCGTGATGGAAAAATCAATCTCACATCGCTCAGAAGAATGTCACCGACCGTACCACTGGTGTGTGAGCTGAGCTGTGGTCTGGGTGTAATATACTGCTGTGATTTCAGGCTTCTGCAATCCAGAAATACCCGCTTGCTGTTACTGTGTCTATTAAAACCCAGTGTTTAAATCAAGATGAAATCAATAATCCCAGAGATAAATATTGATCTCTCACTATCGACTGACTAAGACAAGAGTGTGGCTGAGTTATATGAGCAGTATCCCTTACGCTCACCACCCAAACTGTGTACGATCGTAATGTGGGAGTGCACAACATAGGTTATTAGTCAGATTGCAACAACAGATTTCTCTAATATCTGCAGGACCAGTGGTGGAAAGAGTAAAAGTACTAATATTTCACTGTAAAAATACTCCAATACAAGTAAAATAACTGCATTCATAATCATACTTGAGTAAAATAATGATAACAAATGTACTTAAAGTATTTATTACTGAACTCTAAAATATATATTTTTAAATTAAGGAAAAGCAGCAAATCTTCAAATTTGAGAATTGTTTGACAAAATATTTGACCTCAATATTGTCAAAATTGCTGGAAATGTCAATTTCTTAAGATACTTAGATACAATTTTGAATACTTTAATCTAAATAAAAGCACTGCATTGTACAAAGTTATTCTCAACCGTAAAAATCGGAATTTCTGAAGTAACTAAATCTGTAAAAAAAATAATTTCCTTTCCTTTGAATTGAAGTGGAGTAGAAGCATAAAGTTGAACAGAAAGGAAAAACTCAAATAAAGTAAAAGTGTGTTCTTAAGTACAGCACTTGAGTAAAGATCATATGGAGTTAAAACTTCCTAAAATGAACCAGAAACACACCCTCAGAAATATACTCATGACCCCTCTGTGTTTTTGAACCAAGTGGTGAAAACCAAATAACGCCTCTGACATCTGACACACACTTCCTCCTCCCTGTGAATATTTCCACTGTGACACTGTGATGCTGGGGCGTTTGAAGGAGTCCAATAAATAAGCACAGCTTTCTTTTCTCAGGTTGAGTCATCAATACTTCTGCCCAAAAGCCGCCAAACCGCACTGTGTCACATCTATGTACACTTGAAACCATGACCTTTCATTCTGTGCCCCCGCACTTGATTTGAAGCAGTCGGGACTTGTGTTGGTATATACTTTGACAAATCTGACTGATGCTACATGCTCTGCACTGACGCTTTACATTAGATACCGGTAATGTGATGTGTGCATATCAGGAATTATGTCGGAGAGCTCACAGTCTACATGCACATGTTCAAATCACAAAATTCTGGGTTTTGTGACCATTTCTTTTGTGGTTTTCAGTCATGTCAAGTACCTTCATGCAACCAAATCACTCAAATCAGCAGCACTTCATATCATCAGTCAGAGTGCTAACTGTTGCACATGGTTCAAATGGCCGCGCTTTAACAAACTCTGTGAAATGAGCACAGTGGTTTCAGAAACCACTGAGATAAGAGAATATGGAGAGAGATAAGTAGAAGCAGCTATGTTGTGTCCACTAAGGACATTGATACCGCAACATATCACAGTGCCTCTCAATTGTGGCAACGAAATCACGATATATTGCTTGGTGATGCTGCAGACAATACGTTTTAAAGTCTGGATGATGCTTTTTGAATTATAGTCCACCCTATATACATACATGTCACCAGGACTCTTAACATATTGGATGATTCTATTTTCAAAGACAATTTTTGGAACTTACAAAAAGAGGAGTCGTGTATTTTGCCAGAGGAAAACATCCTAAGCAGATGGAGATACTTAGTTGTCATGGAGATTGCTCAGTTCAGATGGCTCAGTTGAGTTCAGAACTTTCAAGCTCAGCTCGCCTACATACGGGTACTTTTTGGGTTAGGACACGTCATTCTTCTGGCAAAGGTAATCTGATTTGTGACTATTTTCTTTTCACTTTCTTACTTGAAAGAATGGAAACATGTGCTCCACAGCTTCCTTTATTCATGCAACATATGTTCCAACATTGTGTAAATGTGAGGAAGTATTTGATTAAAGATTAAAGGAAACGAGAGAAACAATCTGAGGAAGTTTTCCTTGCCAACTGTTGTGGCTTGGTGGCTTAACCTTATCTCCCAGTGAATATGTTCACCTAGTGGAGCAGATAACATCATATTTTCAGAAGAATCGTTCAAATGGTGATACAAGCACCATAATTGGCACAGATACTCCTTAGACATTACTCTTTTCAAAAAGTATGCGGGCCACTTGAAATTCAAGATGGCTGCCCATTTTCAAGATGGCCGCCATAAGCAGTAATACATATGCAAAGACCTGGCCAATATGGATGATTCTGACATCAATATATACATTTTTTACCATGTAGAATCCAAATCTGGGACCCTTAAACCTCTCAAAAGCTTACTTTTGCCTTATTCTGGCCTTAGATAAAAAATAATCCACTATGTTGGTCACGGGCTAAACCACCTGAGGGTCTCTGTGTGTGATTAAGCATTTCCGACTCTAACACATTGTGCATGAAGACAGCACCTACAGCTGATTGATGTGGAACATATCCCAGGAATGAGAACTGAATTGGATGCACCCCCAGTGAGGGGGGAGAGAGAGTCAGAAAAGAGTGGATGTCAGGGCACAGACAGGGCACACTGGTGACATCACACTGCTGTGAAACCCAGCATGGGGTTCAGTGTCGGCTAAACAAGCTTTACTGTAACTAGTAGTAGTGGTAATAGTATAGTTTAGTGTCCCAAATGCTATCTAATTCAAGCCTCACCACAGTTAGCTAGTAGTTAGATATTAGTTATATGTAGTTAGATAGCCGCACCTGAATCAACAGGGTGTGCCAGCGCGGGAGAGCCGAGCTTTACTATGACTTTGCATGTAGTCACCCAGAAGGTGTACAGATCGCACAGGACTTGGTAAAGGTGGTAAAAGGATAAACCCTCTGCCTTACTGCATTAATTCATTCATTACCGAACAAGATGGCAAGTTCAACTCCAGGATCATCTAAATGGAAAACTGATTGGGGCAAATGTTGTATTTGCCAAGAGGACAAAGATAATGAGGATCTAAAATCCACACCTAAACGTTATGCATCTGAACAAGATGGCTACACCATGATTGCGACCAATATCCCCCTGTTCCATGCCCTGAATGAGATGCCCATTGTTCTGGATCCAACCAGACTGGATGAGGGTGGTGGAATAGAAGAAACACTGAGGAGGAACATGGCACAGTACCACCAGAGCTGCCGAGATCTTTTCAAGAACACCAAACTGGACAGGGCAAGAAAGAGAAGGCTTTGACCTCAAAGTGCTCTATCAGAAGAAGGGCAAAACGAACATAAAGAGCCAGCATCAGAACTGAGATATGCCATGTACATGAAGCGTAACAAAAGACTCAATGACTGTGCTAAAACTGCAAATGACGGAAGGCTCCTGAAAGTACAGAGTGGTGGAGATTTCATAGCACAGGAGCTCAAGTTTGACATCCCTGTACAACAGAGAGAGAGCCTACCTGAGAAATGTTGAAAAGAGTGAGCAGAGCCAGCAGTGGGATGTCCACCCACTGGCATTTTCAGAACTAGCAACATACAAAGTGGAGACCAAATTAAGTTCTGAGGGGCCTGCAATATTCAGACTTGCTGATATGGTCAACCTGTACAAACACCATCTAGAACAGCTGGGTATGGAGACACCGGATGTGAACGCCACCAGACTGAAGGACACACTGTTGGCTGAAATACCTGAGCTGGAAGCTCACAAGAAGGGAAGAGATTTCCTGCTGGCTTTTCAAAACGATGTAGGCTTTGCACTGTCACAAGCCTCTGACTAGAGTAATGCTATGACACTTACCAAAGCAGCCAAGATATTGAGGAGACACATGCTGGACCACAAGTTTTCCTTCTATGGAACCTTCCATGAGGGATGTATTGAGGATGCCATTCCACCCAGCCTTCTTCAATTTGTAGGCATGATTGAACACAGGGCTGACATCAAATCACAACTGAGATTTGGTGCCTCCAAGTCAGACCTTGCAGTTGCACAGCTCCTGTAGTATAACTGCTACACAAGACACAAGGAAGGAGCATCGACTCACAGGCATTCCAAAGATCGGGAAACACCATTCCCCATCTACATGGGAATGTCAATATATGCCAAGACTAGGAAAAGGATGCTGGTGACAATGCTTCATGAACATGGCCTTAGCATTTGATATGACAGAGTACTGGAAATGTCTGCGCAGCTTGGAGATGCAATGGTCAACAGGAACAGAGAGGATGGGGTAGTCTGCCCACAGGTTCTGAGGAGAGGGTTGTTCACCACAACAGCCATGGACAACACTGACCACAACCCCACTGCAACAACTGCAACCACCTCTTTTCATGGCACCAGCATCTCAGCTTTCCAACATCCAACCAAAGACAATCAGGGTGAATACCGTGAACCTGTGAGACTTGGAGAGGAGAAGGTGAAGACAGTTCCAGAGCTGCCTGACTCTTTGTACATGCCAGGCATGCAGTGGAGGAGGGGAGCAAGGTCCTGATGGTTAAGGCCAGTGACACAGATGTCCTCATCATAGCAATCAGTGTTCTGCCTCTCATTCAACGAATTGGTTGGCTGCAGTTGTGGGTGTCCTTTGGCCAAGGATGCAACCTGAGGTGGTTTCCAATACATGACCTTTACACCTCTATCGGACTAGAAAAAAGCAAAGGAATACTCTTCTTTCATGCCTTCACTGGTTGCGATGTTGTTTTAGGCTTCCGCAGCACAGGGAAAAAGTCTGCATGGCAAACCTGGGATGTGTGTGTTGAGGCATCTGATGTCGTTGCCATCCTTAAAGTCATGAATGAGGATATGAGGTAACAATCCAAAGTGAGAGAAATGTAGTAAACAGAAACCTGACTGCACCGATCTGTGTATTGTTGCCGACTGAATCTGATAAGTACCCACCAACAGCAGGTGATGATGATCTGGAGGTCCTCAAGAAGTTTGTGGTGACAATGTATGACAGGTCCAGTACAGTTGCATGTGTAGATGATGCCAGAGTGGACATTTTTGCTCGGAAACAGAGGCCTTATGAAGCCATTCCTCCAACTCGTGTAGCATTACTTCAGCATATCAAGCGTGCTGCCTATCAAGCAGGCTGCTACACTTCTTCGGACAGGAACCAGGAACCAGCTTCTGCTGATGTGTCAAGCGTGCTTCCTATCAAGCAGGCTGCATATGGAGTCAGACAATACTGCCCCGAACAGAGACACAGAGTCCTGCTGACTGGGGATGGACAAAGAGTGGAGATAGATGGAAGGTCTTCTGGACAACACTTCACAACCTCCACCCATTGCAGAGATTTGCCAACAGCTGACCAAGTGTGGAAGCCATTCAGAATGCAAAGGAAGGTGCAAATGCTACGGATATGGTCTTAGCTGCACAAGGCTATGTAGCTGCAAGTGTGAGGGTTATGAACAGTTAAAAATCCCTATACTTTTAGACACCAAGATCATCCAAATTGATCAAAGTGGTGAGATTATGTGTCAAATGTCCCCATTTACAAGTCTGCTTGGCGGCCATCTTGAAAAATGGGCAGCCATCATGAATTTCAAATACTTTTTCAAAAGAGTAATGTCTAAGTAGTATTTGTACCAAGTTTAGTGCTTGTTTCACTATTTCAACGATTGTTTCACTTATCTGCTGCACTATTACAAGTTTGTATGGCGGCCATCTAGGAAAATGGGTGGCGATCTTGAATTTCAAGTGGCACGCATACTTTTTCAAAAGAGTAATGTCTAAGGAGTATTTGTACCAAGTGTGGTGCTTGTATCACTATTTGAACGATTGTTTCACTTATCTGCTCCACTAACCCAGAACTTCGCATGTGTACAAGAACCTTCATTAATACAGGTTCTTTTCAGACCAGAATGTGTGATGTTCCTTCGCATCAGAGACTTTGGAAAGAGGGGGGTGGGAGTGGATGGAGGTGCAAACCAAGCACAACACTTTGACAAACCCCTTCCCTGCACCACATGCATTGGTTGGTTTGGGCTAGAAATGGTCTTGGTCAAAGTGATGAGAATTCTGTGGTTCTGGTTAAGAAGCATAACATTTCTTAACCAAAGCTGACGAACATACACATTAATCATACTATAGCTGCCTGAAGCAAATACTTGACAAACTGACAGTGAAGGTTTTGCAGATACATTTGGTATCAACATAACAGTTTTAAGATACTAATGTTTCTGTGACTGGACTTCTTAGCTATTGGGAATGTGATTTATACAACACAATAAATAGATGCGTAGTTAATTAGAAATTAAGTTTGACTGTTTCTTGAACCCTGATCTAACCACTTCACTGATGATAGATATGATTATTTCTATGTTTGAGCAACAGAGAAGCTGGATGTCAAAGTTTCTGCACTGAGAAAACTGAAATGTTGACTTTATTTAAAGTAGCTTTCAACTAACTAATACAGTTATTAGAAATTAATCTATTTAATTAAAGTCAACATTTCAGTTTTTTCAGTGTGTAATTTAAAGACATGATGTTGTGTGTTAGTTCACCAACTGGTTACACACTCCAGTCCCCTTCCCTGTGTGTGTGTGTGTGTGTGTGTGTGTGTGTGTGTGTGTGTGTGTGTGTGTGTGTGTGTGTGTGTGTGTGTGTGTGTGTGTGTGTGTGTGTGTGTGTGTGTGTGTGTGTGTGTGTGTGCGTGTGTGTGTGTCTGTGTACCCATATATTTTCTCCCTTGCATCACTTCTTAAATTAGCTCCTCTATGCTGTGTGTGTGCTGCTGCCAATGGGTCATCTGACTCGCTATGGCCATTCTACGGCAGGGTAATGTGAGTGAGCTCAGCTTCAAGTGTTGGAACATGTGAATATTTTGCAGCCCCCAGCCCCCCCGCCACCCATACTGGCCTCTCTGCAGAGTAAACTGACAACCACGGCTGCCACAGACCCCACCAAGCACTGCCTCCATGGCACACAGGTTTGAATGTAACCTGTGAGAGAACAAATCTGTGAGATGAAATTATATTTTCAAATATCTTTAGGTATTTTTAAATAACAACGGATCTGTTTTTCTAAGCTCTCTCACCAAGATCAGAAAATGCATTTTTTCACAATCCACAAATAGTTTGTCTATCCCAAGGGAGATTAACATTTTAGGAGGCATATAAACTTCAGGTAATGTTTGAGTTTCTTTTTTTGGGGGGGGCAAATGTTTTTGGGGGCCATTTCATTTTAGAAAAAAAAGGAATATAAAAAATACTAGTAGTAAATAATAATTACAAAGAAAGGATTCAAAACAACATATATGAATCAAAGACGTGTGAATGGACAATTTTTCTTTAATATTGTTTCAAGGCAGGTTAACAAGGAGCTAAATCCCATCCAATCATATCCGGCATACTAATTTGACAAGTTTGTATCTAGTTCCTTTTTTAAAATGTAAGAATGTTTTTTAGAAGGTATCAGGCTTTCCTTTTATAGTGAAGTTTAATTTTGCTAAGGCCAGACAATAAGAGTGGTGTTGTCATTGTGAAACATCCAGAATGACAGCTTGTTAAAGTAGAGAACAAGAACTGCAAAGTGCACGGTTAAATAAGCGTGTTTGCTGTGAGCTGGTCTTGTGTGTGGTCTTTCACGGCAGCTAGAACTGCAGAGCAAGATGTGACACCAGTACATGAACATATAAACAAAGAAGAATGTGATGTGAAAAGGCGCCAGCACGGCGTCCAGCTTTCAGACATGTTGGATATCTCTGTGCTTGTCCTCTGTGTGTTACAATCAGTCGCATCAGGGTAGATGTTGTCTTTCATCTTCCTCGCAGCCCGGCTCTGCAGCCCTTTGATCTCAGCGGGATATTTATACCATTGCTCCGGTTTTGCACATGTGTGCATATTGCTACAACAACAAGAGCTCTTGCATGAATTTGTAAAACTTGAGATATTGCACATGCAAGATCAGTGTGTAAAAGACAGCTTTTCTTAGCCATATCAACAGAACTGTACCCTCCAGCCCACACACACACACACACACACACATAAAAACATGATCACACGCACACTCACTCTTAGCTTTGCACACATACATCCGTACAGACGTGGCTTTTGAAGGTTTTGACGTGGGCGATGCCTCTGTGTCAACTCTTTCCTGTGGGGAGACTTTCCACTTGCCTTTTTTCCATGCGTGCTTCGAGCGGGAGCTTTTTATCAAATTTGACGGTTGCATTTTAACTTCAAGCACACACTGAATGTATTGTTTAAAATTAAAGACTTCCTTCCTGCCCCCCAGTCTTTACTCCATAGGTTTCTACCAAGCCTCATTAATAATGCAGCACCTAATCCAGTCTTGGCCAGACTCATGCTAGCAGCCCTTTAGCCTGCCAATCACTGGCCTAATTAACATCAAATATAAAGCATTATTGTTTATATATTATTTCAATTTTATTTCCCTGTACAGCATTTAGCTTTGGATCTGTTTATCTTACTCTGTTGTACAACATCTACTTGAATCCTGAATTTCTCCCCCCTTGTGTCTTTGAATATTTTATGTTGCACTGTGCGAAAAGCGTAGAACTTGCCATTTTCATGCCAACAACGATGCTGAAGCTATTGTGCATTTGACAATAAAGCCTTTGAGCTTTTGAATGAATGAATTAAACTAGTTTTCTTGCAATAGTACAGGAAGAGGTTCAAACAATGCTGTGCAGGTGTACTGGTCATTGTCAGTGCAAATATCAAGCACGCGATCGGAAATCCAATAACATCTACTATTCATTTCACATTCAATCAAAGATGTATGTTTGTCCTTTGTGGTGAGTGTGCTGCCTTGCAGTCATGTATGGCTGCTGTGGTATTTACATTACTTAAATATAGAAACCAAAATTGAGTCTGAGTCATGTTGAGGAAAACCCAAATCTTGGGTAGACAGGAAATCAAATTGTCCGACATTGCTGAGACAGAGCTGAGACATGGCTGCAGACGCTGAAAAGCGAGGCCCGGCTATAGATAACCTCAGTGTTTCTATCACATGTGCAGCACGTTACCATATAAGACAGCAATATGACTCACCCTACTCACTGACCTACTATGTGGGAAGTCATGATTCATGCAAGCTGCATTTAAGCAGGCAGGACCCAAAAATACTCTGGCATGCCATCACACAAACACATACACGACTATCACACACACACTGACACATACCTCACTTGCTCAGTCATACTCACCACCCACAGACACTGATAGGCTCAGAGGCTGCCGGTAACATACAGTGAGAGACATGAGAAAGTTGTCAGGGCAAAGACTGGAATAACAAGATGACTGGACCTGCCTTTTTGAGGTAATGCCAATGTATGTGCGCAGCTGGGGCTTTGAGGCTTAATTCTGTTTGTGTTGATGTGATTCTGAATAGATATGAAGATGATTTCTGATATACTAAAGTCAACTTTGTTTCAATGCAACAGGTAGCTTTAGTTGCAATGCATTTTAACATACAAATAATTCCTCCAGAGCAAATGTAACTTTGCTTAAATGGTCACGTGTCTTAATTTTGAGCAGTTTTTTTAATTAGTCAGCAGAATATTTCTATAAATAGATTCTGGAGTGCTGGTGTTGTGATGCCAGAGTCCAACATCTTAAAACCTGTGGTCAAGCTAAGAGTGCTAACCTGTCAGCATCATCGTTTGATGGATCAAAGGAGTTGAATCTATCAGAGAGTTTTTGACTCCAGCTCTCACCCTGTAGTCTTGGCTCTTTCTGATGTCAAAGACATAAGCCTGAATGCATTTTTATGATGGCTGCTCTGATAATGAGTTTCTTAGGATGTAATCCAGCTGTCTTTGATGGTTTCCTTGCAGCTTGTGCTCCTCCCTAATTGTTTCTTTTACAAGGTAAATCTCCATGGTGTTTTGAGTATTGACTCACATGGTCAAGGTCACTGCCTTGACCTTTCCATGGCTGTGGGTTGAAGCAGCTCTGGTGTTAATTAGGCCGACTGCAGATATATGCAGGTTTGTGCTAGAGCATTCTTGGCTGTGCATACGGAAATATGCTCTCACAGCCAGACCCATTCATCAGTGTCAGCATTAGGAGCAAAGCATGATGGTCAGCAGCTCACTTCAACGTCACCAGGGTTACGCCTGTCACCTGACCACCCAACCTGACCTGGCTGTTTTTGAGGACATCAGACACATGGTCCCTCCTCCGCTTAGACATTTAAATGAGATCCAGGACATGATTCAGAGTCCTGTCGATTCCTCGTCTCGGGGGAGCTTTGGGTTCAGGACTTGATGCTTTGTTGTCTTTGCTCAGTCCCCTGATCGAAGCCCACGGAGGAGACAGTATTGATTTCTATCTAGATAGTAAAGCACATGATCCATTTATAGATGGACTTAAGCATAACAACTCCAGCCTGAGGTGACTGTTTCCTCTATGCGATGTTTACCTTGAACTTTCAATTAGTTATGTTTTGTACTTGATCACTCATGCTTCCACCTTCCTCAGTATGCAATCTGGTGAGCATCAGCAGCTTGTCTCTGAAGTGTCTGCATTGCATATGTTATCTGAGGATCAATATAAGGAACCCTTATCAGCAGTGCAGAGAATGAAGAAATTAAGAAACTGAAAGCAGTGAATCTTTGGTGGTGGAACGCAATCTTCTCTTTCAATCTTTGTTTCTTCTGAATTTATAAAAGGTGTACTAACGAGCCCGAACGCCAGGCTTTCAGTCTATGAGACCCAAAGCTGCAGAAGGGAAACACACTGAGTAATAACAGCACTCCACCTTTTAGTACTTGACGAAAACAGCCTTTTTTTAAAGTCTTGTCGGTGTACATGTATTGGTATTCATGGGGTTTTGCAATGGTGACTTAAGCCTCTGAGGTCAGAGAGTTGTGTCAACCCATGGACAACAATTTACACCTTATAAGGTCACAACATGACAGGAATTAACATCATTTATAAACTGAAAGCCTGGATTGTAATCACTTATTCACACTAGTTTAATAATTACATTCATTTGGAGTGTAAAAGCACCTTTTTTTTGACATTTAGATGTTTTGAATGTGAGGAAGAGGATTGAAAGACAAAGATAAGTGATGTAAAAGCAAAATAGCCAAGGAGGCATTTGATTAAAATGAGTAGCTCCATCCTCATTAACATCCTGTATTGCCTCCCAGATAGACCAATCCCAGTTTAATCAATCCCAGCGCCTGATATCCCTGTTGATGCTTGTAATGAACCATTAACACGTTTCTGATGATCTCTGCAGTTCTCCCTGCAGCGAAGCACCCTCCTGGGCATGATGAGCACCACCTTTTGATAAATACTGAAAGAGATGGTATGCATTTAATGCACGACTGGTGCATTAAATGTCTTGTGTACTACATAGAAATATGCTTCAAGATTCTGGTACCAGCCTGAATATAAAGTATAATGTTGTTTAAACATTGTAAAATGAAAATATTTCAAATTTATTGAACCTTTTCCAGAAAGTCTGCTAGTGAAAGTGTGCTCGCTTAGCCTTGGTAATACACATAACAGAAACCTGCAATGTAGACTGTTGGTTTGGAGTTTTGGGGTTACAGAAGTGGTTGCATTATGGGAAATGTACTGTTTTCTATGCTTGATAATAGGATACAAATGTACCGGTAGTACTACCAAATTGTAAACCCAAATCCAATGCCATATACAGTCTTTGCTTTATTTCATCGAATACCGGCGATTACCTTGCCACGCTAGTGCAAGGCCCTTCTGTTGCTATGTTTTGTGCTTTCTGCTTTATCAGCTTTAAAAAAAAAAAGAAAATGTCATAGCAATTTGAAAAACACTTGTACTAAAACTAACCTGAGGGTATGGGGAAGCAGAGAGTTTCCCATGAGGAAATGAAAGACCTCCAAAAATATCATGTCAATGCAAGTTACATTCAAAGACACATTACTGCATGAATGTTGTGGCTGAAAATCATTTTTGCTTTACTTGCAAACAACAAACAGACCTTGAAGTGGATTATGATTTTCATTTACCTCCTACCATCATCATCATCATCATCATCATCATCATCATCATCATCATCATCATCCCCATTCATGGTGAAATTTGTCTTGAAAGCCTTGTAGTTCTGAAAGGACATTCCTCACTGTGGCCTAATTTGATCATTCCAATTAAGACGGTATTCATCTTCAGTGTAATTACAGTCACCTGGCAGGCCCCCCCTCTGCTGTGCACAGCGTTAATGTTGGTCTCTCTCGGACTCTACTGGCTCGGGAGATAATTTGGTAAGATGGTAGCAGCAGAAGTTAAGACTAATCTTGTTTATGACCAGAGTGAATAATGAATATATCAGCCCAATAACAAAAAAATAATTGTCCAACAGTAAGCTGTCCCTGCGTGTGAGTTCTGTTATTTGCTCATCACTCGCAGCTGGTGTTTATGAATGTGCCTGTGGGCCACATTCTGCTCCATGTATACCCCCCTGTTAGAGGCTCTGATCTGTCAGGAAATTATGGAATTATGGAATATTACTTGTAGAGTACATAAACAAGGTAAAAGCTTTCATACTATGCTTGAGCAATGGTTGGTGAGGTCCAGTAGACGTTTACCAATCAGCAGGTTGGTGGTTCTATTCCCAGCCCCTGTAGTCAACATTTTGATGGATCTCAATCAGAAATCCCTTATTAATCACGCAGTGGGAAATTTAGTGTTACAAAAGTAACGGTACAGTGAATATGAAAGACAAAAGTAATGATCATTGATTGACGTATTGAATAAAGATGGACTTAATCAAATAAAAACACAAATCAAGTAGCAGGTCATTTTGCAAGGCAAGTGAACATATAAAAGTATTGAAGGAGCCCGTAACTTTAACAAATTGTAAGTAAATTGAGATCAATTGTCAAAATAAAGTGTCATTGGTGGTATGGCACAACAGTTTTATTGTGTTGTTCTGCCAGGGACTGTGGTGGTGGGACAGGCTCCCTGCTGTAGTAAGAACGGACGTGTGGAATCTCTCCATGAGAGACCGTGAAGGGAAGCAGGTTGTCCCTGAAGGAGCTGAACAGTGGACATAACCTCAAGTTGCTCCTGATGGCTTGTGTGTGAATGTTAGAACAGGTGGCACGTTGGATGGAAGCCTCAAAATAACTTTGTGAAAGGGTGAATGCTGACTTTCATGTTAAAGCACTTTGAGGGCTCACACAGCCTGGAAATGCGCTACATAAATGCATTTACCACGGAGACACAAACAACATGCTTTCTGCCTATCGCTGTGCTGTAGATGTAAACAGAGAAGTGCAGAAGAGGAATGTGTTGGAGTCATTGTTGCTTCCTGACTGCTGGATGATGTGTTTTTATGGAGCGATCATGACTCTTCCTTTCGGGACTCAGCAGTTTGTCCGCCCTTGCTGCTTTTTATATTTTGGTCCCTCATCACCCAGCGCGGCCTCTTCCTTACACACCCTGCACATTATTCTGCTGAGGCCCAGGGAGAGAGAGGACACACATCACAGAGCACATTATGAGACACTGTCACACACCACCCGCCCACCCAACCACCCCTCCTACTTAAAGTCCCAAACTAAGCCTGCGTCATTTGATACAGCGAGGCCAGAGCTGACTCAAACATGCTGCGGCTCTGTGCACCTCATGGTTGACAGTCTTAGTTCTGCTCATCTGATGAACTGATGCATTGTTAAGTGGGGGGGAAGTTATCTGACCTCCCCACAAGGGAATCTCAGCTGTGTTTCCAGGGCAATAATCAGTGACAACAATCTGCTTATGACCAACAACAAATGAAGAAAAAGTGGCTCAAAGTGTGTGGTTTGCCAAATATTGCCTTGTACCAATTTATAAATTAAATGTGAGGATGGAAAGGTTGGGGGGAGGGACAAGCAGTTTGAAGAAGTGCTATTTTCTTTAGTCAGTTAAAGCCCTTCTCGATTAACATGTATTTTTAAATTTAGCTACTAAATCTTTAATTTACCAATATATTGTTAATGACTTTTACCTAAAGGTCAACAATTTCAGAAATACACTTGTGTGTAGAGTGTGTTGTTTCAGTTGATGAATAACAATCCTGTGTGTGGGTTAAATACAGAGCTGGCATCTGGTTAGCTTAGCTTAGCATAAAGGCTAATCATTTCCCCCTAGAAGAACAAATTGTAATCTTTACATTTATGATTTTGTACAGATTAAACAAATGGGATATAATCAGTAAGCTTTAGAGGTGTTAGTAAATGTATTTCTTAACTTTGGACAGGGTCAAGCCAGCCGTTTCCCCCCTGGTTCCAGTCCTTAAGCTAAGTTATACTAACCATGTCCAGCTCTGAGCTAAACACACACACGCAACGCTTATTTTCATAATAAGCGTTGTCATAATTGTAGATTATTTAAGAAATGAACATTTGGAGCTAAATTAGAGTCTGAATGGATAAAATTGTATGTCGAAAACACCGTAAACCCAACACCAGACGAATGTTAACCACAGGGTGGAGGCGCACTAAAGTGCAGCATCTATTTACCTCTAAATGGGACTATCGTGTACAGAATAAACATCATGCTGTATTGAACAAGCAAATGAGATCATATACTTCTTAAGGAAATATGTATGATAATGTTAATAAGGTAATAATCTGGTACTTTTCTTATTGACATCTATATTATGGGACCTCTTTTCGCTTTTAGCTTTTTAGCAATCAATCAAACCAAGGACAGTTAGGCAATAGCAGGTACTCTGCTCCTTTCCACTGCCTGTACTGTATGGCAGTGAACATATACGTGCACCTTAGCTCCTCATATATAACCGTCTACAGGTCTGTAGCCACATGAATGTTGCTCAGCCTCCCTCAGATCAGCAGCTCTCTCCAGGAGCAGCCAGTGGTGAACCCTGCAGTCAGCTCCAGAAGACTCATCACCACCACGCTGTGCTTTCATCTGCGCAGGAATGTTAGCAACTCACCGAAAAGATTGGCAGGATCAGTGTTAGTGTGGCAGAAAGAGCTGCCGTCAACAACTGACCCTGGAAGTAAAAAAAAAAAGAAAGAACAAATATTTTGCATCCATCAGCAGTTCTAATCAGAAACCTTCCACAACCTGCTATTTTGTGGTGTGTTTGTCTGGGTATGGGTGTGTGTGTGTGTGTGTGTGTGTGTGTGCGTGCGTGCGTGCGTGTGTGCGTGTGTGTGTGTGTGTGTGTGTGTGTGTGTGTGTGTGTGTGTGTGTGTGTGTGTGTGTGCGTGTGTGTCTTGTTTGTGTCCTCCTTGCATTTTCCTCCCACTGTAACAAACCATCTGAAGTGAAGCGAAATGTGCATTCCAGTGTAGAAATAGCATGTTTGGATTGCTCTGAACCTCACAACCGCATCTGGAAACATTATTCTTGGAAGACAGGTCATTATCATATGAAGCCAACTGAGAAATGTTTGGTGGAAAAAAGCAAACAGTTAGAGCAGGCAGAACCACAGGAGAGGCTGGACTGACATATGTTCCACAACAACCCCCTCAGAAGACTGCTACAATCAACCGTTTACTACTACTCTGTAATATGGCCTAATATTAAAACGTGTTAAAGCAGTTTATGGCAAAGTGTAGCTTTGCAAAGCCAACCCACATTTCTCACTTCCCTCAGTGCGGACTAGTTTCAGTAAGTATTTGTGTCAGATGTCATTTAGGCTGTGCAGTAAATAGAAGATGATTGACAGGTTGATGAGACATCAGTGTGGCCCCTTGTTGCACCTGCTAGGACGAAGAACCACTGCACCGTGATGAGGCTTTGCTTGTGGTTTGATAAAGATGCTGACTAGTCAGGAAATGCTCTCAACTGTCGCCCGAAATCAGTTTCTTTACAAACCTGAGGTCAAAAGTAGGTCATCCAGTCACTGAGCATATTTCATCTGAGGTGCCTGGCCTACATAGGTAGTCATGACATTTGAGAGTGTTAAAAAGTGACACGTTACATCATAAACTGAAACACTAAAGCTGGCTTGGATCACTCTGGCCTTCAGAGTGTGAAGTGGCTGTTGTCCAGATGTTTTCCAGTCTCTTTTTTAGGCTCAGCTTATCCAAGACTTATCATTTGATTTATCGCAGGTTGTAAGGGATGTCCTACCTTTCCAAAATTCCACGTTTAACCCTTAGTAAATACTCTTAGCAGATACAATACATTTTATATTGCAAAATATATCTCAGACTCGCATTACATTAAATTCCATGTGTTGTATGGTAAATATTTTTATACCCAACAACTTTTCTATAAGCTGCAGCAGTTATACAATGAAATTCCTTTTTATTGCTGGGTTTTCAAAGGTTGTACTGCTGTATACAGACAGGATGCTAGCTGTGGTACATTTCACAAACGCCTTAGACAATGATTTCCTTCAGCACTCTTGGGATTTTTCAAATTGATTTATTACATATAACGAAAAACACATTTCCACCCCGTGGCTTCAAATTTACACACTGAGAGGCTCCTGTCTTTACGAGTAGAGAACTTGTTCTATTTGAAAGGTGAAGACGCCTGTCAATCTACATTTTCACACTAGTAGTAACCAGTCCACATCCTATGGATTACCAAATCATATGGCTCGGAGTCTCCCAGATAAAGAAAAGGTGATTCAACAGATTAAGAAAAGGATTCTGTAATGGCCAGTCATGGGCAAGTTACTTCCAAAATGTAATACAGTACATATTACTTATTACTGTCTTTTTAAAGTAATAAGTTACATTACATTATTACTGTCTCTGAACTGTAATGTGTTACACTACTTTTGCGTTACTTTTGAGTTACTTTCACCAAAATAACCGCAGAAGTATGACTTTAAATGCTAAAATGTAGTTTATTGCAGCTCATTAATTAAAGCTATCTATGGCAGTATGCTGAAATCAAACTCATGCTCCGTTTAAGTGGGCTGGATAATATGTGATACCGGTAACATGACGTCTCTGTGTGTTATTAATAACAGGTTAGTGGAGCCTCTGCACGGCCCTGTGACCTGCTGTATATGAACGAGTCTCTATTCAACGTTAGCTCACCTTGTCATTGGTGTGTTAACGGGGATTTGGCTGACAAGCTTTCTAATAGCCGGCGATTCCACAGAGGACAGAGGCTGCATATCTTCAACACTCTGCCACGAGTCTCTGAACTTCTCGGGCTTCAAGCAGCAGACTCAGAGACAGTTACCTTCTGTTGCTTCGGCCTGCACATACTCCTGTCTGTTTCATTTCTTTTCTCTGAGCCTGCAGCTCTGCATTGTGAATCTGTTTCTGCAGCCCTCTTAACCAATAGTAAACAGGCTCACTGAGTTACTATTCTACCTGCACAATTATTCCTCTGGTGTCAGAATGTCTCGCGATGTTTGTGATTCTTAAAAACAAAAAAACACATTTCGGGTTAAAATGTGTTGTATCTGCGTTACTGAGAATTGTAACGGCTATTATATTACCCACATTTCAGAAGTAATGCATTACACCCAACACTGGTTATGGCATCTGATGGCACTCATCTCTAGATGTTGGTTTCTTTATTTACATGAGAGAGGATAGCTGTGTTTCCTCATTTCCAGTTACACTTCTCCTCTTGCTAAGCATTTTTCATACATGGAAGCATGAGTCAGTGAGAGCTTTCTTCCTTGGTAACACCAGAGAGTTTCAACACATAAAGCATGTCCTGGTTAGAAAAACATATTAATAAATTAAAAATTAAGGTATAAGAAGACTACATTGCTCATGAACTGTCAATCAATTACAGTCAAAATCGAGCGGTTATCTCAGAATATTTTTTTTCCAATCCAAGAGAAATGTCATGGACTTAATTAAATAAGAAAAAATCAGTGTGTAATTCCATTTATTAGATACAAACAAAACACCAGTGGAACATTTTGTAAGCAAATATAATTTGCAGTGTTGTATAAAACTAGAGAAGAAAGGACAAAAAGGCATTATTTATTGAAATAGCACATATTATCTCAAGGTCAGAACGATTCTCTTATTGAGGTGGAGTTTGACGCCTTGGAAGCTTGTATCCCTCATTCTGGGAAAAAATAAATAACAGACAAACAACCTCTGTGGCACATTCTCAAGTTTCTGTTTCCTAAATGTATTCTGTAAATAATAAACTTTATTTATATGGCAACTGTCATAACATAACATGCGGCTCAGATCGCTTCACAAGAGAAAGGAATCATTAACTCTGGTATTTAAAAAGGTAAAAAAACAACCCAGGTATTTTTAGATTTTCTTATTTGATTTGATTTATTTTGGACGTGTAAAACAATAATACAAATAATAATAATAATAATAATGAAATGAAACTAAATAAGTGTTGATACTGTACCAACTTAAGCAGATTCAAATTGATAAACAAAAATATTAATGACTTACAAATTATATGTAAACAAATGATCTACCTAATTACACATCCGAAAAGGAGTGGGAAGAAGTTTACACTTATTTAATCCCACCCCTTCTCCCAAAAAACATTTACATTTTTTATTAAAAACAGAGATAGAAACATAAAGCAGTATGACAAATAACAAATAAATATAAAATAATAACAATAAAGAAGTAAATTAGTTTGTGTGTAGGTTATTTAGTGATTTACACCATTGTATGTATTTTGTATGTATTGTATGTACATGGGATCTTTTAATGCCACCAAAACACAACATATTGCCTGATAAATTTTGCTTCACAAAGGAGTAAACTCAGTACAATCAGAGGAATGACCTCTAAACTTATCGATTACCAGGTTTTGCATATATGAACTAAAATGTTGAAGTAAAAATGTTATGTTTCAGTTGATAGAAAAATGATCTTACATACATTTCATAATAAAGCATGATCAAACCAATGCTTCCCAGCTGTAGGGCGTACAGTTCCTTTTGACTTGGAGCTCCCTTAGCTGGAGACTGAGTCTTTATTGTAGGGTTAAAGTTTTTAAAAGCAAACGGTAAAATTCCACTTTTCCTTTCAAAGCTGCAGATATGCACTCCTGAGTGTAGTCCCAAAGTGACAGTGTCAATAGTTCTCACTCTTGGCTACAAAACAACTCCTGTGCTATCATTTGGCTTCTCATCCTCTGAACGCCTGTTCTGATATTCTCTTCCTCCTGCTGATGTTCTCTCGCTGAGTGTGTGTCAGCTGCTCAGAATACCTTTACAGTGAGTCGTTGTTAGATTGCAAACACATGTGGATCTGTAGAGCACAGTAACGCAGAGACAGAACTTTACACTGCAGCCTCCCAGCTCCCTTTATTTCAAATCTTTGGTTTCTAAATAAAAAGGATTCTGTGTGCTTAAACTCAGTCAGTCTTTTGTGAGTCATGCATGCATATGTTATGTTTGGCCACGCTGAGCAGGTGCATGCACGTCGGAGGATTTGCACTTTTGTAAACAAGAATATTTTTTATATTTGTACACAATCTCCCTCATCTGCACAGCTTTCCACTTTTCCTAAAAATACTGCACATATTTTATTTTATTTTAAATAGTATTTTGTCAAAGTATACTATACAGAATTGTTCTATATTTCATGTAAATAATGTTCTATATTTGTATAATTTATTTTACATTTGGGTTGTTTTTCTTACAGTTTATCTTTGTTAGCTGTGTTAATGTTTGCGTCATATTCACCAGGGCAAATTCCTCATATGTGTAAACCTACTTGGCAATAAACCTGTTGCTGATTCTGAAAAAGTTGCTTTCTTTTAAAATTAATGTTAAAGGGCGAGCCATGATGTGAAGCAGAGAGCTGCCGGCTTGTGTGTGTTGAATCATGAGGCGGGGGCTGATGTCAGCCCTGCGGTATGCGCTGGCTGGGTTTGGCTGAAAGCTGACCCCCCTCTGTTGTGCTTCTATTTCCAGGGCGTGAGCGGAATGTCCGTGGATGAGAAGCCTGAAGCCCCCATGTATGTGTATGAGTCGACAGTTCATTGTACCAATATCCTACTCTGCCTCAACGACCAGCGGAAGCAGGATATCCTGTGCGATGTGACTGTCCTGGTGGAGGGCAAGCAGTTCCGTGGGCACCGGTCCGTGCTAGCCGCCTGCAGCGAGTACTTCCTGCAGGCGCTGGTGGGCCAGGCCGAGAATGGCTTGGTGGTTAGCCTTCCGGAAGAGGTACGTCTATGAAACACACTTTGTCCTTGACACTTTTTAATATCCGTGCGTCGAAGTGCTATTGATCTCTAGACAATGCAACATTAAACTCCACTCTGACAGCAGTACAAAAGCAATACCAATCAGCCTCTCCACACCTTCATCCTCAGCAGCACAGTGATGTGTGACCAATGGACTAAAAGCACCTCTTCCCTGAACTGAAACGTTGACTTGAATTACATGTAAAGTCAACAGATTTCACATACCTGTTTTTATGTTAGTTGAAAGCAATCCTTTTAAGTTGAACTAGATTGAACTTAATATTATTGCTTTCAGCTAACCTCATACAGTTAAGTGAAATTAATTGACATAATACATTTATTAAAGTCAACATTTCAGTTTCAGTGTATCCATCCTACAACTTCAGTGGAAAAAAACACAGCTTAGAATGCAACCATTGATTGCTTGATGACAAAAAAAAGCAATCAGATGTCTAAAACAGGATGACCAGGTTCTACTTTCCTGCATCAAGACATTTCTTAGGTTTTTTTTATTCTTTGTTCACCGTAGAGGGATGCAAGAAGCTCTCTCTGTCAATATAGAACCCATTTAATATAAAAATGTGGTTGACAAAATGTAACCTTGAGCTGCAGCGGCATTTTATTCTGTTTCCAGAGCCTTTTGCAGGCATGATATAGCCTAGCAGGAAAACCGATTTTAATTCATGTGCCGCCCACTGGAGGACAACGACTCAGTTAAAGGTGTGAGGAGTGCATTATTGAGCCTATAAGGCTGTGATTGCCAATTAGCACCTGTCAGCTGCCTGCTGCCGTTGGTGGCAGGTAGCGCTTCACAGCGAGATTAACGCCACCTCGGGCTCAGCGCTCATCAGGTTCAGCAACGCTCCTTACTCTTGCCCACCTCAGCTCTCACTGTCAGCTCCTCCACAGAGCACATGATGAAAGCACCCCGCTGACGTATTGATGTCACACAGCGACACACACACATACGTGTACATGCATGTGCTGCTGTGAAAACTGGGGCACATCCCGCATCTGCTGTTGCGTCGGGCTAGCGTGCATTAATAAAGTAACACCTGTCAAACGACTTTGTGACTACACTCAATGAAAACGAAGTCAGCGTCAGATTGTCGTCTTGTATAAAATGAGCATCAGGGGCCTTTTTTTCACTCCTTACCTCAAAGAAGGACCGCAGGGAACGGCTTCTAGATACTGAAGGTAGCATTTCTTTCATTCACCCACTGCAGGCATGAATAAAACATGAGCTGCCGTGTGTTTCAGGTGTGAGAGGGAATGAGGAAAGTAACATCTCTCAGTGAGTGTTTCTTTAATGTGTCAGAGAGAGAGCTGCTCCTGGTGAGCTTCAAACCCTCCTCCCTTTGTCCCAACTTGTTCACTTCAACCACGTTCACACTTTTGTCTAAATTGCAATACAACTTATAAGATCAGTTTAGTAGATTTATTCTGTCACCAAGGAAACTAAAGGTGGTTATAGCACATTCAACAACACCCTGCCATTGAAATCTTACACTTTGTAGAAATGTAAAAACACATTTAATTCTGTTTTCAAATGCAGTCTTCACTTTCACTGATAATATTCATGTCATTAACTAGCTCAAGAGCTCATTTAATAATGTTTTATATACACCGCCCGGTCAAAAAAAAAGGTCACAAGCCTGTGGGGGCAGTGCTATGATCTGGGGTTGCTGCAGTTGGTCTGGTCTAGGTTCAGCAATATGCCCAAAGAATGGGGTCAGCTGACTACCTGAATATACTGAATGACCAGGTTATTCCATCAATAGATTTGTTCTTCCCTGATGGCACGGGCACGTTCTAAGATGACAATGCCAGGATCCATCGGGCTCAGATTGTGAGTAGGTGTGTTCAGGGAGCATGAGACATCATTTCACACATGGATTGGCCCCCACAGAGTCCAGACCTGAACCCCATTGAGAATCTTTGGGATGTGCTGGAGAAGACTTTGCGCAGTGGTCCGAGCCTCCCGTCATCAATACAAGATCTTGGCAAAAAATTAATGCAAGACAGGAATAAATGTTGTGACGTTGCAGAAGCTTGTGGAAACGG
The DNA here is from genome assembly GCF_036324505.1 of Eleginops maclovinus. Lineage (NCBI taxonomy): Eukaryota > Metazoa > Chordata > Actinopteri > Perciformes > Eleginopidae > Eleginops > Eleginops maclovinus. The sequence continues at coordinate 19,601,835 of NC_086363.1, read as the reverse complement.
TGCCACAGCGAATATGTGCCGTAATCAAAGCTAAAGGCGGTCCAACAAAATATTAGAGTGTGTGACCTTTTTCTTTTGCCAGGCAGTATATGATCAATTTAATGTCCTATATATTTGTCTTTATATATTTTGGATTTAAAATCTTAATATATCAAGTAACTAGTATCTAAAGTTGACTTTTTAAAATTGATTTTATTTATTATTTTATTTTTCTTATTTGGCAACAGATTAAACATAATTCTATTAGGTTAGTTGAAAACAATAATATTAAGATTTCTGCTTTAAACTAACTTTACAAATATATTTTTTTTAAATACATTTTATTAATGTTAACATTTCATATTCTTTAGTGTATCAAACACTGGAATATAATTATAAAGCAGCATAAACCCGAAATTAAATAGAAAATAAAATAGAATCCAAGATTATCAACAATTTGGCTTAGAAACACAAGTTACTAATAAGTTATTTATTGTATTTATTTTAATTTAAGGTTACATTTTCCTTTGAATAGCATCCTGTGAAGTGCAGCAGGAAGTAGGCTACATCTCCAGCTGCCAGTCCAGACAGTTCCCATTCGCATCATTTCATTAAAGTGGCTAGTCAAGTTTTAAGGTCCCTTTCACCCTTGATTTACGGTCAGTGACGGAGCATGCTGACACATCCCTGCTTCATGTCTGATCGCCGTCTCTGATGATGGGGGAGGCTGGTTCTGCTCAGCCTTGAGCTGTGGCACGGGTCATGGGGAATACTCCTTCAGCCGCTACTGAAGTCTGCCACCTATGTGTAAAAAAAAAAAATAGGAAAGGCCTTGGCTGCTAGTGGCGAAAAGAGGGGGGAGGTGAGTGCGGATGAAATGTGAAACAAAGACCACCTCCCCCACAACCTTCATCACTCCTCTCCCATGGCCCGCCGCCCCTGGAATAGCCGGGGCTGGCGCTGGTGAGTGACATCATCTATATCTAATGTGATTGTGGGCTTGCAGAGGGGCAGCCAGTTTCATCAAGGGGCTTTGTTGGCCATCACATTATGGGAACAAAACAATCCTGCTTTATCTCGGCGATGCTGCGCTCCGGGCCAGCCGGCAGGGGGAAGGAACAGAACAGCACAGCGTTCACACACACACACACACACACATACACACACACACACACACACACACACACACACACACACACACACACACACACACACACACACACACACACACACACACACACACACACACACACACACACACAGTGTTTCTCTACATCACATTTCTTGTGAGTGTAAGAACAAAGAGGGATTCATAAGAACCAGCGTGCCACCGAGAGCCCTCCACTGGAGAGGAGCAGTCATCACTGTGACAAACAGAAATGACCTCCATATATATGGGGCTGTGTGCAAAGCTGTGACTCACCACTCACTGCCATGATCCCAGCAGACTGCTGTCAGCCAGCTCTTAGTGCAGCATGTTCCTCTGTTGTCCTTCACGAGAGGCTGATGTTGAGAATCCAATGATCCTCACCACTGGACATTTGAACGTTAATCCTAATTAGTGCTAAACGCTTATTAATTGTAGTAACAATGTCAATCTTTTTGTTAGCCTGAATTAATCAAATGACCAATGAAAAAGTCATCCTATTGAGGGGCCACTGAACTGTGCTGTCGTATGGAAACGTTCTGACTGGCTGGAATGATGGATTCCAAAGCACTGTGGGGACAGTGGAGGCTTTTGGAATGCCACAGATCATCAGGGCTACCTCTGAGTGTTATTCTGGAAAAAGGAGAGAAAGCACTGTGATTCGGCAAAGCACTGGTTCACAGACCTCAAACCACCTCCTGTTTGTCTGTTCTTTCCTTAGTCGTGGGCCAGGAAACATTTTTCAATTTAAAAGTAAACACACATAATTATGTTGTTGGTTTTAAAAAGAAGGCTGTCCACCTGCAGTGTCACCGAGGATTTTGATTTGATGTATTTCCACAACATTTTAAGTTCTGCTTGTGGCTCCTCTTAACATTACATTTAAAAATGTTCAATAGAATAATAAAATGGCGACCCAGAAACAAATAAATAGTTCTTATAGCTTTACTTAGTCTTAGCTAGGGTAACCTCCGTATTCCACCGGGTCCGTGATAAAAATCACCTTGTTGTCTCCTTCGCTGGTTGAGGGGGTGCACCCAAAACCGGCTCCTTGTCCTACCCCCATCCCTCTGTAGTCTTTAAAGTAGGAGAAGAAATACCAGCGTTCTCCTCCTGTTTACAGGTGCTGTGTGTAAATTATATAGCATTATTATGATAGTGAATGCATTTATTTTACAACTAAAATACAGTAATACATCTTTGATTCATGTCATTTATAACTGGAGTATCACAATTATTATTAACTTTTGTCTGTAGGCTACAACACAACAAAATGGTTTTGTTCCGACCTCCGAAATGCCGTTCGGAGGTCGGAACAAAACCGTGGCGCAGACGGAACACGGTGGAATCCCGGCGATAGGGTTAAGGTTAGGCATGTAGGGTTTAGAGATCTTCAATTGCTCTCCACACTTAGATCCATCAATCAAATCCAAAGGTATTCAACACACCATCCATTCAGTCAGAAATCTTCAACCAATCAATCAATCCAGTGTGGAGGGAGTTCAGAGTCCAGGTAACATTGAGATAACTTACTACTTCAGGCCAGCTGCCATACTATGTCTATTGAAAGCTGGCAAAACTTAAGTAGAAGCTAGTACTATATAGTGTACTTGAAACCAATTAGTAGCAAGATTGGAAGATACATGTTTTGGTTCAAATCAATAGAAGTCCTGGCCCAGATAGCTGCATATTCGCTGGCTCCACTGAAAGTGCCAAAATATCAGCCATACCCTGCGACTAGATTGACGTCAGGTCGACAGCTGATGCATTTTGAAATCGCCAACATCCTGAGGGTCATTATACATTTAGAAAAAAAGGTAACCCAACCAATAGCCTTGATGCCCTCGTCATAAAAATGACAGCACTTGAACTTGTAAATGACCTACTGTATGTCGAGATCAACCTGAGTACTGACCACTTGGGGCTGAGTAAATAATGCCTGAACTCTATTCAAAGCAAAAAGTAGGGGGGCGTTGTTGCAGCAGTCATAAAACCTTGGGGGCACGACATTGGTTTCATTCACAATGACCATGATCTCGCCCTGGCCCATTAGATCTAGCTTCCTACTTATATAGACCTTAGCCCTAGAGGTAGCAGGTCAGATTATACTCATATCTGGACTACCAAAATACATGCTGTTGCTCAGGTATGAGGTCTAAAAGGGCTGTAGACTGCTGCATGTTGAAAAGTGACAACCATCCACCATTTTAGGTCAAGCAGTTGACCTGCTAATCTTAGGGGGGCATCACTCAGAATAACCCCACATGGAGTGACTGGCCAGGACTCTCTAACAGAAGAACAGCCTATTAAACAGATGGTGGGAGCCTTCCTTGAACATGGGGGGTTGGGTGGTGGAAGATGAAGAGGAAGTGGTGGAGAGAGGAATGGAAGTAACGGCACTAATACCCAACACCCTTGGTCCAGCAGGGAGTCTCTCTTTCTCCGCCAAGGAAACTTCTCATGTTATATGGACTGCCAGAGAAGATGCAGGGTTCTTTGTCTCGGTGTGAGCAGAAAGCCTACCGAGCCACATTGTGATCCCCATGTTTATGCTCTTTGTAGTTAACCTTCAATCCCAGCACAGTTAAGCAGCTATACACCCTAAATATACCAATAAACAGACTTTGATCAGCCTGGGATTAAAGACCTATCATACAGCGTGGTGGACAAAACAAGTGCTGGACACAGAGTGTCATCAGACGTGGTAATGTCCTTTGTACATTTGTACAGTCAGAAATAAAACAGCGTAAACACAATCATGGTGTTTGTTAAACAGTGTAGAGGTGGGGTCATGTCCTCCATGTCTGGAATGTACAGTAAGCTGCACTGAGGGAGGATTAGGCGTACACTATCTGATCCACACAATCCACCGTCGGGGGGGGTTACTAACCCACAGCTCGGCACCAGGGATGTCTGAGCTGCTGCTTCACTGAGGATGACACTTTCCTTACCTTTCCAAATCTCTCAACATCACTCCACTGGCTCACTTCACACTGAACCTGTCAGTAAAGATCTATAACAGCATGTGTGTAAAGGCTTTTATTCTACTGTATTGCATTAAGGAGTTATGTTTGGGATTTATCTTTAATATTTTTAAACTGCATGAGTGTTTAAGATGTACTATCATTTGAGATAAATATTAAAAATAGTTCAGGTCCAAACTTTTCCCCCTTTAGGAACTAATGAACAAATCTGTGTTTATGCTCAAAAGAGTCACTGTGAAGTTGGTCAAATTCTATTAATCTGTAAAAACTAGATGTTCCACAACCAATCATGCAAAACACATATATTTAAATCATGTGTTTTATTGACATATGCATTAAAGCTTCTTGAGAATTGGTAATTTGAGTATGAAAAAACATGAAAATACAAACAACCGATTAAAGAAATCCAAGACAACTAAAATCAAACATATATAGCTATTGATTTTAGTACATTTAGCTCCCTAACGAAATAAAAAACGTGTGTTCACAGTGATTGATAATCTAACCAAAGGAAGTTTTGAATTATTTATACCAGACAGAAATTAATGGAAAAAAATTACTTCTCGGTACCAATCATATAATCTTAGGTGCCACATGATGTTTTGTAAAGTATGTTAAAATATTTGATTTGTAAATGCTAATTTTTGGTGTGGTAATAATAAACTATACTGAGTTACATTGCAGTGAATTTCTAAAGTGACGCAAGCTTGTCAGAGTTTAACTGACTTTAGCCAGTAATGATACTGTGATCCTCCATTGATCAGCATAATGTGTTTCTAATGCACGCTGTAGGAAGCTGTCCAGTTGTCTTAATAACATAATTTCCTCTGGCCACAGAGATATGCTGTTGTGCAGCAGGCGTTCTCCTCTGCACACTTCCTGTCATTTCCTCCAGGATAAAGCTTAACCCACAGTGGCGGCATGTCAGCGTACAGTACAGTGCCTGCTTGATCTCCATTAGCGCTGTGACTCAGGCTCCTTTTTTTTTGTCTGCGAACACAGAGGTTAATGTCAGGTTACTCAGCACATCTGATGCTGAAGCGTCAGCTGCTCCCTCCAATGGAGACGGAGCGTTTCCTCTTGCACTCCATTGCCATGCCATGTACTCATTAGCATGCATGACATGCAGGAATTCACTGGAACACATTTGCATAAATTAGCCATCTCTTCCACAGAGGCGAAAGGCCGATGTAGGAGAGGAAAAGGGTGGAGAGGGAGGGTGTAGTATTGCTCAGCCTGTTAATGAAAGGCTGTTTTGGCAGGCTTCCCAAAAATGTTATGCAAACTGACCGGCTCTGTGGTTGGCCACTGCCATTAATTTCCTGCCCTATAATGGTATCGTTAACCAAACATAGAGCAGAGCCCTCTTATCCTAAAAAGGCCCCAATCTGTCATGTTGATGCATTCCTCTTGTTGTCTTAATTCTGCTGCTAACAGAAGTGCTGCTAACAGCTGAAATGCTTCATGCGTTCGGATAATGATTAGGAAACTCTGTCTCTGCTCCCTGTCTTCCTCTTCCTCCTTTAACAGTTTCATAAGCTGTGAGTGTTTCCCTCGCTGTTTCATTTTCCTCTGTGCTTGGTCCATCCTCCCTCATATTTACCCCCCCGCCCTGCGTTGCTCTCTTTATGCTTTCCTTCATTAGGCTGCTGTGCTGGTTGTAACAGTGGAGTAATCACATATGGTGCAGAGCACACATAAAGATGCTCTCCCGCAGACAGCAGCTGCTGATACTAGCTGAAAATAGATCCCTGGTACGCTCAGCACTTTCTCTCCAGCAGCTTTACTGTTTATCAGCAGCTCTGGACCCAGCCTCATTTAAGCTGCCACTGCTACACCATTACAGTGCGTGTGTGTGTGTGTGTGTGTGTGTGTGTGTGTGTGTGTGTGTGTGTGTGTGTGTGTGTGTGTGTGTGTGTGTGTGTGTGTGTGTGTGTGTGTGTGTGTGTGTGTGTGTGTGTAGAGAGGTAATATAGTAAACTAAGAGTACACTGGCTCATGCTGCTAGAATGGTTTGTTTTTTGTGAGCTATAAAAGATCATACTGTATTTCAATCATCATCATACAACATGCAACATATTTCAAATACAGAATTCACTTTGACAAAAAAAAAAAAAGACCCAATGCTGAGGAACCTTCCAGCTGTCAGGCTTAACATGTCCATGTCGTCATGAACTGTGCTGTAAAAACAGGAAATATAAAATGTTAAGAGGGGTAAACACAATTGATTACCATATGACGTGTTAGGTATCAACCTTTAATAAGCATTAGATTTCTGTGGTCCATGTTGGTTTGTTTTAGATGTTTGGTTTTCATAAATAATATAAAATCTTCATAATTCTACCTTCAATTGGTGTCTGTGTGTGATGGCTCCTAAAGCAATAAAACATGGTAGTAGGTTTTATTTAAGTTGCAAAATAATGAGTCAGATCGTTGAGCAAATTAGGTTATTGCTAGACTTTTTGTGCAATTTGTTCATCAAGTGAGAGTGTGTGTGTGTGTGTGTGTGTGTGTGTGTGTGTGTGTGTGTGTGTGTGTGTGTGTGTGTGTGTGTGTGTGTGTGTGTGTGTGTGTGTGTGTGTGTGTGTGTGTGTGTGTGTGTGTGTGTGTGTGTTTTGGGGAAATAGCTCAGTCTTAGGACTGCCTGGAGACTTCCCTGTTTTTAGCCAATTTCCAACAGTCTCTTTCCTCCTCTTTTGGTCTCCCTACTAACATGAATTAAAGTCACAAAGTTCAGGATAAGGTAGAATTTGTTCAACTCTCAGCGTATTTGTGCTTTTTTAGAGTGTTCAAAGAGGAATGGCAACAGTAACGTAGACACATAGTGACCGAAATGCACAGGCATTATTCATGCTGTATCTCCACAGGAAACTGCATTTTTAAAGGGACACTACTTGAAGTCTGGGAAATAACTGATGATGTCATCAGCTGGGGTTTAGAAAAACAAACTAGGGGGCATGGAATTTGAAAAACATGGGCTTTCGGCATCAGAAAGTGTCTAATGAAAAGATACTGGCACTATGGAAAATATAGAAACCAGTGTTTTGATCATGTATTTTCTAAGAAAGAATATGGATCCTAGAATTATCCATACAGTGAATGAAGATATAATTGCATCTGCTGCACAGATTTGTTTCTAACCGCTCAGAAGTCCTCTCATTTTATGAATGCGTTATAGTAAATATATGGGGTATTCCTTAAAGGCAGAAGTAAAAAAGTGTGTTTTGTTAAAATAATTTATATCATTAAGCAAGCAACGTGTTATGCGAGATAAACAGTCTTAAGGGCAAATATCATCATATCATTACATATTTGATGGTGTGTGTGTGTGCGTGTGTGTGTGTGTGTGCTGCAGCAGTAGTACTAGATGTGCTGCGCTCATCAGTAGAGCGGATAGACCACTCAGAGCCTCTACCTCCCCCCCAATCCCTCACACACTCCCACCCACCCACCCACTTACCGTGGCGCACACACATACACAACTACACACACCATCCCCCTCACAGATATGGAGTCAGCAGCTTTCTCTTAACAATGACTGATATGGCTGCTGCTGTTGGACTGTCTGTTAGCCAGAGCGCACTGCAAGGTGCTTTGAACCAGAGGCATGCTGGGAGCTGCAGCATGTGGATGCTCTGTTAACAAAAGTAAGATGGAGGAGAGCTGCCTACATGTGCAAACACACATCTTGTACCCATCACATTGTATGCAAACAGATGTTTATTTAGCATATCACAAATCTGTCAATGGTGTTCAACATCATAAACATGTGGCTGTTGTCATCACACAGATATACCCTACAAATTTTAGTTAGTGTAAGAATTATAACAAATTATAGATATCATCCAATTATTCAAAAGTTTGTTTACATCTCTTTTTATAGCACGGTTGATTCAGTGTACTGTGTACATAATAAGGCCAGGAGTAGAAACTTACATATACCCATCTGGGAATATTTCTAGCTGTCACGGGCCAGTTTAATGAAATATTGATGTATTTGACAGCTGTTGCTGTCAAGAAGTGCCTCACTTCACAGTGTTGCAACAAGAGTCTGAAAAAAGACATTTATAGCTTTTAAAGAGAGACTCACAGATGGCTTCCAAGCAACGGTGGCTCATGGAGAGAGTGATGTATAACGGAGAGAGAGAAAAAACATGTGAATGGTGAGAGATACAGATTTAACATGAGTGTGTGACCCCCCCCCCCCCCTAAAAACTAAACACATCCTGATATGGACAATTTTGGTAACATTTGCTGTATTTACAGTCACAAGATCTCCACACTGATTACCGTTTCAGACTGTATTCAATGGAAAAGTGAGTAAAGATGTGGGTTTGTTTAAAAGATTAGGAGGAAGTGCGTAGCTGAATTCAGGTTCAGTTGAGCACAGTTGTTGTGAGACATTAACTTGATCATTAAGTAAAGCTGAAAGTGAAGTTGGGTGTTTTACAGATTAAAGTCATAGCTCTTCTGTAATCACACAATCCCTGTATTTTAGGGTCAGTTTCCATTCAAATTAGCCTAAACACATACCCCATTGGGTGCTCCTCTAGTATATCTTATCCTTAATTTTTTTTGCAAGTGAACAAAAAAGTCAATAAACTATTGCTTCTACAAACCTAAAAGCAACAACGGATGCACATACATTTTCCTGAGAAGCCAGATGATTGAATTCCTTCTCAGACTATGCAGTGACCTCAAGCTATTTTTTACTGACATGTTTGAGTTTCCTCGATCATACTCCTTAGTTGTGGAAAAAATCTACAGAGCAAATTTTGCGGTTTTTGAAGTTTGATTACTGCAGAGGAAAATTCCTTTTTTACTTAGTGGGGAGTCTGGCAGGGAGCGCTGGGAGCTGCTGCAGTGTTCACAGGGTTATACTGTCCACCTACTGTAGGGTCATCTTCTCGTTCCCCCCAACAAAGGCAGAAAATAATCACTATACAGTGGGCTCATTAAAAACACATTGTTCCGCTCATCCTCTGTTAAGTCTTGAAAGGCAAATGTAACATCACTCAGCCTCTGAAAAGCTGCTTTGTAAAGCAAACAATACCGACTCAAAGTGAACGCATTGCAGTTGTGTTACTGCACCTTTTCTGTGTGCGCTTTGATTGCATTGCCCAAACAGTAATGTGTTTGTCACCAGAGAATAAACCGGGACAAAGCTGCAGGGTTTGGTTGCCTGAGTAAATTGATGAATGCAACCTAGCTTGAATCTCAAGCTAATCTCCAAACAGTCGTGTTAAAACCGCTCCTCGGGCTCCTTTCTCTGGTCTCAGCGCTCTGCGACAACAGCAGCCGGGACTTTGCAGGCTCAGGAGTTTACCTAATTATCTGGCATTAAATCTAAATGGAAGGCTTCCCTCTATCATCCCGTGCCACATGGCCTCAACGGGGATAAGCCTCAGTCTTACACACCATTAGGCTTTACAGGCACTTGACCTGAGGAGGCAGGGCATTGACACAGAAAGTGAGGCTTTGGGGCCAAGCCCTGACAAACAGTACATGACGCTCAAATCAGTGTTGTATAAAAATAATATTTATTCACAACAGCTTCCTATAAATGAAAAATCTTTGTCAAAACCTGGATAACAACACTTTGGTGCTAAGGTTAAAAATTGCAACATATAGTCAACCAAACAAGACAATAAGATATTTGCAGATTGTTTTTAAAGAATGACCAAGACTTAACAGGAATGGGTGTAGCCAAAACCAATGCAATGGCTGCAGACAGAGGCAGACTGCTGAATGTCCACAGGCTGGTGTTATGAGCATGAGGCTAGACCTGCCAACACCCACAGAGCACCATCTTATTGAGTGCTGTATAGAATGTTCAGTGCTGACCTGATAGAAATGAAGCGGTATTTTACAGTGTTTGTGTATGTTTGATGGAGCTGTCAGGTTGTCTCACCACACTCCAAGTGGTCTGAACAATGGCTGTGCTGATGGTAATGCCCCCAATTTCCCTGTTTTTTTGCAGGTCACTGCCAGGGGATTCGCTCCATTGTTGCAGTTTGCCTACACTGCTAAGCTGTTACTCAGCAGAGAAAACATCCAGGAGGTCATCCGCTGTGCCGAATTCCTGCGCATGCACAACCTGGAGGACTCGTGCTTTCGCTTCCTGGAAGCACAGCTGCGCAGCGAGGAGGACGGCTTGCTGCTCTGCCACAAGGTGGCGGCGGCAGAAGTGAACAACTCAGAGGATGAGAGCATGCAGTCTGAGGTGGAGAAACCCACCTCTCCAAAGGCTCGACGACGTGCCGAAGCCCTCACTTCCTTTGAACGCCCTGACGAGGATCGGCTAGCGATGGCTATTCCCAGCAACTTCTCCGATGGCCGGCTGGACTTTGACAGGCACGGAGCATCAGACCTGCCGCGATGCCCAAAGTACAGGAAATACCAGTGGGCTTGCATCAAGCACAACAATGACACATCCTCACACACCAGTACCTCAGGTTTTCCAAGCACATTAAAAGAGAGCAGCGTCAGCGGGGCACTGCCGGGTCAGGACGGGCTGCCTTTGGCACAGATCAAAGTTGAACCACAGGTAGAGGAAGAGGCCATCTCATTGTGCCTGTCAGGGGATGAGCAGGGGGTCAGGGATAAGGACAGTGTGACAGCCATGGAGATGGATAACCCCATATCTGAGGAGAGAACCAAGAGAACCAAGTCCCCTTCCTGCCTCCGAGCCTTCTTCAAGAAAGGGATGGACCTGCCCAACACTTCACAGCAGCTATTCGCCAACAGACTTGTCTGCCCCCAGGACAAAGGAAACTCTCAGGGAGATCATAAAAAAGACTTCAGGCCTTTCACTGGGGAGTTGGGTCTGCCTGTTACATCCCCAAACCACGTTGACGGTTTCCCTGCAGGGTTGTCCCTCAAGTCTGCTTCCTGTGATGGGGTCTGCAAACAGGAAGTCGAGCTTGATCGCCGTAGTGTCATATTTTCCTCAGGGGCATGCAAACGTCTGGGAACCCCAGCACATTCCTACCCTGGTGGAAACTCTTTGGAGATGGAGCTCTCTGAGCACATGCCAAAGGGCCTGTGGGCTGGAGCCAGCCAGTCCCTCCCCACGTCGCAGACATATTCTCCCAGCACCACCTCCAGCGATCCCCCACTCTTGTGCCGCCCAAGACCCAACACCAGCTGCCCAGTGCCAATCAAAGTGTGCCCGCGCTCACCGCCATGTGAAACACGCACCAGGACTTCCAGCTCCTGCTCTTCGTACTCCTATGCGGAGGACGGCAGCGGAGGCTCTCCCTGCAGCCTGCCCCAGTTTGAGTTCTCCTCCTCTCCCTGCTCCAACGTGGCGCGATGCCTCAATGTGGACCAGCAGGAGCAGAGTGTGGGCGGGGAGGCGCTTTTTAACCAGGTGCGGCCTAAGATCAAATGCGAGCAGTCCTACGGCACCAACTCCAGCGACGAGTCGGGCTCCTTCTCAGAGGGAGACAGCGAGTCCTGCCATGTGCAGGAGCAAGGGCCAGAGGTGAGTGTGAAACACTGTCATTCTTTTGTAACACACAATGTAGCCATCACACTCAATCCCACCATGGCTAATTACATCGCAGTGCCCTGCTCTCCAGGTCTGCATTAGCAGTCATTAAATCATCGTGTAATTGAAGCCGGGGTGTTCAGTGCCAGATTTACAGTATCACCAAAGGGCACAGATGTGCTTTGATATTATTAATCTGCTTTATGCACTGCTGGAGATCTGTGTAATGATTCTGAATGTGTGAGTCCAAATGCACTAGGATAGTCGAAATGCAGGAGGCTGTGGTGCTGGTTTTCAAGACTTTGATTGGGTTATCATCTAAGCTGGGAGTAATGTTAATGTGTGAAAGCACTGCGTGCGATTGAAGGCTCAGGATTCTCCCAGGGTACAGCTACCCTCTGAAGTTATTCCCTCTGGCTCTTTCTGTCTCGCTGCCGCAGCCAACTACCCTAACTAGCTCATTTTATCCCAGCAGAAACACTGATATCTATAATCCGCCCCTATAAATATGCATATGCTAATTCTAGCAAGCCTTTCCGACATTCCGACATTTGTGATCTATCGACCATTAGCAGTGATACCCTGCCGCAGTGAAGGTGTGCAGCCGTCACACACAGATTACAACCAATACATTACCGCAGCGGTGTGTTATGGCCATAAAGTTTTAATGGTGTGCAGTTGCAGTGGGTGGGCGGAGGTTGAGCTCGGTCTCATGGCGGCCAGCTCCACAGTGCTGACAAGGATGAACAGCCAATCCTCTAATCATCCTTCCCTAATCCACCTGAGCAGACGCCCTGCAGGCCACAGACTCTAGGCTGTTGTTGTTTACAGTGTAAAGATCAGTGAGGGAACCTCTCGCTCACAGATGGAGCTCAGCGCAGGTGTAATAATATCAAAATGAGCAGATTTCCCACCTGAGGGGGAGTGTAAGGCATTAAAATCAATTTACAAAGAATAGCTTTGCTTCCTCAGAGCACTGCTGTTTACTCGCTTTAATGAGGTACATTTCCATTTGGATTTCAGGCCTTTGCTGAAAACCTCGTGTCTCCAAATTGACTCTTTAATTGTGTTAGGAGCTTGGAGAAGGAGCTTTCTTTGTTTCCCTGGTTGAGGTTTGTTTGTTTTTTTCACAATAGATGGTACAAAGATCCAATCAGCTATGAGGCATTCACTTGACTCTAGCATAGTCATGTCTGTGACATCACATTTTTGCTGTTGCAGAGCTTGAACCTGTGACCTTTTGTCTCCATGTTCCCAGGCTGTCTTGCCTCTTGTGATTTTACCATCAGTGATGTCAGAATTATTTGTGATGAGCTTGGTGGATCAAGGGCGCTCTCAGTGCACAGGAGGAAGCAGAAGTTGAAAGAGAGAAGAGAAAGTGGTGCGTTGCCATGGCAATCACATTCAAAGAGCAAGTCGGCATGTTGCAATGGTTGGAGCTACATGACAGGATTTAGCTTTTCTGTGGAAAGAATTCAGTTCCGCTGCACAAACAGAGCTGTGAGATAAAGAGGCTCAGCAGTTATGCGTAATTATTACCTTCAGAGTATGGCACACAACACCGTCACCATTAGATTTATGGGCCTTCGATAGGCCTGCTGAATGTGCCGCTGTAAATCATGTGGGATGGATTTACAGCGCTGAGCTATCAGCTGGGAGAGCAGCCCAAAAATGACTGGTAGACATTTCAGTTCTCTTTGTCATTTCTTTGTGTGGGTATACTGTTTATATATGTATGTGTCAGCCATTGTTGCTGCTCCATTACTCCACTACATCCTCTGTCAAATCTCTATTGACTTACACAGGGTTCTCTGCCAGCTTTCCACTCACTATCACAGGCTGTTGATAAGATCCTTCATGAGTGTTTCACTACTCCACAGTTTATTGCACCGGAGTTAAAGCGGAGGTCACAGAGAAGTACTTCCAAAGTGAAGCTCAGTGTTAGGTTACCCTCCCTTGGCCTTTAAGTGCTAAAGAAGTGCTACCTCATGCTTCCTTGGCCGCTTGTTTCCCTACCACCCCCTCCTGCCGTTCAAACAAACATGAGCAAACGGCAGACGGGGAAAGCACTTTCAATAAAACATAGCTTCAGCTCTGGACTGTGGACTTGACCCAGTGGATGAGGAAGGAAGTTGTGAGGGCAGTCCGACCGAAGCCCAGTCATTCAAGGTAGCTGGAGTCACTTCAGGTCTCTGGGCAGCTTCTGCTCTGTGGTTATGGGCTTTTGCCTTCACATGGGCCACATCTGAGAACTATCAGCAGCTTCATTCTGCAGACGGAGCAGTCTCCTGAAGAGAGAAACCTTTGAGAAAAAGTTGATGAAAACTTGGACTCAATGTTGATCCCAAGTGTGGCCCTGTGAGGGGATCCATTGATCGCTCCTTGTTTTAACAGTAGCATGCTGACCTACCTCCTACGCAACAGCAGGGATGGAAGGAACTCTTGATATATTCATAACAAATAATGTGTGGAAAAATGGAAATTCATTTGACATTTTGAGCATTAATAAAGGGGTTAGATTTAAATGAAACATTAAAAAAAGATGCAAATTACGCCTTTTGTCTAGATTTGTAAGCTACAAGCTAAAGAGTTGGATTTGTGTACGGTATATTAATAATGCACACAAATAGGATTGGTCTGGTAGTATTGTTTATTGGTCGGTATCAGGATTATGCAGCTACAGATATTGTTATCTATCATTCAACACAATGCTACAGCCTTCAGTGTTCTATAACAAGTAGCTTGTGGTGGAAAGCTAATGCTAGCAAACTGTAGATACATATTGCTAACTACTTGTGAAACTACAGGCATCACTGAGTCATTCTTTGAGCTACTATTATACTACCTTTTATCATTAAACATGTTTAATTGTTATCACAAAATGTAAGGATAGAACACACTCTTGATCATGCTAATGTTAACTTACGTCTGATCAATCTTTGTATTGAGGCTGTTGAGTGACAAAGTCAGTTTGCTGAATATTTATGCACATTAATGACATTTTATCATATCATAAGTGGAATTCATAGTCAATGCATTGTATTATTGCCCATCAGTGCACTAGGAGTGTTGTCACTATACAGCTTGGTAAAATAGGCTATGGTTGCTAATATTAGCAAACTTCAGAAATAAATCAGTGTGTGGCAGACATCACTGAAGTCAGTATACTAAATTAGTTGCTCCTGCACTTATAGTACTTTTGCTACATTTGTAGTTCAGAGTGTCTCCCTCCCTCTGTCTGTCGGAGCTCTAGCAGCTCCTGGGAGCAGCGTAGGCGTTGAGCTCATTCTAGCGTATCGTCTGGCCACAGCGTTGGAAATATTGATCTCAGAGCGATAGGGAGGAAAGAGGAAGTAGTCCTGATTCATCAGCACATTGGGTTTTTTTAGCAGGCAAAAGATGAAATAGAGTAACGTTTGACAGGAAGTGCACAGACCTTGATATCTTTTCTGCAAACATGGCACAATGCCTAAGCACCTTTGCTCTACTCTACATCTGATGTGGCATGTAAGTTGAGTTTGCCATTCATAATGTTGGCTGTGGAGCTGTTTACTTGCTTTAGTCATAAACAATAGCAATGTTTCAAATAATGTGCCCCTTATACTACAACTACACTGTGGGTCATTTTTTAAGCAATATAAGAACCACTCTTAGTATAACCATGAAAAGAAAGGTCTCTAAATATAGGACATAATATTTCTAAGTATAGTTTAGTTAATATAAAAACAGTATATTTGAAATTATGTAATTGAGTAAAAACACATGGCATCAAATATGTGATGGTAAGTGAACCTAAAGTAGATTTTAGTTCAGTAGCTATTAAAGACAAACACTGAAAGAGCAAGGGAGTGTCGAAGGAGAATTATCTAAACACTATAGAGATTTTTACTTATTCATTTCTAAAATATGTATTTAAGTGCAGTACATATACTTAACAGAAAAGGCCTTACTTGTTCAAATTGAGCAAGACGATTTCTGTTTACCCAAGCATTTTACTTTGAAATCTATATTTATCTAGCTCGATGCATTTTTAAGAAATGCAGTTTTGGGGAAATGAGATGCAGTGCATCTTCATTACCCCCTCAAATTGCCCCTGGAGCTAACGCTTAGGGGAGCGGGACAAATATAGAGACTAAACAGTGGGGATATTTTGGAACTCTTATTTGGGAAGAGGAGAGTGTGTTTGGTCTGAAGCTCCCCGGGATGTTGCAGCATACTGTACAGCACGTGGGCCCCCCAGGGCCAACTGGGACACAGAAACTGTACTCCTCTGCAGGGCCCTACATCCTGTGCTAGTCCTGGAATATGCAGACATTTAGTGTTCAGCTACCTGTCTGTGGTAATCTGCAAGATTCTTGTCGTGTGATTCTGGCTACCTCACCACAGCTCGGCAGCGTACTGTGGTGTATGTGCACTCAAATTCCCAGAAATCACCTGTCTAATCAAACAGTGAGTCAACTTCAAAGTGTGGCGTTGTGTTGTTGTTGATAAAGTTTGATGCTTTTCTCACATTAAATACACATCTTTCTACTGCAAATGCTGCTGTCAGTAAAATTAGAAAGCGATAATTTTTCTATTGAAATCTCTACATGACACTCAATGCTTCTCACATAAATAAAGCTTTGTCTGAACCTAGTACAGGTTGATATTATTCATGATGACATTATTTAGCAAGAGAGCAGCAGAACAGTCATGTATTTATCTGAAGATGGTGCAGACAAGCTACAACAGCTAGCAAACCTCTCCATGATCTGACTGCGGTCATGAGTGTGTGTTACTTCTTTATAATCCTATTTACAAGCATGTCAGATATTACATGGTTAATTACAGAGATGGTATGAAACACAAATGTGTGAAAAAATAAACCTTATGTAACACGATAAGCTCTCATTTCAGTTTGGGGGAGATAAGGACAAGTATTACTCAGACCCAACTATGTCAGCAGCAGATAATGCTGCTTAACTAGTCCCTACATCTACAATTCCAACTAAGAAGTTGATTTTAAGTGAGAAAGAGGACAGGATTTGATTAAAAAAAAAATACACAACCAACTCTTCCATAGGCCAATGATTAAACACTGTTTCTAATGTGTTTAAACTGTCAACAAACATACTATTTAAGGGGTGCTATTATAACTATTTCCAGACAAACAGCAGTTCATTCATACAAGACAAAAAATCTGAGCTTTCAGCAGATCAGACAAAATGTATGGACAGTTCAGAAAAGCAAGGGGCTGATTTCTGATTAGCCCCACTTTTGGCTCTGTACCTCATTTGTACAAAATGACCCTGAGATAAAGAGTGACTGAGGGTCGGTAGAAGAACAAAGAGAATGGAAAAATAAATAACTAATTCTAATTGAGTAATTCCAGGACAGTTTGGATTGAATTTATGACCAGTGTTGAAGCAGACTCATCTCAGCCGGGCTACTGCACTGGATCTCGTGGTAAAGCGGCTAAATTTAGTTGTCCCCTGCGTACCGGTGACTGGTGGAGGAAGAGGAGAAAGAAACCATCACAAGGTCGCAGCGTGTCCTTGTTTTTATGGCCTGGTTTCGCCAAAGATCCCATCAGGCCCTGCAGAGGAAAAGCTCTCAGGTCTGAGCATAATGGTGCACAAGCTACCTGCCCACAAACAGAGTCATCTTCTCTCTACTTTACAGGGAGCTGGCAACCTGTACTGATGTTTTAAAGCTTTCCCTGCTCCTTTCTTTGAGCCTGGAGCTGTCATTTCCCTGGCAAAGTAGTGAGAGCCTATGTGGCCTTGAAAGCTCGGGTCATTATTTATTCATTTGTCTGCATGCAGATGTCGGGCTGAGATGAGACGCGGGGCTCCTGGCGGCTCACAGGGGCTGCACTTCTAATGAGAGAACTCAAGACATTTTCTCTCCCAGGGATAGATTGACATCTAGGTCTGCTCTTCAATGAGGAGCAATTTCAATTATGTCATGAGTAGGCACCTTGCTTCCTCCCCCTTGGTGCGACGCCTACACTAGGTGATGCTTTGGCCCCCGCTGTGTAGCGTCTGGTGGAGAAACAGAGCTTAGCCCACTCTGCTGCAGCCTCTGCAATTACACTGAAAAAAAAAAACTTTAATTACATGTATTATGTCAACAGATGTCACATAATTAGGTTAGTTGAAAGCAATAATATTATGTTTAAATAGGTTCAACTTAATATTATTGCTTTCAACCTAATACAGTTATGTGAAATCTGTTGACGAGATACATTTAATTAAAGTGAACGTTTCAGTTTTTTCCATGTGGTCATGTGAGCAGGGAGGATCTGCCCCGGCTCAAGCAGCCACGTACTATGGAGGTACTTCCTGCTCCTCTTCCTCCTCTTTTCCTCCTTTGTTTGACTTCCTGTGCTCCTGAGAGGCAGCCACGGGGTAGGAAAGGGAAAGCGAGAGCAGAAAGAGATGTGCAGCTCCTCTCATCTCTGCCAAGGCTCTCCGGCTGTCTTCCTCTGGCTCTTTGTTATGCCTGCACTGCCTCTCTGGCTGCCTGCAGCTACACATCCCTGGTGCTCACAGATACTGCTGGGATGGATGTGCCTGTGATGTGCTTATCATAAGGTTTGCCATCACCTGAGGGAGAGACACAGACTCATTGTTGCTCTCCAAACTGAGAAAAGAGAACCAACACATACAGCCTTGATGTGCTGTCATATCAGTGAGGAAATTCCACACGGATTTCAGATTTCTATTTGCCAAATCACAGCTGCATTTATTCCACAAATTATTTAGTGTGCTGTGCAGGAGGTCTGCTGTAAGGAGCCAGTGTAGATATTCATGCCTGCAGAACTCACCTGACGCTGATTTGGATCAGGTTGACAAGTCACTCCCCCCTCAATCTGTCGCACTGGCACGTTTCCAGGTGCAGCGGGACAGATGGAGAGGGACTTTTTTCTTGGATCACCTTTTCCTCTCTGCTGTAGAGCGTGCGACATGTTTAGGTTAAGGCGGAGAAAGCTGCGTCCTGTTTTCTGAGGCCTGTGAAGCAGTACTCTCCTGCTATCTTGTGGTGAAGTGTGGTAACTGTCAGATCGTGAGACGGCAGAATGATGCATTGACTCACTTTGTACAGTCTCCTCAATGTACCTGGTTATTGAGAGAAATCCTTCAATAATCTCCTTCTTTAAACCAGCAGATGTTAATTATGCAGATCAACACAAGAACGAGACGTTTTTGCTGTTGTTTGCTGTTTAAAATATGATATGAATCATTCAAAAGTGAATTTGGCTTCACATGTTGGAGTCAAATGTGATAATACAATGGTCAAATTGATAAACATAGTGGGACCCTGCAGTCACAATGTCGAGCGTCCTTGGGCAAGACCCCCAGCCCCATCCCCCCACCAACGCAACAAAAAAGGTTATACAGAATTGCGATCCAGACTCATACCATTAGTCACTTGTTATTGAAATGGGGGCCTTTGTGCTGCAAACTATTATTAAACTCTAATCATGAGTTGTTTTCAAGCCTATATCTGGAGATAAAGTAGTTCTGTGAATTTGAGGCCAATCTAAAGATGTTGGGTCTAAAAGAATATAAGAAACCAATCTTTTTTTGTTTTGTATAATGCAACCTCCTCCTCCCATACACTACAAGTTAAACATCCGGGGGGGAGCTACTCTGTGATTGTGGCAACATGGTAAATTGCGTGTTAAGTTACTCTTTAAATTAAATAACTTTTTTTTTTAAAGAATAGTGAAGCCCACAGATTTGAGTTCTCTCCGTTGATGAGTGTTATACTTCCCTATCCTGTTGGTTTTGTTGTCTCGCAGCAACATCTTACATCCCATTTGATGGTTGGCAAATGTATCGTTTTCTTATCATTAAATGAGAAAATGCATTCTTAATGTTATTAATCAATTATTTATTGCGTTATTAAATGTGGATCAAACACTGTCAATAGTCTGCAATGATTCTAGCAGCACATTTCAGGCTCCATAAAAGAAAGAAAGGAACTTTGTATTTTCGTATGAGCAACTCCCGTCATTCCTTATTCATGCTCAATAAAATAAATACAATATTGTCTTTATGCCTAATGTCTGCTCCTTCTCATTTGCTTTAGGTGAAGCTGCCTTTCCCTGTAGATCAAATCACAAATCTTCCACGGAACGACTTCCAAATGTTGGTGAAAATGCACAAACTGACCTCGGAGCAGCTGGAGTTTATACATGACGTGAGGCGGCGGAGTAAGAACCGCATCGCGGCTCAGCGCTGCCGTAAGAGGAAGCTCGACTGCATCATGAACCTCGAGTGTGAGATCAGAAAACTGGTGAGTCATCAGTTTCCACCTCACTGTCACTTCCTGTCATCTGTCCAGCTCATCAAACACCAACCACCTGAGCAGAGAAAAGGAAATGATGATGTGATGAAACACTGTTCACAGATCTCATAGTCTGTCTCAGCACTCTCACACCTTTAGTGTCCTCTGGTGTGTGCGGCAGTGTGTGCAGGGATGGGGAATATATGCAAGATGGTAGGGTTGATAAGGAATAGAAATACATGTTTTAGAGTATGTTGTAGAGAAAAGATTATTGGGTTTATAAGGAGAGGATGTAACTGACCTATGACAGTGAAAGCATTTATGTTGAATAAAGATGAACATGTAAATCACAGGATATCAATAAAAATAGGATAAGTAAGTGTTTTCAGTACAGTTTTGAAAGACAATAATAGACATGTATATCCTGTTGATGAGCAGATCAGAAAACCTTTATATGAGCAGTTTCGGAAGGCAATGACAAAATGGGTTATTTTGACGTGAAAGAGAAAATTCTGATGTTAGTTTGTGTTGGTGTGTTTTTGTTTGGAGGGAAAGCACTTAAGAGATATTATTTTGGATACCCTACCCAAAAACCAGAAGACATAAGCTAATGCTAGTATGGTTTTTCATGAATGAACTAAACTATATCCTTCAAATCCCAACTGTGTGTGTGTGTGTGTGTGTGTGTGTGTGTGTGTGTGTGTGTGTGTGTGTGTGTGTGTGTGTGTGTGTGTGTGTGTGTGTGTGTGTGTGTGTGTGTGTGTGTGTGTGTGTGTGTGTGTGTGTGTGCAGGTGAATGAGAAGGAGAAGCTGCTGACGGAGAGGAACCAGCTGAAGGCGTGTATGGGGGAGCTATGGGAGAACTTCTCCTGCCTTTCCCAGGAGGTGTGCCGGGACGTGCAGCTGAGCCCCGAGCAGGTCCAGTCTCTCCACCACTACTGCCCCGTGCTGCGGCCCACAAACTCCACTGACACCATCCCCAACACCACCACCAGCATCGACCTCACCACCCACTCTGGCTCGGCCACGCCAGAGCCCAGCTTCCACGGATCACCCGGGCCAGCAGATAGTGATCCCGACTCTGCAGTCAGAAACAGTCCGGACAGAGAAACGGACGACCAGGACGCCGGCCTGTATGACAAGTCAGGGATGGTCAAATCCAACCAGGCGGTAACGGTGGATTTCTGCCAGGAAATGACTGACAAATGTACAACTGACGAGCAGCCGAGGAAGGACTGCGCTTAGTAGTGGTGGTTCTCTGTGTTGTTGTTTTTGATGTTTTTTTTATTATTTAATTTTACTCTTCTGACAAACCCTCTCTCAGGGTTGCTGAGACAGTCAGCCTCTGCCAGTGTTCACTGAAAAACAAGCTTTGTTTTATTTATGTCTTTTTGTGCTGTTTATTTTTTTGGGTTTTTTTTTTGAACGGTTGACACTAAAGTTGTCTTAACAGCAGCAATACTGTTCTCCAGGTATTCTCCTCTTACCATGACAGAGTGGGAACTTCTCACCAAACATTACAATGGTGCTATCCTCGCCCAACAGCAACCTCTACAGTGGGGACTCGCCCCCCCATGTGTCACTTCACAAGTCAAAGTGGAACCTCATCGGACCTAAACAGCAGCTCTCTGTGTCTCTCTGTTCCTGCCTTCCTCTTTTTCTGTCCCCCACTCTGTCTCTATCAATCTTCTCTACCTCTTTCTGTCTCACTTTTCTTTCTCTCTGTCTGTCTTTGGTTCGTCTCTCACTATATCTCAGTGGCCCTTTTCGTCACAGCAATTCAAACTCAGGAAAAAAAGAATCCTCTGAATGTTCAACCTAATTCATGAAAAATGAGAATGCAGCTTCTGTACACGGGAGAGTTAAGATGCTGTTGACTTTTTAAAATGTTCATATGCAAAAATGTCTTCGAGCGTCTGGCATTTGTAATTCTGTGCAGGAGAACTGTGTGCAGGCTGTAACCGAAAACATTCCTCCTTTGCCTTCCTCAGCACTGAATTTAAAGGAAAACGTTTTTTGCAGATGGTTAGATGGCTATTTTTATTTCCCACTCATCAGCAATACCATTGTATTTGGATGTTGTAACGGTGACTTTCAAGTGCTTGTTTGGCAGAAATGTACATAGTATGGAGCATGATGACTGTAACAGTGATTTTGTACTGGTAGAGGCTTAGACGTTTCTTTTTCACGGGGTTATATCAAGCACCTTTTGCTAAGGGAAAATCTTTGCTTTGCTGTTTCCTGTCCTGCCTAACGAATGCTCCCTATCACGGTGAGCGTTCCTATACTCAGGAAATCAGCTCCACACATGAAGACACACACATGCAGTACATACAGACACATGCGTCAACACAGATGTACAATTTTGAGCCCCGTGCATGTATACAAATTAGACCTTCAAGTTGTGTTTAACACAAGGCCCCTCCCCCTTTGCCTCTTTAAATGTGAAAAAAGAGTTCTGCATTGTGCTGTTTGGAGGATATTTTATTTCTTATCAGTATTTTAAGATGCTCTTTATGTACACTCTCGCAGACGTGTTTTGGGTTTATTCAGTGTTGCAGTTAGATGTTAGGAGACAGCAAAAAGTGCAGTCAACAAAAAAGTGACAAATACTTTCATTTCTTTTCAAATTGATCCTGAGAAAGAGAAAAATATTGACTTCAATCAGGCACTTTTTTTAGACCCCAAGCGCTCAAAGCCATTTAGCACTTCATAAGGTCTTTGTTTTTGTTTCAGACTTCCTCAAAGTCTCAGACTGGAGCATTTAAACTTCAAGAGGAAACATCTTGTGGATATAAATATACAATAAAATATCTTTATGAAGAAAATGTATCTCAAAGCTAAAAAGAAGCTAATGTTTTAGAACTTATATTTGTATTTCTTTAGGAATTGAATAAGCTAATTTAAATTTTATTCGACGTGAAAGCAGTGTATATGTTGGTTGAGTAACAATCATATAAGATAGTAACACGTTTGCCCTAACGTTTGTTTGAACATCCTCCTTTGTGATGTGCTTGCATGCTGCCTAGCTTTAGGCCTAGTTAGCTTGTCTTCTTCTGTTTACCTTGTGAGTTGTCTCTGAAGCAGTCTGCTTTTAAACTGATATATTTTGGAAATGTATAAACAGACAGAAAGAGCTGATATCAACCTAACTAAAGGAGGCTTTCATGGCCGTACTCTAGCAGAAGGTTCAATTCAAATGGATTTGAAACTTTATATATTGCTCTTTAAAGCCCCAATCCAAAGAGACGATCCCTGAGCTAGCTTGAGCTAATATTGCTAGTAGACTAGCTGATGTTCCAATAGTTTCATCACATCAATGTAATCTTTCATTGAGTAATTCAGAGATATATGATCTGCAAGTGTACTATCCTTACTTTAAAGAACATTTCTATACTTAAATTGACTTTATAGTAGGTATTAGATTGTAATCTCATAGATGTATGGCAGGTCAAACTAAGATGCTAGGTACTGCTACCAAGATAGCCTGTGGCAGCTAGCTCTTACTTGAGACACTGTTTTTATAATAATCCCTGCAAAATATATTTTTTTTTAGGTTAAACAAGTCTGGGATCGGGGCTTTAAAGTGTAAATGAAATGTTTCAAAGTTCTTCCTCCAGATTTTAAATAATTAAAGATGTAGTATAAAACATAATGTCTCATGTGAGACTGTTTCTGTTATACAGCCAAACAATTAAGTGTATATTATAAAATTGTCTTTAAATTCTTAAAAGGCAGACACAAAGACTCAAATACACACACACACACACACACACACACACACACACACACACACACACACACACACACACACACACACACACACACACACGCTCATATACACAGCAGTAGAGGACCTTCATCCGCTGGTGGGTTTTTTTTGTGTTTGTTCAGCCCTTTATCAAATTTGTACTCTTCTTCATTCTTTTATGAATATTTACTGCAGCAAAACAGTATTTACCCACATAGATATTGTACGTTGTTCTAGGCAGAAAGCTAAACATTAGAGACATTTCTTTTCACCTTTTTTCATGTTCTTTTTCATTGGCTTAATTTTAAATTGAGGAAGCCCGATGTTGCATTGGAGAGCACCGACTCTGACTTTCTGTCTCTGTGTGGAGAGAATGAATTTGTGAAGTTTGTGTTGTAGCAAAACTATTGTAACAAAGGCCCCTGAGTATCTCCTCACACATTAATAATACTTTTTTTTTGTATAGCAGAACTTCTACCCATTGAATGTTG
Organism: Eleginops maclovinus; assembly: GCF_036324505.1. Classification (NCBI taxonomy): domain Eukaryota; kingdom Metazoa; phylum Chordata; class Actinopteri; order Perciformes; family Eleginopidae; genus Eleginops; species Eleginops maclovinus. Next base: position 19,577,717 of record NC_086363.1, on the reverse strand, counting down.
ATAATTCAACTTAACAAACCTTAGAATCCTGTAGAGCTCGGGTGAAGAGGTGATTCACTGCTCAGTCAAAGTGTAGTAATAGGCATCCTCTGCAACATTTCCACTCTTGTTTAAAGGGTCCATTGAAGTTACAAAAACAAATTGTTACTTATTGTATTTCTTGTGGACACTGGTCATGCAGATAGTTGTGGTTTCATTGGTTCACGTTTTGGGATATCTGTCTCTTTACAGTCTGCCTTTGTGGTTCTCACACAACTGAAGAAAGTACTCTCCTGTTACTCTGAATTAGCACATTGTTGTGAACAGTATTTTTTCAGACAATGTCAAAACTTTGGTGAATAAAACCACAACTATAGGCCTTGCTAGTTACAGATAGATGTGACAAAAGGTTTTTGGTCCTTTGGGTGAACCAACCCTTTACTGTCTCAGGTGCCAAGCATTTAACCTGCTCTCTATGTACATCCCTCTGAAGCAGGTTTTTTTTTTTTACTTTAGTGCTTACTTTTTCAATTCAAATTAATGCCCCTTTTAAATTGTTTGTTAGAAATACTTAAAGCTGCATCAATTAACTTTTCACCTTTACAACAAGCAAAGAAAGCAACATTATGATTCATTTGGAGTTGTGTGCGTGTCATCATATAAATGGGTTTAAATATTCCCCTTTCTTTTTAGCTCATTGTTCCTGATCTCCACCAATTCACAAGAACTATAACTGGCTCCACTTTGATCACCAGCTAACTTACTATGTATCCGAGCACAAAAATCTCATTTTAAAGCTTTCCTTTTTTTTGTTTAAAACATCTGCCTGCTGCTGGAAACAAGATTAAGTGAGAGCAGAACTGGCTTCTTGGAAATAAAAAAGCAATGAGTTAAAAGAGGTTAAAATGTTCAGTGGTGATGAAGGAGAAGTGTTGGTTATATTTCTTTGCTTAATGTTTAGCAACCTCATTCACAATGTTCACTTGTTCTTTTGATTTAAAAACTATTGGTGCAGCTTTAAAACTATGTAATATTTAGCATAAAATAACTCTCAGTTGACTCTTGATACTTGTTGGTTATGGCCGTTACAGCAGACTGGCTCTAACTCAATGCTCCTATCTTTTGCTGTGTAGTTGTCTTGTTTAATTGAACTTTTGTGTTGCTGCTTCTCTGAAACAAACACTGGCTTTTCAACTCCAAAGGTTGTTCTATAAAATAATATGAACAAAAACATGCCTTTCTCCCATATTGCTCAACTGTTCTTGAAGAACAACAAAACAATTCTGGTATCCTGGTTGAATGCGCAGGCTGAGATCATTGAGTAAAATATAAAAATGGAAAATGTTTACAAATAGGTGTCATGTCATGTTTGATCAACTATTGCCATGCAAAAATCGCTCGGTTTAATTGGACTGGTTGTTGGTGTCGTGGAAAGAGACAAAGTTACCTCACCTTGTCTTTATTCCACCTTTTGGGATGGCTCAGCATTACATGGATTCAAGTGCACCTCCGATATTTGCCTTAGAACTTGCAGAGGCCATAGTTCACATTCAAGTGAAGTGAGTGTATGCAGGGGCCCGGCCCCCATCCCTGAGTCACCAGTGCGGACTTTCTCACACTTATCTACCTGTGAAATCCTTCATACCTCTCATAACTGGTCAATGACTGTATCAGCAAACCGCATCAGGTGTTTTTCTACATGCTTTTTACACAGATTATATGGATTATTGTATTAGTAGATTTTGGTGCATCATTTTTAATGTAATAGCTCTTAAGCTTGTAGTTAAAGTTGTTGTTTTTTTTGTTTTCATTTTTCTAGATGACTGTTTTGTGTTAATATTGTCAATTTGAAATAGCTGTTATTTCTCACTCTACTAAGAGTTCTTACCTTTATCATTTTTAAATGCTACATGACCCTAATTAATTAAAATGACTTAATAACCATTGTAAATATGGTATAGTGCAAACCCCATTTTCATTCATTTCAATTGCTAGTGTTATATAAATGACTCTTTTGTCTAGACACCATTTCTCTTTATGAAATAAAGAAACATGCATATCATACTTTGTGTTTTGTGGGTGTTTTTGGAAAAATGAGATCAAATGTCGCTCAGTAAAAAAGATGAATGAATAATAGATCTGACACAGGGTGCTACATTAGCAGTCATCTGGAGTTGTGTTTCTGTACACTTGATGAATGTCATTTTAATACATGCTCTTCTTCCTATGAAAGCCCATTTCTTCAGTGGCTGACAGGTGCTATAATGCCCCAAAACAATTACATTAGAAGAAACAAGCTGCTGTTCCAAAAACACTGTGGATACAAAAACTAAAATGTGCTTGCAAATGAATAAACATCTTTTCCAAGTTGACAACACATGCAGCATTTAAAAAACATTAACCAACCTGACGAAACATGCACATTGTTTACTTAAAGCGCTGCACAAACAAAACGCTTCAAGGAGCTCAAAACAGAACAGAAACCAGGGGACACTAAAAAGTGACGTACACAGCTGGGATTGGAACGCTTGGTGACGTTCAGGATTATAAAGTTGACCTACTGTCTCTGTTGGCAGAGCTAGTCTGTTACATAACTGTAAGTGTTTTGTCAGTATATTTAAAAAGTCTAGGTTGGTGAAGATGTTTCTTCAATTTCATTGTTTTGGCACATGCAGTTATACAAAATGTTTACATCATTTTGAAATTGCAGTGCATTTCTCCTCATGGAAGTGTTTTTGGCTGTTGTAGCGAGTTTGCACCAGTTGGCCACCATACATTTCTGCCCGTAAAAGAAAAAAACATGATGAAAATGTAGTCCTGGGATCGTAATTGTCATTATAATCTCGTAATCTCAAAGGAAATTACTTAGCATATCAAAATACTATCACCGAGATTAAACTATTTAATTTAATAGAAGAAAAACAATAGAAGATCATCAGAAACATTGTCTCATACACAATTTAGGAAACGCTCAGCCAAAACAAAATCTTGAATCTGAAGAGGCCTTCTTCCTGTGGGTCATTGATTTGATAAACAATCCATAAGAGAGTTCCCTCTTCTTCATTTGTGGTTGCCAATGCCACAATCTTAAATTACAATCTTCAGTCACAGAGCCAATCTGGTTTCATTATATGAGATACTGTGCTTTAAGCCAAATTTAATTTAGATTCATATTTGATTTAGCAAGTGGCTTGCAAATGATCAATATAAATCAGGTGCTGAAGATATCATTAGTATTGTAGATTAAGAAAGTGTTGAATGTTTTGTCAATGGAATGTCATAGTAACAGATGAGACTGAAGCTGTTGTCCATGCACATTAAATGCTAACGGTGAAAACATGAAGTGGAGAGAGGATTAAGTTCCTTTGGAGTCAGGATCCCTCGTTGCTTTTGAACTTCTTTATGCCTCCAGCTGGGTCACAAAAACGGTGATTCTCAATTTACTTTTTCATGATTGAAGACAGCTCCAGAATCATGCTCTAAAAGAAAAAGATGGTCAGGAAAAAGAAGGTTATTATCCAAATCACAGACACAAACACATGTCTCTTAGCAGCCTGGAAAAACGTTTTTTTCTGACCTCCAGTTAATAACTTTGTCCCAGAAGACAAATGAGATTTCCATTGTTAAATGGGATCCAGCACATTTTTTGTAAATAGTAATCATAAATCATATCTATATTGTTGGAACTTTAAATACAGATAATGTATATATATATATATATATTGTGGATTGTGAATTGTGCATGTGCATGTACATTTTTATTTTAAATCCCAATTATGGCCTGGGTCAATTTCGACCGAAGCAATACCAAAATGTGAAAAACACAGGGGGTTAAATTGTCACCTTCCTGCAGTGGATGTGCACCAGAAAGGGACTTCTAGACAGATTTTCCTGCCTGAGATATTTTTTTTATAGTTGAAACAGGGTGGATAAAGTTTGGCAAATGAACATTTCTGACCGGATGTGTTCATTGTTTTAAAACTCATTTGGGCCATATAATGATGAAACGGCTCCACTGCCCTGCTCTAAATAGTATACAATTATAAAAACTATAACTGTCCAAACTTGTTTGACCCAGCTGTTTGTTTGCAGATTTTTTTAAAAAGGAACCAAGAAATACTAAAGAAAGAATCCCTTCATTTATGGGTTCGTCGTAAATACAGAATGGAAAACAATTTAGATCAGACTTAAATACAGCACCAGAAGTTTGTTTTCCGATCTTGCCTCTTTCATTGAAAATACATTTAATTGAATAACAACATGTTTAGAGGGAGCTGCAGTTTGCAGTTTGAGAGTATGACATGAATTTAAAAATGACTAGACAGAAAGCCGAGTGAAGGGTGGCATTATGTTCAAGTGCTGTCCAGCAGAGAGCAGCACAGCCCTTCTGATAGGCATGGCCCTGTCATTAGTTTCTCACACTAATGGAGACATCCATGCCTGAATGAAACACAATCAGCCCCCACCGCTGAGTGTCACTGACACAAGGTCTGACAAGTCATTTCTGGACCTACTTGATACCTGAGTATTATATACTACATACCTGGGCATTTCCATTTTATGCTACATTACACTTTCACTCCATTACATTTTTGAGGAAAATATTTTACTATTTAATCCTCCTAATTGATTTAACACTAATAGTTACTCGCTACTTCGTACGTGATAATGCCTCTGATGCAGTAAAGTACTACAAATACCAAGTACTTTAAAATAACTTAAATTGGATCAAATGTAGGTTGATATGACATGTATTTGTTAATGTTAAAAACAAAATAATATTCTATTAAACATGAAAACAGCCATTCTGTATGAGGAGAACTTTTACTTTTTATGCATTTTGCTTCTAATACTGCTGTAATTCTACCTACATAACATTTTTAATTCAGCACTTAGTATTTAAAAAAAAACTCTTCTACTTTTACTTAAAGTAACAATGGTCACATGGTGACAATGTGTTTTTGTAGTGCCTTTATTTGATTTGATTTTTTTATGCACTTTGAATCTTCCATGAGTGAAACATACATTTTTTTAGCCTGGGATTTAGTTGAATTTTACTACTGATTATACTTCTTTGTTAAGATTTATTCATTAGGGAGGCAAACAATGCCTTTAACTTTTTAATAATAATAATAATACATTTTAATACCTTATGTTTGTCCTCCTGCGTCATACATGTTATGGTATATTATTTTATTGTACTCTTACTGTCTTCATCTACTTCAATTGTATTATACATTTTTTCACGTCTTTTATCATTTTCTGGTAAAAAAAAGTCATTGGTTGGTTAATCTGTAAAGCCAAAAACCTTGATTTGATTTGATTTATAATAATACTTTTTATTGATTTAAAGGCTCCACACTGAAGAAACTGAAATGTTGACTTTAATTAAATGTATTATGTCACATAACTGTATATTTTTCAGTGCAAATGGATAAACCAGGTCTTTACTCACCATAGACATCCTCCTCCCGCTGGCTGGGGGCGGGGGGGTCACTGCTGGACTCTCTCCCTGGTTCAGGTGCTGGGCCTCCACGTCTGCTCCGCTCTGGGAGCCGGTGCTGTCCGATGTGGAGGCCAGCAATTCCTCCGACAGGCCCCGGGACATGAAGCTGCACTTCCTGGCCGTGGGGTAGTGGTCGCTCTCTGGAGAATCACTCATGTCGCTGTACTCCTTACAGGTACTCACTCTGCTCTGCTTCCTCGGAGCGTTCCTCAGGGCGGCGGGGATCTCCATGTGTCCCGCCATCAGTGTGGGTCGGGGGCCCTCGTACTGGGGCCGGCCTGAGCCGTGAGCTTCATTGGACTCGTCACTGCTGCAGGACGGCTTTCTGTTGTCCGCAGAGTGGCCCCTCGTCTGCTGCAGACCCTGGAGGTCAGGTTGACCCAGCAGGTTTGTGTGTGCAGGCTGCTGGCTGTTGGAGCCCTCCCGATTGCGAGTGGTCGCAAGGGCCACACTCCCCCTTTGAGCATCAGAGCCAGCAGAACAGGTCATGTGAGTGAGCTGCATCAACTTCTGCGGTGAGGAGTTAGAGAGCACACACACCTGCTGCACCATGGAGTTTTTCTTTGACCGGCACACGCTCTCATCGTCTCCGTATTTGTATCCATACAGGCTCTGTTTGATCTTCTTCACCCCCAGGTGGAAAATCTCGAGGAGGTTGAGGAACAAAGACACTCCAGCAATAACCAGCATGAAGACCATGAAAATGTTCTTCTCTGTTGGCCGGGACACAAAACAATCCACGCTGTTGGGGCAGGGCAGCCTCTCACATTTGTACAAAGGGGACAGTCCAATGCCATACAGAGCACATTGACCGATGATGAAACCCACCTCCACCGCAGATCTGGTTAAGATATGGAAAACATATGTGCGCAGCAGCGAGCCTCTGAGTGGAGCCTTCCTCACTTTCTTCTGTTCATCCAGTTTCCTGAGCTCTCGCTCGATCCTCTTATGGTCCTCCTGCTGGAAGGGGTCCGTGCCCTCCAGCTCAGCCTTCAGACATGCTTTCTTCCTGTGCCTCTCCTTTTCCAGGGTCCTCAGACGGTACAATGCATGCCCCATGTAGACCAGAGAGGGCGAGGACACAAAGATGATCTGCAGCACCCAGTAGCGGATGAGGGAGATGGGGAAGGCCTGGTCGTAGCAGACGTTCTTGCAGCCGGGTTGCTCCGTGTTGCAGACAAACTCGCTGTTTTCGTCGTCCCACACATCCTCAGCCGCAACGCCAAGCACAAGCATGCGGAAAATGAAGAGGATGGTGAGCCAGATCTTCCCCACAATGGTGGAATGAATGTGGACTTCTTCTAAAATGCTCCCTAATAAGTTCCAATCCCCCATCTTCTGTCATATTATTATTATCTGTTGATGGATAAAGTAACATGAGTCATTTTAAGGCTTTGCGACTTACAATAATTGTAAGAACCATAGAGAAACAAACTCTGAACAACAAGGAAAGTGCAGATATATTCACTTCAAGCAATGAATACCGTTTTAAGTGCTGGTGAATTAGGTACAGGGCCTCAATTAACCTTTTAAAGTGCTTGACATTTTTTCTTTTTTGTAGAATTTAACTGCCAAGGTACAATCGAAACAGAGGGGTTATAAGATTGCACTGGAAATATGCAGTTTCCTCTACATTGATGTCAATGGGGAGCTCATTCTATCATTTAGGAGCAAGGATAGAAGACAGGCATTAGAATTAAAAGTCAAAAGATCTTTTTTACTTACATGTTTTCTAGAGTCCTTGTCTCACGTCCTTCAGCGTAAAGCTCTTATAGAACAGCAGACTCCTTCGTAGAGACATCGGGGCTCATTTGTGGTCCCTCGAAGACAGATGAGAACCCACTGTGCGATGGAGCTGACACTGTTCCATTCTATCGCAAACTAGGACTCCTGTTTGAAGCCATTGATCCAGTGCAGTCCCCATCATGCCCTGAGGTTATCTCACCCTGACAATTTTACCAGGACAGCACAGTATAAATAGCATCAACTAAAAAGTCAATACACCGACTCGTACAATCTGTTCAACTCTCCTGCTTATAAAGTGCAATATTGTGCATAACAGTTTGTGTTTGCACATAAGCAGCTCTATCCAGAAATATTTTACAGTTTGTTGTCAGATCCTTTGGGATGAACTGGATCCCAACCCAGGTCCTGACCTCATCCCCAGTGTTAGACATATGTGATGATTTTGTTTTGGATATATATTCCTGCAGCTAGGTGGAGGCTATTGTAGCAGCATGCTGATGCCCATGGGTTTGGAATCAAATGCACAGATTTCAGGCATGAGAAAGATGCGGTGGTGGGAAATGACTTTACTCAACTACCAAACATGAGAATAACCTTTTGTTGGCAGAGGCGAGGGGTAGTACTACTAGTACTAGTATCTACTCAAGTACTGTACTTAAGTACAATTTTTAGGTGCTTGAGTATTTCAATTGTATGCAACTTTGTATTTCTACTCCACCACAATTTAGAGGTGAATGGTGTAATTTTACTCCATCCATCCATCCATCCATCTTCTCCCGCTTATCCGTCAGGGTCGCGGAGGTAACAGCACCAGCAGAGAGCCCCAAACTTCTCTTTCCCTGACCACATCAACCAGCTCTGACTGGGGGATTCCAAGGCGCTCCCAGGACAGCGAAGAGATATAATCCCTCCACCTGGTCCTTGGTCTTCTCCTCGGGCCCTTCCCAGCTGGACGTGTCTGGAACACCTCCCTAGGGAGGCGCCCAGGTGGCATCCTCACTAGGTGCCCGAACCACCTCAACTGGCTCCTTTCAACGCGAAGGAGCAGCGGTTCTACTCCGAGTACCTCCCGGATGACTGAACTTCTCACCTTATCCCTAAGGGAGATGCCAGCCACCCTGCGGAGAAATCCCATTTCGGCCGCTTGTATCCGCGATCTCGTTCTTTCGGTCATGACCCATCCTTCATGACCTTAGGTGAGGGTAGGAACGAAAATGGCCCGGTAGACAGAGAGCTTTGCCTTCTGGCTCAGCTCTCTTTTCGTCACAACGGTACAGTAAAGCGACTGCAGTAGCGCTCCCGCTGCTCCGATTCTCTGGCCTATCTCACGCTCCATTGTTCCCTCACTCGAGAACAAGACCCCGAGATACTTGAACTCCTTAACTTGGTGTAAGGCCTCATTCCCTAACCCTCCAGGATCCCTGCCAGAGTAAAAAGCTGGTCTGTCGTTCCACGACCAGGACGAAATCCGCATTGTTCCTCCTCAATCAGAGGTTCGACAATCGGGAAGACCCTCCTTTCCAGCACCTTAGAGTAAACTTTCCCGGGGAGGCTGAGTAATGTGATGCCTCTGTAATTGGCACACACCCTCTGATCCCCCTTTTTAAAAAGAGGAACCACCACCCCGGTCTGCCACTCCTTCGGTACTCTTTCCGACTTCGACGCTTCGATGTTGATGAGACGTGTCAACCATGACAGTCCCTCAACACCCAGAGCCTTCAGCATTTCTGGGCGGATCTCATCCACCCCCGGGGCTTTGCTACTGTGGAGTTGTTTGACTACATCAGTGAGTTCCCCCCGTGAGATTGGAGTTGATCCCCCTTCATACTCCAGCTCCACCTTTAACATAGAGGGCGGAGATGTTGGGTTCAGGAGTTCCTCAAAGTGTTCCTTGCACCGCCCTAACACCCTATCAGTTGAGGTCAACAGCATCCCATCCTTACTGTACACAGCTTGGATGGTTCCCTGCTTCCCCCTCCTGAGGTGTTGGACGGTTTTCCAGAACAACTTTGGTGCCGACCGAAAGTCCTTCTCCATGACTTCTCCGAACTTCTCCCACACCCGCTGCTTTGCGTCGCCACGGCTGAGGCTGCTGCCCTTCGGGCCTGTCAATACCTTGCAATACGTCAGGAGTACCAAGGGATAACATATCCCGGAAGGCCTCCTTCTTCAGTCGGACAGCTTCCCTGACCACCGGTGTCCACCAGGAGGTTCGAGGGTTACCCCTGATTAGGCCCCTGAGACCTTGAGACCACAGCTCCCCGCCGCAGCTTCGGCAATAGAGGCTTTGAACGCCGCCCACTCTGGTTCAATATCCCCAGCCTCCACAGGGATGCCTGAAAAGCTCCGCCAGAGGTGTGAGTTCAAGGCCTCCTGGACTTGGGATTCCTCCAGACGTTCCCAGTTCACCAGCACTAAACGTTTGGGCTTACCAGGTCTGTCCAGAGGCTTCCCCTGTCACTCGACCCAACTCACCACCAGATGGTGATCAGTTGACAACTCCGCCCCTCTCTTCACCCGAGTGCCCAAAACATGTTGCCTCAGGTCCGATGATACGATAACAAAATCGATCATGGACCTTCTGCCAAGGGTGCTCTGGTACCACGTACACTTATGAGCATCCTTATGTTCGAACATGGTGTTTGTTATGGCCAATCCATGACTAGCACAGAAGTCCAGTAACAAACCACCACTCCAGTTCAGATTGTGGGGGCCACTCCTCCCAATCACGCCCCTCCAAGTTTCTCCATCATTGCCCACGTGTGCGTTGAAGTCTTCCAGCAAGACTAAGGAGTCCCCTTCGGGAGCCCCATAAAGGACTCTTTTCAGGGTCTCCAAGAAGGCCGAATACTCTGAACTGGGGGTCGCTTAGGGAGGCGACCCCCTCGTCCACTGGGGTAAACTCCAACAAAGTGGCACTCAACCGGGGGCTTGTCAGTATCCCCACACCCGCTCGGCGCGTCACACCTTGGGCAACTCATAGAGTCTAACCCCTATCAAGAAGTGAGGTTGCAGAGCCGACGCTGTGCGTAGAGGTGAGCCCCACCAGATCCAACTGGTAACGATCCACCTCCCGCACAAGCTCCGGCTCCCTCCCCCCCAGAGAGGTGACGCTCCACGTCCCCAAAGCCAGCTTCTGCAGCCCGGGTCTGGTCCGTCGAGACCCTCTGCTTTCACTGCCAACCTTCTGGCAGCACACCTGACCCCATCGCTGTTTCCCGTAGCTGGTGGGCCCGCGGGACGGGGAAGTGGAGGTGTTGCCCACGTTGCTTTTTCGGGCTGTGCCCAGCAGGGCTCCGTGGCAAGCCCGGCCACCAGACTCTCGCCGACGAGTCCTCCTTCTGGGCCTGGCTCCAGAAGGGGACGCCAGGCTTCCTCCGGGCCGGGTATCCTCGCTTTCATGTGTGTTTTCCATGAGGTCTTTTGAATCAAGTTTTACTCCATTTATTTAATTTTATTTAAAAACACTTTAATGATCAATAATTATAAAACATATCAGAGATATTATTCTGAAATGGACCAATCAAACAATGACTACTTTTACTGTCTCTACTTTAAGTACATTTTGATGAGAATACTTTCTACTTTTACTTCAGTAACATGTTTAGTCTGACTTTTTACTGTAACAGAGTATTCCTACACTCTGGTACTTCTACTTTTACTCAAGTACAAGATCTGAGTACTTCTCCCACCCCTGGAGTAGTACAAAAAGTGTATTTAAGTAAAGTACGTGAGAGTAAATGTACTTAGTTAATTCCCACCTCTGCTTCTCCACCACAGTACATACGGAATATATACTTTTCACGCCGTTCAGTGTTAGAGACAGCTGTAGTTACCGGGTACCTTTACATACAAAAATGTACATAAACTACATAATATAAAGTGAATTGTTAATAAACATTATTCAGTAAGTAATGAAGCTTAGTATATTTGATATGATTACTTTTGTAACATGTTTCAAGCTGGGCAGTAAGGCTGAAAAGTCCTAAAAACAAACAGAAACCATTAGTACAGTAGTAGTGGTTACTGTTCAACTGGTGTAAAAAGGTCGAACTGAAAATGGAACAGAGCAACAGAATAATTGTTTTGATGATTCATTAACTCTTTTGTAATTACCAACATTTCATTTAGTAACTGATAATTAATAACTCGTTTTTGTTTAATCATGAATGTCTTTTATTTTACAATGTATCTACAATGTGTCTTTTATTGTAAATATATCTAGTAATGCAGGTTCCGTCACATAGTGGTAATCCAAATTCAATTCACTTTATTCACGAACAGTTTAAAAATACAACAACAAACATATATATATATAATGAACATATGTGAATTGGGACATCCCTATAACCTATGGGAATAGGGGCCCAGAACATTTATTTCATCCGTCCAAACATTAGTTTAAAATGTGTAAGATATGATAAACATAGATATAGGACTTGAAAGAAGTGAAAGATAATGGTACAGATTATTTCAGAGAACATACATTAGTTTAGAAGTCCCCAGTCATTTAGTGTATCGAAGCTACTATACATTTCAACAACCGTTGCCTTGAGGACTTTTTAAAGAACACAAATAAAGACATTTATATTGTATTATCAGTCTCATTCAATACATGGACCTCTTCATTGCATTATTTGTACATTTCTATATTTCAAAGTTCATTTTTACTCATTAGTATTCACTTTTATTTTTTAGTTCTAATTATTTGTTATTTGTTTTTGCTTCTTTTGTATTTGGCTGCTGCAGCAGAAAAAATGTCCCAGTTTGGGATGAATAAAGTATTTCTGATTCTGATTCAGATCACACTTAAACTGGTACATTTACGTTTTTACCCTTTAGAAGATGTCTTCAATTGTCTAAATAGGGATATGGTCACAATCTGTTGTTGAGCATATTTACTACATTTTATATTAAACAGCCATTTTGAAAGATATTTTATGCAGTCAGCTTTAGGATATATAGCACATTTTAATTTATTCTGTAAAGCCTAAAATGTAAGTAACTAAATAAGGTATTGCACCATGTAGCATTACAGTCATTTAAATTGGTAAACTGGTAAAGGTACGGTTACTTTGTAGACCACTGATACAATTCTCAGATATCTCTATTACTCTACTATCAATATTGCCTTCGATTTTCTCTACTGTGACATGTCTCCATGCTTTAATGTTCAAAAAGCTCATTATTTTTTATTCTGCCTGTGCTGCAGCATCTCTTTTCACCCTCGGTCTGAAAGCAGAGCCCAGTCTGTTCTGATTGGTTAGCTGGCCGGCTCTGTTGTGATTGGTCATCTGCTCAGAGATGTCCAACTGCCTACTGCCTAGAATATCACAAAGTGTTGAAGCCTAACCAATAGAAACCCATGTGTTAAATAGTGATGTCATTATGTCATTATGCTATAGAACTAAACAAAGGAGTCAATGTACATAGGGATTTTAGCCTTTGCAGACACTACAGGAAAAGGAAACCCTAAAAAGCAGAATAGGGCCCTTTAAGTGGTGGATTGGATGGATTCCGCTCCTGCTGTGATGTCGCGCTGTGATGACGCACCGGATAGCGACGCGAGTTCAGTGCAACTGTATGCAATTCTCTCCGCGGGTGGAGCGACTTTCTCTCGACCGAACTGTGAAATCTGCTGCTTTCTAATACATCGGTTTATGTCCTATGGATGTATGGGACTCTGAGCCTCTGGAGGAGTCGCTGTAGAATCATTTTCCTTCGGTATTTGACTTCCATTTGAAGAATATTTCTGAAACGGATGTACCTGAAAAACACTCCCCCGGCACTGACAGACCACCGCGGGAAATTGTTGGTACTTCCTCTGCAATGAAGTCTTGGCGCGACATTACAGTTGTAAACAACAGGAGGACAGATAACAATACCCAAACGGGTAAGTAAACCAATTCACTGCTAGCTAATTGTATTGTTGTTATTAATCATATCCGGCCGGTGCATATTATATACTTTAGCATCCCTAACCTCTGAGCTCTTTCTCCACTGACGGTACTTTTAGTCCTAGATAATGCATGGTTGCAGTAAAGTTGAATATACAGTGGTTTTACTGATCCAAACTTGACTACAAATACCAATAATATATCAAATTATTAAAAAATGTGTTGGCATAACCTAAATCAAGTGTTCATTCCCGGTTGAGTTTGAAACGGAAAGATATTTACATTAATGCTAGCTTTAGCTCACAGTGTCTAACCTCCGATTAAAGCCATGGACAGACAGTTAAAGATAGACCAAACTACAGACAGGGTGGTTTGTTAGTTACTGACTTTCTCTCTGCGTAGCTGTTTTATTTAAAAGGCTTTGTTTTTCTCTTTTGTCTGGACAGTAACTTTGTGAACAAAAGAGCTCTAGCTAACCTTTATGTTGAACCATGCTAACAGCACAATGGCTCACAGCCTCCTTTTGTCCATTACATATATTACCTATGTTAACCCCAGTCTGTAGTGCATTGATGGATGAATATTACATGTAAGAGTGGGCTATATAAACAGTAGTGCAATATATTGGAAGTACATTTACTCAAGTACTGTATTTAAGTAAGATTTTGGGCTTTCCATTTTATGCTACTTTGTGCTTCTACTGTTATTACATTTTAGAAGCCAATATTGTACTTTTTACTTATTTAAAAAAAAGTAGTTACTTTTCGTATTCAGATTATTAGTTAATATATATACAACTAATACATAAACTATGATACTAATAGGTTAAGATATCAAGCAGCAGTATGTAAAGTAATATAAGTAGTAACCATCTGTGATGAACACATAATAATTATAGTCCAGTTATTTGATAGATATCAGCGTTTTCCAAACTTTTTTCACCGAGGGCCACATACAGAAAAACATAAAAAGGACTGGGCCCCTCAGTAGAGGAGAGGTATATTGCCTCATAAGATAAGTTCAAATATAGCAAAATCAATCAAATTTAGAAAAGTTATTCCTGATACTTGAATATGCTTCAAAAAAACAAACAGCCTACATCACGGCTCTCCATAGGGTTTACCTTATTTTGTTGGCATCTCACCCCTTAAAACAGAAGCCTCAGATTGTTTATATTAAGGGAAACATTAAGGGTATATTTCAAGCTTGTTATTTAAATAATTAATTGTGCTTTTTCCTTATCAACTTAGATTTGTTACAAAAAATGTTTCCAACTTTGACTGAAATTATTGGAAAAGTGGGCTCATTAACACAAGAATACTACTATGTAATATATTTGTACATATAGGCTATATTTATGAAGTACAATATAAGATAACACAAGTTTCAGTCAGGGGCCATACTCCATTATACTTTTGAATTTACTGAGGGCTGATCAAAATGGCACGCAGGCCACGTTTGGCCCCCGGGCAATAGTTTGGACACCCCTGATATATATGTTTCTGAAATGGTAAGCAAATGTACATTTACTTTCAATACTTTAAGAATATTTTGAGTCAACTACTTTTGTACTTCTATTTCAGTAAGATTTTGTAACACTTTTACTTACAACACCTTTTTTACATTGTAATATTTCTACGTTTACTTAATTAAGATATCTGAGGACTTCTTCCACCTCAGTGTGTATATATATGTATCTATATATATATATATATATATATATATGGCCAATACAGCAAACTAAATAACAAATCAGATATTGGTATTACGCAGTTCTGTTTATTAACTTGCCTACAGTAATGTAATATTTCCAGAATAGAGATAAATGAAAGAGGCCTAGCAGGGTGAAAACACTACGCCAACATATTGTGTTTCCATTGGAATATTGGCAGATGTCCTCTGATGTGGGCTGCAGTAACTAGTCCTAAAGGTGCCTAGTCTTAACAGCCATAGGTGTGTTTGTGTGAATGAGCATTACAATAGAACATGATGGGGATTTTGACACCCCCAGCCCTGCCATCAGTATTTAAATGTATCCGGGGATGAGTAATTGTTGGAATGTGGTTTAAACTTGTTTTGACTGGATGAGACACTTTAAAGGCTAGTCTATTTGCCATTATATAACCAATAGCGTATTTTCTACTCCTTAAACCTCCATAACTCTCAATGGACAAGATGAGAGATGTCTGACGACATGTCACAGTGTTATCAGAGCCACTGCACAAATGACATGCTGACTTTAGCCTTAGTGTAAGATTGGTGTCTACTCTAGAATTCATTTTGGATTTAAATCGGTTCGGGTCATCAGGATCATCTTCAGCCTTTATTAAAAGGGTTTTGTCACATATTCATAGACTAATGATAACTTTTGACTTTTCTTTTGAAGGAACTGCTTAAGGTATTGAGACAAAGTAATACCTGAAAGAATGGAGGACTTTGACATCAATGATGCCCCTGGCCGTAAGTTAAAAAAATACATTCACAAACATAGGTGCATTAACATTCATTCAGTTGTATTTGTGTATTATAAGGAAGTAATAATTATTTAAAATAATTCCTTACCAGTTACCCCAGAAGTGGTTTCTCTGCAGTTGGAATTGAAATACATTTTTATACATTAAAACCTTTTTTTCTAAATCATTTTTATATAAGACAGCAACAAAAAAAATACAACAAAGAAGTTATAATTATTTCAAATAATATATATTCCTTACCAGTTATCAAGGGGTTTCTCTGCAATTGGTGTTTAAAAAAATATTTTGTATAGAAAACCGTATTACATTTTTTATACGACATAAAAAACAAAGAAATATTGTAATGTGAATTTATTTTGTTACACTTTTCGGCTATGATTTTGAGTTGGTTATGAGTTGATCATAGATCATACAGTAACTGATGACCTTAATGCATATATCATATCCCCAGTCTTTGTACCTGATGACAATGAAGACTCTGTGGATATCTATGATGGCCTGGACCTCAGTTTTAGCAACAGCAAAGGTAAGAGTCCTATTGGAAATAGATCTGCAATGCTACAATATTATTCTTACCAATACTATTGTAATCTAGTACAGTACAGATCCTACACTGAGGCTTTTATAATTGATCTTATTTGTCTGACTTTGGTTTATTACAGCGAAACCATCACCAAAGGCTTCTCAGCTGAAAGAATCGATGGATCTTTATGAAGAGATCGTCACAGAGGAACAGCACAGCAGAGAGACATCGTACTCTGAGGTGAGGGGACCGCTCCGCCATGCTCTCTTTGTTTCAGACGTGGTGCCCAATCCCTTTGGAAATAATTCATTCTGCTTCCAACTTTATTTCTGTTAGTGATCTCAAAGGTGCACAAAACTCTACTTGTCTGAGCTCTCGCTTGTAACCCCTGGCATTCCACAGTTAACTGTTCTTTGTTTAAAGGTGCTGCGTTAGTGAGGACAAGTTGTCCACGGTACTGCTGATCCAACTAAATAAGATCCAGGATGTCCCTTTTGTGTCAAATATAAACATCTCAAAGTATAAAAACTGAAAGTAAGATACATATACAGTGGGGCAAAAAAGTATTTAGTCAGCCACCAATTGTGCAAGTTCTCCCATTTAAAAAGATGAGAGAGGCCTGTAATTTTTATCATAGGTATACTTCAACTATGAGAGACAGAATGGGGGAAACAATCCAGGAAATCACATTGTAGGATTTTTAATGAATTAATTGGTAAATTCCTCGGTAAAATAAGTATTTGGTCACCTACAAACAAGCAAGATTTCTGGCTCACACAGACCTGTAACTTCTTCTTTAAGAGGCTCCTCTGTCCTCCACTCGTTACCTGTATTAATGGCACCTTTTTGAACTCGGGACCTAGTGAATGACCTGCAGAGAGCTGGGACCAAAGTAACAGAGGCTACCATCAGTAACACACTACGCCGCCAGGGACTTAAATCCTGCAGTTCCAGACGTGTCCCCCTGCTTAAGCCAGTACATGTCCAGGCCCGTCTGAAGTTTGCTAGAGGGCATTTGGATGATCCAGAAGAGGATTGGGAGAATGTCATATGGTCAGATGAAACCAAAATAGAACTTTTTGGTAAAAACTCAACTCGTCGTGTTTGGAGGAGAAAGAATGCAGAGTTGCATCCAAAGAACACCATACCTACTGTGAAGCATGGGGGTGGAAACATCATGCTTTGGGGCTGTTTTTCTGCAAAGGGACCAGGACGACTGATCCGTGTAAAGGAAAGAATGAATGGGGCCATGTATCGTGAGATTTTGAGTGAAAACCTCCTTCCATCAGCAAGGGCACTGAAGATGAAGCGTGGCTGGGTCTTTCAGCATGACAATGATCCCAAACACACCGCCAGGGCAACGAAGGAGTGGCTTCGTAAGAAGCATTTCAAGGTCCTGGAGTGGCCTAACCAGTCTCCAGATCTCAACCCCATAGAAAACCTTTGGAGGGAGTTGAAAGTCCGTGTTGCCCAGCGACAGCCCCAAAACATCACTGCTTTAGAGGAGATCTGCATGGAGGAATGGGCCAAAATACCAGCAACAGTGTGTGGAAACCTTGTGAAGACTTACAGAAAACGTTTGACCTCTGTCATTGCCAACAAAGGGTATCTAACAAAGTATTGAGATGAACTTTTGTTATTGACCAAATACTTATTTTCCACAATCATTTGAAAATTAATTCATTAAAAATCCTACAATGTGATTTCCTGGATTTATTTTTCTCATTCTGTCTCTCATAGTTGAGGTATACCTATGATAAAAATTACAGGCGTCTCTCATCTTTTTAAATGGGAGAACTTGCACAATTGGTGGCTGACTAAATACTTTTTTGCCCCACTGTAAGTTGACTGTGAAATATACAAATCTTCAGACTGACAAATAAACACTGAAGGGCCTGTCATTACCTGATCTGTACCGGAAACCTGATCGGTTCTACGCATGTGGGAATATGCCACTACTTCCCATGATGCTTATTGAAGTATGTCGAAGTAATTAACCTCAGTTTTCTGGGATTTCATGAAATTATTGTTATCTTTGGTTCGATAGGTTATAAAATAGAAGACTTAAATTGGTCCTTATTAAAATAAACACGTTCTCTCTTGTTTTGGTGAAGAATGTTTAAAATATTGAGCTTAATTTTTCATGTATTAACAAAGAAAAGCTAGTCAAATGTTTACATAGCTTAAATCAAGTAATTGTTAAAGTCATTCAGCTATGAACAAGGAAATGTATCAAGGGATACTACATTTATTCAGCTTTGGAAGAAGGATTCAGATCCTTTACTTAAGTAAAAATACTCGTATTTCATTTTTTCTAAATATGCGTTATGAAGACAAAGTGATCTCAAAAGGCTTAGGGTTTATCTTTTTTAAATGATTTATTTTCCTTTCTTTCTTTTTCTTTGTCTATAATGCCTTCAGTTCGATAGTATTTTATTCGTTGGATGTTTGTGTTGAAACAATTGTTCAATAAAGTTTTCAAAAACGTCGACACTTTCTCAACAACGGCATAGACCATTATTTGCGCAAAACCGATCGGGTTTCCGGTACAGATGGGGTAGTGACAGGGCCAAATTACAGCTAACACAATTTAAAAGTAGGAAATTATTTATAGTGTGCAAGGAATGACATATTAAATTAAATATGAAAGTAGAATGTACCATGGGAAGAAAAGTCCAGTTATAGGTTATAAGTCCAGTTAAATAATAGCTCAATAAATAAATACAATAGCAAATGAAATACAAGGTCAGAGTATTTACCACTTCAACCCTCTTGACCCCTGCTGAGCCAACTCGTGAGGGGCGGGATCTTACACATGCAAAGGTTGTGTTGTTTAGCAGTAATGTGTGAGGTGTGGCCGGAAAGCAGCCAACAGTCTGGTGCCAATTATCAAAGACGCACTTAACCTTTTTCATTATTCTGCTGTGTGTGTGTGTGTGTGTGTGGGGGGGGGGAGCATAACAATGGGATATCTCCATGTTCTCCATCTCCATGCTTGAAACCTTGAAACCTTGATGTTCTGAGATGCAGAGTGACGGTCTCTGTCCTTTTCTTTGTCTTCCAGCTCAAGTCCAGATTCCACGCAGCTCAGAACCAAATCAAAGAGCTGCGCAGGAGGGTGGAGCAGATGGAGATCCAGGTCTGTTGTTTTCCTTCATTTTTCAGCAATTTAAAAAAGTTTGCTTGAATATTATTATGCTTGACACAGAAGTCTGAATTTGAAAACCAAATAATTATGTATTTAAACGTATTCTAGTAATTGTTTGCTTAGTATCTTCAGCCTTTACTTGGTTGGATATTCTCCGTCTCCTCCATGATTTTCTCTTTCTGTTTTTATCATGTTCTGTTGTCCTTGGGTGTCATGAAAGGTGCCTAAAATAAATTGCATTATCATAATTTTTTTTACACCGCTAAACCCCAAGCAGTTGTGTCAACATATTGCTATGGGCTATGATTAGAAACCCTGTGTTAAAAAATATCATCAATATTATAGGATTTCATTTGGCATAAATGTAACCGGGACAATATTGCCAAATCATAATTTTTCGTTCGTTGTTTGTCTTGGTTGTATTGAGAATTATAATATGCGCTGCCATTCACCTTAATATAGCAATCCAGGACTTTGACGGATTTATGAATAGATTTTTTTCAGAGATTTATCAGCACTAACATGTTGTGTAACTTCTGTCTCTCTTTTGAAACAGAACAAGGGGTTGAACAATGAGAACTTCTGTCTGAAAAAGAACATCTGTGCACTCCTACAAACGGCCAGACAGGAGGTGCTACGAAAAGATGCTGAGATCCAGAGGCTCAACCAACTGTGAGTCATTGTTTTACATTATCTGTTGGGTCTTTAAAGATGTACAACCTCAGGGCTGTAGGGTTTCCCTCTCCTGTAGTATGTTCTATAGGTTTTAGTGCATGTAAATGGTGTGCAGAGGGAGAATATGTCCTCTTTAACTCTGTTTTCTGAAGACAAGCATCTCTTTTCTGATTGGATTAATGTACAATGATTTATGCTTTTCATCCGCAGGTCAGTCAAAGGTCACCATCATCTTCCATCTCGCATGAATTGGGATCAAAAGTCCTCTAGTCAGACATCCACAGGCAGCTCCAAGAGCAGGCCGCCTCGTCCTGCACCCTCCAATCTTCAGCCACCTTTTTCATCCTCCAGTCTTCAGCCACCTCCTCCTCCTAAAACCGCTAGTCTTCAGCCACCTCCTCCTCCTATAACCGCTAGTCTTCAGCCACCTCCTCCTCCTAAAACCGCTAGTCTTCAGCCACCTCCTCCTAAACTCTCCAGTCTTCAGCCACCTCCTCCTCCACCCCCCAGGCTTCAGCCACCCCCATCCATTCCTCGTCCCCCTCTTCCGCCTCTACCAACTTTACATCCAAGCAAGGATCAGCCTCCAGGGGGTCCTCCTCCACCCTACAGAAAAGAAAGTGATATCTCTGCTCATCAGCTCAGTGGATCCAGCAGGAAATCCAGCAGCCGCTCATCCTCCCAAGAGAGTCGGTCGGACAAACACAAGTCCAAGCACAGAGAGGGAAAATGTCCAAGTCAGAAACTCTCTGAATCAACAGAGAGAAGACATAGAAGTGGTTCAGATCCCAACAGGGACAGCTCTGCCCCCGACAAAAACAGGTCTCACAAAGATTCAGGACGAAGACATGACTCCAGATCGAGTAAGAGCAGGAGCAACCTACCTGATGAGGGGCACCACAGATCAGACCGGTCCAAAAGCCCTCCACAGGTGGGTGCAATTTCCTGTGATGACAAGAAAGGAAGAGGTAGAGCAAGGAGGAAAGATTCAGCCAAAACATCAGACTCTGAACGTAGCTACTGCTCTAAAGAGGGCCATGGTCGACAGCATAAAATAATTAAGACGAGTGACGAGAGAAGAAATTCAGACTCAAGGGACCGGAAAAAGTCCTCCTCAAACCATCTTCCAGAGCGCAGGGAGTCCTCCAAAGAACGGGGAGGGGAGAGATCGTCAAAGGATTGTGAGAAGAAGGAGGATAGACGACGTGAAGATAAAATCAGCAGGAAAATTCAGAGGAGCGTCCCGACAGAGATGGGCAGAGAACTTGAGGATGTGAGGTGCGACCGAGGTAGAGCGGAGGTCAGCAGTAAGGAAAGTCAAGAAAAGACCCACGTGACCTTAAAGGGAGCACCCAAAGAGCCGAGTGTCACAGAGAAAAGCTCCGGGGAGGAAAACAGTCCTAACAGGAAGCTGTGTTTCATGGAAACATTGAATCTAACCCTCTCGCCAATCAAGAAGCCGCTCATGCCCGTCACCGAGGGCGACCCAACACAAGTAGTTGAAAACGCACCAGATGATGAGAGTTCACAGCCTGACATCGAGGACATGTGTGTGATTGATGAACTAGAAGCAGAAGATGTTGCAGAACCATCTTTAGATTCCCAGAAAACCTCTCGTTCCAAGAGTTGCGATGATCCAAAAGATGTCCAGGAAAAAGACAAACAGAAGAGTGAAAGTCCTGCAGCTGATCAGCAACTTCAAGACATTGTATCCCAGACCTCATCAGCTCAAAGCCAACTGCCAGAAACCGAGAGGAATCTCAAGGCAACATCCCCAAAGAGCATTTCTTTAAAAGCAGAAAATGAGGATAAAAGCAAGGTGGTGTCACATGGTTGTGGGTCTGTGAAGGCTGCTAAAGAACAACACACCGGACATCCTCCTTCACAAACACTACCTCCTATTGTAGACCCCATTGATTCAAGTGTAGAACTCAAGTGTGGATCTCCTAAATCTGCAGAACAGAAAAGCCCCGCTGTGGATTCAGTCAGAGAAGATGAAGCTTCTTCACCCACATCGGAACATCCTGAAGCTGTAGATGTTCCTGACCGAGCCTTCCAGGAAGTTTCTCCCATAGTTCTACCTCAGGACCAGCTGTGTCCTCCTGATGGCCATCCCAAGAAAGATGCTCCTTGTGATGTTCCTAAAGAAGCGGACGCTGTATCCAGTACAATAACCCTCGAATCACTTCCTCAAGAAGGGCTGAGTCTACCTGAGGCCATTTTTGTTTTGACACAGCGAAACGAGGACAGCATCGCCGTTGAACCCAGCTCCTCCACCAGCTGCATCGCCGTGTCCAAAGTCAGCAGCACCACAGAGGAGCCCGCGGGGGGGCCACAGAAGCACCTCCTGTTCACACCAAAGAAGATATTCTCTCCTGCGACCAGTCGGGGGAATAAAGTGACGCCTTCCAGTTCCGTGCCATTACTCCACGATGAGGACTCCATGATGCACACACTGAGCAATCTGAAGACCATCCCTGATGCGATAAGCCCCCTGAGGAGCCCCATCAGGTTCTCCAAGAGAAACCACCTCCACCTCCACAGCAAGCCGGGGCATGTCAAGAGCCTTCAGAAAGGTAAGGTTGGCCTGATTTTAAAAAAGGGGAAAAAATAATGTCACTTTTAAATCTTACATCCATTAAGATTGTCATCCTCAATGGTGAAATATAATAATTATGTCGACAGATCCTTTTAAAACAAATTCAGTTATTTTCTCAAGATGGCAAAAAGTCTAGCTCGGAATAGTATAAATACCCCAAAGGATGTAATCGTTCTGAAGTCTCTGTGAACCATCAAACAATAGAAAATGTTATCATTTTTTGATATTCCTATTTGTTATTTGCACAATAAGAGCTATTTTTAAGAAGTTGAACAGTTCTCTCCAATCCGCTCTTGTATCTATTTTATATTGTGTTTTTAAAAAAATTACATTTTGAAAGATTACATCATCAGTTATAATTGACCTTTTTAACTCATTGTTACTCCTTTCTGAAGAGAGCTTGAACACATCATACTGCAGCTCAATGAATCTGTTAATGTTAGTGTTAGCCTTATTTAGCTAACGGCTAACATTAACTGGCTATCCTTAAAAGCATATTTTTACTGAGTCCAAAGTTTGGTGTAATGGGCGGTGGTGGCAAAGTCCATAGGGGCTTGGCCTGGGAACTGGAAGGTCACCAGTTCAAGTCCCCGAAAGACCAAGTGCCACCGTGGTGTCCCTGAGCAAGACACTGGTTACCTACACTGCTCCCCGGGCGCCGTACATAATGGCAGCCCACTGCTCCTAACACTAGGATGGGTCAAATGCAGAGACCGCATTTCGTTGTCCTAGTACTTGTACTCTGTGCAATGACAATAAAGTTGAATCTTTTATTTTTATTTTTATGTATATTTATTCAATAAACATTTCCAATTATAAATAGATTATATCTATATATACAGACCCGGAAAAAATTAAGACACCACTTCAACATTATCACTATCTCTGGTTTTATTATTCATAGGTATGTCTTTTGAGTTAAATGGCACATGTATGGCCACACATGTAGAGATAAAGATTTAAGAAAAATTTGGAGTGGTCTCTTATTTTTTTCCAGAGCTGTATATTTTATTATCTTAAGTTGTGTGTCATATTTATGACAAATATGAATGACTATATTTAAACAGGATCAGTTAAAAATGATTGGATTACTACAGAAAAATATTGTGTTCTGCTGTGTACCAAAGGCTGGAACTGGGACTTAAATTAACGTCAGCACGGATCGAGGTTTTCTTACTTGTAACAAGTGTTCATTACCAGTCTTTAAACACTGTTCCTTTTAGATCTCTCTTTTAACCTCTTTCCTACTCTTGATTCTTCTTTGTTTTCTGGAGACAGTTTAACCAGCATCAATCCAAAGTTTCATACTTTCCACAAATATAAAATTGAATATTGAAAAAATCACAACCGATTGATGAAAACATTTTTTTTCTGGCCACAGCTGATGTTAAATTGACCGGACTTCTGTCTGTGGATTGATATGACTGCACATAGTCCTTTTTAAAAGAGACTCCTTCCTTGGCAGTTGACTGCTATAAAAAAAAAAGAATTAATGTTGAAATTAACCAAACAAGTATGAGTATTAACTAATCGAAGCAAAAACAATGACCTAATGTCATTAAAGCTGGGACTTTACTCCTTCAAATCCTTACTCCTTAGAGTATCGCACCTCATGAATACAAGATACAGATCCTTTATTAATAAGGACATGTTATATTGAGATGTTTTAATCATATTTGTGAGTTGTTTAATGAATATTTAAAAGGCCTTTAATATTAACTATTTGCTTTCTCTCTCCTGTGCAGACTTCTCCAGCACAGCTCTCGCTGAATCCTCAAAGAAGTTGGATGTAAACAAAGAAAACAAATATCCCGGTTCTCCTGCAAACCATGACACACCGAACTCAGTGGACAAGGTGTCCGACCCGCCTTCAAGTACCTCCGACACCGACCTGGAGGAAGGAGAGATATTAAGCGAGAGTGATGAGGTGGCTTCAGACTCTGCTGTTCCTGCAAACAAGAAGCTAGCGAAGCCCATGCGACCCGTCAGAAACAAAGCAAGTCCTCAGTCTGTGTTGAAGTGGAAATCTGAAGCAAGCTGTGTTGCATCCAAAAAAGTCATAGAAACAGTAGGAGTATCAACACGGAGTCCGAAGAGTCGTTTTAAAACAGTTTGTCCCGCAGCCACCAAGGCTTCTTTTTCCACTGTGGAGGAAGTGATGGAGACGTTCAAGGTGGTCCGTGCTGAGATCCGAAAAAAGTACATGAAGCTCCACAAAACCTTCCCCAAGAAGAGCTTCTATGGAGTGATGGAGAACTTCCAGGAGTCTTTTTTAGAATTCGTAGAGGGGGCTCATTTGGGTCAGATATGCAGTCAGGCAGTGGAGCTAAAATCCAAACTGAAGAATTTAATTACATGTGTGTTTAGCAAACTGTCGAACAATGGTATTGTGAAACGCATCTTTGAGCAGCAGGCGGTGGATCTGAAGCAGAGGCTGTGGGACTTTGTGAATGTCCAAGTTGACTTCTTGTTCAAAGACATTGACACTACACTGAAAAGCCTGTGCAACCAAAGAGCTCAGACTGAGGACAAGAGGCCCGCTGGAAATAAGAAAGAGTCCGAACAGCCCCCTATGAAGAAGCAATGTCAACATCTGGACACGCAGTCGCCTCCCAGCAGCTTGAATCGAATGATGCCCAGTCCTGTGGTGCCTTACAGAACAGGCCTTGGAAGCAGAGGCAAAGATATCAGAATCACACAAGAGGAGAAAGACAGCAGTGTTCCCCCACATCTAGCACAAACTGTGGCCGTCTACCGTCCTCCCAAGAATATCCCTTCAACTCCAGAGAAAAGTAGCATGTCGTCTTTGTTACCTCCGAATGGTTCTTTGCTGGACAAAACTGACTTTGAGCTTCTCACAGAGCAGCAAGCCTCCAGCTTAACATTCAACCTGGTGAGGGACTCTCAGATGGGAGAGATTTTCAAGTGTCTCCTGCAAGGATCCGACTTACTGGAGAGCAGCGGCATCACCGGAGACAACACAGTGTGGTCCCTGAGCACACCGAGGAAGGACGGAGAGAGACTCCTCAGCATCACTACTCCAACTAAATTCGACTCCCCGTCTAAGCTGCTTTCCCCGACCAAATATGGGACTCCCTCGAAACTTATCGCCACGTGGTCCAGCCTTTCACCTCGCAAGATGTCCTCCCCACACTCCAAAGGTCGGATACACCTGAATCCGGCTTTGTTCGACGAGAGCTGCCTGTTAGAGGTTCCGTCAGAGAACAGATCTTCACAGAGGTCCTATTCCATTCTGGCTGAAGACCTCGCGGTGTCCCTCACCATCCCATCGCCCCTCAAGTCCGACAGCCACCTCAGCTTCTTGCAGCCATCCAGCATGCACCTCATGTCCACTCCGGATAGCGTCATCAGCGCTCACATCAGCGAGGATGCTCTGCTGGAGGAGGACGACGCGTCGGAGCAGGACATTCATTTGGCCCTGGACACAGACAACTCCAGCTGCGATTCCAGCTGCAGCGACGTGCTCGCCACACCTTTCCTCTTCAAGCCCGACCTACCCATGCAGGCGCTGGTGATGGAGAGATCCAACGATCATTTCATCGTGAAGATCCGTCCTGCGACCGCAGATACCACAATCACTGGTGAAGACAGCTTCAATCACACCCTACTAGAAGAAAACCAGCAACATATTGCAGAGGACATGAAAACAGGCAGTCAAGAAATTGCAATTTTGTCAGACAGATCGTGGAATCGTACAACTTCAAATGCCTCATCTGAAAACAGTCTGTCTGGGATCTGTCACAACACCAAAGCAGATATCCAGCCCTCTCAGGAGGAAAGCTTAACACTAACAAAGGATTCATACCACAAAAAAGACTCTCCACCTCAAAATCCCTCAGAGGGTTCACAGAAACAGTCAGTGAAGAATCAGACTAAAGCCACTCCTCCAGACAGCTTTCACAAAGCTGCTCAAAGCTCTGAGCACTTCAACCAGGCACCCAGCAGAGAGGAAATCTCCCTCTCTGCTGAGGATAAATCAAATCAAACACACCACAGAGAAAAACGCATGACAACGCAACAAAGTCCCTCCAAAGCTCTTTCATCCAATTCTCAGAATAAGACGAGATGCTCTGACACAGTGCTCTCCGATCACAGTTCACCTTCTCAGAGCTCTGACACAAATCAAGGAAGCCAAGAGTCTGCATCACATGTTTCAATCTCCGGGGCCGTTGGAACAGAGGGAAGTCTCACCGTTGCAGAGGAAACTCCAGAGAAAGGCCGAAGGCATCTTGACAGGAATAGGAAACGTAAGAAGCACCAGGAGGAATCAAAAGCCAAGAGGCTCAGGAAGCAGGAGGAGCAAAGCTCGGAGGAGATGGAGTCGCTCTGCAGGACCGATGACGGAGAGTCCAGAGCCTCCCCTGCATCTCTGTCCCCCAGCAGTCTCTATGCCAAGAACGTGATCAGGAAGAAGGGCGAGGTGGTAGTGGCATGGACCAGGTCGGTAGTCACGCCCCTCTCCCAAGAATTTGTGATTCAGAGAGTTTCTTCATTATTTGTGCCTTGCCATTTTGACCAATCCTGGCAATATTTCAGAAACAACAAGCCTTTTCTGCCTTCAAAACGCCAGTGCAGACTCACTGATTTAATATTCATATGAATAACTAGTACATTTTTGTAATGTTTTTTAAGGTCAATAACCTGTTGTAGGAATGAGTCCTAAAACCTGATAATGAGTTAGCATTTTAGCATCTCCAGTTCATCAGACTAGAATTCAATGGGTTTTTGGTTAGATGTGTGAAATAAGATCTGTGGTTAACACAAGCTGAAGAGATTTTCAAATATTGTTGTACAACATACAATATGTCAGTAAAAATACCCCACTGGTGAATGTCCAAAGCTTTCACTTGTGTTAAAAATTGTGTCTAAATGAGACGACTAAACGCCATCACGCCAAACATTAGCCGCGTTTAGCTTAGCGGTGGTGAGGTGAAGCCATGCAACAGTGCTGTAGTTCCTTTATAGCCTAACGTTAGCGTTAAACTTCAGAAAACATAACGTGGTGTTAATATGTGGAAATGTTCCTGCTGAACCAAGCATACAAATATCATAAACGTTTGTTCACCACGGAGATTATTGTTAGGAATATTCTTACAATGCTAAATTCGGGGTCACCCTACGAAAAAATGTCATCCCCATATTAAATCCATCTACTTTTGATCCTTTTAAGTACATTTTGATAAGAGTACTTTGTTATTTTTACTTAAGCAAGCATTACTTGACTACTATCAGCAACACAGTTTGATTGTCACGTTATACACTGAAAAACTGAAACGTTGACTTTAATTAAATGTAATATGTCAACATAAAGCAATAACATCAAGTTGAAATAAATATTAGGTTCAACTTTATATTATAACATATTACAATAATGTGAAATTTGTTGACATAACAAAATTAAAGGCACTCTGAAAAAGATGCTCATCACCTGTGTTCTGCTTCTTCCAGAGATGAAGATCGAGCGATCCTTATCACGCTGAAGACAAAAGGAGCTTCACGAGAGACTTTCTCTGCGTTGTCTGAGAAGCTCAATAAGCCCTCAGAGCAGGTGAGATCATCTCTTGATTTGTGTCATGTGATATGACTGCAGGAAGTGATGATTGAGCATACTCTAACCGTTATCTGTTTCTCTGTTTTCAGATTGCTCACAGATTCAACCAGCTCATGAAGCTTTTTAAGAAGCAGGAAAAGATGGACCCTTGATCCCTCTGACTGTTATTGCAATAATTCTTCATGTACTGTGGTACCAACACCGGCACTGAACCAATGGGGGGTCGTTACAAGTCCCTGTGGGTGGAAAAGTTGTAGTTTCTGCCACCATCTTCTGGACATTGAAGTGGACAAAAAGGACTCTCTTTCAGCACCACGGATGAGATAGATTGATGTGAACAGCCAATAAAAATAAAGTCACCATCAGTGTTATTGTTTCTGATGCACTTTTGAAGTGATCATTCCCAAATTGGTATTGTTGTTTATCATCCTGATGCATCTTGCATCTACTCGTATGTTTCTCTCAGTACAGTGAGGAAAAACTGCCTTCAAACTAAGCTACTTCCAGGCTCCAGTGCTAGTACGCTCAGATGTTTCTGCATGAAATGACAGGGGGAGGCTCACTGGAAACTACTTGAAGCAGCACCCATCAGTAGACCGAGCAGTGCGACTGATAGGTCCAATTCATGTATAGGACAGTACTGTTAATACAAATGACACATTTTATCTGTTTGTTTGATTTATTCTTTTACTTTTTTTGAGTGGAATGCAATATTGTGTGTAGTTCTTTACTAAAAATAAAGTTTTATTTATTTATGCTGATGTCTGTTTGTTTCCTGAATAATTTGAACAAAACTTAAGAATTTTAATGAAATAATTAAGGTAAATTGTTACAACAAATAATACTATATTGATAGATAGATAGATGGACAGAAGTGCTTAATTGATCCCAATTTGGGACATTTTTTCAATGCCAGATGGTGCCAGTGGAGTTTCCCCTGTCTTTGTTCTAATCATGAAGTGGGCCACAGTCTGGAATCCAGGCCAGCGCCTCAGGGTCTGTAACTCACTAGCAGGCCGCCCAGTGTCATGAAGCTGAGGACAGAGCGACGGGTTCCATCCCCACTGCAGTCAGCATATCATTGTGTCCCTGGGCAAGACAGGTCACCCAAAATGACTCCTGTCTAGTGACTATGTAAGTAGATAGATAGATAGAATCGGAGGATGAAACCCTCTTTATTAGTCACACACATGCACACAGCAGAGCACACACAGTGAAATTGGTCCTCTGCATTTAACCCATCCTAGTACTAGGAGCAGTGGGCAGCTATTGTGCAGCGCCCGGGGAGCAATGGGGAGGGGGGATTGGAGGTGTCCGGTGCCTTGCTCAAGGGCACCACAGCAGGGCCTAGGAGGTGAACTGGGACCTCTCCAAGTAGCAGTCCACCTTCCATATTTCAAGTCTGTTCGGGGACTTGAACCGGCGACCTTACGATTCCCAGTCCAAGCCCCTACTGACTGAGCCACTGCTGGACATTCGCTTTAGATAAGTCGCTTTAGATAAAAGCGTCTAATAAGTGAATGTAATAATTCATTCTGCATACTGTCTAAAACCAGAAGTGGAAAAAGTACCAATTTATCAGATCTTGTACTTAAGTAATCTTAGAACTACTAGAGTGTAGGAATACTCTGTTACAGTAAAAGTCCTTCATTCAAAATGTTCCTCCAGTAAAAGTAGAAAGTATTCTCATCAAAGTGTACTTAAAGTAGCGACAGTAAAAGTAGTCATTGTTTGATTGGTCCATTTCAGAATAATATCTCTGATATGTTTTATAATTATTGATCATTAAAGTGTTCTCAGAGCTGGTAAAGGTGCAGCTAGTTTGAATGGCTTTGTATACTGCAGGGTAGCTGCTGAATTTACTGCAGGTGAACTAAAGTCTGATTTAAGGGTTAATTTACATTTCACATCCTTAAACCAAATCTGTAAACTAACTAAAGGTAGTAAATAAATGTAGTGGAGTAAAAGTTCACCATTTACCTCTGAATTACTGTACAATAAGGTCATACTGTGGGCTTTGTCAGTGAGTATTGGTTGATATTTATAGCAAATGCTTTTCATATATAACTGCTTGAATTGATAGCAGCACGTACACTACTCCCACAGGAAATTGTTAAATAAAAACAACTTGATCTTCTGTAGCATATGCCATTTTACTTTTGTATTTATTTATAAATATCTGTCATTAACATTCTCTTGTCATTGTCGACGTTGATTGAATAGCTTTTGTTTCCACTCTGAATTAACAACGCCAAAGCACGTCTACTTTTCCGGGTCGGGGTGGATACTTGGATGTATTTAGAGAACGTATTAAAGTTTTTTTTTTAAATGTGTCCCACGTTTGAATGTCCCCCCTGTTACTCTGATTTAAATCCCCCTGGCCACGCCCCTTTACTCTGCTACTACTTTTATGACCCAAGAAGAAGAATTCGTTTTGAGCAGGAACAGCGTCTACAAGAAGCTCTTCATTCAAAGTATTTTTTAATGTTTTTCGAAGAGCTTGACTGTTGTGGAAAAGCTTAACATATCCACCCTGTTATGCTTATTGTTAGTGGATACTGGTCATTTTTTGTAATTTTGAAAAATAAGGTTAATATATTTATCAAAATCTCTAGTGCTAGCTTGATTATCATCACACAAGTAGCAAAAGCCAAGTTTAGCAAATGTCAACCCTGTAACAGTCATTACTGAGCTGGACCAAAATATTGTTATTATATTTTGCCAAGATTAAATAAAAAATCATGGAAAATTAAGCTTTTACCCCGAAAATAAAGTAAATAAATATTTCTGTATAATGAAGTACCCCGTTGTGTTGCTATGCGGATGGCAAATTCCCTTTATTCATCAATGACGCAGTCGCGCAGAGCTACGTTAATGCGGAAGTAGGCGTGGTTAACTCTAAACGATGGATGCGACCCGGAAGGAATTACGCTTCACTCACATGTGGACAGGATTTAACACCAGTGACGAGAACGTGCATGTGTGTGTTGTGATACAGCCCGAGACGGACAAACGCGTAATGAGCTCACAGTTTGTTTTAATACGAGTAAATCAAGATATATATATAATCATAGACGGCGTGAGCTTGTTTCCGTAGCAGATCGACCCTCACGAGGCGACAAATGATACGATGGAGAATTTAGAACTGAGCCTGCCATCTCTGGGCACCATATCCAGACATGTTGACAAAAGTCACAACGAACTGTCCCAATATCTATCAAAACAGGTAAGACGTGTTCATTTCTAGTGTGTTTGAAATAACAGAGTGTGTTTAGAGTGTTTTAATTTGACTCAAAACGTGCGTACAGTAACCTTCCCTTCACATGTCAGTAGTCACTGGCAGATGGCATCATTTTAGAGTGTTTTGTGTCATTAAAACCATTCAGCTGCCATGATAATAATATTATTATCATGGCTAATATTATAATTTTAAGTAGACATATTGATGTTTTTATTTCAACCAATCAATAAAGGTCAATGTGGTCCTTTCCTTGATCTCTCCTCAGATATGGAGTCAGCAGGACAGGCAGTGCATTCTGGACTGTGTGTCTCAGCTGCTGCTGGAGAAGGAATACACTTTGCTGATTGCTCGACATCTGAGGCCCCTGGTTTTGGACCTTTTGGAGCGAAACGCAGAGAGGGTCAAAGCTGGTGGCAGGATCAACCATGATCTCCACGAGCGCCTGTGTGTGGCCCTCAGCAAACTGCTCGGCATCAGTCCTGATGCACAGGCGTAAGTAATACACTCCTATGCCGTTTGGTGAACTTCAGAAATGTCCCCTCTATTTAGCAAAGCACCCAAAGATGCCTGGGTGCTGCATCTGGACACATGGCTGAATTCAATCAGCAGGGGGTCCATTCGGTAGAAATGAGATGTGGGCCCTGATTGACACTCATCATTTATAGTTGCCTTTAAGTAAACAGATTAAACACAATAATCTGCAATCTCACAATACACATCTTCAAGGCTTAGGTTCTGAAAATGCTTTTTAAGATTAGGAATATGCTTGGATTTGAATATATTTAAAAAGTTACAAAGCCCGATTTGGAAAAAACAACAACATGTTATCATTACATTACATGCCACTTATTAGATGCTAACTACAGTGGGACTTGAACCTACTCTCTCCTGATCTGAAGACCAGCCCACTATCCCACTGCGCCACAGCCTCCTATCCTATCACAGAGCATCAACATTAACAAATAAGATAAAACATTATTATGATTTTCCAGAGCCGTTTAGACTGTTATGCTAAGCTAGGCCAACCATGCCCTGATTCCAGTGCTGTACTGGACTGCAACTTTCATCTAACTCTCGAAAATAAATACATGTTTTTTTTTAAAAAAGGGCTGAAATACTCCTTTAACTGATGACACTGGGCCCTTGTCTATTCAGCTGTCCTCCTGATTTTCAGTACAAACCAAACACAGTTGGTAATCCTGCCCTGATGCAGACTCTAGACTTTGAAAAATATGGAGCTACTATCGTGCTCTGTTTGTCTTCGAAGCAGCCTAAAACATGGAGCTTGAGTATGAATGATAGTTTGATTTCTGCAAAAAAATGAGATCCCAGAAACAGACTTTCAGGATGGTAACGCACCCCCCTGAAGGGATACCCAAGTGATTAAGTAATGGACTTTCAACAAGTTAGGGGACTTGTTTGGGATGACATGTCTTATGCAAATGTTTTCAAACTCATAGTCTGTTGGCCTTTATAGAGCTCTAGATACATTTGTGTAAAATAGAAATATAGATCGATAGATAAATCGATCGATAATAGATAATTAATTTATCCCAAATTTGGAAATGATTTTGTCCCAGCAGCAGTGTTGTCATGCAGTACACAAGTTAAACATATTTAAAAGATACAATAAGGTACAAATGTAATTAAAATAAACCTTACATTAACAGCAAGTACATACAAACTCACAAGTATCTAAAAAATATTGAATACTCTACAATATACAGTCTCACTAAGCTTTATAAATGTATAGAAATATACTACAGACACTTATGGGACACGTATATAACACCCACCATGTGTAATCCTCCACTTCTCTCCATTAGATTTGCTGCCAGGTACTTCAACAATGCCCCACCAGTGTTTCAGAGGCTCTTCTTCACCAGTGAAGAGGCGTCGGCTGTTCATTACGGCCCCCGGAGGATGAAGCTGCGTGACCTCATGGGGGCCACTCTGCGCTTCCTCCAGAGTGACTGTGCCAAGTTCCGGATGCTGTGGGACTGGAGTCCCTGTGTGTCCCAGCTGCTCACCAGTGATGTCATGGTGCGAGGGTATGTACTGTGGGGTCTTCAGGGGCCAAAAAAGGCATTTCGAAATGCATACAAGCCTCGTTTTAATTTCTAATGGCATTTTTGGAACTTTTTATTGTTTTGTTATGTTAGTTAAAAGAATCTAAAACATTAAGGGTCATTTTATTATTCTCAAAATGATGTTATAATGTTGTAATAATACTTTTTTTGAATCAGTCACCTACACAATGATTATTTCACATTATCTTTCCCAAATATGGTCCCAGGTTTCTACAATTGGCCTATTTAACAGGAGACATTTTGACATAATATTTAAAGCACATTTGTAAATGGTAAACTTGCTGACGGCTGAATTTCCAGCAGGTTTTTTGCATTCGAGTGTCCTGGTGTAGGTCATGCCGGCTCACTGTCGCGCAGTCATGGCACTTGGATAAACCACAGGATAAGGAAAAAACCCAATCCATGTTACTCTTGTTGGTTTCGTCAACCGTCATAAACTTTAATCTGAAAGCTTTAATTTTTGACTGTCAGGTTTCTAAAACGAAATATGTTAATTCATCAGTACAGTGAACAAGCTGCGAGTATTAATTTAAAAAGCTAGCAAGGCTGACAGCCAGGTGGTTCATTCAGTCTCACCAGCCGTTAATTACTACCGTGCATCAGAGTGGGAAGTCTGCTCAACACTCAGCGGCCACAGGGCCTCAGCTCTATGCAGCAGCTGCCGTCGATCTTACGAGACTAGGCTTGATTCGCTGACGTGCAGATCTGTCTCTGATTGTCTGGCTCTCTTAATAAGCAAGATGATTTTGAGTATAAAATCAAACTCCCCATCAGAAGCCTACGGATGAAATCAATGTTCAGATTTTTAACTCTACATACATTTAGCCGTTACAGTGTTTATACTGTTTTTCTACAGATCTTTCTTTCTCTTCTTTGTTTAGCTTCCTTACCAATGAGACTGAGTGTACTTTCTGGTTGTGTGTCACAGGTACACGGCCCAGTGTCTAGCACTGGTCTCTCATATGACTGATAATCAGAAAACCATCTTCCTGAGGAAAGTGCTGTCCAGTGATGAGATCCTTCACATGAAACTCAAGTATGTTCCCTTTTCTTTCATCTATTTTCATATGGGATAACCGTAAGTAAAAAGTGTTAGAAATACTTGTAAACAGTAAATTATTAAAAGAGGATACTTAAAAATATATATATATTGAATTCTACATTAGGCGAGATCTGTTGCAGGTTTTTATTCAAGGCTAAACTTTTTCTAGGTGATTAAATGAATACTACACAGTAACATTTATTTAAATACTGTAAAACATTCTACAACAACATAAAGTAATGTTGCAATGTTTTTCTGGGGTTTGTTTGCAGTTTTTTAGAAATGTCAACCAAGTCCAGTGAAAAATATAGTAGATTTCACTTAATTTTTTAGGACATAAAATCTGTAACATAAACCAGGAGGCCACGTGAGTTGGTATGAAATGACCCATATTTAAGGCAGAGTATTATGGTTTAGAAGTTTAGTTTCAATAAGTGGTGAAACAAGTAGTCAGATTTTTTAACTAGGTACTCAGTACTAACAATACAATCTGAAAAATACTCAATTACACATAAAAGTACTACATTCCAAATGTTAGAGAATGAATGCACAGAACTGTCGTCTCGGTTTTAGAACTTTTTCTTTGTTACTTCTTCAGATCTTTGGAAGAAAGCCAGCAGCTGGAGATAGAGAAAGCTCTGGTGTTAGCCAATCAGGGCTCAGTGATGTGGCGCCAAGAGAAGGCAAATAAGTTCACGAGAGGCCAGGTGGTGTCGGAGGACCTCTCCCAAAACGTGGTGGCAGTTTGCGGCGTGGTCCTCCCCAGGATAGTTCCTCGACTACCTGAACAGGTATTTACCCTTTAGTTTGTCTCATCAGATTACTCAGCTGTGGGTCTTTTTCAGTATTTATGAGCAGCTAATCATTAGACAGACACACACAATTACATCTGATCCCCCCCACATCCTCCACCCAGAGTTCCAGCTCCTACCTTCTGGTAGGAGAGTCAGGCTACACTCTCATTCCTGTCCATTTAGCTTTTCAACAATCAAATGTAATGTATAGTCTAAATGTCTGCCATGGGATTTGTGCAGTAGGGTTTCAGTGTCAGGTGTTTTTTTTTTTTAAATCCAAAACTAATTTCCTTACGAGGACAATAAAGTGTACGGTATCGTATTTTGGTCCTGATGCTGCTCTTGATTTGCAGAGGAACCAGAAGGATCTGGTGCTGGTGGACTCAACGTGCCGTAATCTGAGGAGACTGGCTCTGGCTGTGGCTTCCCAGAAGCCTGTGCTGCTCGAAGGTCCTATCGGTTGCGGAAAAACAGCCCTGGTGGAGTTCATGGCTACCGTCACAGGACACACAAAAGCTACCGACATCCTGAAGGTGCAGCTCGGCGATCAGACTGACAGCAAGGTGAGAGCACACGGAAAATAAGGCTTACTGACGCTGTGCAGTCAGGAGGCAGGGAGGCTCTGACTAAAAACAGTATGGAGTATTATGGTTAGTGTAGGATCTAGTATATTTGGAGCATATGTTGCTCACTTCAAAGGGACTTCCAGGCGGGCATAAGTTCAAGACAAATTAAACTTGTAAAAACTAGGAAAAATACACTAGAGATATATTATATGTATTTAATGCTAGCTTGCGACCGTTAAGATAAAACGTAGCTTTATTAATCCCCGTGGGGAAATTCAGGAGTTTAAGCAGCAACAGAGCGAGAATAAAAAACAGGACAGATTCACACAGGATAATAAAATAAAATAAAAATGATGTACAGGTAAGCAACTGTTAAACGGGGGAGAGACTCAAAGGGGGGGAGATGTTGCCCTAGTTAGCTGGACAGGGCGGAGTGGGAATAAAGAGAGTAGAAGAAGAGTGTGGACCTGCGGCAATTGAGGAAAGCGAAGAAGAAGAGAGAAAGACAATTGGGGAGAAGAACGTCCGCTGCCTAGATAGTCTAGCCTGTTTTGTTGTTTTGGGCAGTCTTCCAACCCCGGGGTTAAGTCTGTGGTGAGGGTAATAAAACTCGGTTCTCTGGTTCAGCTGAATCCCCTGTGTCCTCCTTATTTATGTGGCGGAGCCGCGAATGCTACAATATTTACATTTATGTATACAGATACTGATGCACACATAGCATATACATTTGTTTCAATACTTTTGTACAACCTCTCTGCACAAGGCTCTGCACAAGGCTGCAGACGCTCAGCACTGTCTCATGAGCGGTGATTTTTACCTGAAGGACCCATGAGCTGGCCTCTGTGTCTGTGTGAGCTTTACTCTATGCAGTTGTAACTTTACCTACAAAATATTCAAATTGGCATTGCACATGAACGCATCAGGAAATGACAGGTTAATGAAATACAAAAAACATGTATGTTTCATGTCCATCACCAGGCCCTGCATTACTATGGTCCCACACTTATAAAGGAACTCAACGTCAGGGTGTCTCTGCCAAACCGTATGGATGTTTAAATATTAAATAACTGGGCCCCCGGTTTCTCACCTCGTAGAACACATGAGCCATATAGAAAGGTTGAATTCTTACCTCTGGTGTGCCCCCCCCACCGACATTGACTCTAGATGAGATGGAGGGCTGAACCTGTGTTGTGTTTGTGTCTCAGATGCTGCTGGGGATGTACCGCTGCACTGATATCCCGGGGAAGTTCGTGTGGCAGCCGGGGACGCTGACCCAGGCTGTGTCTAAAGGCCAGTGGATCCTCTTGGAGGACATCGACCACGCACCTCTGGATGTGGTGAGCTCACACTGTTGAGAACTGTATCAGATATGGCCTTAACCTTTGGTCAACTGTGCAATGTTTTTCCCGGTTTGACTGTTGATAAAGCATATAGTATAGATCACCACCCAAATCTACATTAGACCCTCTAAGCCAACTTAATTTCAGCTTTTACTTATCTTTCTCAAATCTGATCAATAAACCTCATTTACAAAAATATGACTTTAGTTTTCAATTAAAAAAGGCCAACGTTTTGAATAACTTTGACTATAGTTAAGATCAGAGGAACATATGCCAATAGATTGTAACACATTTGTATGCCATAATTATAATTATCATAATTATAAAGCTTTATTTATATAGCAATTTTCATACACCAGATGCAGCTCAAAGTGCTTTAACAAAATGGAACACATAATTATTGTTTTATAAATAATACAAATAAAATACAATAAAGTAAATAATGATCCCTCTTAGAAAAATAAAGGAAGACATAAGACAACATTTAATAGAATAACAATCACAACTTAATAAAGGTTTGAAAGAATAAGTCAAAACTAAGTAAGAATTCTGTTTTGAAACCATTTCCAATTTTAACGGTTGCACATATTGACACCAGATGCTATACATTTATAATAAACACACATAATTCACTGACAGTAGTATTTTTGTGGCAATAAGATGAAATAACCCCTTATTTTGCCATAAAAACAATTAAAACGAATCGTAGGATACAGGAAGGTTATTATATACCCACCTCCCATCTGCTACTGTTTTTAAACATTTGGTGTTTAATCCCTGCTCTTCAAATTGCAACTGTTTTTAGTTTGTATTTTTTATCCTCATGTTTATCTGTCATTGCTGTTGTTGTGTGCATGACCCTTGATGTGTGAAACCTCAATGCCATACAAGTATAAAATAAAGAGAAGAAGGTTA
This sequence comes from Eleginops maclovinus, assembly GCF_036324505.1. Taxonomy (NCBI): domain Eukaryota; kingdom Metazoa; phylum Chordata; class Actinopteri; order Perciformes; family Eleginopidae; genus Eleginops; species Eleginops maclovinus. The sequence continues at coordinate 19,539,610 of NC_086363.1, read as the reverse complement.
GAATATATCTTAATACTTATAAACAGCTTAATGTTTGTTGTGAAACTGTCTTGTGTTGTAGATCTCCGTGCTCCTGCCTCTGATGGAGAATAAGAAGCTGATGATTCCGGGACGGGAGGACTGCATCGACGTTGCTCCTGGATTTCTGTTCTTTGCAACAAGAAGGTCAGAAAATAATTTCACTATGGATCAGCTGTTTGTAGAGATGTGACAACTGTTGGCATGAACATGTCGGATGTGTTGGAGGTTTTTGTAATTGACACCTACCCACAAATGGACTAGAACAGGAAGCACTGTTTGGGCACATCGTTTAAATGATGAAAGCCACAAAAGCGCTCCTGAACATTTAAGCAATTTGAGACGAGCCATTTACAGCCAGTTAAGAACATCTGGTAGACGGCTTTCGGATAAGAAAGGGGTATAAGCTCCATCCGTGAGCCAGTCAGTGCCTTAAGTGAGCACGGTATGACTTTGATTCTGCTGTTGTGTTCAGGATGTACTACAGTGGCGGCAGTTGGCACAAACCCCAAAACTCTCATGCTGCGCTGCTGGACAAATACTGGACCAAGCTGCAGATGGGGAACATGCCCAGAGAAGAGCTGAAGAAGGTGAGTGATGCACCCGCACAGCTGCACAGCCATACTGCATCATTTACTATTCAGAGAGGAATACATGGACTTCATATAGGTGTACTGAGTCAGAAGATTGCTTTGGGAGAAACCATTGTTAAAGTAAAAACCTGAAGGAAGCGTCCAATCGTACCGAAAACATGTTGAGGCTGTGCTCTGATGCTCTGCTGGGGTTACAGGCCTTTAAATGCTTTACGGATTTGTGGGAATCAGTCCAAAACGGGGCCATAAGATATTCCCCAGGTGTGCACAAACGGCACCGAAGTTAGCTATGGTTGCGGATTATGGATTGGGATGGATATGTGAAGCCCAGTTGTGGAACCTGATGGAAAAGAAGGTTTTCATATGGGATAAATAAACGACTCTTCGTTAAGAATCTGGGTTACTCAGTAGTGAGAGCTATGAGTGGATGATGTACGGACTAAACTGAAACTACAGGATATCAAAATGGTTCTGAGCTTGTGTAGTATTTAATTTAATTTAAAAGAAAAGGAACTTGTATGCCACTCATGTTTGAAACTTGAGTGTCAGTCCAGAAGAAGTTCTGTTTGACTGATTTGAAATATGATTTTCACTTAGTGTTCTATTGCTCTTTCTACTGGTAACTGCACAGTATGTTATTCAGTAAGATAAAAAAAGACAGACTTTATTAAAAGGGAGGATAAGCTAAGGTGTGTGTGTGTGTGTGTGTGTGTGTGTGTGTGTGTGTGTGTGTGTGTGTGTGTGTGTGTGTGTGTGTGTGTGTGTGTGTGTGTGTGTGTGTGTGTGTGTGTGTGTGTGTGTGTGTGTGTGTGTGTGTGTGTGTGTGTGTGTGTGTGTGTGTGTGTGTGTGTGTGTGTGTGTGTGTGTGTGTGTGTGACTTAATTTAACATGCTAAAGTTACTCTAGAATATAAGCCTTCATACGTTCGCTAATTAGCATTATAGGGACAGGCTACTTTCAGTTTATTATTCCATTGATTATTATAATGATGTATTCATTCCTTAAGTGGTCACTACAACACATGTTTGGCATGACACAGAAACCCAGAGGCTCTGACCCCCCTCTCTGCAGGTTCTGGTGGGCAGGTACCCTCAGCTGACGGTGGTGTCGGAGCGCCTCCTGGACATTTACTGCCAGCTGACCGGGGAGAGACACAGTGACAGCAGCAGCCTGCAGACGCCTGAGGACCGCCAGCAGCAGAGCGAGGACAGAAGCACGCTGGAGGGGAGGGCCCTGTCTCTGAGGTGAGGCCCCCGCTAACCACTGATCCCTCTATTTCCCATTATTTGTACTTGTACAAAAAAAGGTACATTAGCTTTCATTAAGCCAAACCAATATACGGGCAATGTACAGAAGAGAGGATTGTTTTCAGTGGAGACAGATGGGTTTTCAGTCTGCTGTGTAGACTTCCTGCCCCCGTGATGCCAACGGGGAAAAAAATGATTAGAAGCCACGGATATAGACCTCGTTTTAAACTATAATTAAATAGTAAAACTCTTAAGCTAATCAGAGTTGACACTCTTCCTTTGAACATTTTTAGCCTTGTTTCCTGTGTGTCAAATCTGATTATATAAGTCATGGTATAAAAAGAGAAAGGACATGCACCATCTGGCCTCTCTGCACCCTGACAGTCATTATCAGACCCCCGACCCAATTAATACCACTAGCCTTTTAATGAGCTTTCCACTAGCTGCCGCCGTGTTCCATACACTATTGATCGGACAGTCCTTGGTACGATGGGCCGGTATCCCACAGTCTGCTGGTCAGGCCAGCGGCCTGTTTATCTCATTTCTTTGCAAATGGCAAACAGTAACAGATGCCTCCTAAAATATATATACAGCCTTGGAAAAAATGAAGAGACTACTCCAAATGTTTCTTAAATCTTTATCTCTACATGTATGGCAGCCATCCCAGTGTGTGTTGAATTCCAACACAGAGAAATGTTGTCAGTTTTTTATAGAATACAAAAAAAAATATTCCTTTAACTCAAAGACATACCTATAAATAGTAAAACCGGAGAAATTGATCATGCTGCAGTATTTTTTCCTGAGCTGTATATACTGCTACTTTCTTTTTACCATGGTGTACTGCTGTATGGATTTTTGCTTGATAATTTACTTAACACCACTGACTAACGGCGCCTGCCTGAATCATTTATTGTTGCTTTAGTGCGTCGCAGCTTGCATGCAGAACTTGATTGAACACCAATCAGGTTTATTTGAATCTTCTTGATTACCAAATAGAATATATAATACCTGAATAATAAACTATTCTCTTCACTTTATCTGTATACTTCTGCTCTTATAATAATAAATAAATATATAATTAATTTACTTTTCTCCGTTGCGGGACAAATACAAATAATTCAGATTTCTAATTAAACGCACCTTTTTAATATTTATGTGGTTGACATCGAAGTTCTTCTTGGCGAGCTGGAGACAAGTCATTAATGCTTGCATGCAGAACTTATCAGACACAAATCAGGTTATATTTTAATCTTCTTGATCGGCACATAAAATACATAATAACTGAAAAATAAACTCATTTAGAGATTGTAGTCTCTTTGACATCTAAATCGACTTTAAAAAAGCGTTGTTAGGCCCCGGCCGTGGCGCCTGCACCGTATGCCGGCGACCCGGGTTCGATTCCCGACGCGTGGTCCTTTCCGGATCCCACCCAGACTCACTCTCCCACTTTCCTGTCACTCTCCACTGTCCTATCCGATTAAAGGCAAAAAGCCCCCAAAAAATATTTAAAAAACGTTGTTGGATCCATTTTAATGTTATGTTTTTATCTCGCTGTGTCTCCTTCAGGGACCTGCTGAAGTGGTGCGAGCGGATCAGTGTTAACTTCGACAGCTCCTCTTCAGCCACAGCACAGAACGTCTTCCAAGAGGTGAGTGGGTTTGATCTCCTAAGATGTTCACAATAAAGGATAAATATGTTTCCCTCGCAGAGAACAGCAGATAGCAGGAACTTTATGAGTAATGGATTACATGTAAAGAGATGACGTAATCAGGATACAACATAAAGGTGACTGTATCTGATTACAAGTACATTATAAATAAAGTAATCAGATTACTGTTACATTTAGAGAGACCAAGATTACAGTGTTACGATACATTTTTAAATAAAGATTGATATGTTGTAGGTAGACATACTGAATACATTGTCTTTATGGTTTATATTTAGGCTACTTTAAGTCTTTATTTTGCAGTAGGTGGGCACCTGATTTATTAAACAAAATACAGTTGGCTTTTGATTAATGTTTTAAGCTTAACCAGCATTTGATATTACATTTAAGTAGCCTAAGGTTTCATTGTTACAAACACTTAAGTAGAAACATATTATTGATATTTAGGTTCTCTTGTTTTTATTTGCATTGCATTTGATATTGATGTTATCCCAAAGTAAAGGAAAGTAATCAGGTTGCATTTCTTTTGATACTCGCATTCTTTTTACAGGTAACAAGTTATTGTAATGGATTACATGTTTTAAGTAACCCTCCTATCACTGCTAATAGGTTAGTCCTACTGCACTGCAATACCCGTTTCTATTTTTAGAAGTACAGTGTGTTTTGACTGAAGCGTAGAAACTGTAATTATAATCGGGTGTTGATTGAGGATGAATGATTTGTATCGACTGATACCTCTTTGTAATGCGTCTCTCCTCCAGGCTCTGGACTGCTTCACTGCCATGCTGTCCCGCCCTGAAGGCCGCCTGCGCATGGCCGAGATCATTGGAAGCAAGCTGAACATCTCCAAAGAGAAGGTATTTGCCCGGCCTGATCTGGCTGAGACCAAGTTAGAGAGGGAGGCATTCATGTGGAAATCCAGAGAGGAAGCTAAGATAAAAACGGTTCGTGATCTGTTTCCAGAGTCTGATCCCTCCGGTTTTTCTGTCCTGAGTTTAGTATTAACAAACAGGTGAGGAAAGGTTTGGTAGGATACTCTTTTTAGAATCCTGTAAAAGAAAACTAGATGCGTAATATTGGTGGAATTCTTTAGTTTGTCGTCGTAGCTTGCCCAGAACTGGCACATTCTTAATGGGAGTGAAACATTTATAGATAGATGGACACTGTTTTTAATGCGAAGTTGGGAAATTTGTTTTTTCGTCACAGCAGCATTATGACAGTCAATCGCCAAGAATTACATCCTTTCCAAAAAATAGAATATAATTAAAATACACATTTAAAATTAAAACATAATATATACATATTCTAAGTAAAACATACATATATTCAGAGGAGTATCTAAACACTATAAAATAAACAGTATAAATAAGAATGTTCCTGTTATAATCCAATCTACTAAACAATCAAGTGTACGCCAGATTGAAAATTCAAAGTAAAATATGCAAAAAAGCAACATCTGTTTGTCGGTGCTTAAACACTCTAATTTCCCCACAGGGATTAATAAAGGCACATCTTATCTTACCTGGGATAACCACCAATTTCACAGTTGCAAAAAAAAAAAGATTTAGGAAGATTGTCCTGGCCTTAAAAAGTATGTAAAGCATCCCCTACTGCATTGATTGATTGATTGATTGATTGATTGATCAACAAAAAAAATGTAATCTTCAAAAGTCTCCCTCCTGTTTTATTATCTACATCAGGGGTGTCCAAACTACGGCCTGGGATCAAATGCGGCCTGTGGTCCATTTTGTATTGTCTCACAGCAAATTAAAAAAGTATAATGTATTATGGCCCACTCATGAAACTTGGTCTCGTCTTTCATGGTATACTAATTAAATATTTATGTTTGAGATACAGTGCTCAGCGTAAATGAGTACACCCCCTTCGAAAAGTAACATTTTCAACAATATCAGTGAACACAAAAACCTTTTCCAAAATGTTGACAAGACCAAGTTTAATATAACATCTGTTTAACTTGTAACATGAAAGTAAGCTTAATAATATAACTTAGATCAGCGGTCCCCAACCACCGGGTCGCGACCCGGTACCGGGCCGCGGGCCATTCGGTACCGGGCCGCACAAAACGTTTGAATTTTTCTCTTTTTTTTATTGATTATCAGTCTAAATATGTTTAAGTGACTTCTGGCGGAATGGCGCATGCGTGTGTGCCTCTTGACAGGTCTCGGTCACGTGATACGTCACCAGCCGTTACCGCGAAAATTAAACCGACAAGATAGCAAAAATTAGCAAAAAACAAACATCTTTGGCGAGCTTCTTTGGAAAGGGGAAAAGGCCCAATGAAGAGACAGAAGAAGAGCCTACGACTTCCAAGAAAAAGTAAATCTGCTTTTAAAAGACAATATCAGGAGTCCTAATTAAAATACGGGTTTATCCCTACAGGTGATTCTCATGCGCCGAGCCCGCTCTGTGTAATATGTAACAAGTGTTGGTGAAGAATTGATCCTGCCCGCCGCTAAAGACATTTGCCGTGAACTTCTAGGAGAGGCTGCAGTTAAAAAGATAGCACAGGTTCCTCTTTCAGCCAGCACCATCACTAGGCGAATTGAGAATATCGCAGAGGATATTGAGGAGCAGTTGTTGGAGAGGATTAATAAGTCACCTTGGTACGCAATCCAGGTTGACGAGTCTACTGATGTAGATAACAAGGCGACACTACTTGTTTATGTGCGATATTTACAGTGGGGCAAAAAAGTATTTAGCCACCAATTGTGAAAGTTCTCCCATTTAAAAAGATGAGGCCTGTATTTTTCATCAAAATAAGTATTTGGTCAATAACAAAATTCATCTCAATACTTTGTTGTATACCCTTTGTTGGCAATGACAGAGGTCAAACGTTTTCTGTAAGTCTTCACAAGGTTTTCACACACTGTTGCTGGTATTTTGGCCCATTCCTCCATGCAGATCTCCTCTAAAGCAGTGATGTTTTGGGGCTGTCGCTGGGCAACACGGACTTTCAACTCCCTCCAAAGATTTTCTATGGGGTTGAGATCTGGAGACTGGCTAGGCCACTCCAGGACCTTGAAATGCTTCTTACAAAGCCACTCCTTCGTTGCCCTGGCGGTGTGTTTGGGATCATTGTCATGCTGAAAGACCCAGCCACGCTTCATCTTCAGTGCCCTTGCTGATGGAAGGAGGTTTTCACTCAAAATCTCACGATACATGGCCCCATTCATTCTTTCCTTTACACGGATCAGTCGTCCTGGTCCCTTTGCAGAAAAACAGCCCCAAAGCATGATGTTTCCACCCCCATGCTTCACAGTAGGTATGGTGTTCTTTGGATGCAACTCTGCATTCTTTCTCCTCCAAACACGACGAGTTGAGTTTTTACCAAAAAGTTCTATTTTGGTTTCATCTGACCATATGACATTCTCCCAATCCTCTTCTGGATCATCCAAATGCCCTCTAGCAAACTTCAGAAGGGCCTGGACACGCACTGGCTTAAGCAGGGGGACACGTCTGGAACTGCAGGATTTAAGTCCCTGGCGGCGTAGTGTGTTACTGATGGTAGCCTCTGTTACTTTGGTCCCAGCTCTCTGCAGGTCATTCACTAGGTCCCCCCGTGTGGTTCTGGGATTTCTGCTCACCGTTCTTGTGATCATTTTGACCCCACGGGGTGAGATCTTGCGTGGAGCCCCAGATCGAGGGAGATAAGCAGTGGTCTTGTATGTCTTCCATTTTCTAATAATTGCTCCCACAGTTGATTTCTTCACACCAAGCTGCTTACCTATTGCAGATTCAGTTTTCCCAGCCTGGTGCAGGTCTACAATTTTGTCTCTGGTCTCCTTTGACAGCTCTTTGGTCTTGGCCATAGTGGAGTTTGGAGTATGACTGTTTGAGGTTGTGGACAGGTGTCTTTTATACTGATAACGAGTTAAAAAAGGTGCCATTAATACAGGTAACGAGTGGAGGACAGAGGAGCCTCTTAAAGAAGAAGTTACAGGTCTGTGAGAGCCAGAAATCTTGCTTGTGTGTAGGTGACCAAATACTTATTTGACTTATTTCTGTCTCTCATAGTTGAGGTATACCTATGATAAAAATTACAGGCCTCATCTTTTTAAATGGGAGAACTTGCACAATTGGTGGCTGACTAAATATTTTTTTGCCCCACTGTATATCAGGAGGATGTGCAGGAGGATATGTTATGTGCACTATTGTGGCCAACCAACACCAAAGCCACAGAACTATTCAAGTCTCTGGATGATTACATATCAGGAAAACTAAATTGGTCCTTTTGTGTGGGCATATGCACGGACGGAGCTGCTGCTATGAGCGGACGGCTTTCTGGTTTAACTTCTCGGGTAAAGGAGGTTGCACCTGAATGTGAGTCAACGCACTGTGTCATTCACAGGGAAATGCTGGCTAGCCGAAAAATGTCACCTGAACTCAATAGCGTGTTGAATGATGTCATTAAAATGATTAACCACATCAAAGCGCATGCCCTTAACTCGCGTCTGTTTGAGCCACTTTGTAAGGAGATGGACGCGGAGTACAAACGGCTTCTCTTACACACTGAAGTAAGGTGGCTATCTAAAGGCAGATCATAGGCAAGAGTGTTTGAATTACGAGAGCCGCTGCAGAGGTTTTTTTCAGAAAAAAAGTCACCCCTGGCAGCACATTTCAGTGACAAGGAATGGGTCACAAAACTCGCTTATTTGTGCGACATATTCAACCTGCTCAATGAACTTAATCTGTCACTTGAGGGGAAAATGACAACTTTCTTCAAGTTGGCAGATGAAGTAGCTGCATTCAAAGGCAAACTGGATTTGTGGGGACGGCGAGTGAACTGAGGGATATTTGACATGTTTCAAACATTGTCGGGGATTTTGGAAGAGACTGAGCCTGATCCATCATTCTCCCAGCTGGTGCACGATCACCTGTCTTTGCTTTTGAAAGAGTTTGAGCGGTACTTCCCGACCACAAAAGACCCACGGACTGCGAAAGAATGGATCTGCGACCCATTTGTGAACAAACCTGGTGAATCGAGCCTGTCCGTGCAAGAAGAAGATCAACTGCTGGACATTGCAAATGACGGTGGCCTTACAAGTACGTTTCAGACCACAACTGTGCCAGAGTTCTGGATTAAAGTCAAGGCAGAATATCCAGAGATAGCCCAAAAGGCATTGAAAACCCTGCTTCCATTCCCAACCTCCTATCTTTGTGAAGTGGGATTTTCTGCAGTGACGGCAACGAAAACAAGACTACGCAGCAGACTGGATGTACGGAACACACTTCGGGTGTCATTGTCTCCCATTACCCCAAGATGGGACCGGCTTGTTGCAGAGAAACAAGCTCCCACTAATTGTCATTATTATTATTATTATTATTATTTTATTGACTTGTTCACCTTGTTATATAGAAGTTATTAGTAGGCCTATTTCTCCTACGTTGAATGCACTGATAAGTCGCTGTATTTCAAAATAAAGCTCATCAACGCAGTCACCTGAATCAAGTTTTTATTACAATTATTTCTTATTAGAAAGGATTTTCGTTGTAAAATAAATAATTTCGTTCAGAGATGTTGTTGATTATTAATTTATTAACAAAAGGTTGTTTATTGTCTGTTGATGTTTGCATTTGACATAAAACCACTGCGGATGATTTATTATTAGACTACAGCCGTCCTGGCGATGCGTCATTAACGATTATCGAGCAAATGTAGGCCGGAGAAAATGAAGGCCGGTCCGTGAAAATATTGTCTTAGATGAAACCGGTCCGTGGCGCAAAAAAGGTTGGGGACCGCTGACTTAGATTACACATTCTTTAGTTTTACTCAGATAAGGGCGATGCAAAAATGAGTACACACCACTGAAAGTCTCTGGAGCAAAGCTACATTTTAGACTACAAATGTCTAATTTAACAATAATCAACCACAGATGAGTCTTATTATTCACTGCACAGGTGTCCAGCAGACAGCTGACTATAAAAGGGTGTTACTTAAAGAAAACCCCTTCCCATTTCATGTTGTTAGCAATGGCACCACATGGAAGAGAAATGTCACAAGACCTGAGAAAGACAATAATTTCTTTACACCGCAAAGGTGAAGGCTACAAGAAGATCAGCAAAGCTTTACTTATCAGTCAGAACACTGTAGCAAAAGTGATGCAAAAACTTAAAAAAGATGGAACTGCAACCATCTCACAGAGACGTGCAGGTCGTCCACGGAAGTTAACACCTCGACAGGAGCGTCTTCTGATGAGAAGGGCGGAAGAAAATCGGCATGCAAGTTCACTGCAGTTATCTAAGGAAGTAGAAAGCCAAACTGGGGGGACTATTTCCCGTGACACAATACGGTGTACACTGCAGAGGAATGGCATGCATGGGTTCCGTCCACAAATGAAGCCTCTCCTAAAGCCCAGGCTGAAAAAAAAGCCTGTCTAGAGTTTGCCAGGACCCATGCTGACAAAGATGAAGACTACTGGGACTCTATACTCTGGAGTGATGAGACCAAGATAAATGTTTTTGGAACTGATGGCTTCAAAACGGTATGGCGTCGCAAAGTTGAGGAATACAAACAATAATGCATGGTGCCTGCAGTGAAACATGGGGGTGGCAGGGTCCTTATGTGGGGTTGCCTGAGTGCTGCTGGTGTCGGGGAGCTGTGTTTCATTGATGGCATCATGAATTCACAGATGTACTGCTCTATACTGAAAGAGAAGATGCTACCATCACTCCGTGCCCTTGGTCGTCGTGCACTTTTCCAACATGACGATAATCCTAAACACACATCTAAGGCCACTGGTGGATTTCTGAAGAAGAACAGGGTGAAAGTGATTCAGTGGCCAAGTATGTCTCCTGATCTGAACCCAATTGAACACCTATGGGGAATTCTGAAGAGACAAGTTGAGCATCACTCTCCATCCAGCATCCATTCTCTAACAGAGGTCATTCTTGAAGAATGGAAAAAGATTGATGTAGCAAAATGTTCAAAACTCGTTCATTCCACGCCTAGAAAACTTGGTGCTGTCATTAAAAATCATGGAGGCCAAACAAAGTAGTAGATGTAGTAGTTTTTGTTGTGGGGTGTACTCATTTTTGCATCGCCCTTATTTGAGTAAAACTGAAAAATGTGTAATCTGTTATATTATTAACCTTACTTTCATGTTATAAGTTAAACAGATGTTATATTAAACTTAGTCTTGTCAACATTTTGAAAGTTGTTTTTGTGTTCATTGAGATATTGTTTAAAATGTTACTTTTCAAAGGGGGTGTACTCATTTACCCCGAGCACTGTATTACACAGTATTTTCTGTTAGTAATTTTCCCAAAAATTCAGTCAATTAAAGTTGCAAACATTTTCAAACAAATCTTAGTTTATAAATAAGGCAAATCAATTATTTACACAACAAGTTGAAATATACCCCTAATATTTCCCCTTAGTATAAGCAATCTGAGGCTTCTGTTTTAAGGGATGAGCTGCCAACTCTGTTTGGAACTAAATAAATGAAACCCGATGGAGGCTGTGTTTTTTCTTAAAGCATACTCAAGTTTCAAGAATAGTTTACCAACATTTGCAGTATACCCCCCCTCTAGTGAGGGGCACAGCCCTTCCTATGTTTTCCTGTATGTGGCCCTCAGTGAAAAGAGTTTGCCCCCCCTGGGCTACAGTGGTATTAATATAATGACTCTGTTTGTGTCCAGGCCCAGCACTTCTGCCAGATGTACCAGCCAGGCATCTCTGTGACCGAGGTTGGGGTGTCGGTGGGGAGAGTGACTCTGTGTCGGAAGCAGACCGAGGCGGTGCAGCTGAGTGTGTAAGTAGGACACCTCGTCCCCCACTGACCCCTGTTTGCACCATATATGCATCAGCTGGTTGTTGTGCCAACATCCCCCCCTCTGATAGGAGCAAATTCCCCCCTGCTCGCAAATTGAATAAACATTGCATTGATTTTAAAGTGCATTACGGTAAGCAGAGCCGTCAGGACATTCCCAAATATTCATTGATTTATTCTGCACAAAGCCGATATGAACAGGAGTCAGCCTTTCTGTTGTATCCTGCATATAGTGTGTGCATGATAAAATAGTTTGTAATAATATAACACTTCGTCTCTGTTACTGCTCCATCTAATACAATGATTTAAAGCGACTTTTAAAAGAAGAAAATACACACTATTTATTTTACAAACGAGCATTAAAAAAAACACACTTGTGGCAATGGGATTTAAACGTTTGAAAAAAAAGTAAACCTTCAAGCCTGTTCATGTATTTAATCCATCACTGAATATGTATTTAATGTGTTTATTTAATTTCCACAAACAGGGACAGCCAGACGTTCGCTGCCACACGTCCCTCTGCCGTGCTGCTGGAGCAGTTAGCTGTGTGTGTGGCTAAAGGGGAGCCGGTCCTGCTTGTGGGGGAGACGGGGACGGGAAAGACTTCCACTGTGCAGCACCTCACCAGAGTCACAGGTGAGCCAAGGAGCCCCCCGGCCCCCTGTCCCCCTGTCCTCATGCTAAAATGTCCTTGAACCTCATATTTCTGTTTTTATTGTAGTCATATTTCTGTGTTCTTATTTTGAACTTTCCTTTTTGCTTGTGAAGCACTCTGGGAATTTCATTTCTGTGAAAGATGCTATATTAAATAAACGTATTATTATTATTTCTCCTGCCAAATATATATGAGTATATTACGTTTGACAAATGTTTGTTTGGCATTTTGTTTCCAGATGTTCTGATATTAGGGCAGTACCATCAGCAGTGGAACAATGTTCCCTTCTATACAGTATATTGTTTTTAATAAAAGTCCTTCTATAAATGACTTCACATGGTTTGTCTGTATCTGACTCAATTCTCCCTGTGTGTGTTTACTCAGGACACCGGCTGCGGGTTGTGAACATGAACCAGCAGAGCGACACCGCTGACCTGCTCGGAGGGTGAGTCAAAAGCAAATTTTACATTTACATCCCAACAGTTCATCTTTTGTATAAGGTCTCACTCTCAATGCTTTGATATGTTATTTATGTCACTTAGTTTTTTTTAAATTGCTGCTACAAATGTGTTAGCCATGGTTATGTTCTTATTTTTCTTTCTTATTTCAGCTTCTTTCCTTCTTTTTTATTATTGCTTTATGCCACTTTTGCTGTAACACTGTTTATTCCCTGCTGTGGAACTAATAAAGGAATACTGATTTTGTTTCAAAACATCGATACATACAGCCCCGGAAAAAATGCAGAGAGCACTTCAGCATTATCATTTTCTCTGGTTTTATTATTTATGGGTATGTCTTTGAGTTAAATGTTATTTTATTGTATTCTATAAACTACTCACAACATTTCTCTGTGTTGGAATTCAACAGACACTGGAATGGCTGCCATACATGTAGAGATTGAGATTAAGAAATTGTTAAAGACTGTTCTTAATTTTTTCCGGAGCTGTATGTTTTTCAAATACCATTGCTCTTTCTTTTTTTATATTTGTTTTATTCCTGAACAACATGGCATTGAAATACATACAGTATCAAAACAAAAACAGGAGGGTGCATGTTGACACCCATTCCTTAAAATGGTGATAAATAAAATGTTGTGATTAAAGTTCTTTGTGTTATTGTAAGAGCAGTTAAAACAGGCCGGTTAAATATTAGGGGGAACATCAAAAAAGTGTGGAGAAACGAACACGACAGGAGTGCTAAGCAACAATTCATCCAAAACAACTTCCGATACGTTAGAGAGATACATCCATTGAAGTTTAAACTATGGTGTTTTCTTTCTAATGCAGATACAAGCCAGTGGACCACAAGCAGATCCTGCTCCCTCTGCGTGAGGCCTTCGAGGACCTGTTCTCGCAGACATACTCCAGGAAGCAGAACCTGAACTTCCTGGGCCACGTGCAGACCTGCTTCAGAGGGAAGCGCTGGCAGGACCTGCTCAAACTCATGGACCACGTCTGCAAGTCGGCCGTCACCAAGGAGCTGCAGGAGAAGCCGAATGGTACAGTGGCAGCAAGCATGAGCAATGATGCTTTGAGTTTAGCTCAACCAAAGACTGATATTAATTGTGTGTGTGTGTGTGTGTGTGTGTGTGTGTGTGTGTGTGTGTGTGTGTGTGTGTGTGTGTGTGTGTGTGTGTGTGTGTGTGTGTGTGTGTGTGTGTGTGTGTGTGTGTGTGTGTGTGTGTGTGTGTGTGTGTGTGTGTGTGTGTGTGTGTGTGTGTGTGTGTGTGTGTGTGTGTGTGTGTGTGTGTGTGTGTGTGTGTGTGTGTGTGTGTGTGTGTGTGTGTGTGTGTGTGTGTGTGTGTGTGTGTGTGTGTAGCCGCTCAGCTGCAGGAGCAGTGGGAGGCACTGGCTGCTAAGCTGAACCAGACCCAGCAGCAGATCCGAGCCTGCGAGGCGGCCATGGTGTTTGCATTCGTGGAGGTAAAGACTTTAAATATTTTTGAGTTCCCTGGTAGCATAAGGAACCACGGTGCGTACCACATAAACATCCCTCGTTACTCTCCGTACTTCAAAATGTCAAACGACCGGGGTTGGAGGAAGTGAAGATATGAATGCCACGCTGTAATTACTCCACTACAAGTCAAATCCCTGCATTTAAAACCTTTCTTAAGTGTTTTAAACAAAAAGTTCTTAAAGTATCTAAAATTAAAAGTATTGACTGTACAGTAAAAAGTTCCCTCTCAATGTTTAACTATTATAGAACTATATATGTTTCTACATTAATATTACTGCTGCATTCACATGTAAGTTACATTTATATAACTCCTTTATGTGCCGTTTGGGTAGTTTAATAGATTAAAATGCATTATATTTTATAAGATAGATATATTGTCATAGCTACTTCACGGTCCTGAGAGAATCACAGATCAGTTCTTCGAAACATAATCCTGTTTTCAGCGTTGTCAGGGTGCATTTTCCAGCAGTTTAAAGAGGCTTTGGAATAAAGATTTTAGCTTAAGAGTTAGGATTTGAAATAAGGTAAGAAACATCCTTCTGTTTATCACAAACATTCCAAATCAGCAACTTTTTAAATACATGGTTTTCACTGGACAGGAAGGGTATGAAAAGTTGTAAGACAAATGAGGTGGAGTATCTAGAAGGTACCTCTTGTGTGGAGTAGAAGTATAAAGTTGCATAAAATGGAAAAATGTATTGAAGCACAAGTATCTCCAAATGTTACTTCAGTACAGTACATGTCTCACATTCCACCACTGCAAATAAATGCAAGGTGCTGGGAAGGTGATGATACAGGCGAGTGGAGCGGCTCTGACCTCTGTTTGCTCTCTGCAGGGGACTCTGGCTCAGGCGGTGAAGAAGGGCCACTGGATCCTGCTGGATGAGATCAACCTGGCAGCAGCCGAGACCCTGGAGTGTCTGAGCGGGCTGCTGGAGGGCAGCGCCGGCTCTCTGGTGCTGCTGGACCGAGGAGACACTGGTGAGGACTCCTAACACACACACATGGCTGGGATTTAATAGTATTTTACTGAATTTAAATCAAGTACTGAATCTTATTTCTGTATATCTTATTTTATGCAGTCAGATTCAGCTTTCAACCTTTGAACCATAGATAAAAACCCATGAATTCATTCCACTCTGTACTTTCTATTGTTCTAAAATCCTTATTCCTAGTTTCCTTTACACTTGCTGTTTATTGTTTTTATTTGTATTTAATTGTATTATGTCTTTATATATCTTATATATCTATCGTAATTTACTTTTCTGACTAGAATCTTGATGTGAAGAGCCCACTTGGGAAAAATTCCACTGGCTTAGATATGTGTCATTATCATTTGAATGTATTTTATTCAGCCGGTTTAGGCTGGGATTGTGGGTAATATTGTTGTGTTGTCACAGAGCCGCTCGTCCGGCACCCAGACTTCCGGCTCTTTGCCTGCATGAACCCAGCCACTGATGTGGGAAAGAGGAACCTCCCTCTGGGCCTCAGGAACAGGTGAGTGCAGAGGGAAGGCTTATGGCATTTTGAATTCCCTTAGGAGAAATGAATAAACGATTATAAACAATTAGTCATATTAATTAAAGTAACAAAGAAAGTGAAAATACAATTGAAATTGATCTCAAATAGTAAGAGCAGAGCCACTTTCGATAAGGAAGTTATCATGAGACATTATCTAAACATTCCCAGCATTAAACCATCAATCCCCCCAGTCCTTATCCATTTGCAAATCCACCTTGAACCCTTCTGGAAGGTCCATTCTAAACATATGTCTGTGTTTCACACAAAAAATACAATTTAACAGAATATAATCAATCAGAGTATCAGACATAACACAGTTTTTATGCTGTATACATGATTATAAATGATTATAGCACAAATTGACATGACGATTACATCATGCTAGACTCAGCTATTATTTTTGCATACTTATTTTGTAAATATAACAAACTTACAGCACTGGCCTTATTAACAATGTAATAATCACAGTAAATGTAATTTATCAAGCACTTTATCAGGTGCTCAAAGATGCTCGACAGGTTAAAAAAAAGATAGAAAGTCAAATTAAAATCAAGCAATAGAACAACACCTATCAAAAGGACACACGTGACGAGCCAATCTGAAACGGGGAGTTCTGCTCAGTTTTTTTAAGGTGGGGAGGACAGCGCAGTCTCTGATTTGTTGTGGGAGTGTGTTCCATTTTACAATGTTGAGGAAGAAAAGAAACACCTAAACATGTTCCATTTACAGTGACGCCAACATGCTGTGTATCTGTTTGTGTGTGTGTCCCAGGTTCACTGAGCTGTATGTGGAGGAGCTGGAGAACGAGGGCGACCTGCGGATTCTGGTTTCAGACTACCTCAAGGGCCTGAATCCACACAGGAGCTGCATCAGTGGCATCATAAGGTCAGCCTTTACACAATGTTACAAGTCTTTGTGAGTACATCAGGATAATATTTCATCTCACTGAAAATTGTTCTAAAAATCCACCGCATTTCTCAAGCTTGCAGTACAAGGGTTTGCTTTAAACATGTAAATAAAACAAGGCTTTTTTTTATGAGTAAACATTATTTTAAGTAGGGTTAGTGCTTTAGAAATTAAGTAATTACACATATTCTGTTTACGAAATTGCTATACTACCAGGGGCCTAGGGTCTAAGACCTGAGCCTCTCCCTGTCTTCACTCTATATGCTCACTTTGTTGCATTTTCTTTTTAATCCTGCTGTAGTTTCAAGCTAATTCCCTCCTTGATTGTGTGCAGTTTTTACCTGGCAGTGCGAAAGGAGGCCCACTCCCACCTGGTGGATGGGACGGGCCACAGACCACACTACAGCCTGCGTACCTTGTGCAGGGCGCTGAAGTACGTGGCAGCTAACCCCTGCGGCAGCGTGCAGCGCTCACTCTATGAGGTACACACAAATAATCACCTTTTAACACTAGACACCTAGCTCTACCCCTGCATGTTCAGAACCCACACATCTGTCACTAAATGACTTTTTTCTAAAATGTAATAAATGAAGGGCTGTCAGGAGAGGGAGAGAGGAAAATAAAGAGCTCCGTTTATTTATCCCATATTATCCAAATTAATTAAAACTTTTGAAGATGTACTCTACTATTATTCATTTGGTTAAATGTATTATTTATGTTGTTTGTTGTTGATAGAAGTGCACCATTTATTGATTTCTTGTAAAATTAATCTTTTAAAATTTAAAAAATCAACCCCATTAATTGAGTATATATAGATAATAATCTGAGTGCTGACGCTATGGTGAGAGTCAAAGTGCCCCCCCTCTCCGCTTATACGGGTAATGGAGTGTTGGCGGTTCTAGTGTGAAGGGTCTATATTGATGAAAGGTTTTTTTGTACATCTGGTGACATACAGACTTTCTTGTAGCTTTTGGGTTAGAGAGTGAGATGTTTGTTGCTTAGAAGCTGGTGCTGAAGGAATAAAAAGGTCATTCCAGTGTTTTGGAGCTTCCACCATCTGCACGCTGACACTCTGTGTGATTCTCCGCAGGGTTTCGGCCTGAGCTTCCTGACTCAGCTGGACAGAAGCTCCCACCCTGTGGTCCAGAAACTGGTGTGTCAGCACATCCTGATGGGTAACACCAAGTGTCTCAAACAAGTGAGAGCTATTTCCTTCTTTTTATGAATGGATGAATGGATATTTACAGCCCCGGAAAAAATGAAGACACCGCTGCAGCATTATCAGTTTCTCTGGTTTTATTATTTATAGATATGTCTTTGAGTTAAAGGATTTTAATTTTTCTATTGTATTCTATAAACTACTGACAACATTTCTCTGTGTTGGAATTCAACAGACACTGGAAGGGCTGCCATACATGTAGAGATAAAGATTTAAGAAACATGTGGAGTGGTCTCTTAATGTTTTCCGAGCTGTAATTCATGTGTGGATTTTAGCTTTAAAAGAATCTTCTTATAATAACTTCTTTCACTTGATGACATCTAAGGATGACACAGGAGGTCAATAGTGTGCTGAGGGTTTTTAAAGTCCTCCGCAGCTCCAGAAACCTTTCGATAATATACGTTTTAAATGTAGCAATTCATATTCAAAAGAGGATGATTTTCAAAAAAGCCTTTTGTCCTGTTTCCTGCAGTCCATCCCGGCGCCCACAGACCGGCCCTGCGTGGAGGTGGAGAGATACTGGGTGTCTCAGGGTGAGATGGAGCCGGCTCTGGACCCCAGCTACATCCTGACCGCATCAGTCAAGCTCAACCTTCGCGACCTCTCCAGAGTGGTGTCTGCAGGGTAGGAAAAGCGCTGCCCAGCATGACCGCACATGATTTCCCCCAAATCAATGTGTTCCTCTTTTTGCCAGAGCTACTTCTGGCCCTTTTGGATGGAACACATCAGGATGTGGCTGTTCTGGATTCCCCCGCTGTTAGCGATCTGCCTGACAGGAAGCCATGAGCTTTTTGTACTCTGTGGGTTGTATGGACAGCTGTCCTCCTCACTAAACACTGTTCTTTAGATAGGTAAAACTGAAGTCCTGCACTGACATTTGCTGATCAGGTCTGGATCTCGGTCAGCGTCCCTGTGTCTTCCACATGTATTAAATAGTGTAGAGGACAGGACCATGTGTCAAGTTCGGACTATACTATATACGATGTACTTGATTTTCTTTGATTGCTATTGCAGGTTTAGGCATAAATTCTTGAATCATATGTAATTCACTTGTCACAAAAGAAATAGTAGGAACATGCACCAACACAATTCAGATAATTTAATTGCAAAAAAACACTCAAGACATGGAGATGTGTGAAATGGGACACCCCAGACACTAAAAAGAAAGTATTCAAAATATATTTTAAGCACACATCTAGAGTTCAAAAGAGTTAATTTATTATACAAAATATTAGGAACACCTAACACAAACCAAATAACTTTAAAACTAAACCAACCCTACCAACTAAAAGGTCCCAAAACATGAATTTGATCAGTCTAAACATTGGTTAAAAATAGATAAAATAAACAAAGACACATTACTATGGAATATAATGGTACAGATTAAATGTAATAATGTACGTTTATGTTTTTATAAGATGCTTTTCCTAGTCTCATGTGTGTGAGGGGAAGTAAGTAGGGATAAGGTCACAGTGTGTAGTTGAGTGTATTTACTACACTACACATGAAACAGGCATTAGGGCTCAGTAGGAGCATCGCCTGTCATGTATAATGATGAAAGAAGTTTGTCCTTCAAACTCTCTCTCTCTCTGTTTCCGCTCACAGCTCTCACCCGGTGCTGATCCAGGGGGAGACATCTGTGGGGAAGACCAGCCTGATCCACTGGCTGGCTGCAGCCACGGGGAACCAGTGTGTGAGGATCAACAACCACGAGCACACCGACATCCAGGAGTACATCGGCTGCTACTCCTCAGACAGCAGGGGCCAGCTGGTGTTCAAAGAGGGTACGGACGCTCGCATTGTTCAAACCCACCGGGGTCACACTCATCAGGGCCAGCGGAGCAGCTGACACATACAATCCCCCCCTCCCCTCTCCTCCTTTCCGTCACAACTGTTCAGTCAGTTAAAGGCAAAAAGCTAAAACAAAATGAAAATGTTATAACTGATAAAAGAAAGCATTAGAATCAAAATAAAAAGGGTGTATTTAAATATTACTTAATGATAGTAAATAGCACATACTTTATATTGCACATTCCAACAAGACAAATCAAATTCTGTACAACAAACATTCAACCATTAAGACAAAAGAAACGCATCAGAACATGTTTAAATCTCAAAATTAGAATGAAATTAGGAAAAAAAATAGACAGGATTAAATCACAAGAAATGTGCAATTAATATTTATTGGATTTAATTAAAGGCAGTGACAAAAATTATAGTACAGTCTAGATAAAAAAAAGTAGTAGACCTGCAGTTTTTTGTGTCTTTGCTCCAGATATATGGAGCATCACAACTAAAAGCTGCTTTAGTTTGACAGAAAGACGACCTGGATGGTTCATGATGTAGCAGGAGATCAGAAATTTAGTTTTGCCCTAAACCATTCAATGCTTTATAAACCAGAAGTAGTATTTGAATGTAAATTCTCTGAAAGACAGGAAGTCAGCGTTCGGAATTAGCTCTACCTGTCTGATTCTTTAGTGAGACTTGCAAAGACCCCGTTATGTCGAGGAACTTTTCTACCATGGCATCTTTCCAGTCTGATGTTCCTGTTCTCTCTCTGCTCCAGGTGTTCTGATAGACGCCATGAGGAAAGGCTACTGGATCATCCTGGATGAGCTGAACCTGGCTCCCACCGACGTCCTGGAGGCCCTCAACAGGCTGCTGGATGACAACAGGGAGCTGTTTGTGGCCGAGACACAGGAAGTCATCAAGGCTCACCCCAGATTCCTGCTGTTCGCTACCCAGAATCCCCCTGGACTCTACGGTGGTAGAAAGGTAACTACCATTATTTAGCCTGAGAGATCTGCCCGATAGCATGGTAACTGTGACTGTGACGAATCGATTTGAGGGAATCAAATATGCCCATTATGTTCTAATAAAGTTTTACAATACATTTCAACATCACCACAAACCATTCTGAGCTTATGAACAATTACATAATCTTAGGCCTGGTTTATCAGCTGTTATCGTTAAAGGAACCTCCTGAATCTCCTATAATCATGAGAAATAACCATCATAAAAGTGACTCTCTGTAATCTCCTATGAATGTCCGGAAACTGTGTGTTTTCTCTTTTTGTTTGTTAGCTTTGCTTTGTAATTATGTATTTGTCATGTATCTGCTACAGTTTGTCAGTGGTTCCCAACCTGGGGTACGGGGACCCCTTGGGGTACCTGAGGGGATTGCAGAGAGTACGTAGAAACATTACGGGTTGCAATATATTTCCAGACAAAAAAATATTTTAAAATCAGTTTTATCAGCCTGGTGTCCCGCCCCCTGAACTATCAGAGCTAATGAAAGACAAACAAGCTCATTAACTGCTCTAAAGTCTTAATAAAAGATGCTGAAACTGCTAGAAGTGAGTCTTAATATTATTATCTTTCAGTCTCAGTAAGTGTAAAAGTCAAGTTTAAATGCATTTGTATTAAGGGTGAGTTATACAAGTGATTTGCCTCTAAGGAGCATTTGGGTTAAAAACTGTTAAAGGGTTTAAGGTTAAATCAGCACAGATGGGGCGAGGGGTTCTTAAAGAATATAATATTATTATAGAACGGCAACCAGCTCAAGGGCTACATGAGCCAAAAATGGTTGGTAACCTCTGTGCTTTGTCATCAATGCATTTGTAAAAAATTAAGATATCATTAACAAATAAAGCAGTGAGTAATGATCTCTGTCTGATCCCCAGGTGCTCTCCAGGGCCTTCAGGAACCGCTTCGTGGAGCTGCACTTTGACGAACTGCCCAGCACAGAGCTGGAGACCATCCTCAACCAGAGGTGCAGCCTGCCTCCATCCTACTGCACCAAGCTGGTTAAGGTCATGCAGGACCTGCAGGTACCTGACTCTCTCTCATGTTGCAGTGCTGACCCTGTGCTAAGCTAAAAGACCCAACACCTCTTTTAGTTACTCAGACTCCTTTTGTGGGTTTTTTTCTTCTTTGTAGTCATTTTTGGTCTCTTTCTGGTTGGAACATCTATCTCTGACATTTTGAACTTGCTCTTGAACTCTGGACATATGGAAATATTTTGTTCTAGTGCTGTTCAATTAATACAATAAAAATAACAATATGGAGAATCACTATATTAGTTAAAGGCTAAATATGAGTTAAAATACTATTTTGAATGAAGTATTGTGGAACTGCAGAGATATCCCAATCTATTAATCCTAATCTAACGAATAAAAATGATAATGGGAACAAGTTTGCAAAATGATCAGTCCCACTAATATGGTGAATCGTATCACAATTACATATCAGTCTAAACAAGTACAATAAGTCATTTTAATGAAATCATGCAGCCCTATTTTGTGATAATGCACATCACATACAATGTTATTGCTGTTCTGAGTGTCTATCCTCATGGTTTACTGTACAGATTGTTAATTGCTTTGGAAAAAAGCCTCAGCTAAATGTGATGAAATGGATGAAAGCACAGGAGCCCTGTCACTTTGGGTTCCTCGGCCTGTGCCTCTGTTGGTATCACCTGCCTGTGTTGGCTGATCTAACCTGTGTGTAATGTGTTTCCCTCCACAGTCCTTACGCAGGGGCTCTACAGTGTTCGCGGGGAAGCACGGCTTCATCACGCTCAGAGACCTGTTCCGCTGGGCCGACCGGTACCGGCTGCAGGAGCAGACAGACGCCTCGCAGGACTGGCTGCAGTATCTTGCGGACGATGGTGAGGCTTGTTGGACGTATCTTTTAGATATATTAATAGATAGTTGGATACTTCATTGATCCAAATTGGGATTTTTAGTTTTGTTACAGCAGCAGTGTGTTCAGGCATGGAAATATTTGAAAGGTGGAACAAAGTATAAATATAATGAAAATAAAACAATAAACAGCAACTATAAACATATTGACGGTAGAAAAGACATACATCACAAATAATGCACATTATAACATATTCTGGATTAATTCAAATGTTCTATAAAAGACCAAAATACTGCTTCAACAGAAATATGCTTTATAATAATGAATGCCTGAGCTCTGTTAAGTGACTCCAAAACCTAAAACTTCCATGTGTTTGCATCTCACAATGTTAGAATTAATATCTATTACTCAAATAAAAAACATTTTATTTTATTTCACTGTACAATATCTAAATGGGCATTCTGTTCTTTTACATCTTATTCTATTCACATAGACTCCTGCATATTTCAGCCACTTACAACATTCTCTGCATCATTTAGCTTATTGTATTTATTTATGTTTCTGACATAGTTTATAGTTTACTTCATCTGCACTACTTACACATTGGTCTTGCAACATAATCTGCACTATTGTATTCTACCCTGTTTCTTCTTGCACTATTTTTTGAATTAGTTTTAAAGTTTTTACAATTTGCAAAAAGCTGGAGCAGGCTGTTTAGGAAGGAGCTCAGCTGTCTGTCCAGCTGCTGGTGGAGAGGGTGGTTGGGTTACCCATGATTGTTAAGTTATGTTAAGATGAAACCTACCCCCACGGAGTCCTCAGTTAAGCTGTTGTGGTCCTCTCTTTAGGGTACATGCTGCTGGCAGGACGTGTGAGGAAGCCGGAGGAGGAGGCCATCATCCTGTCCACCCTGCAGAAGCACTTCAAGAGGACAGTGAACCCTGAGAGCCTGTTCTCTCAGAAACAGGTCACCGCACAGTTCAGTGAGTCATCAATTAACTCCCACTTACTGATCCTGGACAAGGTCATTCTGTCTCAGTGTGCTGCATCAACAGCCTGAGTTTATCCCCTGCAACACAAAACATTTAAATAAGGCAAGGATATTAGTTTTTTTCACCGTTGCAGTTAAAGAACCAAATGTGGCTCTTGCAGAGTTTTTATCGTTGTTTCCAATTGAGGTAGAGGTTTAGATAATCTTATAGTCAACCTACTGTTTTGAAATTGGACCACATGGCACTGTAAATTGTAGAATCAGCATTTCTTTAGATCACCATATTCATGTTTCTCTTTGCTTTAGAATATTTTGAATAAATCTTCTACTGTACACTTTGATGTACAACTGCATTTTTTAAAATAAGAAGTGATAAGAGTTTGTTTTTATTACAAACGTTCCCAAGGAATAAAAAGCTCCCTTGCTAAGTGCATTTCAGGGTTTGCCAATGCAGAATTATCTGACCTGGTGTGACCAGATCTCTATCAAAGGTTAACGGGCGATGGATTGTTTTGTGTAACTGTTCATTTCTCTGATTGTATAACCCTGTATTTGTGCTGCTGTAGCACTAAGTGGTTATATCACAAACGTTAAAGGTTTCCAATTATGCCATTTTTGAACAATATATTGTAGGGTCATATCCATACAAAACATGTCTGAAGTGTTTTGCTAAAAATACCAAACAGATCCCCCATTGTAGCATGCCTCATCCCCCTCTATTTCAGCCCTGTTCCTGAAGTGCTGATTCTGTGACTGTAGCTTTAAATGAACTAGCTGCTGCTGGCCACGCCCCTTTGGAGCATCATGATCTCTCCTCTGAAGAGTTTTTTCTACAGGGAGAAACTCAGCTCAACGCTGCCGTGATTAAACGCCATATTATGTTCCAAACCACATCCAGCATTATTTCTGAAACAGTATGGAGCTCAAACGTTTCTCTCTCGGTTTACCAAAAGGACAGGACCTTTATATTACACACAGTCTCTCCAGTACAGCGTTAGCTCTGAGTGTTAGCGATGCTTGCTAATGTAAACACAAACCTTATTACTCCCAGAACAGAGGGGATTCAGCTTGCGACGGTATATTGTGGGCGGGACGTTACCAGGAGTTCAATGTAAAGCCAGCCCACATTTCCCTTATTACGTCATAAGGACAGCAAATCTGGATCAGCTCGTTTGTACCCCCATTTTTAGAGATGTGGGTAAGGAGGAAAAGCGAGAGGGTTGTATTTTCTGACACTTTGTGAGTCTCCTTACTCACCGGGGACACATATTTATGTATAAAAGACATCAAAAAGTGTGTTTTGCACAATAGGGGACCTTTTAAAACAAGACAAAAACTGAATGTGCTGCTATTCTGTCATTGACACTTGCTGCCTTTGTGGCTGCTGTTTAGCCAAAGTTGCATGGTGTTGCTCCAAGTCCTTTCTACTCCCCTCTATTTAAAGGTGAA
Organism: Eleginops maclovinus; assembly: GCF_036324505.1. Classification (NCBI taxonomy): domain Eukaryota; kingdom Metazoa; phylum Chordata; class Actinopteri; order Perciformes; family Eleginopidae; genus Eleginops; species Eleginops maclovinus. Next base: position 19,514,955 of record NC_086363.1, on the reverse strand, counting down.
GAGGAATTGGAGACCATAGACTTACACTAAACTGCTCAAAGAGTGAAGCTAGTCTGATGAACCCAGTGTGATGTTGTCTTGTTGCTGTGATCGGCAGGCCCCTTCATCGACAGCATCGCCGGGGTCCCAGAGGAGTTCCGCCATGTGGTGTGGACCTACGGCATGAGGAGACTAGCTGTGCTGGTAGGACGGGCGCTTCGATTCGGGGAGTCTGTCCTGCTTGTGGGAGACACTGGGTAAGATCCTAATCATTCTCACTTTCAGTAATAAGGGTGAAAGGGTTATGGAGCCATGGGGGGACCAAACTATGGATATGTTTTTAACTTTCTATCTACTGACCTATGCCCTAGCTCCAGGTCATACACTATTGACTAAAGGTTCCCATCAGCCTCTGCTCTATTTTGTATTTGTGTTAATAAGCGAATGTTAGCATGTGGTTATACTAAAACAGGATGGTGCACTTGGTAAACATTATCACCGGATAGCTTGCCTATGTTAGTGTTTAACATGAAGCACTGCTTTCTCAGTAGAACCTCTCAGAGCAACATGGGAGTGTTGGCCTTACCTGTCAGTGGATGTTGCTGTTATAATTATAATGCTAAGATCTTTTGCTGCTCCTTCCCCAGATGTGGAAAGACGACTATCTGCCAGCTGTTTGCTGCTCTGGCCGCACAGAAGTTCTTCTCAGTCAACTGTCACCTCCACATGGAGACATCGGACTTCCTGGGAGGCCTGCGACCCGTCAGACATCAGGTACTGACCTTTATACGCACATTCCATGGTACTGACCAGCTGGCAGAAAAGTAAGACAGACGGCAGAGACAGCTTTGTTTTTACGGAGAATAAATAGAGGATGGATGTCTGGTGGGTCTGCCGGTGGATGAGTGGCAGGCAGCAGGCTGACACTGAAACTGAGATTTCTGAATTACATCCTTTCTTTTACTCTCCTTTTTTCCTCTGGAGAAGAAGTAAAGAAACCATAACTCTGGATCTATCTGTTGTTTGAGGTGCTATAAAGTATATGAGCTTTAAGACATGAAGAAACTATTATTTTCCGCTTCGCTCTGATGCAGGATTTTCACCTGAAAATGGGCAGAAGTAACTTTGGCCGGAAGTGACGTTAGCGCCCTCATACTATATTTTTCTAGAAAACCCCCTGAACACACTAAGTGCACAGTCTGACCTCAATGTTTTTAACATTGTGATGTTTTTTTTAAATTCATTTTGTATATTTAAAAAAAACTATTTATTGATAACATAGTCAACATTCCACTTTAATTCCCAAAAACATGTGTCACCACAGGCTTAGAGTAATGTATATCTTGCAAAATAAATTCTATCCGGTTTAGGTTGTTAGGTTAGATCCAAACCAGCATCACGTGTTGCCCTACTGTATGTACACACCTTCAAAGGTTACCAGTGTAGAGGGATTTGAATATCATATGGTGTTGTATTTTGAGGTGCTGCTACAGGATACCCCAAATAGTAGTATGTGTGAGTGACCATTAGCAGTATTTGGCAGCCAGTGCATGAATGTGTTGTGGATGGATCTATGATGTCATGTAGTGTAAGCAAATCTTCCGAATGGTCCTTGTTTATGACCCTCCCTGTGTGTGTCTGTGTGTAGACTGATGGGGAGGACTGCAGGCTGTTTCAGTGGCATGATGGGCCCTTGGTGCTGGCCATGAAGGAGGGGGGAGTGTTCCTCATGGACGAGATCTCCCTAGCAGACGATTCAGTGCTGGAAAGACTCAACAGGTAGACAAACACACACACAAACACTCTTTTTAACTTCGTAAGTATAATTTCTCTCTTGTAAAGTGCATGGCACAGGTACACTACATCCCATTGTTTGAAGTTAGAGTTAACAGCGGAAAAAAAATATATGCCCAGTTTGGATGTGACGATCAAACTGTCATCATGGGAGTAACCTGCTATAGTCGAATGAAAGAAAACAATTTTATCTTGATATTCAGAACATGCTGTTCTACATGATGTCAGGCATCTGTCAAACCAGATTCACACATATCAACAACTTCAGTCCAGTATGTGTTTCTCTGGCAGGAAGTTGGATAGCAAAATGCGTTTTGACAAATGAGCGTTACAAAAAGATCTGTCCAGATATCAGCTTTCTAAAACACTTTTTAGGCAGATTGTAACCTAGTTATCTATGTTTGACTGTTAGTAAAAACCAAAAACAAGAAAAGAGGCAGCTCTGTAGTCTGAGGGTGATCTCTATTAACAGATCACAGGCGCTGTTGGATATGAGACCCTCGGTGCAGATGGCCTGGGTTCTGTTAGACAATGTTTTTTAACATTTTGCAAATAAAAGAAATAGAACTGCATCCAACTTGGTAAAAACCGTGCTCCAAAACAATCCTTCTCTGACCATTTCAAGACACCTTGTGATTACAGATATTAACCCTTGTGCTGTCTTCCTATCAACCACGCAACTTTTGTCCAAGGTAGTATACATTATAAACAATCAGCCAAATCTATGTTACATCCTTTAAGCCAACTTTATTCTGACTTCTTACCACAAGTTTTACTCTTTATGGTCAATAGACCTCATTTAAACAAAATTAAACAGCTTTTTCTGAGTTACAAAAGGCCGAAATGTTGAATTACTTAACAAAGTTGACCGCAGAAAACCAGAATTTGAATAACACCCTGAACTTAATGAAAGTGATCATAATTCCTTTCTTACAAGAAACATAGTTTACACTGTGTTCATTCACCCATTCACACCTCATTTATACAGAGCAGTACCACTTGCTCTTGGGAAGCTAACCCTCACACACCATCGGGAGCAGCTCAGGGTTCAGTATCTTGGCCAAGGGTACATCCACATGTTGATCTTCGACCTTCTGGTCGGGAGACGACCACACTCCCTCGCAGCCACTGTCTCCACGTATATTATTTGTCTGTCACTAACATAGAACAAACTTTTATCCCGACATTTGGAAATGGGTCAAATTTGCCCGAGGACAACAGGAAGGTTAAGACATATGTGCAACAAGTGGTACTTTTGAGACTTGTAAGAGTATACTGCCACAAATTGCACTTTTGCTACACTTGGTATGACATTGAGACAAAACCAAATACAGGAGAATAACAGACATAGCAGGGTGACAGTGTGTGTTTCCTCTCAGTGTTTTAGAGACGGAGAAGTCCCTGGTGCTGGCGGAGAAGGGCAGCGGAGACAATGACGATGTGGAGCTGATCAGAGCAACTGCGGCGTTCCGACTGGTGGCCACCATGAATCCTGGAGGAGACTTTGGCAAGAAGGAGGTAGATAAAAACGAAAGAATGTTGCAGTGCTGCATTTGCCTGTAATTATTCTACTAAAAATGTAACTATGATGTGTGTCCCAAAATGCTCTTTAAAATGTATCAATGTGCTTTTACCACTTAGACCTGTAGAGGGTAACTCTCGTGCTTGTTTGTTTTGGACAGCTCTCTCCTGCCCTAAGGAACCGTTTCACAGAGATCTGGTGTCCTCAGAGCAACAGCCGCAGTGACCTGGTGCAGATCATCCAGCACAACCTGCGCTCCGGCCTCTCCATCGACGGTAAACTAGCTTAGAGACCAGGATGCTGAAACAGTCTTAGTTCCAGTCTGTCATTCCTAGTTCCAACATAAACGATCCACAAATAATGTAATGCACAACTAGTTTATCTGTGAAAGCATAGAAAACGTAGTCAGATTAAAGTGTTACTGATGTTCCTTTGTCTCGCAGGTGGCGATATCGCGGAGCTGATGCTGGACTTCATCGAGTGGCTGACTCAGCAGGACTTCGGCCGGCGCTGCATTCTGAGCGTCAGAGACATCCTGTCCTGGGTGTACTTCCTTAACGTTGTGTGTGAGCGGGATGAGGACGGTTTCATGACCATGGGAGCCCTGGAGGATGAAGAGGAAGCAGAGTGGGACCTCAGACTGGACACCGTGACCGCCTTCATCCACGCAGCATGCCTAGTGTACATCGACGGCATCGGCTCTGGTGAGCTGATGGGTTATAATTAGTTCATCTGAGGATGTTTATCCCAAAGGAGGTGTTGATTTTTATCTGAAAGTCCCTCTCTTTTTGCAGGAACCACGGTGTCCTCTGCAGACAACGCCTTCATGGCTCGCCGGCTGTGCCTGGGCTTCCTGCAGCAGCGGCTGAGCAACATGACCAAACTGGACCAGGAGATGCTGGACGCCCTGAGGGTGTACGACAGCGGCCTGCCGCGGGAACCCCAGTGGGGGGAAGACTTCTTCGGCATCGACCCCTTCTACATCGCTTTAGGTTTGAACTGTCTAGATTTACAACATCTGATATCATGCTCCTTTTTTTTTTGTCCAAATGCTTTGTAATACGGCCAGTAGGTAGGTACTTAGAGAACAGCTAGATATAGATTTGTCCGAATTCTATCTGAAATGTATCACAAGCCGACATTTGCTAGGCCAGAATAAGAAAGATGGCATTACTGGCATATGAAATGTAGTCAACTTTATAGAAAATGTACATTACAATTTGGGATGTCAGTGATCCCCAGGTACTGTTATGATATAAATATGGTGAATACAGACAGAAAGTAACAACGCGGTACAGGTATACTAACTGGGACTTGAGTTCTAACTTGAGTTAGACACTATTAACTACTACTATTTCTCTACTCCAATTGTATATTCCAATAAATCTGATGCAAAATAAAGTTTTTTGTCCACTGGCCAAATGTGAGAACTAGTGAGTTTTCAACGTTTAAACCAGCAGCTTTATTTATGAACGTCGTTTTTGGCCTGTAAGTGATGTATAAGATGTATAACCAATAATCTTAAATCATAATTTTGTACCCTGGCTGCATAGCCTGGCATATAATTGCCTATAAATTCTTCTATACATCAATATAACACAAAAAATAATTTGCCAACACTAGCTTTTAATCATTTGCGTAAGTCCTAATGAATTAAATACATTTATGTCTTTGTCCTGCTCGTTATAGTACGTTAGTTTTGTTCCAGGTTGCGTTGGGTGTCTGAGACTCAGTATAGCTGATTTTGGTCTAGATTGATAAAGAACTACTTTAAACTTTGGGGGTGATTACAAAGAGTGTAACTTACTCAAACTGCCATATGTAGACTGTATATAAAGCACTGTTTCAGTTGAGTTTCTCTTTACCTTCTTGAAACCATTGGCTCCTTACCCTTCCTGTCCCCCCAGGCCCTCAGACCGACAGCCGTGACCTGCCAGACTACGCCATGGCAGCGGGCACCACTGCGGTGAACGCTCAGAGGCTCCTGCGAGCTCTGAAGCTGCAGAGGCCCGTGCTTCTGGAGGGCTCACCTGGCGTGGGGAAGACCAGTCTGGTCTCAGCGCTGGCTAAAGCCTCTGGGAACCATCTGGTCCGAATCAACCTGTCGGAGCAGACGGTAAGACTTCATGAGAACAAAGCTCTCCATAGAGCTCTGCATGAACATTAAATACTTCCTACCTCCGATGACTGATGGTTTGCTCTCTGGCAGGATGTTACGGATTTGTTTGGAACAGATCTCCCCGTGGAGGGAGGAAAGGGGGGAGAGTTTGCGTGGCGCGATGGCCCTCTACTGGCTGCTTTGAAGGCAGGACACTGGGTTGTCCTGGACGAGGTAAGCACATTTTATTTCCGTACATTGGACACCACTTTGATTTCCAACCTTCATTAAACAAACTGTAATATGTTGATATAATCTGTGATTTTTAAACTGACTCGACTTGTCATCATGGTGACAGCTGAACCTGGCCTCCCAGTCGGTGTTGGAGGGCCTGAACGCCTGCTTCGATCACAGAGCAGAGATCTACATCCCCGAGTTGGGCATGAGCTTTCAGGTTCAGCCCGAGAAGACCAAGATCTTCGGCTGCCAGAACCCCTTCACTCAGGGCGGGGGGAGGAAGGGGCTCCCCAAATCCTTCCTCAACAGATTCACCCAGGTGCGGGGCAGAGGGGATTATACAGAGTTTAATTTCCTTCAAAAAGTGTATTTTTGTGCTTATTTATTGCAGTTTTTTAGTTTGTTTGATTATTTTTATTTTCTATTTATATATATATATTTTAAAATTGGATATAAAAGTGCATTACTTTTAAATTTTTTTAATTGAACCTTTATTACATTTGGTCATGATTGCGATCTTTCTCTTTCGTTAATAAATATTTTACAGTAGAAATAAATAAATTCAGTAATGGTTTTAATCAAGTATTCTCTGGTTGCAGAGATTAAATTTGAACAAGCTCTGTATTACACCATTGTTTAATAAATATATGTGGACTGTTTCAACAATTTGAAGTTGTCACCTTCACAGACTAGACGGTTAATGTAGAAAAAGTTCCAGTTTCACTTTGATTAAATCTGCCGTACCCCTGTGTCCTAGGTGTTTGTGGACCAACTCACGAGCAAAGACATGGAGTTCATCGGAGACTCCATCTTCAGCAGCATTGATAAGGAGATCATTGCTAAGATGGTGGAGTTCAGTAACAGGGTAAGCTCCTTCCTGACTCTGTAAGAAGATATGACCTGTCATACGAGCATCAGGCAGCAGTTTCAAATGCTTTGGATAAATAAGTAGATAGATATTTATTTATCCCAAGTTGG